>NC_090924.1:48625627-49271174 GCF_040938575.1 Ambystoma mexicanum | reverse complement strand
TCGCATATGCAGTCACCATTCATAAATCCCAAGGTCTTACCCTAGACAAAGCATTGATAGATATAGGAAACACAGTCTTTAAAGAAGGCATGAGCTATGTAGCACTATCACGGTTACATACACTTGACAGTCTATTTCTAATCCACTTTGTTGCAAGTAAAGTGAACGCTGATATTCCTTGCATTTTAGAATACAATAGACTGCGTTAACTGTACACCCCCCATCTGAAATCTAATCCTTTTCCAGAAAAAGGAAAATGTGGTAAAAGAAAACTAATTCAAACAGAAATGCAACAGAATATGATGGCAAATCCTTCAAAGAAACCAAAAGAAGCTAAAACTTCATCAATTACCACAAGCAAAGAAGAACCTATTAGGGAAAGTAAATCAGGTACTTCTTCAAAGAAGGAACAGAAACTCTGAAGAAATCACTCAGAGACAGAACTGGCTGGTCCATTCAAATTTTCAAATGAAACTGGTGTAAGTTGCTACGCAAATGTAGCAATGAATATTCTATTTCAATTGCCACCAATTGTTAACAACATTTACTTACACAGTACAGACCAATTGTGTTTGCAAATGTTAGTCCTTCATAGAAACGCAACAAACAATCCTGACAACATGTATAGTGTTCACAGAATAAAACAGGAATTGGACTACTGTGCTGGAATGGTGAGATTCACTATAAACTCACAAGAAGAGCCACAAGAATTTCTAATGTACTTACTATAAGTACTGGAAAACAAAAACATACCTATAAATGAAATCTTCCAGATTTCATATATGCGGAAACATACATGCACTCTCTGTAACAATGTGACACAGGAACAAATCCCAAATGAGCGATTTGTGTATGTATCCATACCTAATTGTGGATCCATTCCATTTCAGCAACTTCTACGGAATGCAAACCATGCAGATTATGTACTAGTTGCAATTCAGATAATCGCTCCACCTTTCTGATACAAACACATAGTAACTACATAATACTAATGCTTCTATGTTACAATGCAGATTGTACCAAAAACAACTGCTACCTGACTGGATTCACACACGGTCAAGTGTCACTTGGTAAGAAAACCTTTACAACAATAGGTATAATCTACCACACAGGAGCCACAACCAATGCAGGTCACTACACTGCATATATTAAAAAGATATGTGGATGGTTCGAATGTAATGATAGTACCATTACTCTAAAGCAGAGATTGCCAGCAAATCTTACAAACGCATATTTAATCCTCTTTAATCCTCGTAAAGTGAACGCTGATATTCCTTGCATTTTAGAATACAATAGACTGCGTTAACTGTACACCCCCCATCTGAAATCTAATCCTTTTCCAGAAAAAGGAAAACGTGGTAAAAGAAAACTAATTCAAACAGAAATGCAACAGAATATGATGGCAAATCCTTCAAAGAAACCAAAAGAAGCTAAAACTTCATCAATTACCACAAGCAAAGAAGAACCTATTAGGGAAAGTAAATCAGGTACGTCTTCAAAGAGAAGAACGTGGCCGGGGTAAATGGCGTGGTAGATGACAGAGTGCCAGCCGGTTTCCTGGCCAGTTTCCTTGGCGCAGCATGGCCCCTAAAGGACCTCAGGGACTTTATTAGGGACATAACGGAGCCCCCCGGAACTGACAAGGAGAACTGAGCTGAAATCCCGAGTCTGAGCCCCAGCAGGTTTTCGCGGGCTCTACGCCGTTAGAGAAGTAGACACAAACAGACCCAGGTGCAAAACACTCGTCTGCACTTACTTTTCCTTGTCGCCCCCGTCTGATAGCCAACACAGGTAGTGCCTTCCTCCACGGACGCCGAACACCAGCGGCGCCAAACACTGCGCCCTTGCCCTGCCGCGGGCTTCACCGCTGCGGGGCTTGTGGCGGCGCAATAAGTCCAGGGGGCATGGCCTCCTACAGGAAATGGAACGTCCCTCCAGGGACCAGCGGTGCCAAACACCGCGCCCTTGCCCCGACGCGGGCTTCACCGCTGCGGTGCTTGTGGCGGCGCAATAGGTCCAGGGGGCGTGGCCTCCTACAGGAAATGGAACATCCCTGCAGGGACCAGCGGCGCCAAACACTGCGCCCTTGCCATGTGCAACCCTTATGATTCCATTTAAACAAATTAATGCCACTAAATCTTCATAGCCAATATATACCAACGCTCCCCCTTTAAGTGCAAGATTTTGATTTTTCATTGAGAAACTGCATTACTTCTACCTGTCTCCCGCATAACCTATACTTACGTAACAACCCTCCCGATTTAGGCGCAAAACTTGATTTTCCATTAGAAAATGTCACAATTGTTTACTGTCTTCCATCTAAATTAATGCTACTTCCAATGCGATCGTATGAGAAAAATAAATGTTCCTGATTGCTGTGGTGACATCTCCCTCTAAGGCTCTCCCGATTTTTCATATTCGTACTTATAATATTGATTTATTGTTTGATTTATTGATTTATAGAGCGCTTTACACAAAGGCACTGCCTTGATATGCCTTAATATGCCTTAATATGAAAGTAGTCAAATGTTTCCAATTTACTATAATGACCTATCACTTCCAAGCCTCTCTGCTATGGACACCACAGCTTAAAAAAAAAAAGAGAATTTCATTAACTGAAAATTGTACTCATTTGTTAAGCAGGTTCAACTAACATACTGCAAATAACATATAAATGTTGCACATAGTGAAATGAAATGCACACATGCGCTGTGTTCAGATATCAAAGGAGAATACTCTGACGAAAGATGCAAAATGAACGTGTACATTAACATCACTGCTTTAAACACACAAAGTTACTAACTTCTTCCTTTTACAATTGCAGGGAAGACTACTCTCCTGAAAATCAACAGCATCTACACTGCTAACATATCCGAAGAAACCTGGTCATTCTGCAAAAAAAGTAAGTACAGTACTACCTTTATATTGTTACTGTTCCTCAAAGAGACTATGTGGGTTATTTATGTAATTTGCACACCAAAAAAAACATTGATTTCTGAACCATTCTACCCACAAATCCCCATTTATTAAACAAAGAATAACAGGCAGAATGGCACACAAATCCTTGTGTTTTTGTAACACAAATAACATACAGAAGCCTAACAAAGTTAGTACTACAAACCAAATAACTGTTTTAATTTTATACCATTACGTTTACTATTAATGCTTCTCCTCACAACTAGTTCACTTTCTACTCTCATCTGAAGCACAGTGCAGTAATATACAAACAGAACAATAGCCTTCCCAACTCATTGTAAGTGCCCAATGCACATTCACACACCACCACAAACAGCTTCCCCATCAAACTCATGCACGCATGTACACAGCACACATTCATTGTAAAACAGACCAAACCATGCCTTCTTTTTTTTCAACAGAGCCCAAAGAATGCCTACCAAAAAGCAAGTCTGTAGAAAGGAACGCCGAAATAGAGCAAATAAAAATAAAAGTGTCCAAAGTAAGCATCCATCTCTAGCAGAGTTTGTACAGAACGTTGAAACAAAACAGCTAAGACAGTCATTTAGCGAAACAAAGGAAGCTTCAACTACTGAAACTTTGGCTCCTCTATCAAAATGTGGCATGAAACAGAACATGCTTTACAAAAATTTGGCTACGAGTACTGCTAACAATGCTCCTATGAATCCTGATATACTAGCAAGAACCCATAGTAAAAAAAGTATTTTAGCAAAAATGTTGTGCTACAGAGTCCTTCAGAATTTAATAAGAAGAGGAGCGAAATCATCCTCAACCCTTAAAACATATAAAATTAATCCTATAAGCTCTCGTAGACAGTGCAATCCTTCTCAAAAGGAAGTAATTTATTCTAGTGTTAAATAGGATAAAACCACTAACAAAACTAAGTACTAAACTACAAAAGAAGCTTCTCAATAAATGGAATGTCAACAAAAATAACTTCTTAAATATTTGTGGAGTTGAATGGAGTCACACAACAACCACAGAACCATATTTTAATGAAGAAGCATGCAAACAAAATCAAACAAACACAATTGCAATCCACAGCAGTGGACGAGGGTATGAAAAAATCAATAATACCATCATGAAACAAGAAACACTGCTTACAAAAGTATCCCTTGAAAACTCAGAATTACCTCTCCATTCGACTGAAGCAGACCGTCCAGTATACAAATGGCCATGCACGTCAATGTGTAACATTCCGAACAAATCTTTCAAATCATTACGTCAGTTCCTCAATCAGTATGTGAAGGGTAAAGACAAAATCAAAATGAAAGTGCTGCAAAATATGGATATGGGTCCAGTACGCAAATACACAGGACTACAAGGACATTCATTAGCCTGCATTTCAGGACCCATTTGCAAAAGCACGTTCCATGATATCAAAAGAATATCAATACATCATTCAAATGTAAGAAATCTAGTGTATAAACTGTACTATGCTAAAAGTCCAGTTTTAGAATTAGCCAATTTAAATAACACTCTTCTGCATGGTACACCCAAATACCTACAAGAATGAGTCAACCTTATCCAGAGAAAATATTTTGGAAGTTAAAGCCACTTCCAAAATGCAATAGTTTTAGAACAGACTAGCAACAATTCTGCACATAGCAACCTTCTATTACACACATACAAAAAAGAAATACTAAAATTTAAAAGTACATCGGCTGAAGTACCAAACCATGTGTGTGTGTGTTGCCGCAGAACATTTTACAAAAGGAACACAAAAACTATAGTCGTAACATACAAAATAGAAGACAATGAAGATTCCAAATGGATTGAATTAGCTCTTTACCTTTTAGCAGAAAACAAATACCAAATAAGTGAACCCCTCATATGTTGCAGTTACTGTACTACAAAACCAAACTCCTTCACGTGCTATCACAAATAATTTGGAATTATTCCAACTACCAAAACCCCTGCAACAACTCAATTTGTATGAGAGCATCATAATTCAAACAGTTCACCCATTTCAAGCAATAATACACATTCAACCAAAAACAGCAAAATTACCTCCCTCTGAATTGATGAAAGGCATTTGTGGCAAAGTAGTTTATTTGCCTTTAGATCTGACAGAAAATGTGCACACGCTAGGAGTGCAACGTCCAATAGAGCATTCTTTAATTGTCTTAGTAAATGGTGTCCCAACAAGAGACAAAGAAATTTGGCAACAACGGGTGGACTTACATAAAGTTAGACAAGCCTTGCAATATCTGAAAGACAATAACGAATACTACAAAGAAATAAATATTGAAGAAAGCTTAAGGGAAACAACTGAAATAATTCAAGAGTCATCAGAAACTGGTCAATTTGAACTTCTGGATCCTGCTGCAGTATCCATTATTTTGGACCATTACACAATTAATCCATTGCACTCTAATGAGAGCATAGATGATGCACTAGAAACTTACCAAATGTGAAAAACCAAAGGGTCACCAATGAGCATATGGGAAAAAAGTATAGGAGCACATGCTTTTCCACTGCTATTTCCTACTGGCAAAGGCGGAAGATACGATGATAGACCCACTGAGATTACGGCATCAGAATACTGCTCATTACGAATGTATTCTCAAGATCCCAGATTTAGACAAAATGGGGACTACATATTCCACCTACTCTTAGAAAGTGAACTAGCAACCCTATGTTACGGAGTTGCACACATATTGAAATCTGGAACCCACTTTCAAAATATGTCGGCTACGCAATTAATACAAAAAGTGCAAGAAAAAGATGAGGTTTTACAATCAAGTACAACAAATCTGTTTGCAAACATGCGTGGTACGAAAGAATATTGGTTCCGACGGCACAGAGATGTACGTTGTATGATCAGAAACCTTGGACCACCCACTTGGTTTGTTACATTAAGTTATGCAGAGTATGCATGGGAAGATTTACATGATTTCCTACGCATGTCAAACAACAACAAAACCAACATAAATATACTAACACCTGGAGATCTTTGCTCTCTAGATCCTGTTAATGTGTCAAGATATTTCCATCATCATTTCATTGCTATGCTGAACTTTATTTGTAATAAAACTGTTCCTCCCCTCGGAGAAGTGCAACACTTCTTTTGGAGAAAAGAATACCAAGCCAGAGGAGCACCACATATTCACATGGTTTTATGGATCAAAGGTGCACCTAAATATGGTCAGGACAGTGATGCCACTGTTTTGCAGTTCATCCAAAAATATGTCACTTGTGAAATCCCTTCACAACAGACACATAGTGACCTTCATAGACAGATTTTACAATTTCAAAGACACAAATGTGGCAAATATTGTCGTCACAAATACAGAAGCAAAGGGAAATACTCCACCAAATGCCGCTTTGGTTTCCCTAGACCAGTTAAAGAAACATGTGAAGTGAACAACTTCATGTCTTCAGTTCAACATAGTGTTAAAGTTAAATCATCTAAGAACACGTATTACATAAAAAGAACAGGAGAATCAAAACATATAAATAATTACAATGCGATCATTGCCCTCTTATGGAATGCAAACATAGATGTGCAGTACATTGCAGACAATTCCACTGCAGTTGCACAATATGTTACAGCCTGCTTAACAAAAGCAGAAAAACAGAGCTTCAAGACCTCTGGAATGACCTATCATCAGACAAAACACTATCTCAGAAAGTGTACAGCCTAGGCCTAAAAATGCTCTCTCATAGAGAATGTGGCGCCTATGAAGCTGCAGATCGTTTAACCGGTACTGCTTTGTATGGAAAATCAGAAAACATAGTATGGCTAAGTCTTGGTCCTGCTAAATCTAGAAAAAGAGTTCTGAAATCATGAGGACATAGAAACAATTTCCAAAAATGATCCCAACAGCCAAGACATTTTAAAAAACAATTTACTGGACACATACTACGCAAACGGGAGTACCACTTTGGAAACCATATGTCTATACCACATAGCTCAAAACTTTGTATACAAAAATAATATAAAAGCTAATGAAATCAAAGGTAGATATAGAGTGACAGATTGTGAAGGCAGCTTAGTGAAACTTACCAAACAAAGCTTAATTAATCATGTCAAATTGTCATTAAAAACTCCTCAACAGAAAGAAATATATTTCATGTCCCTACTACAACTTTTTAAACCATGGAGAAAGAGGAAGAGATACTAGATAACTATGACTGCTATGAAGATGCTTTCAAAGCAAATGAAAGCACTATCACTGATGTGAACTTTACACAGTACAAAACAATGTTGCGCAATAACAGCAACATGAAGAACTTCAATCCCAACTAGATAAGGACACTTCTGACAGTAGTCAACTTTCTGTGACAGGACGTCAAGAACCACTAGGACATCCACTAATGGCAAATGAGGCAGAATTACCTATGACAGAAGTGGAAAACACCATGTGTCACTATGAAGAAGATATAGAAGACTTAACTGTACTACAATCAAAACTTAACAAAGATCAGTGCACCATTTTTGCAGAAGTAACAAAAGAAATTGCACATGGTGTACAACACGAAAATAAAGAATGTACCTGCCAAAATTACAAACCTATACTGCTGTACGTCAGTGGTGAAGCTGGGTCAGAAAAAACATTCTCAATCAAAATCATCAGCAAGTTCCTTCAACAATTGACAAACAACAAACTGTCAGCTGTTGTGACTGCCCCCACAGGTTTAGCTGCCTACAACATAGGTGGTGTCACTTTACACCGATTACTACTCCTTCCAGTTGAACACCAAAACAATTGAGACTATTACAAACTTTCTGCAGAAGCTGCAATGGAACTACACAGAGTATTAAAACAAATGAAAACACTACTAATAGATGAAGTGAGCATGGTGTCCAACCTAATGTTGGCTTTAATTCTCCTCAGATTGCAAGAAGTACTTAAAACAAACTACATAGAACTCTTGGCAGGAAAACACATTATCGTTTTCGGAGATCTTCTACAATTGACACCAGTGAAAGGTGAACCTATTTTTAAAACCTTAGGACACAAACTCTGCCATAAAACCGTTGGCAGCATAGGAAATGTCAACCTTTGGCAACATTTCCAATACAGAGAATTAACAGAAAACATGCGTCAATCTGCAGATCTCACTTACGCCAAGATTTTAAAAAGTATTAGAGTTGGTGTACTATCTCAAGAAGCACAAGCAATATTGAAAAACCGGCACATTCATGCACTCTATGGCGATAAAGCATGTGCAACTGATGTTATGGAACAATTAGCGCACAAAAATGTCAATTGTATGGCCTTAATGCCAACTCTTGCAAGCTGTTTTAAATTCAATGAAACAATGTTAAAAAATGAAATGCAACCAATAATAGAAATTTGCTCCACAGACAAACTGGACGTACATGGTATGACACTACCCATGTGTCAGCAAGCCACAACAAGACTAAATACCTTAGAAAATTCAATCTCCAACACAGCTGGGTTGGAAAAAATATTAAAATTATCCTTAAATTGTAGAGTAATGCTTAAACGTAACCTTGACGTGGAACAAGGGCTAGTTAATGGGGCACTGGGTACAGTTGTTGGCTTTCAAACATACCCACGTGACAACAACATTCAGTTTGTAAATATTCGCTTTGACAAACTTTCAGAAGTGAAAAGGATAGGGCAATTCCTTCTCTTCAAAGACATGTATGTACGTAGAGAACAATTTTCTCGAACTCTTGCATATGCAGTCACCATTCATAAATCCCAAGGTCCTACCCTAGACAAAGCATTGATAGATATAGGAAACACAGTCTTTAAAGAAGGCATGAGCTATGTAGCACTATCACGCTTACATACACTTGACAGTCTATTTCTAATCCACTTTGTTGCAAGTAAAGTGAACGCTGATATTCCTTGCATTTTAGAATACAATAGACTGCGTTAACTGTACACCCCCATCTGAAATCTAATCCTTTTCCAGAAAAAGGAAAACGTGGTAAAAGAAAACTAATTCAAACAGAAATGCAACAGAATATGATGGCAAATCCTTCAAAGAAACCAAAAGAAGCTAAAACTTCATCAATTACCACAAGCAAAGAAGAACCTATTAGGGAAAGTAAATCAGGTACTTCTTCAAAGAAGGAACAGAAACTCTGAAGAAATCACTCAGAGAGAGAACTGGCTGGTCCATTCAAATTTTCAAATGAAACTGGTGTAAGTTGCTACGCAAATGTAGCAATGAATATTTTATTTCAATTGCCACCAATTGTTAACAACATTTACTTACACAGTACAGACCAATTGTGTTTGCAAATGTTAGTCCTTCATAGAAACGCAACAAACAATCCTGACAACATGTATAGTGTTCACGGAATAAAACAAGAATTGGACTACTGTGCTGGAATGGTGAGATTCACTATAAACTCACAAGAAGAGCCACAAGAATTTCTAATGTACTTACTACAAGTACTGGAAAACAAAAACATACCTATAAATGAAATCTTCCAGATTTCATATATGCGGAAACATACATGCACTCTCTGTAACAATGTGACACAGGAACAAATCCCAAATGAGCGATTTGTGTATGTATCCATACCTAATTGTGGATCCATTCCATTTCAGCAACTTCTACGGAATGCAAACCATGCAGATTATGTACTAGTTGCAATTCAGATAATCGCTCCACCTTTCTGATACAAACACATAGTAACTACATAATACTAATGCTTCTACGTTACAATGCAGATGGTACCAAAAACAACTGCTACCTGACTGGATTCACACACGGTCAAGTGTCCCTTGGTAAGAAAAACTTTACAACAATAGGTATAATCTACCACACAGGAGCCACAACCAATGCAGGTCACTACACTGCATATATTAAAAAGATATGTGGATGGTTCGAATGTAATGATAGTACCATTACTCTAAAGCAGAGATTGCCAGCAAATCTTACAAACGCATATTTAATCCTCTTAAAGCCAAAATTTCATAACTAATGTGTACTTCAACATTAATAAAAATTCAAGTAAAACACTATAAACAGTTAGAATACACCAACAGGTATTTAACTGCCCAAGATTGTATAGCAACCACACAGATACATGAATACCACAGATCCGTAACAAAAAATACACAGTTAGAATACGCCAACAGGTATCTAACTGTTTAAAAAATCTGCAACAAGCCAACATACATAACATTAATCAGAAACAACAATTAAACACTCAAATGAAACAAAGAAATAGTTTGTAGCATACCAAAGAAAGGTTTTTTTTAATCCGACAAGGATATTTTTCTCCCAGACCCAAGGATTTGAAAAACAACCACAGAAACTGAGCAAAATGCACAGTACACTGGTTTGTAAACTAAATATGAGGGTAAAAAAGCTAAAATGACTATTGTACAATGTAATAAGTTTTTATAAAATACAAACGCTAACATGCTCTTTTCTTTTATCACAGAAATTTAAAAAGGATATTTCCACCAAGTACTAAAGTCATTTAAGAAATATATTGAATCTCAACAAGGTAGACAGTAAGTATAATTTCACACATGTCATACATATTCAAATCTATACGTCTGATCTATGGCAGTAATATGGTGCAGTGCCTGTAGGCAGGACCTAGAGTCTTGGATGTATAACCTACGACCTACACCCTGTGGCAAGCAACCAAGACTGGTCCTACCCACAACCATCACAGCATATCAAAACCATGGTGGTTTATAACTTCCCTGCTTATAACTTTTGTCTTGGGTGCATGGCCTGTGGCCATTCACCTAAGACTCTAGGTCGTGCACAAAACCACCGCACCACATCACATCCATGCTGACTTATAACCTCAGTGCTTCTAACTTCAGTCTTGGTTGATGGCCTTTGGCCATGCACCCAAGACTCTAGGTCCAGCCCACAACCACCACAGCATATCACACCCATTGTGGCTTAAAACTTATGTATAAATTTGGTCTTGGGTGCATGGCCTTCGGCGTCCCGGTGTAGTAAGGAAAACCCTTTTCCAAGATGGCCACCCTGGAAAGGGAAGGCGAGGTTCTGTACAGGGCCCCTCTTTCGCTTTCTATTGCAGCCTGCAGAAGGCGAAAACAGAACTCTATGACCATATTACCACAAGCATATTTTTCTTCCCTTTCAAACCTATCCCAATTTTGAATAACTTTACCACAAAGTCAGTCCCAGGTGGACATGGCCACTTTAACCCCACGTGGTGTCCCTCATGGTCATGGCCAGTAGCCAGATTGTCAGGATCATCACCTTATTCCATGACCCGGACAATGTGGCCACTGCCCATGGCCATAGGCTACACCTCAGTCACTATTTTTTGTACCTACATTATGACATTTGTCAAAAAATAAAACACGGGCACATTTGCAAAACCATGCTTTCAGGTCTTTGCCAATGTTCCTTACACAAGTTTGCTGAAATCCACCCACGTTTTAATTTTTTCAAAAGTGTTAATGTATGCACGTACCATAGTTATATAACCTTGCCCCCACTTGACAAAATCCATTCTGACTTTACGAAAACATTTATATCTAGATCTATAATCTTTTTACAAACCTTTGTGTAGATTTCTCAAATGGCACCACATTTATAAGCCTTTACAATATTTTGGAACCCCCCCTCTAATTTTGCCCCCTCTTGACAAAACCCCACCAAACTTTGCAAAAGCATCTTGACAAGAGGCGTGCACAGATGTAGAGGTACACTCAACCGAAAACGATTTTTAGAAAAGAAGGCAGAGATGCAAAGCAAGAGGCTCTTGCTTTGCATCTGTCCATCAATTTCTAAAAAATTGTTTTCGGTTGGATGCATGTGTACATCTGTGCACCCCTCTTGGCAAGAGGGGTGCACAGATGTAGAGGTACACTCAACCCAAAACTATTTTAAGAAATGTAAGAAATGGAGGCACAGATGCAAAGCAAGAGGCTCTTAAGGTGCATCTGTCCATCAATTTAAAAAAATTGTGGTGAAAAAAAAATGTCTTAACCAAGTGTGCCTTCAGCTACTTGGCATATACACAATTGGTATGTCCTTTCATCTGCTTCCTGCACTGAATTCCGGTTAAAAGCAAATATTTGTACTGTCTCCTAGGAACAGATAGCATGCATACATTTTGATGAATAGAGTTTCATTTTAGGATGTAAAAGAGCTAATGAGGGCACATGTAATGACACAAATGATGAGGAAAATTTTTCAAATCTTATGATTCAATGAGGGGAATGTGGGAGTGCAAAAGGAAGTGAGTATTGGGTTGAACATGTGGGCATAGTAAATGACAAATGGCAGAAATGTATGCCACAACTGAAGAGCATGTTCGACTGACAATATTGGGCATAGAGGTAAAATCCTGGGCATATGGTATGCAAGTGAGGGATATAGTGTGCAATAGAGGGGTATTGGGATGTACACGATAGAGGAGGGGCCAGTAATGGTGAAAAGTACTATTATATTTGCAAAGCTCCTTTCAATTAGGGTTTTGGAAATGGTCATTTTACGAACTGTGAAAAAGGTATTATTGAACAGGGTGTATTCTGTTTTATCAAGCGTGGAATATGATGTCCTATTATTGATACACTTTTATGATCCCAAATATATACAGTGCAATTGTAGCTGGGTTTATGCATAAGACGTAAAGCATGTGTGGGTTAACTGCAGGAAAAGCAAACCTTGAGAAAGCCAACATTTTTATTCTTTTGTGTAGGCACTGGAGAGGCATTTGCCAGGCCCTCTTGTACTTGCTCTTTTTGCCAGCTGTCTCCAAATTATGACCAAGTAACAGAGTTCCATAATTGGCTGTGTTGTCATGAAATGCTCATGTACTCTAATATTGCAGGTATTTCTATTCTATTCCATTACATCTCAATGATAGTCCAGCTACCATTATCAGCATTCTATGATACAAAGAAGCCCTCCCATGCCGCCCACTCCTTGTGTTGTAGAGGGGACCATCCCAACACTGCTCCAGGACCTCCATCATGAAGTGGGTGGTGGGACGCGACCCCCTGAGGTACCCTCACACATGCACCAGGGTCCTGACAGGGCACTCCAGTACGAGCCATATCAGATTTTGGAGACATCTTAAGAAATGGGTGTTTCCCGAGTGAACAACCCTCTTAATAGCTTTATGAGAGCCTACAGATGCCCACAATGCGTTTAGAAATAGTCCTTTAAGAGTAGGGTACAGTGTTTTAAATCTACATCATTGTGACTGTAGTCGACAGCGCTAGGTGACCTCTTTGGCGTATTCAAGCACTGTATAAACATTACAACAACCACCAACCAAGAAGCACCCTTTAACCATGAGTTTATTTGGGCCTCAAAATTTGCACTTCCCACTAGCTATTATCTATTGGTAATTTGCTAGTGCTGATTAAGAAATGGTGTGTGGGTATGTGTGGGGGCGAGTGGCTTTTTATGCCTGGCTAGTTTATTTGTTTATTTATATAGCGCTCCAAACTCGCAGGTATCTAGTAACTTGCAACTTGAAGTTCTTTCCCCTGGTTTATTAATACAATCATCTTAGGTGGTGCATTGATCCGTTTAGCTATCTTGTTTATTTTGATCTGGGACCAATATCCTTACCTAACTTCATCAGAGAGCTTTGAGATGATATTGTATTGTATTTTGATTTATAAAGCCCGATACTAAGGCTCGGAAACATCTGGGCACTGAGGAGCAGGACTTCTGAAGATCCCCTAACCGAGAGATGTAAACATTAAGGAATGTCTATAAGGCCTTAAGAAAATGGAGGTGATCAAACAGCTCTCGAAGTTGAGGTGGGAGAGCATTCCACAACTTCACAGTCAAAACAGGATGGCATGGTTGGTCGTATCGAAAACTGCGGATAGATCAAGTAAAATGAGAACTCTGACCTCACCGTGGTACTGAAGCATGGCTATGACATCAACAACAGAAATCATCACAGATTCCATTCATCTAAGAAAACTAAAGCCTGCCTGGAATACGTGCAGAAGAGAGTTTGACTCAAAGTAACATGAAAGTTGCGGGGTAACAATGGATTCCATAAACTTTAACAAGTATTAAACAACACTCAGTTAGAAATAGGGTACTGTTTAAAGAAATTGACACATTTTTGGAGTCGCAAAAGCATTACACTTACATGCAGAGTGTACCCCAACTGGCAATGCCAGAGCTGCTTGTCAAGGGATGTTGAGCTATCCTTTGGAACCCAAAGAACAAGGAAAAAGCAGCGCCATCATAGCTGCATGTTTCACCCATGCTCCTACCACAGACCGTAAATGGTCTCCATCTTCATGCTTGCTTTTCTATTGTGATAAATGTTTTGTGCGCCTATACCCATTTTCATGTATTCATTTTCTTCTGGCCCTTCCGTGTTGGTTTCTTATGCCAGAAATATCTCAAACAGTGTATACTGCTACTTTTTTTTCTACCCAGAAACATTGTTTTTTCACTGTATTAAAACAGTACTATGCATGTTGTTTTCAGGTATATATTACAAGAATCAAGCATAATAAAACAGTTCAAAGCCCTAACATTAAAATTCATCATCACCTATTCACAAAACACTGTTAGTGCTTGTTTTTCATTTTACTGCACTGCGCAATTTCTTCTGTATTTTTGTTTGGGCCAGATTTACTACTACTTGGAGCTGCAACATACCTCAGCAAAGTAAAAAATTTGCCCGAACAACCTTAGTTTACCACAAGTCAAGGTAATGTGACAACTAGATAAGTCTTTAAAGCTTTAATTTCAATAAAATGTTCATTTCAACGGCCACAAGGCACTACTACTATAGGTTTCCCAACGCTCAAGTAACCAAAAAGGGAAAGAATGAAAATAAGAACTGGCAAAGCGAGATCACTTGAATTGGGAACTTCTTTTTGGTGTTGGTGGTGGCACTCCACCTTACAGCTGTACCTTCTGTTTAGGGTTCTCCCATTCTAGTTGTATTGCACTGCCTTTTGAGGCCTAATACAACCTGGATGATTATAGAGGGGTGGAATAGGGGCAGTGATGGCTTACTGGATTGCAACTGGAAGGGTTAAACCTCCTTCTTACTTGACTTTGGTATATGCAGTACATGCTAGCCAATGTTTCCACTGTTCTGCGCCCCTCCCCCCCCCTTGCACTGAAGGGGCCCCTGGGGGACCCTTGTGTGAGGAAACAAGGCACAATCACCACACACGAACTGATACGCCAGACACGAGGTTGTATTCCCAAAATCTAGGGTTTATTGCAAAGCAAAGTAAATTCAGTTGGCCAACTGGTCTCACGCCCCGCGACGTGTGTCTATCAGACCTCGGGAGATGCAAGAGAGCGAAAAACATACATCAGTTACATATATACAAAACAAGCCTCTTGTAATCAGTAGTGTCACATCCAATACCGCCCCTCGTACTTTTCCTTTGAATTGGGCACGATGATTGACGGTGACGAGTATGACACCTTAAACATTAGTTTTAGCAACAATTGCAATATTGTAAGACCGCAGACATCAGTCTTTGTTCTCTCTAGCAAGCTGCGTGCGGGAGAAGAGACACATTCCAGGCCTTCCTATTTCCTAGTTTCTATTTGGATCCTGGGGGTTGACTCACTCTCCAGGACTCTACAGGGCTCAGGGAAGGGGGGCCGCAAAGAAGAGCATAATTCATGCCATTTAATGTTTGCTTATAGTATTACTACCGTGTTTTCGAGACTTGCTGGGACCTGTGCGCTGATTAGGATGCCTCGCTGCTCCCTTTCAAGGATAGCGCGCGGGAGGAGACCGGGCATTTCTATCTGGTTGCTACGTTATGTTTCAACATGTCTCCGTCGGCCTTGCATTGTGCACTAGCAAAGCAGAATATTCTTTCAGCGAAGCAGTTTAACAGAAAGCAAAAAGCAAACGTTAGAGAAAACAAAATGGCGATTTCAGTCATCTTAAAATGGCCGCACTTTGGTCAAGCTTATGGTTATATATCTTTAGTACTGAATGCATGAGACGGTTGGTCTTCAGCCAACATGATACATAACATCGTGATCGAGGGGTGCTTACTTTTCTAGATCGACAGCACCAAGTTGGCGACTACGTGCAAATGCGGTAATAATTTTCACTTCCTATATTTGGGCACCCCCAGGAAATTCATAAGTCGGCTCCCCTGATCGAAGCATCCCAAATTTGCCAGCAGTTCTAGATTGTTGTCTGCCTATGTTCCCGTTATGCGCTAATAACGCAAGTAGTGTGCGAGATTCCATACCCTGTTTACCGAAATGCAATCTCTTGGGCTGGTGCTTTAGGCACATCCTGCTTGCCGCTCTTTTTCCTACTTAAGGAGCCCTCCAGCCTCTTTTCCTTTGCAAACGGATCTAGGTCACCTGGCCTAAGCCCCGCCCACCTGGTGCCTTCCTGCTTGCCGCTCTTTTTCATCACTTAGCAAGCCCCGCCCACCTGGTGCCTTCTTGCCTGCTGCTCTTTTTCACCACTTAGCAAGTCCCGCCCACCTGGTGCCTTCCTGCTTGCCACTCTTTTTCACCACTTAGCAAGCCCCGCCCACCTGGTGCCTTCCTGGCTGCAGCTCTTTTTCCTACTTAAGGAGCCCTCCAGCCTCTTTTCCTTTGCAGATGGGGAGCAGGTGCAAGTGGATCTAGGTCACCTGGCCTAAGCCCTGCCCACCTGCTGCCTTCTTGCCTGCCATTCTTTTTCACCTCTTAGCAAGCCCCGCCCACCCTTTTCCTATCTCCTTCCCTTACTTTCTTCTATGCACTTACTCTATCAAAATTGTCCCTGGACCTAATATGATAGCAACCTCGTCAGTTTCCTCCAACATCCCATTACTGTTTTTTTCCTCCCCAACACCCCTCCAGCACTATCTGAAATGTCATCATGCCTAGTATGATAGTCGCTTGTTTTGTTCCTGCCCTCCCGTTCTGCACCCCTCTCCCTCACCTTTTGTTTTCTACGGCTCTACCAGAAATGTGGTCAGACCTAGTACGGTAGTAGCCTGTCTGTTTCCATTTCCTTCCCAATCTCCCCCTCCCTTCCTTATGTATGTCTTAGCTCTTGCACTATCTGAAATGTCATCAGGCTGAGTATGATAGTTAATTTCACATCCTTACTGTTCATGGCCTGTAAGAATGTCATTGTATTTTCCCTTGTTCCTTCCCTTGCCTTGAAGCACTTTGAAACACATTGTGTATAAGCGCTATATAAATAAACTATCATATCATATCATTTCATATCATATCATATTGTGGAATACCTCCAAATCTCCTGTGTGACAGAATTCTGTGAGTCCCTTCAGATCTCTTGATAGAGTTTTATCAAACACAATCTTCTCAAGAGCTTTGCGTGCAGGTGAAGATGGAACCAACCACTTCTTCTTGCAATCCTGCTCCTCTGTTAAAGGTCCATGTTCACATTGTTAAAATGTTGGTTTTCTGTCCATGAGTGAACGTTGGAGCAGTGGTGCATCAATGAGTGCCATTTTTCAATTAGAATTTCCAACTGCTTTTCACCAACCCTGTAATGCTGAGGTGTCTGCAAACTTCTCACGGTCTTTCGCTGTGAAAAACACCTGGTTTTTTGCCTCTTGCAGCCATATCCCATCCCATCCTCATCACCCCTTACCTCCCCAGAGATTATTTGATATGTTTGACGAGTGCAATGTTGTGTTTTTTTATAGGTTTTACCACAATGTCCGGGGACACTGGTTGCTGTCCGCGGATCCAAGATGGCGGGCGTTTCCAAAAATCTGACGCACTTCACGCTTTTACCATCCAATCAGTCAGCTCGTCCGATGTCTACGGACACCACGTTGCCTCCTAAGCCAATCGTATTCTTGTCCGCAGAGTAAACAGGGAAGTGTGTCCGTGGAGTGGACATAGATATCGCACATTTTTTGGGACCTACTTTTTGGTCGTTTTAAAAAAAACTACTTGATGGATTTGCACCAAATTTACAAAATCACGCTTTCGGCACCAAGCCGCCACTCCTGCTGCAAATTTGGTGGAAATCGGTGCGATTTGGGCTATAGGTGTGCACAAAGTTTTTTCTCCATTCAGTCTTTGGGAAAAAAAGAAATTTTGGGACCCCCCCATAACTTTGTGCCCTCTTGACCAAACCTCACCACACTTTGCAAACAAATTCTGAGTGGGGCATTAACTTTTTTTGCTACGTTTTTGTGAGGATTCATCCAGGGTGAGCGAAGTTATAAGCTGCCCAAAAAGTGCTCTCCCCATGGGTGTAGCAACTTAACCATAACTACATGGCCGCTACCGCAGGCCATGTAATATGTATATATAAATATATATATATATATATATATATATACATATATACATATATATATATATATACATATATACATATATATATATATATATAAAACATTTTGATTAATGTTTGCAGATCTTTTTAGATTAGTTTTATTCTTTGATCTTTTATTTATATATATTTATTTTACCTCTATTTCTTTTAAATTAGTGAGCTCTGATTTGGTTTTGAATTTTTTTAGATTTTGTTTTCTTTGAAAATTCTTTTTTTGTATCATTAAAAAAATAACATTAAATTCAATTCAACCATGAGTCCATGTAGTTGTATCAGTGGCATCAGCCCAATCCTGGAAATGCTTGTGAAAATAATAAAATAAAATAAGATTTTTAAAATGTCACTGAGGAGGCACAACGAGGCTGAAACATGTCTGCGGTTGCTTGTGTTTCCATGCAGATGGGAACTGGCCTAGCAGTTTGGGCTGGGCTTCAACCATTGGTGGTAGTACCTGACTGATTTGCATATGGCTGTACCGCTTTAACAATGGCACTGACGGGCTAAAAAATGGTGCTGTGGAATGTTGCCAAGAGCAATGCCAGTGGTTCAGATGTATTCAAAACCTTCCACCCATCACTTTTGTGGTTAGAAAATGTCTTGGGACCAACGCGAGAGTTCAACCTTCATGTTATTAAGCATTTCAACTGGCCATCAGGCAATGGCCTGCTACTAAATTTCCAATCAGGCTCTTGTCCAGGAAATGATCTTTAGTAAAGTAGGCCTCCATCCTGTGCAAGCGGGACTTCCTTATGTTGTTACCACCTTCTCCGCCTTCTTTGGTCCAGGTTTTTTTCCTGGGGACTCCACTCCCGTGGCCTCCAAGGATCCCACCGTTTCCAACTATTGGGATGCTGGAGAGGCAATCAATGCATTTTTAGAGCAAAGAAAAACAATGCACAGTACAAACCAAGCACATAACACTTATTCACTTACCCTTTAAAAAAAACACCTCTAATCAAAAGATGAACTATGCACATGAATGCAGATTATGCAGAAAAATACAGTACAATACAGTGAGGAATACTTCCTCAGAACCATCAGAAAACAACATGAATTAAGCACAAAAATATAACACTGCACCTTTCCAGGGATACATTTAATGACAACGAAACACAACACAGCATATAGGTTGAAACAACATCAATCCATTTAACATTGCAACAAAATTAAATTTTCATTCTAAATCCCGGCTAACCTAATCATACATTACCCCGTGACACTACCTTCTACCTTATTCATATGTTTATATCAATTTCTCTTATATCTTTTTATTTACTTACATGTAATACTTTTTTTTCTTTTTTACCTCCTGTGCCTTGCACTCATATTTCCGTTCATTTACTCACCTGTTTTATTCTCCTTTATTTTCATTTCATTATACAAATATATGCAGTTACTCACCTGACGTATCTCTCCTTTTGACCACTTTATACTCCACATTGATATTTTTCAAAATAGTTACACCTACTTACCTGCTATGGTGAGTCTGTTTTATATGCAACCACTTTATTTGCTGGATACAATAACATTTTCCACTCCCTGTTGGTTTCAATTTGCTCAAACCTTTTCATCTCATGTTTCTGTTGTAAAGGTTTGATCTGGTTAACATGGACACATTTTTCCACTGTTAACTCTCCCTCTTTTTTGGCAATTCTGTAGACTACAGTTGATACCTTATCTACAATTTTGAATGGGCCAGGCCATGATGCAAGAAACTTCGCATTGTTATGTTCCCCTTTCCCAAAATCAAACTTATTCACCCGGTCGCCTTCCTCATATTCCCTCACAGATGTTTTCCGGTCATAATATGATTTAGCACTGTCAGCTGGGTTTTTCCAAATTTCGCTGTGCAAACGCAAAAGCATATTGCAAGTGTTTCCCAACTCTTGCACTTATTTGTGGATTTTGGATGCATTTACTAGGACCTGCTCACTGGTTCTGTAAAGCAAGTGCTGTGGCAAAACCATTTTCCTACCTTCCAAAATTGTGCATAGGCTGACATCTGTCGATCTAGATGGTGTTGACCTGAGAGCCATTAACACCAAAGGGAGTCGCAGATCCCAGCTAGATCCTGCTTCAGCTAAAACTTTTTTAACATTTCAACTATTGATCTATTACACCGTTCCACTCCCCCTGAAGAGGAGGGACTGTATGATGAAGTGTGCAACTTCCTCTTCACGCCTATGATTTGCCACATTTTTGTCATTACTGCACTAGTGAAATGACTTCCACAGTCTGACGCTATTCTCTGAGGTAAACCAAATCTTGAAACAATATGATTGACTAACAAAGTGCCGTTTGGGTACTACATTCTGGGGCTGGAATATATTCCACTCATTTGGACATTAAAAAAAATAACTGTCAATATATACCTGCTTCCCCTTGCTGACCTTTGCACAGGCCTTAAAAAATCAATTTGCAGGTCTGACTGGGAGTGTCAAACCTCTTTTCATTAATGGTGCTCTGTGAGTCGGGGAAGCAGGCTGTAATAGTGTACCCACTAAACATCCCCTCTTATAGAGTTCTACATCCTGTGACATATGTGGCCAATAGGCATAATCTTTAAAGATTTCCAAAGTTTGGTTCTGCATCTAGCGAGGGTTTGTAAAAGGGACCTAAAATCAGATCCTCTCTTTGTGCCTTAATCAAGTCTTGATCAGGGGTATCAAAGCTCCACTGTCTCATGGGATGATCAACTGTTTTCAGAGATTTGGAGCATGTTATCACATCCAACTGAATTTCACCCAGTAGGAAATAACTCTCCCATCACAGCCCCAATTTGAGCTAATTGATCTGCCATGTCATTTCCTTCTTTGTATTCCCCGGTGTTTTCAAATGACCATGTATCTTCATTCAATGGATTACCAGGTTATTTTCTGAAACAATTTTGTCTATGCCTTGGATCATTTTGCCATGTTTAAGTGGTTTCTTTTTACATGTGAGCATTCCTCTCACTTTCCAGCTGGGTAAATACTCCACAAAACGATTTAGTGCGTAATCAGAATCAGTGACTAACACTATTTATTTAAGTTTATTTTCTATGGCTGAAGAGATTGCCTTATGAATGGTGGCCAATTCAGCAACTTGACTGCTTTTGGGGCCTTACCTTATGCTTACTCTTGCAATGTCATTGCATTTAATCCACCAGTTTCCTATTCCTGCCACTAATTCTTTTTCAGAATCATCTCCCACATGATATGCACATCCATCTACATACACGGTTGGGAGATCCTTACATTTTTCTGCATTGATAGCCTTGTGTGGGGATTGCTCAAATTCACTTTGAATTAAATTTGTTTCTAATTCTGTAACTTCAGGTGCACAAACATCTGCACAGTCATATATGCCTGCTAGCTCTTGAGCAACCAGGCTCTTTTTATTCTGTCCATATGTTACTTCCACTGGGAATCCCTGCACTGCTAATGAAGTGAATATTGACTGGGCAAATTCCCTGATATGATCCTTTTACTTTGCAAGAATTGTAAAGGCTGGTGATTTGTTTCAACAATCACCAACTCCCCTTGAATTATGGAACAGAAAAGTTGCAATGCCCAGACAGTGGTCAGAAATGCCTTTTCACATTCACTAAACTTGGCCTCTACCTGTGACAATTCCTTGCTAGCATTTGCAATGGATTTGTTGTTTGCATCATGTTTTTGATATTACACTGCTGCCACACATTGATCTGTGAATCCTATGCCTACAAAGAAATCCTGTTTTTTTAAATTGGATATGCCAAACATGGTGCTTTTATCAGACAGCCTTTTAACTTGGCCACTGCCTCATTTAGTTCCTTTCCTCATTTCCATCCCCCTGTTTCAGTAATTTGGTCAAAGGTTGTGTAATATTGGCATCATTTTCAATACATTTCCTGTTGTAACCTGTCATTCCTAGCAAACACTTTAGACTTTTCAGGTTGGTGGAATCTTTTATTTTCTGAATTGCTTCCACCTTTTTGTTTTGTGGGATGTACCCATGTTCTGTCACTTCATGGCCTAGAACATTTACCCTTTTTCTACACCACTGTGCTTTCTGTAAAATTATTTTTGCCCCAGCTTTCTGTAGCTGACTGAGCACATGTCTAATTGCATTTAAATGGCTTTTCAAATGTTCATTTTTGATTAACACATCATCCACATACACTATTGTTCCTCTTTCAGCTGAATCTGGGAGTGCTTTGCTCAGGAATATCCCAAATTCACTCCCACTGTTCAAAGGAAAATTCAAATAAATTGGGTATATCTTCAGCCAGTGGTACACACCAATATCTAGATTTAAGATCCAAGGTGGTAATTACCTTTGATCCCTGAACCTGTGCAAGGCCCTGATCAATAAATGGAAGGGCCCACCTTGAAACAGGTACCCTCTTGTTCAATTCTCTTAAGTTTTCACACACATGCCATTGGCCATTGGGTTTTATCACACCTAATATAGTGGCATTTGATGGACTATGAATAGGCCTAATGATGCCTCTAGATTCAGAATGTTTAATTATTTCAGCCAGTGACTCCAGACAAGACATGGGCAACCTATATTGTACAAATACTGGTTCCCTACCATGTCCTTCTGGTAGTGTAGAAATATGCAAATTAGTCAGCCCTTAGACATATACATCCTTTGCAAAAACCTGTTTGAAATCCATAAATATTTTACTCAATTGGTCTTCCTCTTCTTCATTTGCAGCCTGAATCTGCTCCTCTACCATTTTAGAAAATTCTCAGAAATCCTCTTAAGGAGGAACCTCTGTACTTTCCTCTACTTGTGTGGCATTGTTCCTCTGGAGAGCAGCTACCCTCCAATAGTTTGGAATATGGACCTCCACTTCAATATGCTGCTTTTCTCTTTCAGATTCATCTAACTCAAATAGGATACAATCATCCTGATGACAGCATATCACTTCACTTGGTTCATAAGGATACACTGACTGAATTTTAAAGATTTACTTTGGCTTAGAATATAATGATTCAGGGAATTGACCCTGTGAGGTCACACAGCTTGTAGGGATATTCCTGATCACTGGGTTACATAGATCAGCAGTGTAGTAAGATTTGTGCACTACCATTCCTAATGCTGTATTTTCTCCCAAATGAATGTCCTAACACCCTTTGCTGTCTACCAGTATTTGAATGATGGATCCGTCCCCAATATCTACCAATGGTGCATAGTCACATTCTAGTCCTTGCTGTTTTAGGGATTCATTTAGGCACACACATGCATCAGGATATTTCATCTGTTGTCCCTTGCTGTATTTGAATGCTACTGTGAATTGTCTGGTAAATGTGTGAATGGTAGCATTCTTTTTCACTCAAAGTTCGATTGCATATTGCACCATTTGGGCACAATGGTAAATTTGTTTCTTATTTTCAAATGCAGGTGCTGCTCCACTCAATCTGGACCAGCCCTTTTGATTTAGAAAGTCTAACACCATACACATTCTGTGCATGATTGCATTTCCCAAATATAATTTCTTTTGTGTTCTGCTCACAATCCACACATTGTGATGAATGCCTTTAGAACCAATTATAATCTTTACAATACATCTTCCCACAATTGTGTGTTCCAATGCAGGGTCATCTAGGCGAAAGAAGTGTTGATTTTTTATTTTAAATTTTGGAATTTCCTCACTGTCAAGTATTTGCCTGAATACCTTTTCATTAATGAAACTCCTTTCCTGCTCAAGCATCAAAGTGGCTTCAATCATTTCATAATGCCCATTTACATATAGGGATCCATGTCTGCCCTTCTCCCATGTGCTTTTCGGCAATTGTTGAAATGCATTTTTCCTGATCTGACTCTGGAGTAATATTTGGTTTGCAGTTTTTCTCATTTAAATAAAAGCGCAATGTGTTTTTATTTATTTCTGTTTGCCAGTTTTTCTTAGGATCCAAATAAATCTCCAAAGATTGCTTCTCTTTTTCTCCTTGCATTTCATCCTGACACATGAGAATGAGAGTGACGCTAGGAACATAGCCATTCTGAAGATATACTTCCACTGCACTTTCTAATTTAGCAACATCTTGGCATTCTCTTACACTGCTGTTTTGGGTCTTTACTTTCTTAGGTTTCAGTGGTTTATTGGCAAAGGACCACAACACACCATTCACCCCATCAATGAGGGGTGAAAACTTCCTCAAGTAATTTGTTCCTATGAGGTTATTTTATTAATGGGTGTGACCAACACTTCCTGTCTCATCCTATACTTCACTATCTTCATGCTAACCTCAGTAACACCTTTGATAGATATTTGTTCCCCATTTAAAGTGTGCACTGGGCCTTCGCTCTGTCTCACCTTTACATAGTTTTGTTCAGACCCCACCCTCATTGACGCTTTGTATTATTTCCTTTGACATTATTGTTGCTTGAGCACCTGTATCAATCATTGCAAATACATTACATTTCTCTTGGAGCAGTAATAGGAGCATAGTATATATCCTCAAATTCTTCTGGTATGCATAGCAAGTGTGAATTGTTACTTATCTCAGGACTCACTTTCCTCAGACCAGACTGGCTTTTTGCTAGGGAGAAGGGCATATGAAATTACATGTTACCCTCCTTTTTGGCCATTTCTTTTTGAATTTCTTTGTCTATTTTCCTGGATTCAGAATCTATTTGAAGTGTAGCCACTGAGTGCCCCTCTGACTTGGGACCACCAGTGTTCGCACCCTAATCTCTCATTGTTCTTTCCCCATTGTCTGGGTCCTTTCTACTTACCTCCACTCTAGAACCTATTGGCTGTGTACCTCTACAAGTGTCAGGTGTCAGTGTTACGCTCACCTGGTCTCTGCGGAGGCGTTGGGGCACGGTTGCAGCCCTCCCTGAACTTGAATCACCCCCTTCAGGCCTCTCCCTCAGTATAAAAGCTGTGAGCGGTGGTACGTGGTGATACTGCTCCTGTGTGGAGATAACAGTGTGTGACTGTGCCAATCTGTGATTGTTGTACCTCTCGAATCCTTCACCCCCAAAGTACAGTTTCTGTGAGCATACGCCAGCCCATAAAGCTCACCTGTGAATTATGGAAGATAAGCTCTCCGTCCTGCTACTTCTGGCAGGGGTGCGTCGAACGGGATCTAGTTCCTTCACTAATCCCTGATAAGGATTAGTTTTGTCCAGCTGCAACTATGCTTCTCCTTATGATTGGTAAGTCTTTCTTGAGCTCTTGTGATGCTGTTCATTCTGTTTAATGTCTTTATATGTTGCTCCTATTTATGCCCGCAATAATGTCTCTCTTCTGTTTTCTTCCCTTAGAAGGAAATGCGGCCTCAATGGCGAAGCGCAACCTTAAACTGACTGTTTTTTTTAATGTCTAACCTTGTCTCCTGTTTTTCCTTGCAGGCGTTGCTGTGGACGATGGAGCGTGTCGTGCTGGGGTGCCAAGATGAAGATTTCGGCATTTCAGAAAGTGTAAAGGTGAATACTTGTTTCACCGAAGAGATGTACAGGTAAGAACATCTTCCCCCAGTTGGTAAGTATGCTGGCAGGAAGCAGGATGTCCAGGAAGCTGGATCTTCAAAGGTAAGTCTGACCTCAGGCGATGGTGAGCGTTACACTGCTTACAAGTGCAGAATAACGCGAAGCATCTGTCTTGTGGATCGGGGCAGTTTATATGGCTTAGATCATGGGCACGCCCATTAGGGCCGGCTTACCAGCCACACCCTGCTGATGGGGCCCCTAGGGGACCCTTGCATATGGAAACAAGGCACAATCACCACACACAAACTGATACGCCAGATACGAGGTTCCGTTCCCAACATCTAGGGATTATTACAAAGCAAATAATTTCAGTCGGCCGACTGGTTCTCACGTCCTGCAACATGTGTCACCCAGACCTCGTGGGACGCAAGAGAGTGAGCATTTTAGATCAGTTACATAAATACAAAATTATCATCTTGTTATCAGTAGTAACACATTCAAAACCGCCCAAAATGTATCTTTCTTTGCAATGGTTTGATGATTGACAATTATGACCAATATGACACCCTTCAGACATTTATTTAGCAACAGTTTGCAATTTTCACAGATGCAGACACTATTCTTTGTTTTAGGGAACATAATGCTCTTGTTCTTACAGGCAAGCTGCGTGCAGGGGAGAGACACATTCCAGGCCTCACTATCTTAAAATTTCTATTAGTGGGCTAGAGGTCAGCTCGATCTACAGGGGCTCAATGAAGGGGGGCCGCAGAAGAGAGCATAATTCAGCCTTTAACTGTTCAGTTCTATAGTTTCTGCTGCTCCAGCGAGACTAGCTGGCACCTGCAAGTGATTAAATGCCTTGTTGCTTACTTCCAAGGACTTGTGAGGGAGGAGACCGGGGCATTGCTGTCTGGGTTCTCTGGGCTGCGTTTCAACATGTAACTTGTGGCCTTGCTCTATGCATGTGCAAGAACGAAATAGAATTCACTTACAGCAAAGCATTCTGAACAGAAAAGCAAAAAATAAAAAATCATCAAAATGGCGAATTCTATTCCTACAAAATGGACGCTCTCTGGTTATTCTCATGAGTCTGTACCAACAATGCTGAATATATGATGCGTTTGTTTTTTCGGCCACAAAATATACCGTTTATGCTATGGAAGGGTAATTTCCAGACTCAGAAACCCTCCTCTTGGCCGTAAGCCAAACACATCAACCAAACATTGCACCTTCCTCTGGCCATGTATATGATTCTGAACTCTGCATACTGCTATATTCGTCATAATTATCCTCAACATTAATTGACTTGAATTCTTTCACTGTTTTCATTTCATGATTTGTATTTGAATTCAGCCACGGGTTCTTTTCTGTGTCAGCATGTGTATGCATTCATCACTTACTTCAGTCCAAATTATTGGTAGACAGTGTATGAAACAGCAACATGTTAAGAAAACTCCGAGCACTGCAGCTACAATTGCAAGCAATTTCCATCCCCAAGAGCGTAATAATTCCCAAAACCAGGAGCCTATGTCTAATTCCCAACTACCTTCTGGAGGATGGAGTTCAGTGCTCAGGGCGTGTAATTTTTTTATCGCTTCAAAAATCGTAGGGGAGGAGTCACTTACAAATACGCAACACGATGACCCCACGATTTTATAAACTCTTCCACGATCAGTCAAAATTATGTTGAGAGCCATCCTATTTCGAAGTGTCATTAGTCTGATTGCTCCCCCCCCATATGAAATAGTAGGATCACCTACATATACTGGTTCTTCCTCTCTCTCAAGGATTGCAATGTTCATACACCTGGTGAATGTTCCTACTGAATAGGAGCCTTTCTTTTTCAAGCAAAATGGAACAGAGCGAGGACTGTAATTTATTGTATAGGAGGGGGGCACTGTCTCTATAGTCACTACATTATCAGCATTGGTGCAGGATGGGCAGAAGCTGGTACAGGCATTTTCTTGATTCTTCTTCTCCAACAATGTTCGTCGTGAATACCTCTCACCGCTGCACTCGTTAAAATACCAGTAAGTTCGGAAATGTTAACAAAGTGTTTAAGCCAGTTCTCGGCAGCCTGGATTGCTAAACGTTGGGGAAGATTATCGTGCTTCTGCACATTGCTCAAAGAACTCTGGAGCAAGCATCAATTGCCTTTGTACCTTATGAGCCCCGCTCGTTCGCATGGGGTAATCAACACATGGATTTTGTTTCCAAAAATAGCACTGGATGCCGCGTTCCTGAGCTGTCAGATCTGCACAACTCCCATGCCTCTCTGCCCTAGGCCTCTGTTTCCCACGTCATCCGTGATGGGAAATAGAGGCAACAAAGAAAATGAAAAGAAGATCTGATCACTTCCGATTTCGAGGATGCAGATTGTACCGTCTTGCTCCGGGTACTGTGTGATCGTCAAATAGTGCTTGTGCACTTCCAGATTTAAGCTCGAAGCCAGCCAGTGACGCAGTGAGAGATGGTGGGTGCCACAGCGATGATGCAGGTTTCGTGTCAGCCTGCAGCGATGCAAGTTGTACTGAATGAGGTTGGGGCACTCTTAGCCCTTCCTCCTTTATAGCAATCTTTTCAGGCTTTGTATCAGGTTCAGGCAGGTTTTGTGGTGGAGAACTGGCAATAATTTCCTTCGATTCGGAGGCAGCTGGCTTTTCCTTGTCATCTGGATCAGGCAGTTCTTTCAATGGCGATGGGATTCTTTTAGTATGTGTGGCATGTATCCACGCCTTCCTTCCGTTCATCAAAATCCCGCTAGACAGGAAGATAAATTCCCAGGCATGTTTTAAACTTTTTTGTATCTTACCCTGGGCGTTTGATCTTGCAAGAGCAACCCTCAACCAATGTCAGGGCTATCTGAATCGGTGCACGACTCACCTGATCAACCTAGTCATCTTTCAAGACGCAATTCGTCCGTATACTGACGCAACTAAGAATCGTTGTGTCTGCGTATTTGGCTCACTGCCTCGATTCGGGACCCTCACCTTCTTGCTCTCTGGCC
This sequence comes from Ambystoma mexicanum, assembly GCF_040938575.1. Taxonomy (NCBI): domain Eukaryota; kingdom Metazoa; phylum Chordata; class Amphibia; order Caudata; family Ambystomatidae; genus Ambystoma; species Ambystoma mexicanum. Next base: position 49,242,558 of record NC_090924.1, on the reverse strand, counting down.
GGACACGTCAATCAGGGATCAGTTGTGTACAGATCTGCAAAGGAGTCTCTCATCACTTTCACAGGGGTGCCCCGAACACCTCTCGATCCCGGCTCACCGTCTCATCCTCGCTTCGTTTTCTCCTCTCGCCTTTCTTATATTATAACGTATACGATGGAGCAAGTAGGGGAGGGTCCATGTTCGGGCGCCATTTTGATGGGGCCACTAGGGGACCCTCGCGTATGGAAACAAGGCACAATCACCACACGCGAACTTCTAGGCCTCACTTTCTTCAAGTTTCTATATGTGGGCTAGAGGTCAGCTGGATCTACAGGGGCTCAATGAAGGAGGGCTGCAGAAGAGAGCATAATTCAGCCTTTAACTGTTCATTTCTATAGTTTCTGCTGCTCCAGCGAGACTAGCTGGCACCTGCGTAGTGATTAAATGCCTTGTTGCTTACTTCCAATGACTTGTGAGAGAGGTGACCGGGGCATTGCTGTGTGGGTGATCTGGGCTGTGTTTCAACATGTAACTTGTGGCCTTGCTGTATGCATGAGCAAGAACGAAATATAATTCACTTACAGCAAATAAGAACAGAAAAGCAAAAAGCAAAAATCAGCAAAATGGCGAATTCTATTCCTACAAAATGGACGCTCTCTGGTTATGCTCATGAGTCTGTACCAACAATGCTGAATATATGATGCGGTTGATTTTCGGCCAACAAAATATACCGTCTATCCTATGAAAGGGTAATTTCTAGACTCACACTGCCACTCCTAGAGAGTGAGCACGTGCAAAGGCAATCCATTAGCAGCCACACCCAAGAATACACTTGGGGCTGCTTAATGTATGGAATTTTCAAGGTTAATGCATCCTGCTTAATGGATGGAATGTTCAAGGTTAATGCATCTGAAGTGCTATGTCCATAATAAAAGATTTTTGGTGTTAAATGGATGTTCTTGTTTACTTTTGTTCATGAGCCTGGCGCCAAAGGCACCAGGACAGTGTCTACCCAGGTCTCCTGTGCATGCGACCCTTGCATGCGTGTGCCCCTGACTTCATGACCATGACAACACTCCCCCTCAAGGCCCCTCTCAAGGGTGGTTCTTCTCCTGGTCCTGGTTTTTGGTGGGATTATTGTGATGGAACTGTCTGATTAAACGCGGAGCACGGACGTGTTCACTGGGTTCTCAAGTTCGGTCTTGAGGTCTGTAACCTTTCCAGTCAATTAGGTAATACAATTTTGATCAAACCACCTTGGAGTCCAGGATGGATTTGTGTTCATATTTTGGTTCTCCATCTATTACTTCGGGCTATGGCAGAGAACTAAGCCATGTATTGGATTTCATGGGTTTCAGGAGAGAGACATGAAATATGGGGGGAATTTTCATGTGAGATGGTAACTCCAATTTCATGGCAACAGGATTGATTATGGACTTTATAGTCTAGGGGCCCAGGTATTTTGGGCGGAAAGCTCTTGGCCCGTCCAGGGGAATATATTTGGATGCTAACCACACCTTTTCTCCAATCTGGTAGGCGGGAGCTTCCTTCCGATGTCGATCAGCAAACAGTTTTTGTCTTTCCTTAGCCTTGTTCAGATGCTCTGTCGCCTCCTTAAGAACCTGAGTGATGGTTTTATGCCAGTTTTTTATGGCTGGCATTTCCAGGGTATCGGGTGGATCAAATACTGATGTCCTTGGATGTCTTCCATGCACAGTGTAGAATGGAGTTTGCCCAGTGCTTGTGTGAACTGAGTTGTTGTATGCATACTCAGCTATCCAGAGTATATTTTTCCAAGAATCCTCATACTGTTGCAACATACACCTGAGATATTGCTCTAAAGTTTGGTTGGTTTGTTCAGTTTGCCCATCAGTTTGAGGGTGATGGCTTGTGGACAACCAGAGATTGATTTTGGCAATCGTACAACACTTTCTCCAAAAGGCAGAAACAAATTGAGTTCCGCGTTCAGATACTAATATTGATGGAAATCTCTAGGAACACAGAAGCGAGAGTTGACGCAGTTGGGAGTCCCTTCAGAGGGATGAAATGGGCCATTTTGGAGAATAAATCCACAATGACTAATATGGTGTTGTATCCATTGAAGGCTGGAAGATCCGTGATGTAGTCCATCGACAGGGTATGCCAAGGTGCTGGCGGTACTGTTAGGGGATGTAGTAAGCCATCAGGGTTCTGTTTCTAAGACTTGTGTTGTGCACAGACACTGCAGGTTTCAATAAATTGGGCAATGTCTTTTCGCCAGGTTGGCCCCCGGTAGTTTTGCTTTACCTTAGCCTGAGTTTTGGCTATTCCTGGGTGTCCTACCAGTAATGAATCGTGGTAATTTGTGATGATTTGCTTTTGCAGTTCTTGGTCTTGGAAGAATAATCCTCCTTGGGAATACAGTAGATTCTCTTTGATGGTGTACTGGTCACCTTTTAACAGCCATTCCTGTTGTGTTTATTGATCCATCAGGGATTGCAAACTGGTTCTTTGGTCATACACACATGTGGTGGCAGCTATTCTGGTTTGAATCCTTTCCTCAGGAATTATGGCCACGGCGTCGGATGCTGTAAAAGCCTCTTTTTCTTCACTCATGTGTGATAGAGCGTCTGCTTTCCCATTGCGTACTCCAGGTCTATAAGTGATAATAAAATCATATTCTGCGAAAAAGAGAGCCCAACAAAGTTGACGCTAGGATTGTGCTTTGGCGGTTTTCAAGTATTGCAAGTTACGGTGGTCGTTGATGACAGTTGATGACTTCGTGCGGAAGGCCGTTTTCCACTTGTCTCCCTCTTTTACTCTTACAAGATGGTTGATGACAGTTACCGTATGTCTCGCCCAAGACAGTAATGTCTCCAGGACTTGAATGCTGCTTTAATCGCCAGTAATTCCTTATCTGTGATTGCGTAGTTCAACTCGGGGGCTGAAAACTTGTGGGACCAGAATGCGACGGGATGTAGTTGTCCTGTTTCAGGGTCTTGTTGTGACAATACTGCTCCCATGGCTATTTTTGAAGCATCTGTCTCAACTATGTAAGGTAGGTCTGGTTGTGGGTGTCGAAGGACTGGTGCTGTATGGAAGGCTAGTTTCAAGGTCTGGCGTGCTTCTTCAGCTTCTGTCAACCAATGGAACTTTTGATTTTTCTTTAACAAGGAGGTCATTGGATGATCAATTTGTGAAAACCCAGGTAGAAATTGATGGTAAAAGTTGGCGAATTCGAGCACGCTTTGCACTCCTTTCGTGAATGTTGGTGAGGGTCATTGGAGGATTGCATCCACCTTTCGTGTATCCATATGTTTGCCTTGTGGTGTGAGCATAAAACCAAGAAACCAACCTCGGAATTTGAGTAGATAAGAATGTCGTCAATGTCAACAAGAGCGCAAACCTCCAGTAGTTCACAGAGTACATGATTCATAAAGAATTGGAACCCCGTGGGGGCATTGCATAGCCCAAAGGGCATGACCTGGTATTCAAAGAGGCCGTACTTCGTGCGGAAGGCCGTTTTCCACTTGTCTCCCTCTTTTACTCTTACAAGATGGTATTCTCCTCTTAAATCCAGTTTTGTGTAGATTTGAGAATGTTTCACTTGGTCCAGGAGCTCTGGTATAAGTGTTAAAGGATATCGATTTTTTACTGTGATCTGATTGATGGCTCTATAGTGGATGCAAGTTCTTAAGTCCCACTCCTTTTGAGGCATGAAGAATAAGGGCGAGGGGGTAGGTGACTTGGACGGGCGAATGAAACCGTTCGCCAGGTACTGATCCAGGTAAGTTCTAAGATGCTGATTTTCCTGTTCAGTCACAGCGTAAATTCGGCTGCAAGGGATCTGGGCTCTGGGTACAAGATCTATTTGACAATCGTAGGGTCTGTGCAGGGGCAGAACATTGGCTTGCTCTTTTTTGAAGACATCCTGGTAATCTTGGTATTCAAGCGGTAAGGAGCTGATGAGGCCCAACACGATTCCTATCTTTGGTTTCAGATTGGTGTCATCTTTATTGTAACATGTGTCGGCACATTCATGAGGAAATGTCAGAACTCGTTTTTGCCAGTCGATCCTAGGATTGTGGGTCTCCAGCCAGGGCATTCCCAATATTATCTGGAACTGAGGCCCGCCCTGACACAGAAGCTTGACTTTCTCGGTGTATTGGGTCATCGGGCCAGATGATAGCTGAGAACCATCCACAGCAGTAATGTTTTCCGATTTCTACTTCTGTCAGAGAGGAAGGCCTATTCAGAGAGCCAAATATTGGTCAATGTAGTTACCCACAGCTCCACAATCAATATATGCCTCCAAGGCATGTATTTTTGATGGTTGCTTGTGATTCACCAAAAGCACTGGAAGGACTAGATGTGAGGTCTGTACGGATTCCTTTTTCATGCTCGACAAGCGAACCCCTACACTTGCCAGGCATTGGCCTTTCCCGAGTTCTGTTCTTCTTCTTCATCAGTTTTGCCTGTTGTCCCAACCGTTTTCTTGAGTGGTTTTACTGGGCAGTCATGGAGGAAGTGACCCGCTTGTCCACAATATAAGCAAAGCTGTTGTTGTCTTCTTTTTTCCCTTTCTGCTTTGGTAAGGGGACTTCGTAATCCACCAATTTGCATTGCCTCAGACTGTTCATGTGGTTTAGTCTGATTCTCACGAGGTCGGACGTAAACTGACCATCCCTCTGATCTAGCTCGATCCATTTTCCGATTCTGCAACCTATGATGGAGTTGCACCGTCAGGTCTATGTAGTCCACACACCTCTCAGGGGGATTTACCACTTGCGCCAACACATCCTTAAGTTCTCCACGTAACCCTCGGTAAAAAAGTGTAGTTCTCTTCTCTTCTGGCCAGTTGGTCTGGGCTATGAGACGATTGAAAGTTGCAATATAGGTTAATAGACCTTGACTCCCTTGTCTGAGTGACAACAACTCGTTGTCCAGAGCTTGTCCTTGAGTATGACGGGCAAGCAATTTCTCCATCTCATGTTCGAAATTCCCAAAGTTCTGGAGTAAAGGGTCATCTTAATTTACAAAAGGTATAGACCAGTCTGCCACTCTACCTCCTGAATACGAGAGTACAAACACCACTTTGGCTTGGTCATTAGGAACGGCTCCTGGTCTGCACAAGAAATGAAGGTGACATTGGGTCATAAATACAGCAAACTTGTTTGGGTCGCTGATGAAGCATTCGGGAGGAGCCAGAGGCACTGCTCCTGGAAGAACCACCTGATCCGGTGTTGATTGTTGTGGTGTGAAAGAATGAGAAGAATGGGTCACTCCAGGCAGTGGAACCTGTCCTGCTTGTGCTTGTAGCATGTGGCTTGCCAATTCGTCAGTTCTTTCTCGAGTTACAACAAGATCCATCTGTAATGCATTGGTTTCCTGTCTTGAAGCATGTACTTCAGCCCGTAATTCCCCTAGTAAGAGGGCTAACTGATCTGCTTCTGAAGTTTCCATAACGCCCAGGCAGAGAGTATTAGAGGCTTCACGTTCCGTTACGCTCACCCGGTCTCTGCAGACGCCTTGGGGCACGGTTGCAGCCCTCCCTGAACTTTAATCACCCTCTTCAGGCCTCTCCCTCAGTAGAAAAGCTGTGAGCGGTGGTACATGGTGATACTGCTCCTGCGTGGAGATAACAGTGTGTGAGTGCGCCAATCTGTGATTGTTTTACCCCTACAACCCTTCACCCCAAAGTACGAGTTCCTTGAGCATACGCTTGCCCATAAAGCTCACCTGTGAATTATGGACGATAATCTCTCCATTCTTCTACTTCCGGCAGGGGCGCATCGAATGGGATCTAGTTCCTTCACTGATCCCTGATAAGGATTAGTCCAGTCCAGCTGTGACTATGCTTCTCCTTATGATTGGTAAGTCTTTCTTGAGCTCTTGTGATGCTGTTCGTTCTGTTTAATCTCTTTATATGTTGCTCCTATTCATGCCCGCCATAATGTCTCTCTTCTGTTTTCTTCCCTTAGATGGAAATGCGGCCTCAATGCAGCTGTGAGACATGAGCCGTGGGCGGATGGAAGATGGATGCTACTGCAATGTTCGACAGCAGGTAAGTGAGGGTTTAAGGAAAAGAGCAAAGTAGGGCGAATCGCAACCTTAAACTGACTGTTTTTTTCGATGTCTAACCTTGTCTTCTGTTTTTCCTTGCAGGCGTTGCTGTCGACGATGGAGCGTGTCGTGCTGCGGTGCCATGATGAAGATTTCGGCGTCCCGGAAAGTGTAAAGATGAATACTTGGTTTGCTGAAGAGATGTACAGGTAGGAACAACTTCCCCCAGTTGGTAAGTATGCTGGCAGGAAGCAGGATGTCCAGGAAGCACAATGTTCAAGGTTAATCAACCTGGTCTCCTGTGCATGCGACCCCTGCATGCCTGTGCCCCTGACTTCATGACAATGACAGCCAGCATGTCAGTTTCTGGTTCATGATATTTACCTGCCTTTTGCACAGTGCTTGTCATTTCTGTCTCCTGGAATATCCGTGGTTCAAAATATTCCTCAGGTAACTGACCAGCATCTGCCTTTTGAGTTTTTTTTTTACTTCTGTGAGGCTATCAACAGTATTTAGATTGTCAGGTAGGGGTAAACTATCTGTTGAACCTGACTCTTCATTTTGTGTTTCATTTTCATAGTGCATATTCTTTTTAAATTTACCTCTCTGTTCTTTGGGCTTTTCTTGTTCATTTTCTGCTTTTTGCTCTTCATTTTCACACACCTGAATGGTCTGGTTCAAATACAAGTTAAACCACACTCCCTTTTTCTGTGTGTTATTGTTCCCTGTCTCACTTTCATTCATTTGTTTTCTTGGTTTTAACTTGTTATACAACTCAGTGTTCTCATTCAAAGTTAATTCATGGGCATCGGTGTTCTCATCATGGCAGAGGTGACTAGCTAGTCACTTGTTGTCAACTGCGTGTAAGATCACTCCTATAACCTTCTGCACTTTAATTTGGTTTTGTTTTTGAACTGCACATATTTTCCCTATTTGCTCAGACAACGTTGTAACCTGGCACTCTAAGCACTGAAACCTGTCCATGTCTCTGAATTCCTCTTTTTGTGGTCTGGGCCGTTAATTGTTGAATTCAATGTGATTAGTCTAGTTCTAGTACCTTTCAGGAGATTGATTCTTGTTTGTGTGTCCTCTGAATTCTCGTGACACTGAAGGTGGGGAACGTGGCCTCACCATTCTTTGACCATGGCCAACCTGTGGTGGGGACTGACTATATTGGCGAGGTACATAATTCATATTTTGTCTATCATTTGGTGGGGACTGTTCCCTATGCTGATTTCCATTTTTAATGAATCTATCCACATAACTTGGTCTTTCTTGATGTCCATACACCATTGTGTTTGGGTCAGATCTACTCTGGGCCCCTAATGTCTGGTATGGATCGTTGCACTAATGATTTGGATTGTTATTTAGGCCTGGCTTATCGAGGCGAAACCCCACTCTGGGAGAATTACCAAGGTACTGAGGACTAATGTAAGAATTTCTATCATTGGGATAAATGGATTGTAAGATAGAAGCATGGGGTGGTGTTCTCTGTGGAGCCGCACCCGTTTCATTATGTTTCATGCCATTTTTTGAGTTTCGGCTGATTCTACCACCATCTTTACAGACTTTACCTCCAAAATTGCTGGTGTGGATTCTTTAGAATTTGATTTTGTCTCTTTACTTTTAGGTCCCTCCTCTTTCTGATTAAATATTACCTCATACAGTTTGGTTGCTTGTTCAACTATCCATTCTAATGGTTTTTCCCTGTCAAATAAATGGATTAATTAGCAGACAATATCTTTTGGTAGCCCATAGAAAAACGCAGTTTTAAATTCTACTGAGTTAGGGTTAGGACACATCAAAATGTGAAAATGCCCTTTTTATGTTTTGAAAGAACTAGCGAGGGGATTCATTTGGTTGCGCAGGCATGCCATAAGCAGCTTCCTTGGCTTTGGTGTCTAATTTCATTTTCAAAATCTGCCTATGATAAATTTTCATGTTCATTCAGACCACGGATAATGCTGGCAGAAGCCGCATGTAAAGTGAGGTGAAAATACCGCCCATATTATTCCCTAGGATTCTGAAGGACCACCTCCAAATGATCTTCTATTAAACAATCTCTCCCTTTTTTGAACAACCTAATCAAGGTTTTGATAGATTTCATAACTTTTAAAGGACTACATGGTGCATTCTGGGTTGTGCCATTTTGTCCCTCACTCCTGTTCTCTTGTGGTTAAGAATGTCTGTGAGCAGTTGCGGGTGATTCAGACTGTAATATTGGACTAAAACTAGGTATGGTCATGTGGACAGCTGCTGACAAATTTCACAGGCTAGGACTGTGATTAAATTCAGCTTCAGTTAACATGGTGCATTGCCGCTTTTCTTGAGAATTAAAATTAAAGATTTGCTGTTTCAATTCTCTGCGCTGCGCATGAAGCTGCTGTGCTTCATGGCAAAAATTAGAATTCTCATCCCTGACTTTAGTGATTATCGCTTGCAACTCTTTGATCTGTGCCTCACAACAGTCAACTACTTTAGTTTATTTTCGTTTTTCTTCATTTTCATCCAGTAATTTAAATATTTCTTGTTCCATAGCACAGAATTCCTTATCTCTTTCACTATTATCTTTTCTAAGGGTCTGAATTTCTGAAATTGCGACCTCTTTGTCCTGTCTTACATAATCAAATACTGTTTTTAAATTAATTAATTCCTGCTTACTTTCAGCAAATTGTTTGTCTCTCTGAGCCAGCGGGCATTAAACCCACTACTTTTGGCCTGCAATTGCATGTCTAACTTCCATTTTTTCCATCTGTAGCAATCACTCTCGTTCTGCATCTAAATTGCATTGCAATTTGATAATTACCTCACAGTCTTCCCTTCGCAGCTTTATAGCTCTGTGTAGCAGAAACCAAAGCTTAGCACACAACCTGATGATGTAATCTCTTTCTTCCTTATGCTTCGACGCTTGAAACAGTCTAAGGAGACACGTTTGTACAATACTCCCTTCATCAAAAATCTTTCCGGGGGGTCTCTTTCTGAAATTCAGTACTAATCCTGTCTTTCCATCGTACTATATTTTCAGATTACCTGCTTGCCAGAGCCTCGAGTTTTGTCTCGAGATAAGCTGATAATTCAGAAAAATCAGCTTGTTTCGCCAGCTTGGCGGGATTAGTGCCTACAATCCTATAACAAAAGTCAAATGTGCACACTGCTCCACACTACTTTCCACACAGCTCTGTATCAGAGAATGAGCGTACAATATGGTTATGCTTTATGATGTGAGACCACGGCCAGCAATTATTTTATTGCTTCCTGGTCGATGCACCATCAATCTGTTAGAGATATCTTTGCAGTACGTTTTGGTGGTATTTCTAAGTAGTGGTGAGTCTAAACATAGGGAACTGCCTATTCTTATACCGAGGTCACTAACGGTAAGCCAATACTGGACTTAGCACACCGTAGATCATACTTTTTTGTCCCTGCTGTGTTTTATTTACAATATCACGTTATGCGCTTTTGGCAGTATCTTTAAATACATTTACCATGTAAACAAAATATTGTCATTCATACAGAGCACCTGAGAAGAACCCAATTCACAATGACCAGTATTTTTTTTAATTTTACCACATATGAAAAAGTGAATTGCCGCCTGTGGTAAAATGAGTATACCATTTGTTTTATATCATATAACACAAGGAACCATGGCACAAAATAAGTACCAAGGCTGACTTGTTTCTGGTCCCAGATAATATAATTTTTATGATATGTCATTTTTTACCATAAGCGGTATTGAAAATACCTCCTTGCTACTGTGCTTTTCTACAAGCCAACACAAGTAATCAGGGTGCAAATTAAGCAGACCAAATCTGTCGAGAATCTACTTCTACTTTATATGCAATTGAGATTCATGACAGATATAAAGCAAAATATGCAATGTGATTGTTATGACATTCTTGGCGATATAAAACTGAAAGCGCACACTTCCATCCCTTTTTTTCTTTTGCAATGATAATAGATTCTATTTTTCAGGTTAAAACATGACCATGAGCATATTTCCTAGTAATTCTTTCCCCATGATAAATGAGCTTTTTTCATATTGAACTTTAAATAGCCTCTTGCGATAGTTGGCCAGGACACTGCGATTTCTAACCTTGAGATCTATCTGCTGTCTTGGCAGCTTAACACTCCCACTAAAACTGAAACTTGCTATTTGGACGATAAATAAAACACATGGAAAATTGCTGTCTCTATTTGTAAGTGTGAAGTATCGCCAGCCTACAGCTTCCCACAGTACAATTATATGCATTCACACGAGTACACTCTCCTCAATTAACTGGATCTTACCCAAGAAACTTATGTTTAATTGTGTGTGCCTAGAACTTCAAACGACATGTGTCTAGCTGCCCGGACAGGAGAACTGTTTATCTCGTTCACTCCCCTTGTCAGCCTGGAAGCAGCCCACAAAATCCTTCCTCAGCCTTACTGCCTGTTAGTGACTGTTGCACGCCGCCAGGGTCAACCAGAGATTGAGACTGCCCGAGACTGCCAGACTCTTCTGTGACACATTCACCAGTCCAAGAGAGAGAGGGCCGGAGCCAGCCTCCTGCAAGCCTTTTTAAACCCTCTGCCGGAGACTTCCCATAATGTATATCTGGCCTACATAAAATGTAATGAAATACCTCCTCCAAAAGGGATGTCATGTGACAGAACCACCTTCCTTTGTCAATCAGCCACACTCCAGAAATATCCAAAGCACGTCATTACCTTGCCACCTCTGCACAGAGATTCAAGCAGGGAACACATTCAGATTGTTACATTTCTGCTGGCTATTTTCCTTTTAGACAATAAACTCACTTTGAATGAAACAGGCTCTACATTCCCCAGCTCGCATTCCTCACTGCAAAGCTACTTTTATTCAGCACGTTTAATACTCTTTTAAAATAAGCCAGCTTGTCATCAATATTTTGCATCACAGGGCTTCAAACTGAGTTGTCTTAAACATTAGTCTTGGGATATATATTAGTAATTTGGATATGTTAGTGAGTAAGTACCAGGGACGTCATTTAGAGGTCGCCAGGGGTCGCAACTGCAACGCCTGTGGTTTCCCTTGTTACCCCTGTGGTCTCCCTTGCTACCCCTAAAAAAAAGAATAAATCACACTTTTTTTTTTCTTTTTTTAATGCAACCTCTGGGGCTGTGGCCAATACCGTGTGGCACTTACTTTGCTTCTGGAGTGGCTTTCTTGTTCAGGCCTCATTAAAAAAAACAAAAAAAAAACAGTTTTTCGACAAGTTTAACACTTTCTGCAGTGACCCTAAATAAGAAAGAATAGGAATAACAAATCATTTGTCTTTCTGGAATTTTATACAATAATTGCTAAATTCATGAAAGGTTTATTTCAGGCACACTTTAGGGGGTAAGTTACTGATTTAGTCTGTTCTTAAACACCTCAACTCAGCCTTTCATTCTTCTGAAGTTGATAATGAGTACCAACACAGGTTGGGTGATATTGTATGCGTATTTGTTCTATATAAAGCACTTAGGGGCCGATTCATGGAACAAACGTGCGCCGAAAATCTACGCGCAAGCAGGCGCAAGCAGGCGCAAGCGGAAAAAAAGAGGCACACGCGCACGCGTGCGATTCATGGAAGTCCCTGCGCGTGTCTTCCTCGGGATGTGCGCCAAACCCGTGCATGGCGCACACGTCACTGCAACATCGTGAAAGGCGTGCGCGACGCGCACAGTGAAAGCGCACAACCGCAGCGCACACACCAGAAAGTGGGCGGGACATGGGGCGTAACGCGCGGAATGGGGAACAACACGCGAAAATAAGGGCGTAGCTGGGGATGTACTGCAGGGAAGCAGACGGAACGCCCACACGCACTCGAACCACACGTATTCATGGAATCGAATAGGGCAAAGCCACGCACAGCCAAAGACACGCACAAGCTGAAACACGGCCGCCACACGAAGGCAGGCGGTAGAGTCCCAGCGCATCAAAAAAGTGGCGCGCGGGAAGTTAAATACGCGATTGAGCGGGTACGTGGATTTCAGGGGTGCGCGAGAAATTCTACACGCGATTGGCCTGGGTACGTGTATTACAGGGGTGCGCGAGAAAATCTACACGCGATTGGCCTGGGTACGTGGATTTCAGGGGTGCGCGAGAAAATCTACACGCGATTGGCCTGGGTACGTGTATTACAGGGGTGTGCGAGAAAATCTACACGCGATTGGCCTGGGTACGTGGATTTCAGGGGTGCGCGAGAAAATCTACACGCGATTGGCCTGGGTACGTGTATTACAGAGGTGCGCGAGAAAATCTACACACGATTGGCCTGGGTACGTGGATTTCAGGGGTGCGCGAGAAAATCTACACGCGATTGGCCTGGGTACGTGTATTACAGAGGTGCGCGAGAAAATCTACACACGATTGGCCTGGGTACGTGGATTTCAGGGGTGCGCGAGATATGCTACACGCGATTGGCCTGGGTACGTGTATTACAGGGGTGCGCGAGAAAATCTACACGCGATTGGCCTGGGTACGTGGATTTCAGGGGTGCGCGAGAAAATCTACACGCGATTGGCCTGGGTACGTGTATTACAGAGGTGCGCGAGAAAATCTACACACGATTGGCCTGGGTACGTGGATTTCAGGGGTGCGCGAGATATGCTACACGCGATTGGCCTGGGTACGTGGATTTCAGGGGTGCGCTAGAAAATCTACACGCGATTGGCCTGGGTACGTGTATTACAGGGGTGCGCGAGAAATCCTACACGCGATTGGGCCTGTGCGAGTGGGGCAGTGTATTACGTGGGTGTGCGGGAAGTTGAAGAGGTGAATTGCCAGTGTGGGTCCTCCCAGGTCTCCCCTCTACCCCCTCCATGACCTCTGCAGGCAAGCCACACCACAGGGGACTACCCTGCACCCCTGGTCATGTCCCGCAGGCAGCCCATCCACCATGGGCATGCCCCCCAGCCAAGCCACATGTCCCCTTGCACCCCCACCCCCCAGCACTGTGGGGCACCTGCCAGCAGGCCCCCAACCATGTCCCCTTGCACCCCCACCCCCCAGCAGGCCCCCACTCATGTCCCCCTGCCCCCAGGTCCTGACGAAACACAATCATGGCAGTAATGGGCAGCATACCCAGCACAAACACCCAGGCAAGGATTGCATCCACCCACAAAGTAGATGCAATTACATGATACAACCCCAATGGCAAGTATGTAAATGAACACATGTCCCTCACACACACATACACAATGGGTGCAAGTGAATGTCAAAACCCATATCATGACATGCATGAAACCAATGAGAAAATACCACAAATGTAAGTAATAAATATATGTATTAAAGATGAAAATGAAGTAAAGAAATAAAACACACAACAATGGGGATGACAAAACAAATGGTCCATGTCCGAGAACAAATAGAAAAAATCAAAAAACAAAGGAATCCAAAAAATAATGTAGTCCAAAGCAAAATAATGGGGGGAAAAATAAGGAAAAACCATTGCCTCATGGTGAACACAAATATAAATCCAACAAATGTTTTCCAAACATCAAACTATGTACAAGAATATCCCAGGGTCCATGAGCCCAACACCATAAATTAAACCTACTACTACTAACTAATATTAAAAATATATACAGAAAAGTGGCCATTGTCCGAGCGGTCCAAAAAAAACTTAAAAAATAAAGGAAACCTAACACTAACTAACTAAAGAACTATATACAATGGCAGCGGGCAAGTCCTGCGGCTCACTCTGTGATGTTGCTGGCCAGGGCATCCTCGAACTCCATGTCGATGTCCCGGAGGCGGGAGTCTGTCCTGGCCCCGAGGTCTCGCAGGGACAACCCCGTGTCCACCTCAAACTCCCTGCGAGCTTCCTCGAGGCACTCAGCCCGCCTCAACGCCCGACGCATGGAGAACTCCGCCCTGACCATGGTGAGCCGCTCCTCTTCCGCCCGCTGCCGCTCCGCACCTATCCGCTGGACCAACTGTTCCCACACGGAAGACACTGCCATCCCAGGGTTCTCCTGCCCTCCGGCCGATGCCTGCCCCTCTGATCTTGATGGCCCCGAGCCATGATGCCTCCCACGTCGAGCCTGCTGCTGCCTCCGACGCCACTGCCTCAGCCAGCACGACGGCATCCAGGCTGATGGAATCCACCGATGCCGTCGTGCACGTGCCCTGCCAGATGATGCCGGCACATCCTCCATCTGCAGGGGGACAGTTGCTGGTGTGTCCACCCCTGCTGGACCTTCGACTCCCGACTGTGGCAGGGATGGGGTCCCCACCGAGCTGGCTGCGTTGGTCGGGGCAGGTCCACAGGGGGCCCTGGTGGCATCTGGGCCGGAAGACGGCATGGAGCACGACTGGCGCATAGCCTCCACAGAGGAGGAGAGGGTCGCCAGAAGGCCACACACATGTAGGAAACCCCCGACCATGGCGGCTCCCAAATGGTTCACGTACGCACGGTGCTCTTCGTGATGATGTGCATGCTCCTCCCGGGAAGCATGCACCTCATCACGAATGCCAGCCGTGCGCAATGCGACACCAATCAGGACCCTCTCCACACGGCCAGGGGTCCCCTCGTCCGCAGGTAGAGGAGTGTCAGATGACATGGACATCTCCCCTACCTGCGGACGGGCCTGGGATGGGGCATCCCTGCTGGTGCATGGTGGTGCAGTCACAGTGTCAGGGACAGTGACATGCACAGGCACCTCCACGGCGACCTGTGCTGCCTCCTGCCCCTGGCCCTGGACTGCACCACTTGCACCAGCGGGGATGCCCCCACCAGGCCCCATGTGTGGCTCAGTAGCGGCCTCCTCCCCCTCTGTGGAAACCACCAACCTGGATGTCTCCACGCCGTCTTCCGCCGGTGCAAGCCCCTGTGGGGGCTCACCCACCCCTTCCGCTGCAGCCGTGGTGGCATCCCCGCCGCTCTGCTCCACAGCGCCTTCTCCGCCCTCTTCTTCACTTGCCACTGTGTAGAGGGAGACATAGAACACAAGCATCAGGGTACTGTACAATGGTCCCCTAGACAGGAAGCAACAGCAGATGAGTGGCACTGTCATACATCACTTCCATCATGTCCCGCCACAACACATGGGTCAGTGCAGGCAAAACACATACAGTAACAGGCATGGCGCATGCCATGGACATTGGCATACATGACCAAGGGACACATGAATCATACAATGTTGGTTTTAAACTCACATGCATCATGGGTCTTGCCATCACATGCACACACCTCACTGTAGTTCCATCCATCTGGCCTCGTACACCACAGACGCAGTGGATACAAGGATGACTAGGCTGCATCAGTGAATCTGAACATTGTCACAGACATGTGTCATGCATCCATGGCAGTTACAAGTCACAGACACGCAGTTCAGACACACACACATGGGCACCATACGTGTACATGGGACCAGCACCCATCCCTCACCCCCACCCATGTCCAGGAACAGAGACTGCCATGCTTCCATGTGTCCATTCCGCACAGAGCCCCCCATGTTGCAATAGAACACATGCACCAACCATGTGGTTCACACATCACTGTACTCACATGCCTGACCATGATGTCCCTGCACACACACATACGTACATGGCCAATGTCACACATACAGGCAGGTATCAGACAACCAGCACACTGCAACATGCCCTGTCTCACACAGTAATGCTTGGCCACTTACCGGCCAACTCCAGATGGGTCTGCCTCCGAAGGATCTGGGCGTGGAGCGCTGGGTCTACGCGTTCCAGGACCCTCATCTCGAAGTCACTCAGGCGTGCCCGGCCCCCCTCCGTGAGGCGCCGGGCCTTATTGAGGGTCCTGGACCTCAAGTCCTCCCAGCGCTTCTTGATGTGCTTGATGTCGCGGGTTGCCACCCCCTCTGCGTTGATGGCAACCACTACATCGTCCCAGATCCTCTCCCGTCCTTCCTTGTTGGCGCGTGGTCTTCCGAAGAGGGCATCATAATGCCCCAGGACATGCTCCACCAGGACACCAACTTCCTTCTCACTGAAGCTGGTGGCCCTCTGCCTCTCTGGCTGGGGGTCGCCACTGGTCTCAGATGGTGCTTGCCCCGACATGGCGACCCCCGAGGCAGGCGTGGGTGGGCAACTTGGTCCTGGGGCTGGGCTGTGGAGCGATGGTATCCCAGTCGGGAGTCTACTGTTCCAGCAGGGGTCGACACAGCAACTGGACCCCTGCAGATGGCTGATGTGCAGGCACCAAATGGCAGGGCACGGTGGCAGCAGGCAGGCAGGCAGCAGCAGATGGCACGTGGGAGGCTGCTCGGGGCACTGGGGGGCAGTGATTCGGCCTTCTGGGCAGGAGCGTGGTCTTCCGTGTGTATTCGCGTGGCCAGCTTGATACGGAGTGATTTGGCACGTGAAAAATCTGCACGTCAGCGTGTAATTCGAGGAAAGGCCCGTAGCGCGTAAGCGCGTCTGCACGCATACGCATTTTCATTGGACCAAAGGCCCTCAGCGCGTGAGCGCGTCTGTGACGTGTCGTGCGAGGGTGTATCCCTCATTGCACGTGATGACAGAACGCACGTGGATTACAATCAATCGCGTGTGAAAGTTCACGCCACCCCGGAACACACGTACCCCGGCTAATCGCGTGTGGAATTTCTCGCGCACCCCTGAAATCCACGTACCCAGGCCAATCGCGTGTAGAATTTCTCGCGCACCCCTGAAATCCACGTACCCAGGCCAATCGCGTGTAGAATTTCTCGCGCACCCCTGAAATCCACGTACCCAGGCCAATCGCGTGTAGAATTTCTCGCGCACCCCTGAAATCCACGTACCCAGGCCAATCGCGTGTAGATTTTCTCGCGCACCCCTGTAATACACGTACCCAGGCCAATCGCGTGTAGAATTTCTCGCGCACCCCTGAAATCCACGTACCCAGGCCAATCGCGTGTAGATTTTCTCGCGCACCCCTGTAATACACGTACCCAGGCCTATCGCGTGTGGGGACACCCGCACACCCCTGAAATGCACGCTCCCCGCTCTGCGTTTGCTGCTGCCCTTTGCGCTGGATTGGGGATTTTGATGGCTTTTCCCTGCGCAAGGGGCGTTCTTGGGGGCGTAACTGACGCTGCTGCAGGGTCGCTGCGCCACTCTGCGCCACAGCTTTTTGTGGATGTTGGAATCCATGAATACGCTGTGCGCCTGAATGTATTTCGGCGCACGCGGCTGGCGCAGACTACCGCACGCGCACACTGTGCGCCAGCCGCGTGCGCCACTTGTGCGCCGAATTCTATGAATTGGCCCCTAAATTGTAAGTGCTGTATAATAACACATCATTATCATTTGGCCATGGACGTCTGCTTGCATTCACAGTAATTTGGTAATATGGGCCTATACACACTGATCTTAACGATACATATGGCGATCCATTCTTGTATGAAATGTATATCACACTTTAGTGATATCGTATCCATATTTTTCGTGGTGAATAATGCTATGTGATGCAACTTCCTGTTTTGTCAAAGGGTGAAAGGTCGTGTTCCTTCGATTCCCATGATATCACTTTGAGGTGGGGTCAAATGACATCACTTCTGGTGATGTTATCAGAGGTCAAGGGTCCTGCAATGTCACTTCCGCTACCCCTGGCATTTTGGTGAAATGACGTCCCTGGTAAGTACATTGTTAGTTTATATTTCATTGGAACTCAGTTCATAGCAAACCGTGGTATCGTTTTCAAATGAAAATACGAGCTCTTATGGTAGCAAATTTAACACCCCATTTATTTTACATATAATGCATGTTTTATATGCACTCACAATACTAACTCACCCCAAATTCAGTCCAGTGCCTCACACTCTTGAGTCTCACACCCTATGCTCACTAATGGGAATTGTTTTCATCTCTGTTGAAATGTGGAGCCTTAGCTAAAATTCAGAGCCCCCTCACCCTACAGTCCTTTGCCTGCTTAAACATTTATAAGTTGCGACATTTAATAGGATGATTGTTCCTCACTCGAGGCCTAAGAACTAGCTGCGCCCTTCCTTCCTGACCAATCCTTGCGTGGCTCTACACCCTGTCTTCCAAGGGCTCTGGCCTTGTTCGTCCACCATCTAAAATGCACATGAATGAAGTGTATTTTACTGTCAGGAAAAATCCATGTGCCTTTGTGGCCTAATAATTGTTAATGGCCCCTGGAACTGCTTTTGCAATGGGGCCTATTTCATGTATGTGTAATCTGGATTGTATGCAATTAATAGGGGGTAAAACATATTTATATTGTATATTGTAGCTACTACCTGTTACATTATTAAAAGAAACCTATTTCCCCTACTTGCGGTGTTCTTTGCGCCTTCTATATGTCTGTTCCCCAGAATTAAGATGCCTTGCTGACTGAAAGGAGTTAGACCCCAAGAACCACTGGCTGCTGACTTGTGGATAGCCAACAGGGCCACTCATATGGATTCTGGGGCTCCTCACAAGAAGGAGGAGGGGAAGAAGCACAAGAAGGAAGGGAAATCGAATTTCACAAATCTTTCATCCACAAAGTCCCACAAAAGTAACAAACACAAGAAACCCCATACATTCAATATGGCTAGGGACTCTTCTGGAGCCAAACCAGAGGCTGGTTACCAGAAACCTCCATTCCAGAAAACCTTTAGAAAATGTGTGCTTTGTGGGTCTGGTGACCATGTGAAAGGAGATCCCAGATGTAAGGGTAAACCCTTAGGGATTCCATCTGTCTCCTTAGCCTTCACCCAAGAGGGAATAGTTCCTATGACAGGGGCCAACTTTAACCCTCTAGCTCAAGAACCCATTATGATATGATATAATATGGCATTTATTACGCGCCTATACACAAGTGTTTCATGGCGCGAACACATTGGAGTTCAGGGTAGAGTTACATCTGTGTTTCTTGGGTCGTGGGAACAAGAGCCTGTATATCTTCCATTCCAGATAATAATAAAGACTATTTCAAGGACAGTGTGCTCATTAATAGTCAGGAGAGCCCTGCATGAGAGACACTGGGTCCAGCCTCATGGTGGTAGATAAGAGTTTTCTGAGGCATCTCTGAGGCCCGCCAAGCTTACATGAGGTCCTGTCCAAATGCTGCCTATAATGCCTGTCACTATAAAGTGCAGTGCTATGACTGTAAGAATACCCGTCAGTGTCCAGGCAGAAGCCTGGTACTGTGCTGTTGGGCAACGACCTAAAGGACTTGTGTGAAGTTTCTAGCTCATCAGATCCCCCTAGTAAAAAGAAAAGGGCTCGGAAAAGCAATGCCAGAGACGCAACTTTAAAATACCTCCCCACTGAAGCCACAGAGAAATCCAGTGTCTCCAAAGTGAAAACGTTTCCACAAGCCCAAACCTTCCAACAGGAAAGTGCTCCTGTGTCCAAGACGCTCAGGGTCGCCTGATGGTTATTCCATGCTTCCAGGACACTCCAACACACTCATTTTGGCAGATCTTGGTGTGCCTAATTCGAGGATCACTTATCTACCCCTAACACATAGCCCACACAATACAAAATTCAAATATCAAATGCCTTGACTGAGGTAATGTGCCATTAGAAGCTGGTATGTCCCATCCAGAACACCTTTATCTCTATAATGCACATACACTATTCACATGAGGGAATCAGTTTGAAACTGGGAGTGAACTTAACCAGATATTATTAACATCTTCTAATTGCGCATGTGAGATTCTCTACCTCTCAGAAGATATGGAGGGATATAACCATGAGGATTTCTCTCCAAAAGAGCTCTCATTGCCATTTCAGATTCCACCTTTTTGCACGTACAAGCTCTGTCCGGTCTGCTGAGTGGGAACAAGCTAGTAGAGGGCTGCTGTCCAGTTCACAAGTGTACTCTCTCGTTTACTGCCCATGGCAGGCTGATGTAAAAAGAAGCACCATATTACCACTGGTAAAAGCAAGGGCTTTCAGGCAATGTAGGACAGATTTC
Source organism: Ambystoma mexicanum (assembly GCF_040938575.1). Lineage (NCBI taxonomy): Eukaryota > Metazoa > Chordata > Amphibia > Caudata > Ambystomatidae > Ambystoma > Ambystoma mexicanum. The sequence goes on along the minus strand of NC_090924.1, from coordinate 49,222,648 downwards.
GTAATTGTAGGTAATTTTCCTTCCATGTGGCAACCCCTAAACTTTTTGCTGTTGTTTTTCACCTTGTTCTTGACTTTGCCAGAGAAGTGCAGCCTTCTGCCGCACTCCTCTGGGCTTTCGCTCCTTTCTTGTGGGGAAACTGACATGCCCTTAAGACAGTCAGTACCGGGGAACGCTGTTTCCCGTAGTTTCTTTTATCATGTTGCGGCTTTTGTGCAACATGACACAAGAGGGCACTGTAAGCTAAGTTACAGCTCTCTTGGGTCTCTAGCCTTCTACAGGCCCTAGATACTCGTTTAGGATTGTATTTGATCGGTGCAAGTGATTCAGGGGCGGGAATGGTGGCAGCGATCGTTTCTTGTGTTTTGAGCTCCTTTTGGCGTTCTAAGCACGTTTCTCGCGCTTAACCCAAAATGGTGGCCTGGCTCCCAAAATGGCCAGACCACGAGGCTCCTTTGTCCTGTCCGCTGACCGTCTTGCTCCCTTCACCTTCCCCAGGTCGAGCCGACCCGGGGCCTTCCTTATTTGGGCATGTACTTTCCCGCGAAACACGGATGCTTTCGCGGGCTTCTACATGTCTTTTGTGTGCCTCCAGGATGTGGGCTGGCATGTCTGGTCCCAATACACATCCTGGGTGCCAGAGAGTCTAGGGTGGTGTGAATGCCTGGGACCACCGTGGACCGTGATTGGTCCACGAATGGTGTGTGTGTTGATGAGCGGATCTCCCATTGGGTCCCCTCCGTTTTGGCGCGAAGGGAACCGTGGATAAGAGGGGGCTGGAAACACCACTACCATGTCGATCTCCTGAGTTCTCACGAACGAAGGAATACAGGAGCCAAGTATCCTGCAACCAAGAGGCTGGACCGAGGAATCGCTGGTGACCCGCTGAAGGACTTCTCCTCTGCACTGCTGTCGCCTTGTGAAACCCTTTTCACCTTTGATCGAACCAGAAGGCCTGTACTGGTACTTCGACCCTTTGGAATAGCGGGAACAGCTATTCTCGGCATCTTCACCATCTCCTGCCAGTAAGCCTTCGGAAGCGTCTCTGGGCCATCCAGCTGACTGACCAGCTTACACGGGAGTCTTGCTCTGTAACCGCCGCCAGGTTGTGTTGTATTTCGAGTCCTTGTCACTCTCACACGCTTCGTACACTTGGCGTTCCCAGGTCAGAAGTGAGTAGTGTACATTTGGCTCAGATACACACGGCCGCTCCGTTGCCCTGCTGTGGTAACAAACTGTGCGGGTTTCTTCGATTGGGACGTCTTTTTTCTCAACACGATGACGAGGCATTCCTGCTCTTCTGAACCTGCCAGCTGCTGAAACTGACGCGGAGAAGTCTGGGTCTGCTTGCATCGGGGACCGGTGAGTAGCATAGCTAGGATCTGGTCGCCCTCCTGCAGGAGCCCATTGCTTTTCCCCGCTGTGTAAAACAGCACCCTTTTCCGTACTCGCGCTCTGCTTCTGCCCACTGTGGAGGCTGCGCTTGAGTCGCGGAACTTGTTCTTCTTCTTTTGTGCACTAAACTGAACTGCCTGATTTCCCTCGAAGAGCTTCTCCTTTTGCCCGTTGGCACCAGCGCAGGCAGGTACTTTTGAGCACAAGGCTCCACTCTTCGCAGGGCTCGGACTTCCATCTAGTTAGGTGCCTCTGAAGGAGAACTGGGTCTAAGCATTATTTCGCACTGCCTGTTTTCCTTCCCTTTTAGGTGGACTACATATTTCGTGCATATAACGCTTGAGACTTGTTGTATTTGTATATATATTGTGTTGATATGGTATGTGTTGGTTTACTATTGTGATATTGTGATTTTCTCGCTACGGTCATTGTTTTAAAGGCCTTGAAATAAATGTGTATATATTTTTTATATAACAACTGTTTGGAGTAGTTTGTAAGTGATCTTGCTTTGTGTGCTCATTGCGGGCTTTCAGTCACCCTCACCCCTCTTGAGACCTAGTCTTGACCGCCGCGATCGCTACCTTGATTGGTCTGGCTCGTCCAGAGGTTACCCTGTTCCAAGTAATTAGGTTGGCCTTCTGAACTTCTGCGCCACCAGGACAGAGTTCAGAAATCCGTCTTAACAGACAGCGCTTTGCAACTGCTTTTAGTTTCTGATAAAGCTCCAGTAGCTCGTGGGCGCTGTTCTGCGCAGAGCTCGGGTCTCAAGGAACAAGATGAATGGATGCTATGAATAAAGGGATTTGTTTGAAACAAATCCTTCCAACACTCCCCTGCTGAATTTCTTTATTTGTATGCATAGGAACATTGTATAATAAACACAACTATTTCCTCAGTGTAATAATACCCTGTGTGTTATCTATACATACATTGTCAGCACATTGCACATAATACTGCATCGAAGTTTCTTTTATTTCAACCAATCAAGTGTGCTTTTTATGATTGGCACACGAATGCTGGTTAGAGAATTGTATTGCCTGTTGATATTATACTATGCCTGCTTTTATGGCACATTTTCTGAAATAAAGGTGTATTTGATTGTATTTCTTTTGACACTTTGATGAAAATCAGTGAGTGCTCAATTCAGGAAAGAGGGGTGACATCCCAGATGCTGATAGTGTTGATTTGGACGAAGATTACTGTAGGAAGTAACATGGATTGTGAGTTGAATAAGATGGGTCTAGCCAAGGCCGTCTGAGTCACTCATTAATTCTTCAGCGTGACTCCTGGGGAGGTCATCCACCAAGGCATTGTCTTCACCTAGGATACAGGAGCAGCTAGATAGCCAAGGGATGTGGAGGAGACATCATTTCAATTAGGCTTGAAAGAGGCTACACTATTACGCAGTCTTAAACTACCAATATCAGGAGAGAAGTGTTTGGCCCCGTAAAATATTACAGCAGAACATGTTCAAATGATATGTAACTTGGACTGTGCCTCCCATTACAAGTGTTTGCCTTGTTGTAGTGGAATGATACTGCTCGATCTCGATGTGGTTTTATTTTGTTAACAGGAAATTACAATCGGTAGCCAGCAAATCTGTGAAAAAGAACACTATGTATCAGAGAGACGTGCTTCAATGACTGCCAACAAGTGTAGCGCTTGATCATTTGAGGTGCCATGTATACGTTTGGATTTATTGAATACAAAACACGCACCAAACAAAATATCTAGTAATATGGTGTCGGGTAGTATAGTGGTAGAGAGAAGCACAGAGTCAACAGGTGATGGGATGAAGGGGGTTTGTCACATAGGTCTTCGGATGATTCATGGAAAAATTGAACACTTTTAGGTCAAGGGTCTTGAGTTGTAGTTCTTACATGAGCCCTCTAATCCTGCTTCTTGCCTTCTACTGGATCGCCAAACATTTTCCCCATTGAACCCTCATCTACCTTCTCACTAAGTGTGCATCTGTGTGTGCTTTGCTCCCCAAGATACAAAAGGCGCCCAGCAAGATTGCCCAATTAGCTTTGCAAACCCCAAAGGAGGTGGCAGAGATACTATGTTTCAAGTGCTCCAGGTGTTTGCATGTACATCACTAATTAGGGGGCACAGTACCATCCCTGGATCACAGTGCCTAGGTGGTGCACTAGCATTAGAAACTTCACAGCTAGGTTTGATTTCCTTTGCCTAAAAGAATATGGGTGTGGCTACTCTGAGCCCACAAGGCATGGGGCAGGAGCACCAAGACAGCATCTAATGGGTATGTGGATAGGATATCTAGATTCAAGGCTGTCCTATGTGTTTTACCAGGATGAAGCCTCATAAAGTTTGAACGAGGTGATCACCAATGATGGGTGGCAGTCAAATGTTGGTACGGACGCATGTTTGTGATTGAATGCTCAGTATGAAGTCAGCTCCCAATATTTCTATAAGGCAAGGAAATCTGCAACTAAACATTTGCCAGTCACAAGGAAAAGTGCAAATCACTGAGAAGCAACTTTAATCTAAAGAGAACCTGTGGGTGGTCTTCTCTGGCAACCTGCTTCAGGTCTTACTGTGAAGGTGAAGTGCTGATGGCATAAATAGATGTAACCCTTCTCATCGACCAGAGAAAACCATGATCTTTTTCAGACACATTATCCATTGATCTGGAATAACCTCCGGAAACAATATAACGGGTCACATTGCTCTGGCATTCCTGTCCCAACTTAAAATGGTGCTGACAGGGCACTACCTCGCATGTGATGCACAAGGCCTGCTGGTGGACACTAACGAATATGAATACTCAAATGCCGCTGAACTACTCCCCTCCCATTGCAGTGGGCCCCTTCAGCCAAGTTGTTGTTTGATCACCCTGTTTGTAGTACACACCACATGTTAACAGAGAGTTTGTAGGCCACCACGGCAGAACTGCCACTTCATCACTGCCTGATGCTTTGTCGGAAGCTGTTTGAGAGCACTGCTGCTGAGGAGGCCAGCTCGCGTCTGCAGCTGTCTCTTGTGAATCACTCATTCAGGGAAAGGAATAGTATGTAAGAAAAACTGGTTTCCAGTGAAGTGCTGCCATACTGGACAGGGAAGCCGAGGAAACGTCTTTATTCAGTGCTCAGCATCTCCCAACTGAAAATGATAATCTTGTAGGAAAAGGGACAACATTTGTTTGACTAATTTCGTTCTACAGCACTAGCACACTTATTTGGTATGCATTTATGAAAGAGACTAACCAAAGAATAATTTTCAAAAAGTCGGAGGATGGAAAGACAGTTTAGCATAAAGTCATTTTGCAAAAAATAAACCAATAAAGGCCCACATGACAAATAAAAAAAATACTACTGTGTATTGTCAATACAAGAAATGTGGTTTATGATAATCTACATTAAACTAGCAAAACAAAAGTTTGCATCACATTTATTGCAATTTATTGTTCATTAGTACCTGGCGAGGGGGGTTTGGTGGCCTCCTAACCAATGAGGATGCTTGGAACGGGGTCCTTCCCACACAGGGAAAGACCCCGCTCCAAGCCTCCTGGGGGTGGAGTCCGCCATCTTCCCTCAACGGGACCTAAAGTAAGTGCGCTCCCCGCATCCCTTGTCCCTTCCCCCAACCCACACAGCCCATTTCCAGATATCCAATCCCCTTGCCTACCCAAACACCACTTACCTGCGCTCCTATGTCCCTCGCTGGTGCCGATAACAGGACTGTTCGGTGGACTATATCCCTGCTTCTGTTAGAAACCCATCTATAATTCGGTATACAGGCATTTCACCGCAGTATTTTTCATCGCATGTTTTTTCATCGCCGTTTTTATTTTGAAAAAAAACTCATCGTTTTTTTTTTTTGGGGGGGTAAAAAATTAAACATATGGTTGTGGGTGTAAGGAAATCAAAAAAAAAAGGGGTTTGGGGGGTAACTCCCCCCAAAAAAATAAAAAAACGGCGATGAAAAAATCAGCGATGAAAAATACCGCAGCGAAATAACGCAGAACCCTATAATTCTATATTTATTATTCAGAGATTAAAATAATGAGCACCATAATGTAAAACGTGTTAAGAAACAGGTTTGTGATACATTACATCCAGGGCCAGGACACATGTCCAAAATACAGTTGCAGCAGAACCGTCTTGTAACCCTACCCAATGGAGTTATTCTAGATTACCTATGGGCCGACGTAAACAAAAGGAACAACTACTCAATTTGTGCTTAGAAAACATCACTGGAGTTCAAGAGAAGTGAGACAACCATTGTTTTCTGATCTGATAATACATTTCAACTAGTCCAAAACATAATTTAGTAGCTTGGCAATAAGCAACAGGAAAGGATGTATTTGAACTCTGTAGGACAGTGAGGGCAGATGTGATCACTGCTCGACATTGGTTTGAGCAAAATAGAAATGGTGTTCAAGAGAAATACTACAATAATTATTCTGTATTTTGTGATGAGATTATATCTAGTAATCAAAGTTACACAAGTTTAATAGTAACATGAGGACTTTTTGAAACATGTGACAAACAACTTGGGACAAAAGAAGAAAATGTTCTGTCCGTCAGTCATCTTTATTCAGAAATAATTACTTCCTATAAAGTTCAATATAAAAAAGGTCATACAATTAAAATAAATAAAACATTGATAACACTTAGGTTTGCATCAAAAATCACTTGATTAAACATTTTATATAATATTAATAGCTATAATTACTGGTAAAACTTGCACTTCCATTCTGATCAGCCATAAAAGCAATCATTTTATAATAAATCATCTGCTTCTCAGTGCCCTTTCGATATATAATTTCACACAAGTGTTAGCACAGCACAAGGCCTTATTTATGGTACAAGAAGGCTGCTTCAGCAAGCCCTGGTTCACCACCAAAACAAAAGCAATACGTATATGTATGATGGGGAATGCCGTCATGCCAAATCTGTGTTAATAGATCATGCAAAGGGGGTTTGGGCAGGGTTCCAGCGGCCCTTGCTGAGGTCATAGGAATGTATAGTACATTGTTAAAAAATAAGAAAATAGAATTTATAGAGCATCTGTGAAAAGCCTTCTTCATGGCTTCCAACTCAAAAAACACAAAACGCTTTTGGGAGTGTATTGGGGTGGGGAAACCCAGAGAGCAAAACTTGGTAGAGGACAGTAACCCAGAAGCAATGTGGATTGCTCATTTTTTTTTTTTTATTATTAAGTTTATTGAATTTTATAGAAAACATACAAGCAACAAACTTATCAGCATTGTAATCGTAGAACTCATTGCATAGAATCCACACCCCATATCCATCCCCAACCTTCACAGAATCTAAAAAGCAAAACAGGCCAACTTATTATCACATGTCATCCAAAAACCCACCCCACATATCATCAAACAATTTCAACTTTTTGTTCCTGCGAAGGATAACCTTCTCAATTCTGGCCACTTGCCTCAAGTCCTCCACCCATTCTGAATAGGTCGGTCTCTCATCACATTTCCATTTTCTCAAAACAATTTTTTTCGCAGAATTTGTAGCCCTAAAAAACCAGCATTTCTGTGGTTAAGTGAGATCTTCCACTTTATCATCCTCACCCAAGATGATAGTGTTATAATCAAAATCCTCTTGCAGTAATAGAACCTCATTAATCTTTTCAGTGACACTCCTCCAAAATGTCCTCAGTTCATAACAGTCCCAGATCAAGTGTTCAAAGGAGCCGACATCATGCTTACACCTCCAACAGGACTCTGAGTCAATCATCCCTCTCGCATAAAGTCTCTGGGGAGTCCAAAACACTCTATTAAGAATTTTGATTTGGCGGCATTGTTCTCCAAGATTAATGGATGTCAGAGTTACGTTTTTACAAAGAAACCTCCACCTCTCCACAGTCATATCAGAGCCAAGGACCTCAGACCACTTAGTTAACAACCCCTCTGCTGGCGTGTACTGTTGGCTCAGATTTCTATATACTTTGGACGCCATACCACCTAATGTCTTATATTCAGGTAGCCATAACTGCCAACCACCGCCATCAACAGTTCTCTGGTTCCGCAGCAAACCTCTCAATTTTCTGTATTCACCCACTGTACAGTCTCTGAGATCTTTAATTTGTGAAAGTCTTCTATAGCTGATCCATTTGCCGTCTTCCATCAGATCACTCAACCATAGTACACCACTCAGGAGCCAGTTCAACCACAATAGCGGCCTCCCATTCAGCAAAATACCTGGATTCAACCAGATAGGGATGTAATCATTATCACATACCTTACGCTTACTTTTCTTCCATAGTTCCCTCCAACAAGTTCTCAGGAATCTTGTCGGTGGAAATGAGCGATAACCAGATCCATCCACCGTGGACAGTAGGGCCCTAGGCGGCAACGGAGAAGAACTACTTGATTCCGCCAGCGTCCAAACATCCTCCGAATCTTCAATAAATGGAACCAGATGCCTGGCTCCAAAGGCCAAATGATAATTCTCAAAGTCAGGAACCCCCAAACCTCCACAGTCTTGGGGCAGCTGCAATTTCCACAAGCTGAGGCGTGGCTGTTTGTTCTCCCAGAGAAAAGACTGGATTAAACTCTCAATTTTCCGCCAATGGCCCTTCTTTACGTCCAGGGGAAGCACACTGAGCACATAGTTGATTCGCGGTGTTGATGTCATTTTGATGGCATTCACTCTCCCCCAGAGACTCAATTTAAGTGCATTCCATCTCTTCAGGTCCACCTCCAAAAATTGAATCACATGTGTAATATTGACATCCATTATTTTCAAGACATCATTCGTTAGCCAAATCCCAAGGTATCTCATCTTATTCGGACACCACTTAAAGGGAAAACCCTGCATCTTCAAAACAGTGCAAGTGGTTGATGCCGGCAGCGCTTCCGACTTGGTCCAAATGATCTTGCATCCAGAAACCTTGTTGAACACATCGATCAACTCCATCAGCACAGGAATGGAGCTCTCCACATTCTGAACCACCACCAGCATATCATCCGCATACAACCAAACTTTCTGGGAGGCTGCACCAAAGCGTATGCCCTCAATTCTATCCTCTTCTCTTATCCTCACAGCCAGCAATTCCATGGCGATCACAAACAGAATTGGCGACAGTGGACAGCCTTGCCTCGTCCCTCTCCCAAGTTCAAAAATGCCAGAGTTCATGCCATTAGTCCGAACACAAGCAGTCAGCCGGGAATACAGCAGTCTTATCCATCCGATCATGGTATCTCCAAAACCAAAGCCTTTCAATGTACTTAAAAGATATGTCCATTCAATACGGTCGAAAGCTTTCTCAGCATCCAAGGACAACGTCACCACATCATTATGGTGTTCTTTGCTTTCATACAGTGTCAGCAACAATCTTCTCACATTTTCTGAAACATGTCTGCCTTTTACAAATCCAGATTGGCCTACATCTATGATATCCATCAGTGCATTCTCAATCCTCAAAGCTAACGCCTTGGCGAAAATCTTGTTGTCCGTGTTCAATAAACTGATCGGCCTATAGCTGCCAGTTTTCACTGGTGATCGCCCCTCCTTCAGAAAAACGGAGATTGAAGGATGCCTTGTTGAACTTGGAAGGCACCCATTCCTCAAGGAGGCGCGCAGCATCTCTAGCATCAAAGCAAACACCTCTTCTGGGAAAATTTTGAAAAGTTCAGCTGGTAGCCCATCCGGGCCTGGACACTTCCCAGAATTCAGCGCATAAGCAGCCAACCTGAGATCCTCCACGTTCAAATCTCTTTCCATACACTCCAAGGATTCCAAACTCACTTTCTTCAGATGGCAGTCATCAATGAATTGACCAATTGTACGCTCAGATAAGTTGATCTCTGAAGAGTACAGGGTTTTATAATACGACAGAAATTCTGCATTAATCTCCACAGGATCAAAAGTCACCAACCCATCCTGTCTTTCCACTGCATTGACAGATCTGCCGCTGTCCATAACCCTCAACCGATGTGCCAGAAGTCGATCACATTTTTCTCCTTTTTCATAGTAGTTGCTTTTGGTTCTAAAAAGCAACCACTCAGCCTTCGAAGAATACAAATCTTCCAATCGTCTCCTTTTCTGCTTCAATATTTTAATAGTCTCATCTGAAAAGTTTTGCATATTATTTCTCTCAAGATCCTGAATGTCCACAATAAGCTTTTTCACTTCTGCATCTCTAATTTTTTTCTTTTTGCTACACAAACCAATCAACAATCCTCGCATATATGATTTGAAGGCTTCCCACACAAACTCCACCCTGACTTCACCAGTCCAATTCACAGATATAAAGAATCTCGCTTCTTGAACAATTTTGTCCACAATTTCATCGTCGTCCAAGAGGGAGACATTCATCCGCCAGGTGTTAGACCTAGGAACCGGGAAGGTCAATCGCAAGTCTATGGAGATTGGAGCATGGTCCGAAACAAGTAGTGATCCGATGTTACCCCTTTGGAATGATTGTGTACAGAGGCCAGAGGTCATAAAGAGGTCAATTCTCGAATAAGCATTATGCCTTGCAGAGAAGAAAGTATATTGTCTCGTAGAAGGGTTTTGCAATCTCCAAACATCTGTGAGGTTCCATTCATCAATTAGTCTCTTTAATGCTGTTCTTTTCAGAGTGTTGGCATTGTCCACACCCCCCACACTTTTATCAAGTCCAGGTTCTAAAACCACATTGAAGTCCCCTCCCAAAATCACATTAATCGCATTTACATTCTGCAACATTTGCGTTAAAGCTACAAAAAAACTACCATCACCCCCATTCGGAGCATATATATTGCAGAAACAATACTGAGCATCCTGAATATGTGCAGTGACACATACTATCCTTCCATCCCCATCCTTCACATACTTCACCCCAGTGATCTGGAGATTCTTCCTAAAAAGAATACACACACCCCTAGAACCAGTAGTGAACGATGAACCATAAACATCACCAACCCACTCCTTTTTCCACTTATCTATATCCGCATCTAACAAATGAGTCTCCTGAAGCATCGCAACATCCACCCCCATCTCCCCTAGTTTACTCAAAATCACCTTCCTCTTGACAGCACAATGTGCACCATTCACATTCCAAGATACCACTCTGAAATTCCTCTGATAAGTGTAAGACATTGCTAGATCCCGTTTCCCAATCCTTGCAATGAATTCACAAGACACAATACTACCTAAACCTATAGTCAAGTAAAGAAATAAAATAAAAAATAAAAAAAACACACTCCTGGGCTTGAACCACCCAACCATCCAGAACATCCCTTCCAGCTACACGCTGAAAGGGACTACCCCCATCCCTCCCTTAGGTCAGCCTATAGAAAGCCCATAAAGGGTGTCACAGACCACATTTGGTCAAATTCAAATCAAGTTGAAAATACAATTTGGTCTAAAGGAATTCCCACAACTCTCCAGCAAATGAAAGCACAAATAAGAGCATTCCTGAATAGAGGCAACATCCCCTACTCAAAAACGCTAAATACCACACCATGTGTCAATCACATGCCTAGACAAAACCTGAATTCTCTTATTATAACCATCAACGAATCACACTAATCCACCTACCGTCACAACCATCAGTGTAAACATCACAAATCCCAACTACTGCGGGCATGCTGAGCAATTGAGCGTGAATCATCACTAGAAAGTGTGAGCAAGTGTACAGAGAGTTGCAAAATACCTGTGTCCCTGCACCCTACCAAATGAGATTAGAAGCCAGATACAGCATTAAACTTTTCCATGGCATTCACACACCAATCCATGAATATCCCGGTGGCCTTACCACTCACCTTGCCAAGCATAAAAATCAGAATCTCCGGTATTTCCTGAACACTACATTCCCCCATGTGACTTCCATGGCACAAAACTGCAACCCCCACCGTGTTAATCCAAATGTACTGTATAACTGGGCACTCCAGATATAACGTGTTGGCACATCACTCATTGCGCTTTGAGAATGGAATCAAACCCTCTCCAACGTAAGCATTACTGCACAAAAAAAACCTAATAGAAAATTCTGTCTGTGATTTGGTAAGTAGACAGAGGTGCACAATCATATCTTAACCATAGGCCTCGTCAGTGTTCACATTAGATGACAGCACTATTACATTCTCACAGCTGATTTCGTTACTGCACGAAAGGAAACGTACCCATGCAAAGTAAAAGGTGTAGACTACAGTGGAACCCCAGGTACCCGATAGTGACAACTCTCACCTTCTTTATGCAGTGATGGTAATGGCATACAGTTGGCTTCGTTATTACAAGTACATGTCAAATATACCCCACTCAGCATGTCAGGGGTGTGCAACCAGGACAAGAACAACTGTTACATATGCAGGGGATTAGCATTGGGCAGCATACTCGCAAACGTGGCATTCCTTCATCTAATTCTGGCTATGGAAACACATTACAATGTGATCAACGTACCACAGCAGTCCGGGATAAAGCCGTGCAAAGAGCATTCCCCTCCCCTCAGCCACAACACATGCACCCCAGCCTCTACACCCACTGTGCCTCCCAAACACCTGAGCATGCAGCAAGGCACATTGCCCGGAACACGCGTGCTGCGGCCCCAAAGGAGAACGCGCCACTACGCCTTACCTCAAATGTGCGTCAACAGTGGCCGGTCACACGCATCCACCAATCCAACACACCACTGCCGGCAAGACTCCGAAGGGTGTCGCACGGCCGACATTTCCGGACAGCACGAAACCTCCCGCACTCCGTCCAAACAAAAACAAGCACCATCACCTATAAAAAATCTATAGAGCGCGTACTGCCGTAGAGTAAAGCACCCATTATCCGACCCCACATCAAGCCTATGCTCGAGCGAAAAACCGTTACAGCATATTTGAAACATTAATAACGCTCTGATACCTAAACAAACCAATTCCCATCTAACAAATTCAGAAAAAAATGAATCAATAAAGAAAAGTAACCTTACATCTTCACAGCTTCATACATCATGCATCACATCAATCTGCAATACTATTATCCAAGTTTAAGCCCCCAGCCCTCAGCCACTTTTCAGCTTCAACTGGATCCTCTGTGGTTTTGACACCTGATCCAAAAAATATCTTCAGTGTCGCTGGTTTCACCAGCAGAGTTTTAATCCCCTTTTCTTTGCACTTTTGAACGCCTTCCTCATTTCCACTATTTCCTTAGGGAAATCTGGATAGATCGCCAATTGATCTCCATTTAGCAGAAGTTTTCCTTTTTCTCTCGCAGCCTTTAAAATCCTTTCCTTTGCACTCACTCTGGACATCACCATGATGATCTGTCTTGGTTTCCCGGCCTGGACCAGCTTACCAGCTCTAAAGGAGTAATCCATGTCCATTTCTTTTAGGATGTTGTTACCCAAAGTTGCCTCCAGTACTCCTCTGACTCTGTGATCGAGGTTTTTGTCCAAAGCAGGGTCTTCACTCACACCCAGCAAGCGCAAGTTCAAGTTCCTTTGATCAGCCTCCAACATCAGGTTCCTCCTCTTCAAATCAGAAACTTCATATCTCAACTCCTTGTAGGCCCTATAACTCCCTGCAACCTCCGTGGCCAAGGTTGTATTTTCTGCTTCCACTTTGGTGACTCTATTCTCCAGGTGACCGACTTGAGAGGACAATTCACTGAGGGTAAACTTCATTTCCTTCACATCCTGGGCAATCTGGAGAAGCAGTGCATACATGTCACCATTCTCTGAACTCTCACCCATCTTCTCCCCTTGTTTAGCTTTTTTGGAGTTGGGGTTGTCAGGGATCTCAATCTTCTTCTTTGATATCAGCGCAGGATTCATTTTTCTCAATTTCCAATATTATTATTATCCATAGGCTGGGAGGGAGCAGGAGCAGTTGGTTTAAGCTGCTGCCTTGTTCACCAACATTGCAGAATCCGTGGATTGCTCATTTTGCAAATGTGTATAAGGAAACAAGACTTGCATTCAGTAAGAGTGGGATGGGCCATTTGAGGAGCACATCCCATGGAGCTGAATCCCACCTATCACTCACTCTGAACGAAGTGAGGTATGCGCTAAAGTTGCGAAAAGATGGAAAAGCCCCATGGCCTGATATGGTCCGAATTGACATGTTCAACAACGAGATAGATATTTGGGGTCCATATTCTTTAAAACTATTTAATGTGGCACAAGCAGAAGGTGTGGTTCCATCCTCCCGGACCCAGGCTGTCCTTGTGCCCATATTCAAGAAGGGGAATAGGGCGTGCCCTGTCAACGAAAGACCTATCTGCCTTCTTGATGCGGGGGCGGGGGGCAGGTATTTGTCAAAGCAGTTCTGGTGCATCTAGAGGCTTGGATCCTAGAGGCGGGGCTTTAAGTAATTTGCAGGCTGGGTTTCAACAAAATGTGAGGACTATGGACCAATGTCTGAGGTTACTTTAAATCACTGAGAAATATGTTACCTCGAGGCGCATGAATGCATAAGCCACTTCTGTTGACTTAAGAATAGCTTTCAACAGTGTTCCTCAGGCTAAACTTTGATCGGTATTAAATGAGCAGGGGTTGCCACCAGTCATTTTAAGAGCAGTCGAGCTATTGTCCATCGGCAATGGTTCCGCTCTCAGGCACTCTCTCAATGGGCGAACAACGCGCAGGGTAAATGTTGAAATTGGCGTCAGGCAGGATTGTGTTTTGGCCCCTACCTTATTCTGTTTATTTCTAAATGGGGTAATACATACATTGTCATCTGGGCTAACTGGTGCCCCCACTTTAGTGGATGAGAAAATTCAGATTCTCTTGCTCGCCGATGATGCAGTTTAGCTTTCACTAACTCCTATGGGCCTTCGGAATCAACTAAATATATTTGAGGAGTGTTGCGATGTCAACGGCAGACATACACGGAACAAAATCCCCAGACTCGCAATTACTCTGAAAGCTGGGCCGTTGACCAAGTCTCTTGGAGGATTATCTAGGGGATAGGGTGAAGGCCAACTGCACCTGGGGTGATTCAACTGACCATGCTGCTCTCACACTAACTAGATACTGTGGCGCCATCACCTGATTTGCACAGGACCATGAGGCGGGGCTGGTAAGTGTCACTATGAAGGTATATACGGCCCAAGCTAGGCAGGCTGCATTATATGGAGCCAAGCTCTGGGGTATGAGCAATATCGGCAAATTGCAGGTGGCACAGCAAACATTTCTAAAATCTACCATGGGGCTACCTGTGAATGCACCTAATATACCAATCTGTATGCACAGCAACATACTAAGTATTGGATATATTTGCCGTGTAAAACCTGTGTACCTGTAGGCCTGCATGTGAGCCAACCCCAAACTTGCCAAATTCAGAGGGGCGATCAAGAACCTATTATCCCAGGCCTGTGGTTCAAATATTGCCTGCTTTGTGGCTATCAAAAATGTACTAACCACTATGGGGTGGGAATATGTTTGGCAAAACCCTGCATCTATTTCTATTTACTTTAAAGAGAAACTGAAAGTTACATTAACCAAAAGATGGGAAAGGGAAATTTTGGCAAAATTGGCCCATTCAAATAGTCTCAACAGCTTTTCGCTCTTCAAGAGATCTCATGGTTTTGAGCAGTATTTAGATGCGATGCAGCCTAAACCCATGAGAGCACTGTATATGTAACTATGAATGGGTAACCGCCCGCTCGCAATCTTAACAAATAAATAGGATTCTGGATGCTCTACTGACTGCCCGCACTCTCCAAATAATGTGGAAAGCGTGATAAATTATATATTTTTTTTGTCACAGATATTCAGACATCAGAAGAACATTTTTGAAATCCCCTTTTAATCAACTTTGTACAAGAAGAGTTGTTGACGCCCTCCACCTATGTTTGGTGGGTGAGAACCTATGGGCCACCCACTGTATGGGGCATTATGCGTTGCTGGCATGGAGGAGAAGGTCAGGGTTTATAACATCTTAATCATTTTTAATCCGTCATAGGGCAGTAATTGCTAATGCGCTCAAATGAGTTTTAAGTTAATGGTGTCGTGACAATGTTTCAAGGTTTTAATTTTGATCATAATATGCTGCTCACTGAAAAAAATTCTATCATAGTTTTTATTTCATTTTTATTATGAAATTCTGTTCTTGTTGCTTGAATGGCAGGGGATCCGGGATATGTATTTCGCCCCAGGAACAAATATGATGATTTGTATTTAATTGTACTATGCTAAATGATTTGCATCTAATTGTAATTTGATCAATTGTATTCTTACATCGATTATTTTATTCTATGTGCTCTCATTTATCGATTTTGGTTGTTTTATGTTTTGTAGCATTGTTGTATCTTTCTTTTACGGGCTATACAGGCTGAAATGAAGTAATATGTTGATTATATAACTGCAAAGACCATGCAGAACGTTCTGATGATACCCATCAAAGAAAATATAGCGCTTGTTGATAATGTATGTTAGCTTCGTGGAAAAGTGTTTTCACGTGAAATAATCTTAGTTCTTTATTTGTTGCCCAAAAAATCAAATTCATTATTTGTATCAACGTAGATTAAACAACTAGAACAGAACAAATCAACATCCTTACATTATCAAGGTCTCATAGATGTTATCATGAAATTATGTTGGTTCATGTACACTTCCTTCCTTGATGGGAAGCTCGCCCCACCCATTTATCCCCATCCGCCCCAGACACTGACACTCCTGCTGCACGTCCACTACTTTTCATCCTAGTGTTTTTGTTAAATTATTCCTTCCAAAATAAAATTATGTTAACAGCAGAGATTGTTTATTTTTAAGGACGTTTTTCTCATTTTCCGTTTGATATATTTGTACATTCATCCCCTCCCACTGGATGTAATCACTGTTTTGATATAATAGCACTTTATAATATGTGCTGTTATGCTCTGCTATATTATGTCATGTTTTGTTTTGTCTAATTTGCAATGTCATGCTGCTTGTTAAAGATAAAGAAAGGCTAAACATAGATATGGGTTGTGAAACAATCAAAGAAAATAATAGAAATTATCAGCACTCAGTGCATGAAAACGTGCTGCAAAGCCAAATAGAGATCTGCAAATGTAAGCTGGAATGCAAGCTTTACAAGCCTTCTGATCCTTAAGATTCTCATGTCTCCCTCTATTGACTGAACAAGGGAACTTCAGCCCAGGTTTCAAAGGGCAGATAAGGCTGGTTTATGCTGATCAACTGCTAGGAGAGCCAGACTTCAAAGGCCACCCTCATTTAAGACTGCCTGTACTTCTGCTTGGCTTTTCTTTGTTTGGAAGCCTTGCCGTTTGTGAAAAAGTAGAATAGTGCATGCTCTCTAGTTCCCTTGGGTATTGCTTGAAAAAACCTAGGCAGCGCACAAATGCAGCAAAGCCTGTATGTAAGGGGCCAGGCAACCTCAGCAAACAGGCTTTATAATGATTATAATGAGTATGTCCTCAATGTCCCGAATGTGAATGTCTCCTTTGACCTAATGAGCCTGTCTTGTACTATTGTTCAAGCGTCCCTAAAATGTAATTCACTTGTACTGCTTTCAAGTGGTTTATTTACCAGTTCGCCACATTTAGTGTGAACTCTTGAACCTTATTCTCAGCCGACATCAGTTTAGTAAGGCTCGAGTGGTGGTGATCCTCTGTCAAACTGCTCTTTTTTTGTCACACAGTTCTCATTCTACACACAGTCCATGCCAGGATCTAACACCTCTGTGAGTGGACCTGACTTTACAGCAGACCCCATCCACCTGGAAGTCCCAATGTGATTATCTGGTCAGCAGTTTCCACAACTCCCCAGAACTCTTCAAGACATCTGAAGGTCATCAATCATCTACAACATGACTTAACATAATATCCCCATCACACTAGTAACTGCTTCCATGAAAGTTCTTCTGGACAATAAGGAACGCAATAAAGTATCCTAGCACACAGCTAAGTACAAAGCGTGTTTAACTTTTTTTTGCCTCTAGAAATATCAAGCCTACTAGGAACACGTTATTGATGTAGTTAGAGCCCAACAAACACTTCAGCAAATAGGTCATCAAATGCATCACTCCTGTGACAACTGCTCACTCACTAATCATGTTCCTGGGTCACGCAACCTCCCTGATGAGCAGGCTACAGATGGCAGCAAAGAATAACTCCTTAAGTTCCTCAGAACTATAGAAGTCTTCCATCAAACCCCTTCATGAGTACACAATAAGGCAACAGAGTGAACCATGTCAGTGCCCTCTTGATCCATTTCCCCCAATTGCATTCACTTTTAATATTTTGCAATCCCTATTTTCATTGCCTGAATCCAGTATATTTCCACAGTGCAGCATATACACACAGAGGACTCCACAGATCGTCAAGGCACTTACCCATCAGCCTGCTGTAGCAGACTCCCCATCTTTAAAAAGGTTCTGCCAAAAATCCCACTCACCCACCTCCCTATTTCCTAAAACAACTGAACACACACCAAGATATTTATTTTTCAAAAGCTAAAGATAACTTCTACGTCTGTACTCTCCCAGGCATGTGACAACAGGGAGCATACATTCCAGGGATTGTTTCAATGGTAAAGCTCCACTCTTTGACTCCACACTCAATGGAATTGAATACAGCTATTAGAAAAGTCAACATTGAGAAGATGTTCCCCCCTTTCCCAGAATATCTTTCTGTCCCGCTTCCACATTGGCCTCTTCCCCCTTTGACTGCTCACATAGTATCTTCTTCCTAAAGGCTGCTTTCTAAAAATAAAATATTATTTCCTCATAGGTAATCAACAGCATATCTCCAGATTACCGTAGTCCTTAACTCAACATCATTAATGCCTACCTTTTGCACAGTTTGTTCCTCACCTACTAAAGATCTAGCCAGGTCCCCACCTCAAAAAAGTTAAGCTTGTCCCATCTGATGACAGTAACTACCACTATAACTCAGCTCTTCGTTCTTTGCAAACAATAGAGCTACTCACCATCAACTCCTCTGAAATCCCTAAAAAAACTAGATATCATTGTAGAAGATGAAATGTCACTCACACCAGAAATGTATGAGAACACCCCAAAGCACATTTCAAGCTCCTTATGCTGTGGGGATCTGTCCATACTTAGAGATGGCACACAATATAGAACTGCATAGACGCTTATTCCTCTGCAGCATTGAATATTGTAATTACGTGTACCCTAGTCTGACTAAACATCTAACATATCAGCTCATGCAAACAGTGCCAGAACACATATGCTGGGTGTTACCAGGAAAGATCCAGTAATGCATGAACTCAAAGTGCTCCACTGGCTTACATTTGAGTCCAGATTCCACATGAATGTACTGTGTTTGACACACGGCTCTCCACAATCAGAGGCCCACGTGCATCAAGACCTTGCTGACCCCCTAATTGCTAGTCAGGAACCTCAGGACATCAAATGAAAACCTCTTAAACCAACCGAGTACAAAAGATAAGTGTGTTGGCAGACAGATGAATGTGTCATCCATACCTTCTTTCCCACCCTGCACCAATACAGCAAAGGTGAGAGACGTTACTCACTGAGACATTCGTTCTGCCCTTAAATTCCACTGACGCAGCAGAAGATGGTAAAAGCATTTCAACTAATGTTTTAACAGTAAAAGCGCATGCAAAACATGCACTCCAAAGGAAG
Organism: Ambystoma mexicanum; assembly: GCF_040938575.1. Lineage (NCBI taxonomy): Eukaryota > Metazoa > Chordata > Amphibia > Caudata > Ambystomatidae > Ambystoma > Ambystoma mexicanum. The sequence continues at coordinate 49,203,735 of NC_090924.1, read as the reverse complement.
AACATGTACAATAGGTAATTATGCATTTAGACATGACGAAAGCTAACATATTATCCACAGACATGAAGAACGCTAGCAGGACCAATGTATAAGGTGAATGCAACATGAATAATACACAAATATAGCTTACTAAACAGAGAAGTTTCAGTGTGATTGGGCAGCCATCTTCTTATATATGGAAGCCACAGCATGTTTTTGAATGAGCACAGGCCTCAAGACCTCGAGAAAACAGAAAAGGCTGAATGCCCAGGAATACATATCTGTGAAGAGCTCAGACATCGGCTGGCAACTAGTGTCAAGTTTAGAGTGAAATAAGGGAGGATGGGAATGAGTGAACGAAGGCACGAGACAGCAAATCCCAAGACGCAAGCTTTATACTGCCAGATTAATTATTGCTTTATAAGAGCACAACCAGCCTTTGTTAGCCAGGTGCAGTACAACAGTAAGCCAAAAAACTCCATGAAGAAAAACTCAAGAGTGTCCCTGGTGGCAACAGAAAACACAACACAAGCATTCATGTTAGTGAAAACCTCAATAAATAGGAGGTACATGAATTACAAGCATGGTCCCATCACACGTGACCCATATTTGGAGAACACTGACTATTCATTAGAAACAAACATAGATAGCACACCTGCAAAACTCCCTACATTGACACGTAGACAGGAGGCACCACACAAGGCCAAGTGCAAAGGGATTTCCTGGTATCATGGTCTGAGAATGAGAGATGCTAACATTTAATTCCATGGGCCTCTCTACCCCTACTCTACGTCTGGCTCATATCTTGACAACCTCTCAAGTGTCCAAGGTTGGTTAGCAATGTGCCAACCTATCACAGTCCTTAGTTTCATGCCGCCCATCAAGTAGTATGCCAACCAACCACTTGTTGGAAGAAAGGATGTATTTTCCCATTTATCACTAAAGGGTTAGTGCAGGTGGAGCCATCAGATACTTGTAACCCTATGAAATGTTGAACCCATATAGAATCTATATGTAGCCAAAACCAATAAGCTATCCCCAGTCCCCATATGTTTTGTATTCTGATATAATTTTATGACATCATTGATTACCCATTTGTAGTAGTAGTTTGCTTTGATAACATCGGGAGGATAGCTCAAGGGCAACATGCTCGCATTGGAAGCAAGACGACACGAAGCAGCACAGGTTTGATTCCCGGGTCTGCGCTTAGAAACCTCTGGGTATTAAGCGCATTATAAATAACCTATCATATCATATCATATCATATCATATCATATCATATCATGTCAAGAGCAATGAGATTTCACTACTGGTACGCTGTGCCGGCTTTGTCTTAATGTGAATAAAGCAGGGTTTTGCTGTGCACTTTGTCTACTCCATCAATGAGTCTGGTTTGGACTTATTCCGATTCCTCTCATTCCTCTATTTGGGATTTTAAGATCACCTTAACATGTGGGTAGACACTTTGCTACTTCTGCCCACAAACTTTGGCTTGGCCTGCCAAATTCCATTGGAACCAAGCTCATTTGCAAAATTATTCAAATGTGCCCTTACTTCAACCTTGCTCAAGGCAGACTTTCCAGACACCTACATCAATTTCCCTGAGCTAATAAACCAACCTGCATCAACCCCTCAATTGGGTTGCCTCTAACTGTCCCTGACATAGATCGAGATCACCCCCTAAAAGTACACACCAAACTTCAATACTGTCCACTTTGATTCACTTACAATCGTTTTGTTTTATGTTGTTTGGTAATTGTCCTAGATGTTTGTTCACCAGAGGAAATTGATCCTATTCTCAGTGGTGCCTGAATTGTTTGTTTTTACTGCACTGTGCTCTTCCACCGCATGCTTTGAAAGAATTTCTGTTGTGAGTTGGTGTTATTCAAAACATCAATACAATTAAAAAAAATATCAGCCCAAGTCTATATGATCAAAAACATTATTCCATAACTTCAAAAGAGAAAACCAGTCTCCCTTTGGTACTTAACAAGACTCAATTTAAGTGTTTGACTGCCATCATAGATGATCATCCACCTCTATTAGCCCGCCAGGACTTTTAAGTTGCAGTAAACACGGTTAACTATTCGGTCCTCTGCACTGCCGCCAAAGCCCATAAATTAATCAATTGATCAGCCTTGATTGGTTTGTTTCCTTCTTTGCTGAATACTCCCTAGTTATCCGAATACATTCTTCTCATTCAATCCCCTCCACTATTGAGTCAAAAATGATCCATGCGTACTGCAACAACCATGAATCTTTATATGGGGACCCTAGATTTTCCACACCATTGAAAAGAATGCAACACCTATGTGCACATGACATTCAGCATTACTGTAATAACGTATCCCCTAATGACCTCTTCTGCTTACAAGATTGCCTCTATGTTCCAAAAGTAACCTCATACTCATCCCAACAATGGCCAAGCGTGTCCTGTTCAACAACATGGCTTACTCATTCACACAGGGCACGATGATGTGAAAACAGCTACTCACAACCAAGTCACTTGTTATCCTCAAAGACATGCAGTTCTCTTTCAGGATCTATTTCACAAAAAATAACAAATCCCTTTGTTCAATGGCAATGTCCCCTGTCTTGTTTTGGGAACCTCTCATATAGTCATGTACCTCTCAGAGCCAGCGGATGATGGTCTTGTATGGAGTACGCAGAGGACCCCTAGTCACACTCAGTTAGCCCTATCTAGCAGGAACGGGATTATCACTGGTGCCCAGAGAAAGAACTGTGGCACAGAAAAGACATAGGTTTCCTCACACTGACGGTCACTGTCCTGTGCCACAATATGAAGATTTGCACTGATTGACAGTTATTTATCAGGAACAAACCAGAATTAGGTATTCTCAATTACAGATAAACCATTCTTCACAAACATTTATGCACGAGCAGGTAGATGTGGCTCATCGTCCACTGTGGCACCCGCCAGCACATGGGCGGTGAGGAACGTTTGTCCCTACCAAGATGGTTGATGATGTTGTATTAATCAAGGTCCACTTCATACTGGCAGCACTGCCTTGCAAAACAGCTAAGCCACAATGATTTTTCAATGTGATCCACTTGCATATCCAAGTAATTGGTAATGCACATTTGAAAAACTTAGCCCATGCCCAACTCTTGGGGAGGAGTGGACAGGGAATAAAAGGGTCAGCAAAGAAGGGGGAGTCTAGGAATATGGGGCAGGAGAGGAGCAGGGTTTATAGAGAGTTGGTTGTGGGTTGGGATAGAAAGCTTTTAGAAGTAAACAGTGGGTTGAAGGTTAGAGGGGAAGAAGAGATAACAGCAGAGGGTAGCATGTGGGAACAGGAGAAGGTAGAAGGAGGAGAACAGCATACAGTGAAAGGAGGAGGAGAACTTCAGTTGGTTGAAGGTGGAAACAACCGTTGGTTGAAGAAGGATAACAGCACAGAGTGGAAGGAGAGCAACAGAGCGCAAAAGGAAATCAACAGAAGAGGGCGGAGGAGGAGAGCATCAGTTGGTGGAAGGAGGAGCGCAGCAGGCATTGCCTGAATTGGATCATTCATTGGCTAGTGTAAAGTCGATGGACAGAGAGAAGACTAGTGAGTGAAATTAGGACTTGTCAGAGGAGGTAGATATGAGACAGAACATTTTACCCAAGCCAGAGGATAGTGGTGAAGGCCTGCCCTCATGGGGGTGAGCCCAGGGTGGGAAGAGGAATAGGAATAGTCAAGTTGGGGGGAAACAAGGAGGGGCAGAAACAGTACAGGTTAAGAGAAGCAGGAAAGAGTGTAGACATCAAGACCTCAGGAAACGGGAGGGTTGAGACTCTCAACGGGCCTTCGGTGGAAACTGGGGCCAGAAACACAGTGGCTTGTCTTGCCCATAGATGCCAATCTACATCTACTACAGCATCTTGTGCCTGAGTCACAGTGACAGCTCCATGGACAGGAAACGTCAACCTCGCAAGCGCATCTGTAATGATGACTAGTAGGACCTTTCTGTGAACTTAGCAACCAAGAGACTTTTTAAAATATTAGGAGGGAAAGACTTTGATGAGTTGCGAAAGTCTTAGGATTTTTATTGTTTTATATTTTGGATAAAGACTGATCAAACTCATTTATATGTCTGGACTCATTGTGGATCCCACCCCTCCATTTGGCAACTCCAGCTAATGCTATTCTGGAAAATAAAGTGCTGCCTCCCGCCACCCAATCACAGTCCACATTACATCCTCACATATATGCAGATACCTTCCTCATCCAAGTTGCCCACAACAATGACCCTATGAGGCCCACACTGGCAACCCTCCTTTGCTTCCCATTCCCAGTCTGGCTTCTCTACAAAGCCAGTTATTTAAGGCTCTTATATGTAAGAAGAACTCTCAATGATCCAACAAGCATAATATCACGGGATGATTCGGGCCACACAGAGCCTTATTGCGGCCGGTCTAGAAATAATCCCGGTGGGTAAAAGAGAAGACATCCAAGCATGCATTCTCAATATAGGCCCCCTTACTCTGGAATTCCTATTCCCTCGCAGGCTGGCTTGCTCAATCCCTGAATCATATTCCGAAAATAATGCATAACCATGTGTGTGTGGCTCAGCGGACTAATGCATCCACTATAGATATCTCTTTGACCTCATGGTCACCAGTTGACATCCCAGTAAGTCCACTGAGCCCATCATCCTTCTGCGGGTGACGAATTGAGGGCCATTGAGTTGGGTAACAATAAATATTGGTAATTCCTTAGCACATACACATGGGCATATAAGCAACATTTATGTTATAGGCTTGTTATCCATGCGCACATACATCCTGTCTCTGTGCAAATATGCAGCAACCCTAGCACATAGCCAGCCCACCAGGGCCTGCCACACACCTATTAGCACGAATTTCTGTCTTGTAAGAACCACCCTACACATTCACACTGCCATATATGAATCATCCCAGACACAAATTCATTGACATTGGTGCATGTTGCCCAGCCTGGGTACATGGCTTTACATGCATATATGCACCAGCACTGATAGAGGCACTCCTGCATCAAATGCACCATCCTTGGGACATATATACAAGCAATGCAACATGTGCCTTGTGATGGAGGGGCTGGATACTGCTGGATACTGCTGGTTTTCTTTTCACTGAGGTGCTGCTTCCCCACAGCTCCACTACTGCTTTTCTTGGTCATCTCTGGCCCTTTTCCAGCTCTTCCAGCTTTCCTGCCCATCGTTATTCATGCGATTTCCTCCTGCTTCTTGATTCGGGTTGTCCGCTGTCCCAGCTAATATGCGGGGCGCCTTTTGCTCCCTTACATATGCCTTTCTGCTCTCCCAAGAGTTTCCTTTCAACCTCTGTGACCACGAACCTTTTGAAATATATTTTCACCCCAATCGGTTGTTTGTTGGTTTTTCACGCTTTCTTTCCATCTTTTTGGTGCCCCGCCCCATGTCTACAGTTCCATTTCCCCCCCCCCCACCCCTCATAGACAATGCTATCACCCTCAGTCAGTACGGATTATCCATTAGGCCAAGTAGGCACTGGCCTATGGGCCTCACTCATTTTAGGGACCCCGGGAGGGCAGAGGCCTTGATGTGCTGCTGCTCTGCGCAATGGCCTGTGCTGCGTTAGCATTCTTATAATTTGCAAGTGGGGCCCCGAAATGTCAACTGCCTAGGGGCCGTCTCAGGGTTTAATCAGTCAAATTGTCTGCGGCATTGGGCCACTGACAAGATGACCTACTCCCCTTAGGAGGGACGTGTATGCCAGTCCAGAACCAGGGCAGTACTGGCAACGTGGTGAAGGGCAGAACAACCATGCAAGCCTCTGATAGAGAAGGCGTAGCTTGCCTGGACTGATTGTTAAGGTTATTAATTCCAGACCACGTATTGGGGAAAGCACTGACAGGCATATGTGATAGTGTAGGCGCAGCCCTGACGGACCTCTTACTTACCTGCCTGATAGTCCCCATCATCGTTGCTGTGTGCACAGGCTTGCTGACAGGGGCGACACTGTCAGGCATGGGCTGGTGCCCTGGCTGTACTGAAAGACTGACAGGAGCCAGCAGAGAAGACGCATCGCCCAAGCGTCAATGGCAAGGGCAGGCAGTAGGTAGAGTGGCAGGTTGTGATAAGAGCGCCGTTTCTACATTAAGGTGATTCATGTTACGACAGAGCATCACACATGGCAGGCGTTTTTTTATTTTTTATTTTTTTTAATAAAGCAAGCGATGGAAGATGAAGACCACCAGGTGCGGATCGTTCTCTGCCTTATACAACACCACCGATTTTACTTAGTCCCTATCTTTGACCTTGCATGCATTATACATGATAGGATTGTTAAAAAAAATAACAATACTATGAATTAAAAACAACTCAGTTATGCAATGATAATCTTAAACACAGAAAACACGTATGTGCCAAACAGAGCTACACGTTTAGCTATTAAGAGAAAACCAGACATGTTGTCTTTGACTATGCTTTTTTCCGCACCGGCAAGATAAGACCTGGTTTGCCTAAAAGCCGCCAGCAGGTGAAATAATAATTACCCTTTGAACACCAAGTAAAAGTAATGCAGGTGTCTCTTTCACTCGAGTAGCCTAATTAATGGACTGGAATGTCCGGGTAGAGAAATTACTCTACCAGCGTTCGGCTGTGAAAGCCGTGCTCGGCTTCATTGAAATGCGCAAGTGCTGGAGCTGCATTTTATTACAGCAGCCCGAGCAGTCTTGAGAGGAAAGGTAATGGCTCCTCCACCGTGAGCTGTAAAGAGATCCTTCCGCTCGAGTGGAAGCAGAGACTGCCTGGCCAGCCTTAGATTCAGGATTTCATTAGGTCCCTGCCTATGGAGTAAAGCAGAGCGCAGACAGCAGTTAACTGCAGCCATGACATCCAAAATAATGAAATCTGTCAAAAAAAACAGGGTTCGGTAGAAGGGCGGATGTTAGCACTATTTTAATGATGAGCAGTGATGCCCGTGGTGAGAGCGGAACAAGGTACATCAACACAAGGGTTCATTTCAAGACGTTTGATTCAATTTTCACATGATAATGACATTGCAAAAGTGGGTCAAGGTATGAAAAATGTGGAAGCAAGAAGAACTGGCATTTAAATATTTCTCTCCCCATCCCCAAAAACAGCCCATTAGCACTGAATGCAATCACCACCATTGGAGCAGTTGGCAAGCGAGGGCTACTTTTTGACACAAATACAGGTGCCAATGTAGACCCCGATGTCTGGCACAGCTGACATTCTTGTCAACACTGAGCTCGGTTTTTTCAGACTGACCTGGGGATTCTGCTCCGAGTAGGCAATGTTTGTATTGTCGCCGGGTATGCTGTTTACATCCTGTGGCGCTGCCCTGTGTGGGACGCGCACGCGGCGGCGTGACGTTGCACGTCGCCGTGTGCAGTTTAAATAAACGGGGCGTTCCCGGACGCGGCAGAGCGACCGGGGAGCCCGAACTAGATAGACATGTGTCGTGTGTGGTCTATCTAGTGTGGGGTCTCACGGGCACGCATGGGGGCCAGGACACACCCACAACAGTGGCGACGAGTGCAGACGGATGCCCGGGCCCGGCGGTGAAAGGCATTCCGAAATTTTTTCCATGATACGGAACGTTCCTGAGTGTTTCGTTTCACGCCGTGGCTGCGAACTCTACACGCGGCGGGCAGCCATTTTGTTTATGAGGCCGTGCACGCATGGGGGCCAGGACACACCCCCAACACATCCTGGATAGCTCTTGCCCCTTGCCTCCTCGTGAAAATGCAGCACAACTTCACTGTGACGATAGCAACATGCGCGCACTCTGGTAAGAACGTCTACGTTCAGTTCCGCTTCATGATGTAAAGATACTGCTGCCGTGGCTGAATACTGGGCCACGTTAGTGCCGGATCGTCAAATGTGATTCATAACTGCAATGATGCATTGATGAACTATGTTTAATGTAGGGCTTCCTAGAGGTCAATAATATGCAGTTGGGATTCAGAGGTGTCCAAGGCACAGAAACAAACTTTGTAATAGATAAGAAACGGTAATTCACCTCTGCCATGGCCATACTAGATCAATCGTTCTGATCAGTGTCATAATGGGGGACAAACCAAAAAGGGAACAACTACTGTCCAAAGGTGTTAGGATACAGCAGAAAAAGAAATGTGTGTAAGGGTCTAATCCAGAAGGGCCTAGTGTCCTAGGCCAGGTCCATCTCACTATTGACAAAAAGCTACAGCCCCAGAGATACTGCCACCTGCTGGCTGTTTCCCAACTTATTCACACCAATGGGTAGTATAGTTCCGTGGCAACACGCTCGTCTTGCATACAAGAAGCCGCAAAGCAACACAGGTTCGAATCCTGGCTCTGTGCTTAGACACCTCTTCAGTATTAAGTGCGTTATGAATAACCAATTATATAATACACTTAATTGGATTTTACTTGGTCCCTACTTGCTTCAGACATCTCTTGGATAGATGTTTGGGATTAAATATGATTATTCTCTGGGCGCAGGTCTCTTTCCCAGGCTCCCAAAGTGAGACACAGTGAATCACCAACCAGACAATAATTTAGGATTTATGTGAAAATAATACATTTGCATTTGAAGAGTGAAAGGAGATTTAAGGGATATGTTTTACTTTTTTTTGTAAGGAAGACGGCTTTTACGTTTGAGGGTATCATGTAATTATTTCAGCAACAAGAAGCCAGAGCAGTTATAGTAATATGGCTGATGTATGTGGCTCCCTAAGAAGTGTGCTATCAAACTTTGAAGTCTTGACAGGAAATACTTTGGATTACCCAAGCACAGCACCATGTCTGAGGTGTGTGGGAAACAGCCGCAGAGTTCAAACACTGGTGAATATGTATCCCTGGGCACTCTGAATGAAATAGAAGAATCAGTTGGGAGTGGGTGACAGATGACTAGCCAAACTGGTTTTTCCTCTGATATTATTTTAAGGGTAATTGTTGGGACAGGGTGGTTGGGATTACACCTGGTATTTTATAATTTACAAGGCAAACAATGGAGGGCTTTTGTATGGTATGTGTTTGATTTCAACTTTTTATGAAATGAGGGTGTTGTGCACAATTTAAAGTCAATCATGTTTACCTCTTGCGTCCCATACACACCCACTAAAATACTCTTCCAAGCAAACTAACCAAAAAAGTGTAGCAAGACATCAAACTGAAAACACAGAAAGAAAAGTTCTAAAAGGAAGAGAATAACATGGGTCTGGCACACATTTTAAGGGTCAGAAATATGGGCCACAAAGGCACTCTTCGAGGCACAATCATAAAAGTATCAAAGCGCCCCACTTACCCATTTAGCGATCTCTCTCAGTAAGGGATCTTGAAAATTGTGACTGGATGAAGCTCAGAGGAGCCCTAGAACTAAATGAAACACACATAAGGGGGAATGAAGCAACTAAAAAACAGATGATGCACTTGCATCACTGAAACACAAACTATGGAGGAGTAAATTAGCCTTATATGTGGTGGGTTAAAGTGATTCAAAATAGCGTTTTCAAATCTAATCCAATATATAGATTTCTGCCTTCACTTCTCTAACTATAGAACATGTGCTACAAAGAGTATATTTGTATTCATTAGAGTTTCACCCATCTGAAAAGTATGTTATCGCAGAATTAGCATTTCTCTCATCCTTTCAGTGTTACATCTGAAATAAAAAAAAGCTTTTGCAGTTTACTTTTTTCACTTTCAATCTTTAGATCAGAATTATATTCAAAATAATACCTGTCTTATTGACACATTTAATTTAGACTTTTGAACATGCCTCTCAAAACAAGTATCTGCCAACACAGGTTGCGAGCCACGGCTTTCAACAGGTCATCAATTGGCAGTGATGTTAATATTAGTGAATTAATCAACTGAATTTAAACAGGAATTCAAATTCTAGTATACGTTTAGTATAAATTATGATGATCAAATAAGATCACAAAATCATGTTATTGTTAAACAACAACATAATGATTTTGTTCTATTGATGGGAAATGCAGAAGAATTGGCCAACACTAAAAGAAAAGAATTAAAATACATCGCACATCGCTGTTGTCGAGAAAGGAAACATATTTTGTTCTTGTGCCTCGATTTTGTGGATAACCACATTTTGGTCTTGCTATGAAATTTCACAAAGCATCTCAAGATGACCCGCATCTGGACTGGGAAACACCTTGGACTCATTCCCACCAACAAACCAAAGTCTTTTTACCAATAGACTTCGCTATTCATTGAAATATGATGAGCAGCAAAACAAACATAACCCAACTTGTAGATTGCAAATGATGGTAGATAATGGATTTGATGTTATCTACCTGTGCTGACTGTCCTGTGTTACTTATATCGAATGTCAGCTGTTTAATAACAGTGGTCATTGTATACAATATTTTAATAGAAACACTGAAGTCACTGTGTTGACTGCTTTCTTTATGTATTTGAGAAATTACATCTTTGATAAGAATTACTCTATTAAGAAGTGTGAACAGGCTATGTTGCTATGCTTTGCAGATAAGAGCATCTTTCGCAGTTTCATGTTTTTGTGGGAATGTATTAAGAGTATGTTTTTCTCCAGTGGCCACAGAGACATGTGCAACAATGTGTGCCGCAAGAACAGTTGAAATTACCCTGGCGTACAAGGGTGGGTCACAGTGTTAAAGGCATCAAAGTGTAAGTGATGCACCTGAGAAGAAAACACTGCTGCAATGCACCGATAGGGGGTGCAGAGTTGGTGTACTGATGATTTATCAAGAAACAATGGGTTGGTGATCGCTCCTTTCAACAATGAATGAAGAGCTGTAAACTGAGCATTCAAATGACAAAATGGAAATAATGATACAAAGCTGAGAATTTGACTATATTGTTTTTGAATAGCCCTAAATTTAACTGCTAAGATCACATACTCTTACCGAGGCCGATGCATTCCTGTTAGCAGCTGGAATGAGTGTATCACTTGGAGGGATAATTACTTTAATCTAGTGTGGAAGTTTATTTTAGATGGGAAGAAACATTATCACTATTTTCAGATGGCAATACAATCTTTGTTGTACTGGTTTTCACAGGGCTGACTTAAATGAATACCATTACAGTATCATCTAGTTCAATGACACGCAATTAAGCCAGAAAAAGCAATTCATGGTTTTATTTCATACGTATGACATGTGGTTGATTCTGCCCGGGTTCTATGTTGAGAGGAATCTGCCTCCACAGTACTCAAAAGAATAAGGAAGATTAGCTGCTACATGAACTCTGTGATTAGCGCTGCAACAACCTATTGGCCTATCATAGTGCCAACTAGCCATACACTCTCCCCACTGCATTGTGCAATCTCAGTTGTACACATGAAGCTACGACAGAAGTATGAAAGATTGAATAAAGCAGGTTTAACACATAACCAAAAGTGTTTAAGCTATATCGGTCTTACATGTTAACATGCCTGTCATGAAATAATCATACTGCAATTTTACACATCACAATGCATGTTCAAATCTCTGAAAGATAAAAGGCAAATGCAGAATCTGAAATACCACAGAGGCCATGCATTCCTCAATTAGCCCTTGACTGATTTTCATGTGTTGGGGGAAACCTGATATTTTGTCCATTTCAGAAGGTTTAGCGAATGGATTGTGCATGATAGATCTTTGTAGTTTAGTACGTTTTTATTATTTTTGAACAAGTAATCAATACAATATTGACCAAGATAACATAAGAAAACAGGTGCAACACAAACATCATACAGTATGTAGTAAACACACTAATACTTGGAAATATCAATTATTAAAGCTAAAGAACCTTATGTTGAATACATCTACAGTCAACAAAGAAGATTTATGATACAAGAAGAAAAACATACACAATGGCAAATAATATTAAGTGCTGAACAACGATAATAACCAGAAAGTGTATTCTGTTCAATGGAATGTGTTATCTCACATTATAATACAGGTACAATACGTCACATACAACAACACAAGGTGGATAAGGGCAACATAAGAGGAAAATACATATTGTTTAATAAACCAAAGCAACACACTGCAAATACATTCAGACGCATATTTATTCCAAAAAGATGCTGTGCAATTACTATAAACTCAAGACCTATGTGTGGACATATTATGGTAGGTTAGATATTCAATAAACATATGTCATTTGGATTCATATTTACCTATTGATTGGGTGAATTGGCAATAAGATGTTCTAGTCTTTGTCTTTGTAAATGGCATATCATTCCACCAGCCCGTAATATTAATGTTTTGGAGTTGTTTCCAGTTTGCTGTGACCATTCTAATGGCAATAGCAATACAAAGGTCATATAAAATAAAACAGATAATTGATTTCAAATCCATTAAATTCCATACTTCCATGCAAGATATTACTTGGGGACATGCAATATTTACTTTAAAGATATTTTTAAAATATCTTCACACACCCTTTCAAAACCTACTGATGTAGATGCAATCAAAAAAAATAATTTTGAAAGAGCTAAAGCTATCTTTACATGACAAACATTTACCATCATCGTTTTTGAGTAATTTGATAGGAGTTAAATAGAGATTTTCAGTAATATTGGCAGACGAAGACATTAGTTTAATTTTCTTCTAAATTGAGGACCATGTACATTCATAAAATATTTAACTACGGTCTTGTTCCTTTTGTGATTCAGACAATTTGTTACCAAGAACTCTCATATGCATTATCAATTTGTATAATTTGGTGGCATTAAGCAACGAGTCTGCAAGTAAGCATAGAAATCTCGAGTTATTAGGAACTAATCAACTAATTCAATTGGTCTAAACATGCATTTATTCAATCATTTTATGACTTGTAATCTGAGATTGATAATGAGAAATTATTTTTAAATTCCTGTAATGACATTAAATTAGGCCCAAGAACAATTGATGAACAAACTTGATCCCTTTATTCAGCCATTGTTTCCAGAAGACAGATCTCCCGTTAATGGTCATGTTTTTGTTACACCATAAATAAGTTGAGAACAGATGCATGGGATTATTTGTAAAAAAGGAAATAGAAATTCTTTAAGCTTGCTTGAAGTAACTTTCATAGGGCCCGATAGTCTGGAGGTAATATGACCAAATATGTAAAATAAATCCCAGGTACTAAATGGAGAAGCCATCACCTTTTTACCATGAACCATGTGGAGTATCAATTGCAGCCTCTGATGAGAACCAGACTTGAGTCTGTTTCAATATGATGGCATTGGGATGACATTTGAAGCCTGGAAAGCAACCCCCTGTTCTCATGAGGAGTTTTCAAATTGCTAATAACAATTCTTTAACTTTTCCCAGCACCCCACAAGAAGTTCAAAATAACAGAATTTATGGACTTGAAAATTGAAGCAGGTAAGGGGACCGAAAGCATTTGTAAGAACTATACAATTATTGGTGATAACATAATTTGTATGGTTTCCAAATGTCCCCACCTGGATAAATACAATGGAGACCAAGCTACAACTAAACCTCTAAGCCTATCGAGTAAGGCATTTGGGTTAAGCTGAATTGTGCTGGAGACAGAGGGTGCAACACCATTTAAGACCATACACATCTAATTAATGTTTAAAGCAATATGAATTAAGGGGTAATACCTCTGACCTATACCTATTTAGTTTGTATCCTGATACTGAGTAGAAGCGATCTAATGTATGCAATACATTTGGAAGGTGAGCTTTAGGGTTTTTCAAAAATATAAGTAGACACCGGCATACGCTAGATTTTGACCTCATGTTTTCTACATTTATTGCCTGGAATGAACATATCCTTCCTTATATATTGCAATAAGTATTCAATGGATAAAACATATAAAGTAGGAGACATGGGCATCCTTGCCTCGTCGCCCTTTTTATTGGGAAAACCAATGAGGATTGACCATTAATGAAAACATATATTTTAGGGTCTGAGTTATAACAATTTGACTTGTGATATGAAACTCTCTCCACGACCATGCCAACACAATTCTCGGAATAGGTAAGCCCATTCAACCCAACTAAAAGCCTAATGGCATCATGCGCAATTGCGGCATAACCATCCCTATCTTTTTTAAAATCATTATCGATAAGATTCATAACATCAAACAATAATCTAGTCTTACAAGTGATGTTTCTTCCTTTAACAAATCCTACTTGATCGTGTTTGAGCATTTTTGATAGGAACAATTCAATTCTAGCAAGAATATTTGCATACATTTTACATTCCACTTTGATAAGTGATATGGGTCTATAGTTTTTGGGAAGTCCACAATCTTTATCTGTCTTGGGAAAAATAATTAATAACGCCTCTGCGAACGTACCAGATGAACTACCCACATTGGGAAAATATGAGAAACGTTCTTCTAACTTGGGGGATTTTATATTAGTGATAATTCTATGGAAAATAGGGTCTGGGGCTTTGCCCTTTCGTAAGTCTTTAATGGCTTTGGAAATGTTGCATATATTGATCTGATTATCTAAACCACTCAAGTCTATATGCAGGTAAGATTCTCTACCGAAGTTGTCAAAGGAGGAATTGAGATTATTAGATGAGATGTTTTGTTCAGAGGAGTATACATTTTCATAGAATTTTCAAAAATTATGTAGTACTACTTTCTTTCTTTCTTTCTTTCTTTCTTTCTTTCTTTCTATCTTTCTTGTTCGGCGTTTATACAGAAAATAAATTCTATTTCAAAGTGCCCTCAGGGCAGCTGTGCGGGAACATGGGATAGCAGTACAATTAAATACAACAAAGAAAATAATACAGAGGTGGAAGGAACGGCCAAACCTACTATGCCTTGTGAGTATTCAGAACATGCAAGTGCAGAAGGAAGAGGGCAGTGGGGTAGGTGCAGTGGTGACCGTGCTCGAGGGTGAGCTGCAGATGAAGTGCAAGGTATGGTAAGTGCTATGCGGCCAGGAGCCACATTGGGTGAAAAGTGCAAATCTCCAGTGCGGAGGGTGTGCCGAGGCAAGTGCTGAAGGAAGACAGATGCTGAGGAGATTGGGTGTGAATGGTCAGAGGCCCAGAGGATGCATAAGGGCCCAAGGCACCAATCACAGCAACAGTGGGGTTAGCAGAGGAAGGAAGAAGGGAAGGAGGAGGAAAAGAGGAGAGTCTTGAGGGGTTTATAAAACTTCAGAAGGTCATGTTCAAGATGCAGCAGGAGGTGGAGGCTGTTCCAGAGGAGGGATCCAGCTGAGGAAAGTGAGTGGCCTCCTGCTCTCTGTTTAGCGAAATGCTGTACACACAGAGAGTTGTTGCCAGAGGAGCGAAGAGGTCTAGAAGGAGAATATTTGGTAAGAGAGAGTTTTTAAATGGAGTGGTTCCCGGGACCCATACATCCGCGTGGATGAGGGATTTCAATTTGATCTGTGCAGCAGCCGGGAGCCCATGGAGGCTTTTCTGGGCAGGAGAGATGCAGTCCCTGGGCCAAAGGCCAACAATAAGTCTCACTGCTCTATTCTGGATTAGCTGAAGGGGTCACAGAGTGGAAAAAGGTGATTGAGGAGGAGGCTGTTGCAATAGTCAAGCATAGAGAGAACTAGGGCTCGGGAAAAATGTCCTACGTGTGAAGGAGGAAGGGTAAAGAGGAGTCAAAGATGACTCCAAGGTTTCTGTCTTCAGAAGAAGGAGCAGGGGGAGAGCCCAAGGTGGGAGGCCAGAGAGAAGGGAAGAAGGAGGGAGCAGGGTTCCCAATCGGAAGGATCTTTGATTTGCTGGCATTGAGGCAGAGATCATTGGAAGAGCACTAGGCCTGGATGGCAGACAGGCAGCCAGGGATGAAGGAAGGTGCAAGTAAGTCAGCAGAAAGTTTGAAAAAGAGTTGAGTGTCCTCTGCATAACACTGGAAGTTGGGGAGAAGGAGGAGGTGAGGCATGCCAGCTGTGTGAGGTAGACGTTAAAGAGCCAGGGGGAAAGGATAGATCCCTGGGAGGCACCACAGGTCAAGAAGGTAGTTGGATAGGAGAAGGTGCTTTGTCATCTGATACCTAAATACACAGATAATTTTTAATATGCAAGAGAGCGACTGCTCTACTAGCTTTTTTGGAGGTTTAGTACATTTTATATTTATATTTTGGAATTACCCCTGAAGCTTGTTCCGTTAATCTTTTATTGATGAGAGGGTTTTGATAATATTTGTTCTCACAATTACTGAGTTGCTGATATAGTGAATCTTGATCTCTTTTCCTTCTTTTTTTATACTAGCATATGTAATAATATAACCCCTTAGTGCCGCTTTATATAAATCCAATTATTTACTGTGGGGGTGTACAGATTATGACTTTTATCCAAAAAAAGAGAGAAAAGATAGCTCACATTCTTTATCTTGTAGTTGGAAGTTGTTAAATCCCAATCTATTTGAGTGCTTTTAATGTCCATAAGAAGAAATAGGGTGTGATCACAGGGTCGTGGTCAGATATTATTGTATTGGGAATTTTAAAATCTATTATAGCACCAGATAGGGTTTCGGCCACACATATATAATCTAAGCGTGAATGCATATTATGGATAAATAATAGAAGGTCAAATCCAACTCTGTGGGATGAGTCAAGCATCAGAGTCCACACCACCTCAGAGAGGCAACGTGTAAATGCTTTATGTGTTCTAGAAATACATTTAGATCTTCTGTCCATAAAGGGGTCAATTATATTAATACATCCACCAGAGACAATTAAATTTGGGAGATCCAATTGTAGAATGGTATACTTAATATTTGTCAAAAATTCAGGGTCAGAGTTTGTTGGTCCATAAATATTTATGATAGAAACAAATTCAGATCCTATTTGTAACTGAACACATACCCACCTTCCTTTGCCATCCATATCTTTATATAGCATTTTATGAGGCATCCTTTTTTGTATCATACAGTTAAACAAATAACTTTGACACGTGACAGCATAATCAGAAATAACACAGAAAATCAGCTGGAAATGAAAAAGCATATCTCTCAAAAGAATATGCCACCGGAGAGAGTATAATATGGGTACATTCGATCTTCGAGCATTAGAAGTATACCATGTACCTCTCTCCACAGTTTGGTAAGGAAAACAATGAGTCCATAATGGGAGCCAGACATGAAGACACACCATAGTACAGCCTGAGGGAGGAGGGTATCCAATCCTGACACCCTAATGGCTCTGCTACGCAGCACAACCAGGGCCTCACAATTTATCAAGGGATGTTGTACTATCTCCACCTCAACCTTACCACAAAACCATCAACATCTATCACCCCAGGGAATTCTGGACCATCGGCCAACATTTTCAAGAGTGCTCACTGCATTGAATTTGAGGTGAAGGTAATCCCACACAATGGAATTCCCCAAGAACTTGCAAATATAAGGAGGGGCCAATTGTTTTTCAAGGATGTATGGGAAGAACCCATCTGTCGTAGACTTAGCGGCCAAGGTGAGAATCATTTGATCACGTTTAAAAGAGACCAGTTTCCCCCTCATTGAATTTTTGAATTGATTGGCACCTAGCATCAACGCACCCTCACGGACGCTCCCAACCCATTGGTTAACAAAGCTAAATATCTTACCCATAATTGAGCACTTCATATAGACAGCCTTGGTGGCGTAGGGTTGAACAGAACCCTCATCAGAGTGTTACCCTAGGCATGAGCAAGTCTCCAGTACAGCATACAACTGCCCAATATAATACACTCATGGGTCATCGTGAGTTCAAATTCCAAGGTAATCATCTCTGTGAAACGAAAGATGGTAGTCTTAAGAGACACCTTAGGAGCATGATCTCAATCTTGGTAATGGCTCCCATAGTGCCCAAACCCCAAACCTCAGCTACATAGCGGAGGATAGGCACAACCTTTGCAGAAAATAATTTAAGCAGTGTCCCCACTGAGTACCCTCCACCCCAAAAAGCAAAAAAAGCACATGGACATGCTTCAAGAATGATACCCAGATAGACGTACTGGCTCACAACCTCAATTGCTACACCCTTCAAGTTCCAGCCCACTCTGGCTGCATATCTATGACAGGTTTCAAAGGCTATGATCTTAGTTTTATTAGTGTTTACCTTTAAGGAGTTCAGGGCTGTGTAAGAATTAAGGTTATCCAGGAAAATCTGGTGGCTGATTGGCGTCAAGTCCAGGACGACGATGTCATCTGCATAGCCCATCCACAATACCACTGTATCACCAAGCTTCGGGGGCAGGCATTTGGGATCCACCAAAGCAAGTACCATGTCAGAAAGGTAGAGATTGAAGAGGATTGGGGCCAGGGCCCTGCTTCAGATCAACTTCAGGTGAGATCCAAGCCGAGGTTCCCCAATCTCCCTCCAACTTTATTTTGATGCAGGTCTCATAATGGAGAAACATAATCTTCTTTAATAGACCCGATGGAATCCCCCAGCCATCCAGCTTCCCCACAACCTAGCACGATCCACCGTGTCAAAGGCGGTGCTATAATGCACAAACGCTGCATTTATGGGTCTCTTGCAGATGATCTGTGCCTTTTCGACAATGGTTGAGAGTGCTAGTATATTAACAGATGTTGAGCAGCCCTTTCTAAAGCCAGTCTGGTTCCATGGAATGATGTTGTTATTCTCTGCCAGGGTGGTCAGTTCGTCCAACATGATCCGTGCAAAAACCTTGGATTGTTATTGTTATTGTTATTGTGCTTGTACCGCGCCAAAGCCCATAGGCATCCAGGCGCCGAGAGAACAGAGTACAGTGAGCAAAAGACTACCGCAGAAGATTACTCTAGTTAAAAAGATGCGTTTTTAATTGTTTTCGAAAGGCAAGAAGATCTGTTGTCTTGCGCAGGGATGCAGGCAGTGCATTCCATGCCTTAGCTCCCTGGGTGTGAAAGGCCCTTCCAGAGCCTCGAGAGCGTTTCACCCGGTGCTGTACCAAAAGATAGCCTTCAGCTGACCTGAGGTTTCTTTTGGGCTGGTAAATGCTAATGACATCCTTAAGGTAAGCAGAAGCGCTACCAAAGATGCATTTATGGCATATGGTTATCAATTTGAATTGCATTCTGCGTTCCACAGGAAGCCAATGCAATTTTTTTCTGGCTGCATTAGTGGGTTCTGAACGCTTCATTTGGAAAATGATGCGAATGGCTTTGTTTTGTATTTTTTGTAACTCCTGGATTTCTGCTTTACCTGCACCGCCTAGAAGTGCATTACAGTAATCAATACGTGGCAAGATAACAGCTCTCACAAGTTTAATACGGTTTTCAACCGAGACTAGTGCTGCAACTTGCCTGAGCACTTTAAGATGATAATTAGTGCTAGTGGTAATGGCTGCAACATGTGCTTCGCAGTCTAAACTGTTTCCCATGAATGTGCCCAAGGTTTTTACTTTCTGCACGGTGTTGAATGAAGCTATCATCTATCCTAAAACCAGTATACTCCTGTCCCAACTTGATTTGTGCCTGACATGGGCCAAAGATCATGAGCTCCGTCTTTGTAGCGTTCAGACATAACCAGTTAGTGGACATCCACTGTTTTATCAGTTGATAAACCGCATTTACTGTAAGTTGATCAGTGTCATAATCGCCAGTAATGTTGAGGACCAGCTGGAAGTCATCAGCATAGTTACAGAAAAAGGTCTGGAAAAGATCTAATTCGTAACAGAGAGGAAAAATGTAGATGTTAAATAGCAGTGGGGAAAGACATGCCCCCTGGGGTACACCACACGTTATAATTTGTGACCCAGAGGAACTGTCCCCCAAATGCACCTGTGACTGACGACCCTGCAGGAATGCCCTCAACCAGGCTATGGCATTATCGGAAAGGCCCCCAACAGTCTGCATTGTGTCAAGCAAGGTTTTGTGATCTAGCAAGTCGAAGGCTGCTGATAGATCCAACAACATCAGCAGCCCTGACTTGCTATCTTCTAGTCTGGTGAGTATATATGTCTGCAGGTCCAGGAGGGCACTCTCTGTGCCATGATGGCTTCTGAACCCTGACTGCTTTGCATGTAAAATGCCAGCCGTCTGGACATGGGCCTGTAGCTGGATGGTTGCTATCTTGTCTATAAGCTTAAGGAAAAACAGGGTGGTGGTGATTGGCCTTAGGTTTGCTGCATCAGAGGGATCGCCCCTGGATGAAACGTCCAGCATGGCCAGGAGGGTTACGAGGGTCAGTTTGAGCACCCTTCTTGTGCACAAATGTTTTTTGAACATATAGGCTAATACCTAAAATGTATGTTTAGCTTTTAGAAAGGCCCTGCTAAAATCACTGCAGACTCCCTTACACATATGTCATACCGCATTTGTACTACAACCTTCACCGCTGTAGTGGTCTTATGTTCCACAGACCTTGTCTGAAAACAGGGCATATTGTTACCCTGCACAGGTGTTATCAGACCTCGGTCTGAGGGTAGGGAATGTTGCAGATGGAAAAAGCTGGAATAGGGGATAAGACAAACGTGATTGGGAGAAGGTAATAAGAAAGAGGGAGAGGAAAATATGGTAAATTAGTCAATGTATAACTATTTTTTTGTTTTTATTCCTGCCATAATTTAAAACATCATCCAATGATCAAGTCATTTTAAAGTATCAATTATTGCTGTGAGGAAATTACTGTTGTACTGTTTAACGAATGTGATTTCAGATGATGTCCCATCTTTTTCTGTGGTTCCCCAAATATTGCTACCTGTCAATTTGAGGCCCATTAGAAAATAATGCTGCCTTTTCTTGAATTCATGCATGTTCATATTGCCAATAAATAACATGTCAATGCTCTCTCTCTCTCTCTCTCTCTCTCTCTCTCTCTCTCTCTCTCTCTCTCTCTCTCTCTCTCTATTCTTTCCTTTGGTCTGTTTGGTCTGACTCACTCTGCAGGGCACACCCTGGATGTTCTAAACTCCTCAGGCCACCCATTCTCCAACCCTCTCACCACTAATCTATCTTGGAGTGATCCCTTCCTCCTTTCTTCCCACCTTTCTCTCTCTTCCACGCAGGTCAAGTCGACTCCAGCACTGCAACCTGCCTTCTTGGCCATCTGACCCATGAAGCGCATGTCAGTTGAGGCTTTCGCCGCTACTTTCTCTCCTCCTCCTGCACCTTTGGCTGACTCACACCCTGACACAGCCCTCTCTGACCATCATCTCTCCATCTCTAACACTATGGACGTCCTTGCCCCTGTCATGAGGATCTGCTTGAAGCCCAAATCCAAGTGAAACTCTTGGTATGATTCCGACCTTGCCACCCTTAAATGCAAGTGTAGGGCAGCAGAGAGGAAGTGGGGGCATTGGGCGCACCCCCTGACAAACTGGCCTGCAGCATGCTCCAAAGGCAGTACAGACTCTCTGACCTCTCTAAGAGGAGAGCCTACATCCAAGCCCACATCTCTGCGGCATCTAACAACTCGGCCAAACATTTCAAAATCAGCAAGGAGCTGGTCAATCCTGCAGCAGTCTCTACCTCTCCTGTTCCCTCCCAGGCCCTCTGCATGGCCTTGGCCTCTCATTTCACTACTAAACCTCAGGACATCCTGTCAACCCTCTATTCCTCTACCTCCTCTTCCTCTTCCTCTACCACTCCTTACCCGTCTGAGGCGTCTCACCTACTTCTTTCTCCTCCTTTCCCCTGTTCACCCCTGACAATGTTTCTGACAAGTTCGATCTATGAAAGTCTCATCAAAGCAGGTTCTCCCCTGCTCATCCAGAACCATTAAAGACCACATCGACACCCTTGCTCCAGCCTTGGCCGATTTCTACAATCACTTCTTTTCCACTGGAACTTTCCCCTCCCCCTTAAGCACTCTCTTGTGTACCCCCTTCTAAAGAAACCCTTGGCAGATCCTCCTCTCTGGCTAACTATCGCCCGATCTCCATCTATCCTTTCCGGGGCAAACTCTTGGAAAAGCTGGCTTTCTCTCAGCTTAATCTACATACTGAATCTGTCGGTTGCCTCCACAGCCACCAGTCTGGCTTCAGACATTCCAGAAGCATGGAAAACCTATTTCCTGAACATCCGTGAAGACTTGCTCACCAATCCTGACTCTAATCTCCCTTCTGTCATCCTTCTCCTGAATTTATCCTCTGCTTTTGACATGTTCAACCATGCCATCCTGCTCAATCGCCTCCGCAACAACCTTGGTATTACTGATCAGGCCCTGGCCTGGTTGACCTCCTTTCTCACTGACCGACCCTCTTAGGTCCAACTGGGGTCTTTCCTCTCTTCTATCTCTCTCTCTACTTGTGGTGTTCCCCAGTGGTACAACCTCTCTCTCTGGCTCTTCAACCACTGCCTGGCACCTCTTGCCCACTGCATCGCTAATGTCTGCTCCAATTTTCAATTGTTATGTGATGACACTCAGTTCTCTTTCAAGCTCACCTCAGCCACCTCTGCTTCTTCTCTCATACCAAACTGTCTGGCCGCAATTCAGGAATGGTGTTCTGCCAATGATCTCTGCCTTAGTGCCAGTAAGCCTGAGATCCTCCTCATTGGGGCACCGGCTCCCTCCTATCCTCTCTCTTTCTAACCTCCCACTCTCGGCCCTCTTCCTGCTCCTTCTGGTGAGGCTAAGTACCTTGGTGTCATCTTTGACTCAACCCTCTCCTTCTCTCCTCACATCTCTGACATCTCTAAGAAGTCAAACTATCAGCTGCACCTCCTCACAGGTATTCTTCCTTTTCTCACTTTCCCCCAGATGCTCACTGTCTCCAGAGCTTTGGTCCTCTCTAGGCTGTACTATTGCAGCAGCCTCTTTCTAAATCTTCCTGCCTTTCTCTTCGACCTTACAACTTATCCAGAACAGGATTGCCAGACTTGTCCTTGGCCTCAGTCCCAGGGTTTGTATCTCTCCAGCTCTGAAATCTCTTCATTGGCTCCCCGTGGCTGCAAGGATCAAGTTCAAGACCCTCTGCATCGTCCACAAGGCTTTCTGAGGCCTGGGACCGCTCTACCTCCAACCTTCTCTTCCAAAACATCTTCCTTCTCGAGCTCTCTGCTCATCCACCTCCAACTCTGTGAGGGTCATACGCTTCTCCAAGCAGAGAGTTGGGGGTAGATCTACCTCCTCAGCTGGGTCCTCCCTCTGGAACAGCCTCTCTGCCTCTCTCAAACTTGAGCAGAACCACCTTCGGTTCCGGAAGCAACACAAGTACTTCCTTTTCGCTTCGGCTTTCTCTCTTCCTCTCCCCTGCTGATGCACCACACTGCTCCACGCACTGGTCACCCTCTGAACTTGGACCAGGCTCCTGCATGTCCAGTTGCCCTCACACTGCCTCCAGGCTCCCCAGCAACGAAGGATCTGTATCTGTAACCCTACAGTCCCTTCTCTCTGGACGTGTGAGCCACCTGCAGGCTGCACTTGCATGTTAACTGCACTTCCCCCTTCCCCTCTCCCCTGCACTTGCGCAATCTGAATGACACAAGGCCTAGTGAGATCATTATTTTGTCTTCCCTTTGTTTCCCCCTCCTTGTCTTGTCACACCTAGAAACACTTGTGTACAGGCTTGTTATAAATTCCACATCATATCAAATCATATCATAACACCCAATTTAAGCACTATGTTTCTGTTAATATATATTTAACATTTAATTTTGTTTTGTAGCTCTGGTGACTCTCACTGGAATCAGTGTCTACATTGTGTACTCTGCTGCCGCATTCAATGAAGTTGTTTACCGGTCGGGTAAGCAGATTCTGGAAGGCATCGACATACGGTTTGGTTGGTCTTTAGCCCTGGCATGGATCTCTTTCATCGCAGAAGTTTTCACAGGAACAGCATTCCTTATGGCTGCCAGAGTGGTTGGCCTGAAACGAAGACGCGAGCAGAATATTTAAGTCTACAGGACACGAGATTCACAAGAGAAATAATGCTCCCAGGGGATTTAAGACAGAACATTGCCTGATTCCTGGAGCAATCTTTTTATTGTACATGTGTGCATAGTGTATACACCATTATTATTGTTTGGTGCGAGAAGATAAGAGTTTTTAAAAACTGAAGAATTCTTGTAAGAAACCCCATTGCTAAAACAGTTAAATAATGATTGTTTTCTTCCTGAGTTACATTAGTTAACAATGTGGCCTTCTTGTTTGCTTATATTTGTGATATATACTGTATTTCTGCCGGAATGTGCCCCTATGATAAAAGGAAAGCACCAGAATGATTTGCGATTTCCAAGATCCAAGCAGGCATGTCCAATTGAAATGATCCATGGCAAGCATTGTGCAAAGCAGATTGCCAATTAGAGAGCAACTCCACTGCGTAACAACACACTGTGCATTCACTCAGATAACATGGAGCGATGGCAGGCCCAACTTTTCAAGGAAGAATGAGACTGATTATAGTGTTAACTAATCAAGTACATCTGAGAAGATTCTAGAATGTGCCTTTGGTTGGGCATTATCCATTTGTTTCCCTTCTGCCATCTTATTAAAAGCAGCAACCATATTAACCTCCCCTGCCCCACAACTATCTATGGTGTATATTACAGACATTTACAATGGGTAAACGACCCTGCCACTGCTACCACTACTATTATTACAATAGTAGTTAATTGAGAAGCACAAATGACTTAAGTATTTGCTCTACCAACAGTACATGATTACTAACTAAAGAAATACAGGATTCCCTTGAGTTTGAGGGGAAAAATGGACAATTGCTTATTACTGAACCACTGTTGCTGTTGTGTTTTACTCAATGCTATTAATGATTCTACAAATATGCAAGGCAAGCACTGCAATGTTCCCTACAAAATAAATATTCACATGACTGGACATATGAAGAAACCGCTTATAGTGAGTCTTTCAAGGTGTCTCACAACAATTGCGACACATGCACATTTTCACTGAGAAACAGTCAGATTTTAGATTTCTACCTCAGAATTTTGCCTAAAAATGTCTGATTTACGTAGGCAGGATAGTTCAGAGCTACTCATAAGGAATTCTTTAGTTTAACTCCGGGAGCAAGTCAAGGGTAAGCTGTATGCATATTAGCACCCTTGGCAGGGGAGCCAGCCAATCAGCTGGCTAGGAATGCGGGCTTGAACTGCCAGTACAAGCCCACATTCCAAGCCGCCTGACTGCCGACTTGCCCCACCACCATCTTCCCCCAAATCTCTGCTCCGTTTTTTTTTCTTTACAACCTCCCACCCTCCCACTTAGCTTATTTCGGCTGAGGCAGCCCTGGCTACGGCAGCCGCACCTTCCTCTCTGCTACCCCCGGCCGCCATGGAAAGAGAAGAGGGACTCTGTATGGAGCCCTGCCTTCCCCTTCCATGACAGCCATCTTTGAAAACGATTTTCCTTTCTACAGCGGGACTCTGCGTGTGTCACGTTGTAGGAAGGAAAATCCTTTTTTTTAGCATCTCGAGTTATTGCTTTGGTAATCCACGGTGCTAATGGCCTTTATCCCCCATTACAGGGGCTGGAACAGGTGATAACGGCCCAGAGCCCTCGCTATCTGCCCTCGCTTCGCTCGGGCCAACAACTTGAGCTGCCAGGCTGTTATCCCCCGTACCAGCACCTGGAACGGGGGATGAACGCCACAGTAACTGTTTTGTGCATGGGCTCAGAAATGTTGTACCATCTTAACATACACATTTTGCCTATTCAATTGTCGATAAATACATTTTAAAGTAAGGACTCTTATTCAGCAATCCACTTTTGCTTTGTTCAAAGCACATCAGTGCATTGCAGTTTTCATTGGTGGGATGGGAGCTGGCCAATCAGATGGAACAGAACACGGGCAGAATCTGCCAATAACTACCCGCATTCTCTGTGGCTATCAGTGCCCTGCCCCATGGAGACTGCCATTTTTCATTCGCTCTCCAAATTGATCCAATCCATGCAAACCCTAAGCAAACCCCTTGTCCCACTTCACCGAGCTACCCACTGTGCGCCCACTTACTCCCCTACTCACTCCACTTACTTAGTTGTCCCACCACAGCTGTCGCCCTCACTCATCATGTCCAACAAGAAAATAGTAAAGATAGTTATTTCATGTGAAATTTTCCTTGGAAAAAAACTAAATGATTTAATGTGAAAAATATAATAATGATAGTTATGGTTTAGTTTGCATTATTCCAATGTAGTAAACAGTCGTACAATGTTAGAAAACAAAACCTATTTTGGATTCAAATCATTATAAGCAATTACAATTGTTTAAATAATTTCAAGCAAGAACAGCTGAACCCAACACGTTTCGAGAAGCAATTCTATTCATATGGGTATAATTATTTACAGACTCTGAAAATAATCACAAAAAGAACATTGGAAGCAAAGATTCTTCCAAACATTTTAATAATATACAACATAATATATAATAATGAGTAGCGCAAAGTAGGCTTGGTAAGTCACCTCCTGTGTTTAAAATGCAATCAAAATGTCGAAACTGGGACAATCTTCCCCATAGTACTTCTCAGCCACTTGCTAGAGGTTATAACAAATCTGTTAGTACATGAAGCACTCTTGTTATAGCCGTTATCCACTGCCTTCACAAACGAAAAATCATATCATATACTCTATTGCTTACCTAATAGCAGATCCTTAGACCATGGTAAGAGTTTCCTCACAAACAAAATATTCATATCATATACTCTATTGCTTACCTAATAGCAGATCCTTAGACCATGGCAAGAGTTTCCTCACAAACAAAATATTCATATCATATACTCTATTGCTTACCTAATAGCAGATCCTTAGACCATGGCAAGAGTTTCCTCACAAACAAAATATTCATATCATATACTCTATTGCTTACCTAATAGCAGATCCTTAGACCATGGTAAGAGTTTCCTCACAAACAAAATATTCATATCATATACTCTATTGCTTACCTAATAGCAGATCCTTAGACCATGGTAAGAGTTTCCTCACAAACAAAATATTCATATCATATACTCTATTGCTTACCTAATAGCAGATCCTTAGACCATGGCAAGAGTTTCCTCACAAACAAAATATTCATATCATATACTCTATTGCTTACCTAATAGCAGATCCTTAGACCATGGTAAGAGTTTCCTCACAAACAAAATATTCATATCATATACTCTATTGCTTACCTAATAGCAGATCCTTAGACCATGGCAAGAGTTTCCTCACAAACAAAATATTCATATCATATACTCTATTGCTTACCTAATAGCAGATCCTTAGACCATGGCAAGAGTTTCCTCACAAACAAAATATTCTCCATGGCTTATAACCCTAGATGATTAGGAAGATATTATCAATTACTAATAAAAAAATAATGTGGATACCATAAAGATGAACAATAAAGACAATATTTCACCAGCAGTCTCGACATGTTGAGAAAATCTGGACTAACTGTTAAGTAGGAGAAGGACCCCTGCCCTGATCTTCTGTGTTAAATGCCTGGAGAGACAATACCCCAAAAAGAGGGCCCAAATATCCCTGCAAGACTCCTTTCTGCAAATGCAGAACAATTATTTACAGTCAAAAATGTCTCAAAGAATTATGATAAAAAGCCTTCTTACCTAAGCAACTAATCTTCCCAGTAATGTTGTGTATGACAAGGAAGGGACTCCCCAAAATTCACAAAACTCACATCACTGGAGAATACCTAAACAAGAAAATGTACCATATTTTTTATGACTGTAGTTCAAATACAGCATTCCAGTAAAAAGATAAAATGGAGGGTCAAAGAACTTCTAATTCCCACTGTAATTCACCTATCTCCCCAGTAAGGTAGCTGGGCAATGATAAATGGTCCTTCCACGGTCATCTCTGTCCTAAATGCATCGCAAAATCACTCGCTGCATATTGTTTTTAATGTAACTTCGTTTTTCTAATCAACGGTGCACTAATCTATAGATCGGTTGCATTCTACCTATGTGGTAATGCTGGAAGAGTGCCTAGGCCACCTAAGTGTTTATACTCGCAAATTGCGACTAATAGAAAAAAGTTAATTAAAACACAAATAACTGTACCTTTCACTAGGTACTGCATCACAGTTGCATTTTACAAACAACATGGATCTACTGATAGCCATAACACCCTTCAATGAACTGCCTCATGCCACAAATCTTGCAAAAGTACCTAAAAAAAGGTTTTTGATATATATTAGGTGTATGTGGCATGCGTTATGGCACATAAAACCCTAAAAGGATAGCAAGTTATCCTGTGCTTTCAATGGTTGCTCCAGTTGACCATTTCTAATGATAAGGTATGTAGTTCTTCTCATATCCATAAATATAATGTAAGAGAGGTAAACACTGTTCATAATAGAGTGTTAAGTTCTACTAGTGTTAATCAAAATACAGAGGTCATTGATCAAGCCTACAATGTCACAGTAATTCATGATCTGGATACATCAAGGTGATCTGGTGAAATATGTAGTTATTGGTGCATGTATAGTGACTTAACACATTCATGTCTGTTAGTTACATAGTCACAGTATACAATCTATGAGTCCTGGAATTACAGCCCACCTGATGCAACATTTCCATACAACATCAAGAGGATCTGGTGTAATGCAAAATTGACCTATCACATTCCTGTAATTATATGTCCCCGTCCTCTCCCCACATGCTTTTCCTATCTGTCAATGTGTCTATTGCAATATTCAGTGGAACAGTGCCTGTAACATTGATGTTTTTAGTCTGCTTTCTAGTCTTTGAAACTGGTTTATACCCCTTTGCCCTACTGCTTCATTAACTGCCTCACACTCAGAGATCCTCAATCATTTGTTTAGACACCCTGCCCTCGGGCTGCCTCTGCCACCTGTATTGCTTCCTATGTCTGTTATTTCTACTTGGAATGACTCTCTAATATTAAAGAAATACAATAACGCTTTTTTCTGCATCATTGTAAATTCTGTAACATTGTAAATTCTTGATTCTTGTAACACTGTAAGCCTTGCATATTATTTCTGCTGCGCCCGGTTATCCCTGGGTCTGGCGCGCATTACAAATAAATAAAGAAACAAACCAAGAATACAAATATACAATAGTATTACTGGTGGCATGAACATGCCATTTCTCAGGAGTTTAATTCCATTGGCAATTCCACCATTACATTCCTAAATGGCTATAGTAGCACATCAAGGTTTTTGTACAGATGCCACCCTTCTTTAGAGGACTCATTGTGTGACTTCAGGCACATCATTAATGCAGGCATCACACGTTCATGTGGACTACAGGCATTGAGGTAAGTGCCCTCTGTGGGAAGACTAGAAAGGAAATCAGCCTCAAAAGTCCTACAGCAGTCGCAATGTAACTTTCTTCTTACTGCCTATTGTAAGGATGTGGAAACAGCGGTGTGTGGTCTGTGTGCAATGTGAAGCTGCAACCCCAAATGTACTTGTACTATTGCTTGTTGGTCCATGCATAGGTCAAGGGTAGTTGGTTTTGGAGTGGTTCAGGGACTTTATACACAACCATCAAAGCTGATTCAGAGCTGCTTGACTCTTTCATGACAACAGTCCCCAGTCAAGAGGCAATGGCATCAAGGAAGAGAATAGTGTGATTCTTCGGATTCAAAGACCTGGAGAGGCTATTATGCCCACATTAAATTATAGGAATGCATGGATGCCATTACCTTTCCATATAAAAGTAGTGGAAGAGCCCTAAACCACCCGTCATTTATGAGAAATCCCTCACAAACTTCACATAGTACTCCACTTGTAACCTGCCTGGGAGGGGGGCATCTTGACAGTCATCATTAGGCTCACTTTTGTACAATATATTTTTCTAATTAGGGGTAACTAAAATATGAAATTACCATTTATGAATGAGAGAAGCATGTGTCCCTGTGTAGCTTCTGTGTTTATTAATTGTTCTAGCATCAGACCATGCTCTTCTTGTGTGCCTTCATACACTAGAACATAATCATAAAAGTAAAAAAACGATGAGGATGTTTAGAAGTAGATGGAAGTGGATGGGCCATCAGCCTTTGAAATTCAAACAGTGAAGAGGAGAGTCTGAATGATATGTGTTTGAATAGGAAGGTGTTCTCTAGGCTCGCAAATGTGGTCACATGTTTCCAAATGAGATGAAGAAATATCAGATGGCAGGCATTTGGCACATCTATTTAGAAAAAAATATCACCTTTCCCAGATGTTGAATTAAGCCTGCAATGTTGAGTAGGAGATCATGATGTGTTACCAGATTGGTAACATACTCAATGGCCCTCATTCCGAGTTTGGAGGTAAGGGAAAAACGATGCCAGTAAAGGATTACCGGCATCGCTTACCGCTACGGGCTATCCCGACCAACCAGACCGCAATTAACGGCACCGTAAAGTACGATGCCATTAATAGCGGGCTGGGAGCGCGCACACGACCCACCATGCCGGCATTAGCACCATGCCGTAAACAGGAGTAGATCACAAGTGAGGCAGACATGCAAATAGCCTCATGAAGGCGGAAAAAGTGCCTACCGGCATGGCGTAAATACCGGCATTGCCGACCTGCCGTAAAGAGCCCTGAGCAGTATTCCCAACTGCCACAGGTGCACACAATAATCACAGGTGGAGGTAATGGCTGGATCCCGTGTGGCACAGGGCATAGGGCCCCTCCACTGCAGGAGCAGTGCTGCTAGTACCCCAGGTGAGACTAGGGAGGTACCCCCCCTGCTGCCCAGACCGCCGCACCACGTTTGCATGCTGCCGACACGAGTAGATGTGAAATCTGCTCCGTGCCCCATTTTCGCTGGGAAGCTGCATCATGAGGGCACTTCTCTTCCCCGTGCAATTGCTGCCGTGATTTCAACGTTTACATATCTGCCACCATTAGCCTCCTCGAGGCTGTACTAACTCCAAGATGGCCACCTTCATTTTGTCATCGGACCTCAAAGCCCCTTCCAGACCGGGCTCTGTTTGATTGGTCCTTCGCTTCCTCTTATTGACCAATCTTCGCCAGCAGGCGAATGGACGGCCCACCCACGAAGGCCACACACTAAGGCTTCCTGTCTGGAGCCTGTCGTGAGCTGTCTGAGCCTGGGCCAGGAACGCTGCCCGAAATACCCACGACTCTGTCCTGGGCCCCCACATGTGCCCCATCACAACTGGCAAGCCCTCATACCCGCTTCCCTCATTATCATCCCCCATTGAAACCCGCAAAACAAAACGTCACGTTGCTCCTCTACAATGTTGCCCTCTCACTATGCCGGATCATCTTGCAACTTGATGCCGTGAACCATCGCAACACACCAGGTACTGTGCAATTATGCAAATATCACTCAGTGTCTGGACGACCGCTACCTAAGCACACCTCACTGCCTTCGCATTACTCTACCGCTAACATTTAATATAAGCGCAACCTCGCTGTGACACTATCTGCCACCCTGCACTTATCCACCGCTCCGCCTGCCCCTTCTCAAAGTATCCTGCTTATTCCTATGCCTGATTATTTCAAATCTAGGTGCTTTTTAACCAAAGTTATTATCGTGCTTCGAGGTGCACTTTGACCAATTGTGTTATGGAATCTGGGTGCATTTCTAGCCAAATGTGTTTTCCAAAATCTAGGTGTAGCCTAACCTATGTGTTATTTCGAATCTAGATGCTTTTTAACCAAAGGTATTACTTGCCTCAAGGTGCTTTTTTGACCAATTGTGCTATTGAATCTGGATGTATTTCTAGCCAAATGTGTTATTTTGAAGCTAGGGGCTGCCCCATTGCTTTTAGTTTAATTTATCACTCTCTGACTCTAGAAATTGTTGCACCTTAGCTCGAGTGCACTATTCTTAAACTAGTTACTTCCCCTCAAGTCTACCCCACCTAGCTCAAACTAGCTACCCTTCAGCTATAGTTTGGCCGGCTCTTCCAACTAGTGCTACTGCTCCAGCCTCCAGCACTATGCACCGTTGTTGCCAGACCATGATCTACTGGCTCGCCCTAATCATGTTCCCTTTCTACATAACGCTGGACAACGTACCCTGCAGCGGTAACAGCTACATAGCCTACCAGGGCGGCCTGGCCAAACTAGGATGCCCAAGACACCACCCCATCCCCTGCCCCACACCTTTCCTACCTTCCGTGTTCCCCTTCCCACACACTCACCACCAGCCTCATACTTCCCCCGTCAACCTAGCCCCCCCAGCCAACACAACACACAGCCACCCCAGACCAATCGCTAAGCGTCACCAGACCAAACTGAACACCAAACATCCTGCCTGTTCCAAGCCTCCTGGCCTAACCCCCTCTTCCTTCATTCCCAACCTCACAGCCCGCAACGACAGACTAGGCACCAGGCTCCCCACTACAACTACTAGGCCCAACGCCAGACCTAATACCAAAACCAATTCGAAGCACAATGCGCCAAATAAGTCCATACCTCCCCCACTAAAAGGTGCCCTACTTAATGTCAGATCCTTGGCGGCCCACCCTACAGAAATTGCAGACATCATTCTTACCAATGATCTCGACTTCCTGGCCCTAAAAGAAACCTGGCTTCATGAGGCGTCCGGACCACACTTATCGCTAGCTATCCCGGACAAATACTCTATCCTCAGAGCTGATAGACCAAATGCTAGAGGTGGAGGCATAGCGACATCTCCAAATCCTCCCTAGACTTCAGATCAGCCTCTTCAGTGTCACTCACATCCTCCGAGATACTCACAGCCAAACATCAAACTTCCCCCACAACTACGATCACCCTCCACCTCATATACAGACCCCCAGGCCCCCCTGGGGTCTTTGAAGAAGACCTCACATCTCTTATCGCTGACAACTCCAAACCATCAGCACAAATTATGATCCTCGGGGACTTAAACCTTGGTTACCAGGTCCCGAACGATGCACATGCTGCATCCCTAGCCAATGTCCTAACAGAACATGACTTCACACAACTCAATGTACTCCCCACCCACCAAAAGGGCAGAACCCTTGACTGGGTAGCAAGTTACAATTGCAACACTTCCTGCAAGGACCCCCAACCTCTGCCATGGACTGAACATCACATGATTCCTCTTGACGACAACATTAATCATGTACTACCCAATAAATACCCCCCGGCACCAGCCTGTCCCACCAGGAACAAACGCAACATTACTGCTGAAGCCCTACTACCCCTGTTCCTACCCACCCTCAACGATCTCCCAGCCAACGCTGACTTAAACCTTCTGTTTGACACCTTCAATGACTCCATGGCTAAGGCAATGGACACCGTTGCCCCCCTGAAACTACGTAAAGATAAACCAAAAGCTCATCTGAACTCGTGGTACACCCCTGAACTCAAATTACTCAGAAAAAAGAAAGCCAAGACACAACTCACATGGAAGACTAACCCCACCGTGGAAAACAAAACCAACCTCACAAACATACCCTCGCTTTACAAAAGTGAGATAATTCGCACCAAAAAAGATGTATACAACACCAGGATTGTTCAGGCAGGATCCTCCACCAAAGAATTATTTAAAATTCTGAAAGAACTAGAAAACCCTATTTCACCTCCAGACACCTGTTTGAAAGACAAATCCTGGTGCACCAGCATCCAAAACGCCCTTAACAACAAAATTACAGCACTCCAAACCAAAATTGAGGACAAACGCCAACAACTCTCCAATAACAAGGTCACCAACCCTAGCCTACCCACGCCCAACAATACCAGATCGGGCTTCACATTTAAGAAAGTTACCACGACTGAAGTTCAAAAAATCATCACCTCCTTTAAACCTTCGAACTGCAAAGGAGACAGTTGTCTCGCCCAGATCATAAAAGACGCAGCTAGAGAACTTTCCCCCTTCATCACCAAACGTAATAACCTATCCTCCACCAATAACTCAGTCCCCAGCAACCTAAAACAATCATGGGTTCTCCCACTTTTGAAAAAACAATCCCTAGACCCAGCCATACCCACCAACTACAGGCCTATCATCACAGTCCCATTTGTACTAAATATCCTGGACAGAGTCGCCTACATCCAAATTCAGGAATACCTGGTATCCAACCAACTCCTAGGAATACGTCAATCTGGCTTCAGACCTCAACACGGAACAGAAACTGCCCTTGTTCATCTCAAAAGCCAGATTGATGAAATTAAAGACAAAGGCAATGCCGCAATTGTACTCCTCCTAGACCTCTCAGCGGCCTTTGACCTGGTCAGCCACAAAATCCTTTGTAGTCACCTAGCCACCGCAGCTCACTTCACCTCTTCCGCCATCACATGGATACAATCCTTCTTGGCAAATAGAACCATGCGGGTTTTCTCAACAACAGCTGCAGCAGACCCCATCCCCATCTCATGCGGGGTCCCACAGGAATCCTGTGTATCCCCCACTTTGTACAATATATTTACAAAGCCTCTATTTGACTAACTCGACCGTCTGGGTATCACCTACAAGAATTACGCAGAAGACACCCAGATACTCCTCACCATCACAGGCAATTACCAAGCAGACGTCGCCCGGATCAACGAAATATTCTCCATCATTCAGGCATGGATGGCCTATCATGGCCTCTGCCTGAATGAGGAGAAGACAGAGCTCCTCATCGTCGGCTCCCCCAACATCCTAACTAAACTCAGTCCCAGTTACAATAACATCACGATCGATGGTCACACCGTCCCTATTGCCAAAAGCATGAAAACCCTCGGCTTCTATCTGGATGCCAACACCAACCTCTCCAAACACACCAATATGATCGCCTCAGCCTCTGCCTATACCGACAAGCTCATTAGGGCCAGCAGACCTTTCCTATCACCCAATAGCTGTCTCACTCTCGCCAGAGCCCTCATACAATCCAACCTGGACTACTGCAACAGCCTGTACCTAGGTGCTAACCAATCTGTAATTAACAAACTACAGGTACTACAAAATGACGTTCTGCGCGCAGCCCTCAAAATTCCCAGACGAGAGCATATCATATTATATGTATGTATGTGCAAAGTATGTAACACAAAGGTACTTCACAATTATGTAAGCGTCTTCTTAAGCGCCCTTCTACCTCTGGGTTTGGAGTGCTATACAAATAAATAAATAAAACAAACAAACAAACAATGGAGTCAGGCCCAGTACAAAAGGAGCACACCCACACACCACACCCCTTCCCACACCAAGATGATACCAATCGTAGTAGCATTACTGGAGCTGGAGGACCTGCTTGCAATGCCTCAACATCAACAACAACAGCTGCCACCACAGAGGAGATGCAGGAGGAGAAGGAGGGTGAGACAGGCCCAGCATGCCCCACCAGTGCAGCCACCGTTACCACGCCGGCAGCCCCCAATCCCTCGCATCAGAGCCACTCCCTTCAACCTAACCCCTGAGCAGATCCACACCCTGTACCGTGTGGACCGGGACACCATCACCACCATAGTGGACCTGATGCACGACGACATAGTGAGCCTCATTGAAATACGCACCACCATCCCCCCTCTACTGAAGGTGGTGTCTGTGCTCCACTTCCTTGCCACAGGCACCTACCAGCACACAGTGGGGAACATGCATGGCATATCACAACCCTTATTTTCCCGGATCCTGAACCAAGTGCTGGATGCCCTCCTCAAGCGCACAAGAGACTACATATCGCTACAACAGACTCGCAGGAGATATTTGATACAAAAGTTGTCTTCCATGCACTGGCAGACATGCCAAATTGTGTAGGAGCCCTCGACTGCACCCACGTGGAGTTGGTGGTCCCGCATGCCATGGAGGTGGTGTACCGCAACCGCAAGCAATACCACTCCATCAATGTGCAGATGGTATGCAACGCCAGCAAGATCATGACACATTGTTGTGCCCGATATCCCTGATCAACTCATGACTCTTTGGTCCTGCGCAACTCCACGCTACCACGCTACATGGAGCGACATGCTGGATGACGTGCCTGTCTGCTTGGTAAGTAGCAGGACTGGCACATGGCATTGGAAAGGGGGAGAGATGCACACACCACCATGCTGCCAATGCTGATGAGACTGAACGATGTGCACATCACCAAATTGTGCCCCAAACCATCACATACCGTACAAGACACAAAAATCCAATATGAATGAA
This sequence comes from Ambystoma mexicanum, assembly GCF_040938575.1. NCBI lineage: Eukaryota > Metazoa > Chordata > Amphibia > Caudata > Ambystomatidae > Ambystoma > Ambystoma mexicanum. The sequence goes on along the minus strand of NC_090924.1, from coordinate 49,167,927 downwards.
GTAAGGTCCACACCTATCACGACATGAATAACAGGAAACCACCCCACATCCCACGACATGTGCACCACCCATCAGCGACCCTCACTCTCTGTAACGCCATCCTGCACCATGCAGTGCATATGCACCATGTTGATGTCACCACCATATCACCACACAGGACAAGCATCCCTGGGAGTGCATCATACTGAAACTACTAGGGAATCCACAGTCCGACACAGGGCCGGCACAATCACTGGAGTGCTGCATGTCACCATGGGAATGCCAATGCTGATTGCCCATTATTGCACAGACTACTGCCAAATCTCACAGGACACAACACCTCACTATTTTGACACTTACACAGCTGTATGAATACACCATGCATGTGCAACTAGACGTCAGTGCACACCATCATCATGAAGATGAAACCCACACCATTAGACCATGGCACAGGACACATGGAGGGACAGTAAATGGCGGCATGGTGGCAATGCATCCAGGGACATGTGCATATGGGCAACCATAAACTGCAGGCATGTGTGACTAGTACAGCTGTCCTTCATGATTCCCCTGACATTTACCTTCATTTTTATCTCATACAGGGGATAGTGGCTATCCCTTGAAGCCGTGGCTCCTCACCCCTTTCCGAAACCCACAGAACAGGCACCAGGAGGACTACAATGGTTCCCATATCCGTACACGTGTGGTCATCGAGCAGACCTTTGGCCTGTTGAAGTCACGATTTCGCTGCCTTAGCCGGTCGGGTGGGGCACTCCTCTACAGGCATGAGAAGGTGGCCAAGATCACCATGGCATGTGCAATGCTGCACAATATGTGCATCCGCCGGAACTTGCCCCTGCCCCCTGACATGGAACTGCTACCACCTGATGATGATGAAGGGGAGGAGGAAGATATGGCAGGATTTCATCATGGTTCCGATGCACAGGAGGGACGTGCTGTGCGACAGTCATTGATCGCACAATATTTCTGACACACATGTCAGCAGAGGGTGACATAATGTTTGGAAATAGGGCACTGGGTGTTGGGGTACATGTACAGTATGCACTGTGAATGATTAAATGACACATGCGCAATGATGAATGTCCACTCAGGTCTTCTTTTTCACACAACTGGTGTATTGAATGTAACAATAGTAACGTAAGTGTCAAAGCCCTCCACCACCCTTACCCCCGTCCTTCTCCCCCCACAACTCCCACACACACTCTCACCCCCTCCCCCTACCCCCACAACTCCCCCACACACCCTCCCCCGTCCCCCTCCCCCACAACTTCCCCACACACCCTCACCCCCTCCCCCTGCAACTCTCCCACACAAGTCCCATTGAGTCCTCAAAGCCTACATGAAGCTGCCATTCCATTCACTCTGCACTCCCAGAGCCAGGGGGTGGCATGTCCCATCGACGCAGTGCATGGACCGACCGGCGGAGCGGGCTGGTTTGGGTTGAACTGCTGGAGGATGGTGTGGCCTCCAGCTGAGGCGGTGGGGCGGGACGACCTGCCTCCAAAGCATCAGCGATGCACCCTAGCACCTGCAGGAGGGCCGAGACCTCCTTGCAGAGACGGTTGGTGTTGTCTGTAAAGGACCGGCCCAGTGCTGACAACTCTGTACGGCACTCAAGTCTGGCCTGGCGGTTGTCCTCTACAAATTCCCGGAAAAGTGCAGTGAGCACGTCGGCCCGCTGTGGTCCTGCGGCTGCACCTGTGGGTGTGCTGGGTATGTGTCTGGCATGCCCAGCCTGCTCATCCTCCCCAACACTGGATACTGGACCGATAGGTCCCTGGGTGTCATCAGGCGCAAACTGCTCTGGGGTGTTGGTGTTAACGGTATCGCTCGCAGATACCTGGGGGTATGCAATTTGGGTTGGGGTGTGGACCACATCCATTGTATCATCCTCAATGGTGCCCCAGATGTCACCCTGGCTGTCTTCCACTGTGAGGGGTGCCGTGGCTGCCACCTCCCCAGCCACACTGGACTCCTCTGAATAGGGTGTCTGACAGGTGTCTCCAGGCAGAACAGTGGGTGTGGGGGTGGAACTGGTGTGCCCTCCACGGGCCTTGGTGGTGCAGGTGCTATGTGTCCCTGCGGTGGCTTGCTTGCTGGGACATGGCGCCCTCTGGTTTGTCCCCTGGAAGTAGACGGACGGTTGCTGTCCTCCTGGGACCTTTTATTAGGTGTGGCCTGTGTAGAGGTGGTGTCCTGCTCTTCGCTGTCATGCTCACTGCCTGTGGGGGTGGAAGAGAGGAACGGCATGAGTGATGTTTGGATAGGCATCATACATACATTGGGACAATTGCTCATTCACACAATTGTGGGTAATAGGCATTTGTGTTGGGAAGGACACGTCATTTCATACATGGGTGGTGAATGCAGCCATATGTCGGTGTCACTCATGTTGGCCAGGAACAGTGCTGTCTGACATGCTCACTATTTTGGTCATGCACGCTGTGTGCCTCGTGGAGTTTCCTACTTTGTGCGGTATGTGTCATGTACGATATGGCCTTGCAGCAGGCATCAGCATGTGTCTCACTTGCTTCGACATACTTTACAGGGAGTGTGTGTGTGGCCGACCATGGCGTGACTCTTTGGACAGACATTGGCATTGACTTTCATCAGATTTGTCTTAGCAGTGTTTACTTTGGACACTCACCTCCATCAGCAGATGTCGTGGCGCCACACTCCATCTCTCCTACGCCTTCAATCTATTCAGGGCCAATCATGCTTGCACATGTGCCCTCCCACGGGGTGAGCTTTATGGGTGAACTTGGTCCTCCTCCGGTTTCCATGGCCTGGGTGCGATTTACCGATAATATGTTGTGCACCCTTAGGCGCAGATCATCCCACCGCTTACGGCAATCCTTAACCGTGCGGGGTGTGTTGCCCACTGCACTAACCTTCTGGTCAACAAGTGTCCAGATCTCCTTTTTACACAGCACTGCCTCCCTCCTCATGTTGCTGCTGAAGACTGTGCCTGAATACTCATGCAAAGTGTCCACATGCATCTACAGTCCGTCCTGGTTAAATCTCTTCTTATGGAGGCGGGCAGATCCCTTCTTCAGAGCTTTAAGCATTCTTGGCTTGTAAGGGGTACTTTTCAGTAGATCAGCAGTTTTCCAGGGGTCCTGTGTGCTGAGGATGGCAATGGATTGTGTTTTTCAAGATGGCCGCCGTTCTCCTTCCCGTTCCTGTGCGATGACGCTATTTCCGGTTCCGCTATTTAGCAGTGACTGTAAATAGCGGTGTCCGCTAATTACGGTCACCGCTATTTACGGTCACCGCTAATGACGCATTGCACTATGTCAGAAGTGTAATCTGCGCCTAGCTTCATGCCGGTAAGTGCTTTTTGAGATCCTTTTGCGGCATGGCGCTAGGTACCTTACCGGCATTGCACAAAGTTCGTGCCCGCGAAGTCGTAATAGTCCTTTATTAGCGGACTGGTGCCAGCACAGACACGCTATTTGTGCCATGCCGGTAAGGGACGTTACTTACCTCCAAACTCAGAATGAGGGCCAATGACATCTCACCTTTTGTGTGGATCCTAGAGTCTAGAGTGGGATTATTGTGGTGACACAGCGTCATCCTTGATTTACCCATGTGCTTTAGAATGGTGCACCAGTGCACACACCTAGATTCTGGCCCTTTCAACCTTTGCATGCAGTGAATTGACTGTTCAATACTTAGTGATAGCAATGGCTTTTTCCAGTGATGGGTCATTAGTTGAGCCACATCCCTTCTTGCAATTTTGAGTCCCTGCAATGCATTATTATCTGGTCTGAAAACCAGTTAATTAGCCATCAGGCCAAACGCACATGCACTTGATCTTTCTTATAGTCACATACCAAGTCTGGAATGGACTAATGAGAGAGTATTGCAGTCTGGTATGAATGTTATGTCTATCAAGCACAATGTTCATCTTCTTAAGTAGCCTTCTCTCTACCCAGGCTTCTATGTGCATATTTGTAATGGCGGTACAATCCACGGTCTTTGCAACAACTATTTATAGGAAATGCCTCTTTCACAAAGCTTGCAACAGAACCTGCCCTGAAAGGAACCAAGTCAACCTGGACTGTCATTACCTCCCACAATCTGTCTCTGGGAAACATCTGCCTCATTGAGATTCACAACTAAGGTGGCACATGCATACTCCCTACTCCCCATCTAAATTGTGCGATAACACATCTGTTTATGCATGCTTCCCCTGCACGGACAACATGCAGTGGCCTGCACCAACAGAAGCAACAAACTTCAGAAGAAAACCTATTATTTTTCGTAGGTCTTGGGGACGGTCATGGAAGATAGTGGGGAGCCCACACAAATGGACTTGCGGAATGAGGTTTAGAGTCTTTGTTATAGAACTCAAGCAATTAATACAGAAGCCAAAATAGTCAAATTCAAGGTCTCAGGAATCACCATGTAAATTCCCATTCCTCTCACCCGGGTTGGTTCCAACTCATTCTTGACTAACCAGTGCAGTATTTGCTGGGTCCACTACACAGGACTAACTAGCACCAAGAGTCCACACAACAGTTTGGTCTGTTTTGGTTTTGAGGTTGTTCCATGTAGAGTACTTCTGTGTCTCCTTCATCAGCCGGTGATTTAAGACACGCTTGTATAGGGGTTGGAGCTGGGAGTCCCCACCACCCATCTCTGCACAGGTCACCATTCCACTTTCAGAAATGTGTGCCTCAATCTTCATTCTGGTTCACTCCTCTCTACTCCTGCTTTGTTCTCCCTTCCCGGGCCTCATACCTCCTCCTTGCTCTTGACCTGCCTTGGGTTGATCTGTCCTCCTCATCTTGTGCTTCTCTTAATAACTTCCACATGACCACTTCTAGTTGTTACCACCACTCATAATTCTTCATTTCTACTGGTTGCCACTCCCTACTGATTTTTACCATCTTCTTTGACTACCACCTCTTCAGGATCCTTGCAAGCTTCTTCTACTGTCACCTCCTAAAGTGGTTCTCCTACATCTCCTATTATCACCTCCTCCAGTTCTTCACAACCTTCTCTTACTACAACCTCCTCAAGAACCTTGCCACCTCCTTTTAATACCACCTTATCCATGTCTTCACCACCTTCTCCAAGTAAGCACCACGGCCTTCTACTACTGCATTCTCCAGTTCTTCATCTCCTAAACAGCCCCCACTACTCCACTGTCTTTGTATCTTGCTTCAAATTCCAAGAGTTGCCATCCACAACCTGTTCCAAAAACACACACCCAGCAACTGGGGGTGCTGGCTTTTATAATATTGCCCCCCTGGGCAAGCTATTACATGAGGTAAGGCATCTATGTGAGGGTATTGAGTAAGATCTGTGATTGGCTCTTGCTTTTGGTCAGACCTGGGCTAGATTGAGGCATAGGGGGCTATGCAGAAATTATATGAGACTCAGACACCATTTGGAGTTTATTTCAATTGCTCCAGTTTTCGGTGTGGATGCTTGGCCCAGATTGGGGAACAATCACAATCTGAAGCACAGACCTGAAGTACAGCAAACAATTGTTTGAAATCCTTCTTGGTAATTAGTGTGCTATCACTGCTGCGAGTTTCCTGGCTTGAGGAATGGGTCTCTCTGTCACTCGGGACACTCCGATGTGGAATCTAGAAGGTGGTATCTCAAGCAATGGTCTCATGCACCAGGAAACAACAAAGGGTCAGCTCACACATTTTCCTGGAAGGACTGGAAGCACGCAAACTTGAGATTACTTGTCTGCAAGATTCCTGCATTCACCATTGGGAACAGTGTGTTTTTTAAATGAGTCCCTTTCATGCCAGCATGTGACTGTTCATAGGTAGCTTTGGAGGGATTTCTTTGAAGTGCTAAAGATTCCGCCCTTGGGGAGAGGGTAACTAGTTTTGGGGGACGGATGCACTTTGGTACCATTCTATGACTGTTCTCTACTAAGTCTTGGGCACTAATGGAAACTAACAAGAGGATGCTCCCGATTCCACTTTTGGGTCCATTATTGACTGGCTCAGAGCAGGGGCTCTGAGCTACTCTGCTGATGGTCTCCAGAGCCAGGGAGGAGACTTCATAACAGGAACAGATTAATGTGACTTCATCAAAACACTTCTACAGGCTTGACTTTTCCATGACCCCTGAAATTCCTGAAGTAGGTAACATTGGCAAGGAAACATCTATACTTTCTAATATACCTGATGCATTGATTCTCTCTAGTGCCACAGTTGTTTTTACATCTAGCATTGTGGTAACCCTTAGGAAGTAAGCTGCCCTCTATGAATCACAAAATATACCTAATCACAGATGAACATTGTACTTATCAAAGTATGGTGTGAAATTGACAATTAATCCTTATGTATCTTTGTAAAGAGTATCAGCCAAGCATTTTTGTCTAAGGGGCTAAAAGATTCCACAATCAAGGTGATGCTATTGAGCATGACATTGTGTTCTCCAAGTTCCAGAAGACAGTTGAACGCTGACCTGAACGCTAAGTCTGTCATCTTTCACTGCTAGTTGGTAATTATCGGATCATCATGTTGATGGCAGAAGAGGTCTAATGCTTGTCTCCGACTACATCTGTCAAGGGCACTGCATAGGCAGCTTCTGCGGGTGATGCAAATCTGCAATTTGTACAACATTTCGAAGACCTGTACAACTGTACAGACTGTAGCGATTGCTGTAGCCAATAGACTGAGGGTTTTGACTGTCAGTCCCAGTTTCCCAATATCTCAGATCTTGGTTTGGATATCCACCAGTGAGATGAGAGTGGCTCTTTAAAGGTCATCCTGATGTGACCATTGGTGCTCTGTAACTCCTGTACTTAGCTCCTTGGTGACAATGGGTATCTACAAATATGCTATGTGTCAAGGATCTGGAGTTATGGACTGAGACAGGGGAGAGAGATGTCAAAGACCCTGAACATTCAGCAGTGGAGAGTATGATGAATGAGGAAAACAGGTATTGTCACCTGTACATATTTAACAAGAGTACCCTTAGGGTAGTGTAGAAGATGGAAGCTGTGCACATGTATGATCTCCACATTTGAAGCTGTGGAGAGGGTAAGATATTAGTGACATGCCAACATTGCCGGATGGCATTCACTTGCATGTTTTTGATCTCACTTGTGAATACTATATTTGGAAGATGCAAATGTAGGCAGTCTAATGTAGACACTATTTGTTTTAATTGTTTGATGGTGAGGGCACACCAGAGCAGCAAACTTGCAGAAAGCAGTAATGACTGGATTTTCTTTAGATTTTGGATTGCTAACAAAGAAAAGTTTGAGGTTGCTTCGTTATGATGCAGCATTTTCCCTTGCTGCTACTGGGACCTTCCCCTCAGATTGGAATGCGGATCAAAATACTCTTGCAGCCAAGTATTATATTTGAATAATTCTGTAACTACCTTAATTAGGGATACATTAACTGCTTTATTTGTCTGGACCCTATCAGTCATAATAAATCAAATTTCTGCTTTAGGTTATTTACGCTTTGAGAAGAACAACATATTCTGTCTTTAGGATGTCCGTCATAGGTGTTCAAGTTAAATTAGAGTTTATTGAGAAACATTTTTGGGAGATGAAGTAATGTGTATGTGAACAGCATTAGTGAAGGCTCTCTAAAATTGAAAGCTTGTTGGTGGTGACTACCTGAATTGTTGGCTAACCTATTGGTGGTAGATGGAGTCAGACATCAAAACGAGCACAACTATTTTGTAGATTTTGCCAAGTGGTTGCAAAATGAGTGGAGGTGTGCAAGAAGGTGTTCTCCCATGTGGGCGCAGATGAGGATGGGGGTGTAAAAAGTGACATCACAGTCCAGGGAATTGTTGTGTTGCTGCATCAGGGCATAGAGTACAGCCTTTGTATTTGTGTGGAGTCCAGGTGTATGAATGACCATAGTGTATTAAGGTTGGAAGGGAAGACAGTTGTGCATTCAGGCTGTGTATCTTGGTGTTGCTGGACGGATGGGTCATCAGAGAATATTGCTTGGGTTCAGCATCTAGAATGCAGTAAACGTTGCTAGAGTCCCTTCTGCAGCAGATGTCTTAAAAGGCAGATTGTGATTTTTGGCTGTACATCTCTTGCTTTAATTTGTTCCACATTGTAATAGTCAACGAAATGTATTCAGTTTAGGGATCCAAACATGTATATAACACAATTGAATTCATGAATCCATCCAGGAACTGATTCTAGCCTAGGGGCTGAGACTCAAAAAACTTGGCTTGGAATATGAGAGTTTCTCCATCTCTGGCAGTATTGTCAGAGTAGCGAAGAGTGTCAAGACCCTAAGCGTTATTTTGGATGCTGAGCTTACTATGAAGCCTTAGGTTTCTCATACTCGGACATCATGTGGTTACATTACCAAACTCCTTAATTATATACGCCCATACTTATCACTCAGCACCAGATCATTAATGGCTACCGGCTTGGTGAATTCATGCATCGACTATTGCAATAGTCTGCTGCTAGGCACATCGAAAACTAACACCAATGCGAAACAAGTCACACAAAATGGTGCAGTGTGAGCCATTTTTGCATTGACCAGGAGAGATCATGTCACCAAGGCCAGGAGGGAACTGCATTGGTTACCTATAAAAATCGTGTCACTCATAAACTCCTGTCTCTTACCTACAAGTGTCGCAACAATAAGGCACATCCGCACCTGGCAGATCGCCTCATATCTCTTCCTGTGAGCTGCAACCTATGATTTTACGACCCACACAAAGTTGTGCAACCCAGGTTCAAGCTTATGAGTTTTGGTGGAACCATCTTGGACGTCCAAACCCCCTCAGCCTGGATCAAGCTTCTGCAGAACCTCAGACTGGCAAACTCCCTCAAGGATTTTAAGAAACGGATCAAGTTTTGCTTGTTTAATCTTAATACAGATGAAATACTCTGCTTTCTGGCTTCCCTTCCACTCTTGATTGCCTTAACTGCTTTTGTCGCCTGTCTTGTTTTGTTTTACATGTGCGCCCGGAGCCCCACGGGTGAGAGGTGCGTTACAAAAATGTAAAATAAATAAATAAACAATAAAAATGTAATCAGTGCAATTTATTGATCTGTGTTAATTTCTCAGTTTTAGCGTATTTACATATATGTTTACCCTGTGTGTGTGTATTGTGATAATTCACAAGGTGTCATCACTTCTCCCCAAAGGGAGCTCCTTCTCATGAGGCTAGGGAGATGTGGCCAATACTTAGTAGTCCATCCAGGCGTCGTTTAATTTGGGAGGTTCTCATGGGGTGGGACTCCCCCTCTGTGGACAAAGATGACCACCTAGGGAGTTGCCCTGGTAATCCCATCACTCACACACATTCCCTAGTCCTACACTCCACCTCTTATCCTTCCTTAAAGAGCAAACATACATACTATTGTCATAGTGCTAAAACCAGCCAAGTAGGAAGTACTAGGATGAGGAAGAACATCAGAGGTATGAAGATTACACCTTCAAGCACTGCCACAAGGTCGCTGACTAGCATCATGAAGAGCGCCCAGCGATCATACATTGCAGGTGTTGACAATAGGCGGAGGTGGGACCAGTCCTACATAAAGGAAACTGAAGACAGACTCAATGTTGTCTTTGAGGAGCAAGAAACCCAGACGATTCGAATCTTGACAGAAGCAGGTGGAGCAGCAGACGCTGCAGAGCCCCTGTGAGAGTCAACCGGGGACACTGCAGGAGCAGACCCCTCTTCCCAACCTGGAAAGAAGAGCAGTGGTGTAACATTAGGCATGTGGACCTACGGGTTCCAGAGAGACGCAGAGACCACAAAGGTGGGAAATCAACAAGAATGCTTTGGAGCTTGTCGGCCGAAGGAGAAGGTGCCTGGAAGCAGTAGAGCAGAGCAGAAAACCCACCCATGGAGGAACCGGAGCAGTGTCTGTCCCTGCATGATGGGAAATGGGGGCACAGGAGGCCCGGTGGGGATATGAAGCGAACTGCTGATGAGGGAAGCATCAGGGCAACACTTCCTAATCCCAATGGCATGCATAAAAGACCATTGGACACCAGAGAAGGGTCTGGGACACAAGCCTAGAGTCTGAATGCATTAGACAAAATCGTCCTCGTTACAGTAGGAAAAGGAAAGCCACTGACCACCAGAGAAGGGGCTGGGACCCAAACCTAGAGACGAAACCATAAGAGGAAATCTTCCACATCACAGAGGGAAAGAGAGAACCACTGACCATCAGAGAAGGGTCTGGGACCCTGACAAGATTTTGGACTTTGTTGCGAACAAGCCAGAGTGGCAAAGTGTGCATGAAGTTGAAAACATTGAGAAAGAAATATATCAAGCCATACCATGAGAAGGGATTCATTCTCTTGGTACCACACCGGGAGTTCGAATAAATACGCCAGGGGAAGGGAGTCATTACAACCAGTCCCTGTGTGGAACTTTGCCAAGGCATACCAAGGGAAGGGAGGCATTCTCTTGGTCCCAAACTGAGACTTGAGCTGGAGACACCAGGAGAAGGGAGTAATCCCCCTTGAAATTGTGTTGAACTGTGTCAAGGCATAACAAGAAAAGGGAGACATTATCTTGATCCTAAACTGAGACTTGAGCCAGAGACACCAGGGGAAGGGAGCCATTCCCCCTGACCTTGTTGTGAAGTGTACCAAATCATTTGCGGGGAAGGGAGTAATTCCCACTTGTTCTATTGAAGAGTATAAAGAGCCACACCAGGATAAGGGAATCATTCTCCTGGATGTAACGTTGGGCCAGGACTAGCTGCAATCCGCAAGCCAGGGCAAGGGTGTCATTCAACCTTGCAATTCCGATTTGAGAGAACACTCTTTTGAACATTATCCAAAAAGAAGCATAAGGAAGCCATTCTCCTTAAAGAAGGAACCGTTTGTTAGTGTACCTTTTATTTATATAGTGTGAGGGTTGTAGTAGGTTTTGACACAGAATGGTGGAATTTACATTGACGGACATTCTAACAGACCCTTTTAGTATTAGTTTAGAGGCAGGGAAACCCCTCTTAGAAGTAAGGGATAATAAGGAACTTTTTCACACAGAAATAAAAGTCTATAACCAAAACCATGCCGCCTTTGTGCAGGCTTCCTTCTTTCAACACCCCTACAATATTTGCTTGCTCGAATGTGTGAATCTCAAGAAATAAAAAAAATGAAAAGTATTCTATTTTGACCTGCATCTTAAAGTGCATTTTTAAAGTGTTGTTTATAATGAAATGAAGAAGAATTACGTACTTCTTTGTTATAATTTAATCTTGATTTGAATTCACACAGCCTCATTTGATTACAGTAGACATGCTACCATCAACATGTTTCTGTCCCTTTGTTAGTTGAGATATTCCTCAGCATCCCATTGCTTTGCCACAGCAAATATGTAGGTAGCCTACTTTCAATAATATTGTATCAAAAAAATTATAAAGGTTCGACATTGTCTGTGTATTTGGATGATTGATTATTGAGTAAAATGATAATAGAGATGTATTTCCTGTCTTCATAGGCTATCATTTTCTATGATAGAAACCCTACATTCGAATTGCAGCAAGGCGTTAATAAAAAGCCCTCAAATCAATTGTCTTATTATTTAATTTCTTAATAATACATGCATTTTTGGGATGATGTCACAAGTAAATATTTACCACCTGAATGCCTACTGGTGCCACACACACACCATCATGTGTGCCTACATGTGATTTGTATGAATACATTCAATGATTTTAGTTTATCTCAGTAGAATGCCCTGCCTGGCACGAAAAAACAATATAATGTAAAGAGAGATACGTTATGCACAAACATCATCTTAAATGAAAAGCCTTTTCAGAATGTGAATAAAATGTGCAAAGGTTTGAATCCTGCCAGGATTGTACATGAGCCTGAGATCATAATGTGATTTCAATTAATTTGGGAAATATCAACACCTAATATCACAGAGCTTAGCTATTCAGGGGTTTCAGCATGAATCGCTAATTAAAATATTTTTTTTAATAGAAAGGTTTAGCAAATCAGGCGATGGCATACCAAATCTTAGTTGTCAATTCACAAAACAATGCTTGCAACTGCATAGTGCAGACACAACTTGAAATCTATGAGCTGTATTTCAATCGAGCAAACAAGCAAACAAAGCACAAGCAATGGTAGATTACGCGACACATTTGAAAGTAGACAGAGCGACTCATTGTAAGTTTTGTGGTAAAAGCAGACAGTGTCATCATCAAAGAGCAACTTAGCCATATATTATCTAGCACCTAGCAAAGCCACCTGTCCCTGCACCAACAAGCACCCTCAGTGCATTTAATAGCCAGTGTCTAATACTGTATGGTAAAAGGGCTGAGCAGGAATTGCCAATAACCCCAATAAGATCTGGAAACAAATGGCAGACTTCTAAACCAAAAAGGTCCCTTGCTACAAGGGTAAGGAGCACTCTGTAACGCTCACCTTGTATCCACAGGGACGCCACCCGACTGGTCTGGGATGCTTCTGGGACCGCTGCACCTTCCCCGGGGACTCGTGCTGCTGAGGGCTTGTTCTGGAAGACAGGAGTTCAGTTTTAGCTACTACAACTTCTCTCAGAGCCCACCTTCCCCGTGCTCCCCTTCCGACCACCCCTGGAGCTTTTATCACCTTTGGTTTCGATAAGGTGCACTCTCCGTCCTACCGTGCTGACCAGGGGCGCGTCGTAGCTGGGCACCGTCCACCGAGTTACTTCACTGGCGTGGCCTGGGAGTCCAGACTGGCTGCGACTCCACTCTTGAGGTAAGTCTCTAATCTGGTTAAGAATGAATGTCCGTAGTTGTAGTTGCCCCGGCAGACCTTCACCTTCGTTCGTGTTGATGCAGAAGATATGATGGAGACATCGAGCTGATATAGGGGGCTGAGCTCGATAAGGTAAGAGAAAGCACAAAGCGCGGCGCAATGAGCGTCATTTGAATGAGTCTAAACGGTGCTGTCTTGTCTTGCTAGTCGTCGAAAGATTCCTGGAGCAATGTGGCCAGATGGAAACAGGGTTTCGGATGGAAGAGGCACGTACGGCAGTAGACTTCCAGGAGAGCTTGGTAAGTAAGCGAGCCTGGAGGCGATGGAGCAGATGGATGATCGCTTACTACCTGTCCTCTTCTCGTTTCTCCTTTCTAGGATGTTGCTGGAGGAAGGTAATGAATTCCAAGGAAGAATCCGGATTGACAGAGGAGCAGGATGCAGAACAGGTAAGGATGAATAACATGGTTCTTCTTCTTCTCTCGCCCTTGCAGGCCGAAGATGCTGAGCAGGACCCGGTGAACGTCACGCTGCAAGAGCAGAATAACGCGAAGAGCGTGTCTCAACTCGGGTGTGGTTTAAATAGCAAACAGGTATCCCAGGTGCCTTCGGGGCGGGCCACGCCCGGGATGCTAGACTGCATGTTGCAGTTCCACGTTGATCCTTGTGGGGGCAGCCATGTTGGTCCATTGCCCAATGGAAACTTTACCTGCCACATGAGCCTGGCGCCAATGACGCCAGGACTGGCTCCAGGGTACCCGAGAGGAGCAGGATTGGGCCCGTAGGGCTTCGTAGAAATACTGTGGCGAGGTCCAGAGGCCCCGAGTTCCTTGGCCAAGGTTTAAGGTCGTGACACACACGCTTGGTATTGGTAAATACATGCAATCAACAATCAAGTCGGGGGCCGTGGCTTGGCGCTGTACGAAATGGCAGCCTAGGCTCTGCGCTCTGCTCCGTTGGAGATTTATTACCTTTTTTTTCTCCTTCCTAACTCGCTATTTGGCTTTATCTGAAGTGGAGACTTGCTGTTTAATTAATCCCAAGGGTGTAGAAGAACTTTGGCTCGAGTCGCTGCAACCGTTTTCCACCAAGTATGACCTCCATAGACAGGCCTCAAGCAGCGTCATCCCGTTGGGGGCGTGGCCGACAGTTCCTGTCAGCTGTGCGGTAGCGGCGACGTCGGCTGCCCGCAAAGCTGAAGGTATCGTTCTTTCTTTCATAACACTGGTACATCTTATAAATTCACTGTTGTTAACCGGAATTTGTACTTTTTCAAAGCAAACACAGTATCCTCAAGGCACCTATACTGTATTTTCATAATATACCCTTTCCTGACAGAATTTTACACTCAATCTACCTGCATATTGCTTTGGGGTTTGTCTTCCCCTCTGCCTACCTCCAGCTGGCCAACTCATTGTGCTCCCCTAACCACTTGACATTCTGGTAAACACTGTGATTTAATACTAAGATTGGCGGAGTTTTGCGGTGCAAAATAAAGGCGGAAAAAAGTGAGAATGTGGCAGAGGGGTGGTAAATAATATGTAAGAAGGGAGAGCTAAGAGGAAAAGAAAAGCATAAAGAAAGTGGAAAAGGAATTGTGTGAAAAGTAGTGCCGAGTTAAAGAAAAGGAAAGGGAAGGGAAGAAAGAAATAAAACGGAGACAAGGGGAGAGGAAGAAAAAGCACATTTTGAGGGAAGATTACAAAAGCATAAGAATATAAAGGGAAAAATAAAAAGCGAAGAAAGGAAAAGAAAATCTTATAATCACACAGCATCTCATTTTATTATGGCATCGAAAAAGGGACAAACAAAAGAAATCCCTGCGTCATCCCTTCCACTCTCAAAAGACAAAAAAGCAAATTTCCTACTCCAAAAGAAGATGTTACGGACCCTGTTATGCAAACCATTTTATTAGAGATAAGAGCTCTCAAACCCTTTATGGAAGATACCAATGCCAAATTGCAACAACTAGACAACAAATGGGCCACCTTTGATGCAAGAATGAATGAAGTAGAAAGAAGGGTTGGAAATGCAGACTACATCTCTAATAAAGTTACCAACTTAGAAAGAACAGTAGTCACTCTACAACAACAAGCCGAAGATCTTGAAAACAGGAATAGAAGAAATAATCTTCGCATTATTGTCCTTCCAGAGGGAATTGAAAAAGATAACCCCATGGCCTTTGTACACAAATTCTTGCCTCAAATACTTAACCTACCTACATCAGTACAACTTAACATACAAAGAGCGCATCAAATAGGTCCCATTAGACTGTCCAGAAGCTCCCAGAACTCCCCCAGAACCCTCATACTTGCTCTCATGGACTTTACTCATATATCCCTAATTATGGCAAAGGTTAAGGAAATCAAGCACTTGACCTGGGAAGGAAAGAGGATTTTCATCACCCAAGATGTTTCCAAAGCCACAGCAGCGAGAAAAAAGGAGCTCCTGACGTTTAGACCAGCCCTTAAACAACTGAATGCAAGATATGGTATAATTCATCCAGCTCCTTTAAAAGTCACTTTAAATGGCCATACATCATCATTCCAAAATACAGGAGACGTAAGACAATATATTCAAGCCCATAAAAGAAATGATATGTATACATCTAGTCTGACCACATGAAAAATGATTAGTATCACGCCCTGGCTAATTACATCTATGTTTGAACTCTCCACCAGGGTGGGGTTTTGGTGAGCTTATCTCCAATTTTTTTTCGGCTCTCCTCCCCCATTACTTCATTCTTTTTTAGACATGAATTGGGGTGGCTGGTTCTTTTTCGCCACTGCTTTTTGGATTTTTTGTGACTATGTATTTTTCTTACCAATTTTCATGTCTTCATTGTTTGTCTTACCTTCTCCCTTATGTTTCATTCCATTCATGTTGTCCTTCGTTTGGTTGGGTACTTATACTATTGGCACTAGAAGATACAGTAGAATTTATATTACTGCCTATGTTAACATATTTGTATCCCTTTGTTTTTGTGATGCTGTCTTATTCAGTTGGTATCACAACACAGTAATTATTTCTTTATACTCATGTCTCATAATTTATGATCTGAACCCCATACTCATATCTCTTTATATAGTTTCTTGGAACATTAAAGGACTACATAATCCAATCAAAAGACAAAAAGTACTATCTCACCTTAATAGACTAAAACTGTCAATTGCCTGTATTCAAGAATCACATTTTTCTGAGGAAGAAGCAACAAAACTTAAGAGCATTGGGTGGGTAAAGTTTTCTCAAGTGCTGCAAATGGTTAAAACAATTGAGTTATCACACTAATTAATAAGGCCTTAAATGTAAAGTACTATCAAATGAATCTGATGACTTGGGAAAATGGGTTTTTACTTAAATTGTTAATTAACTCTAAAGAATACTCTATACTCAACATGCATGGCGCAACATCCCCTGACCCTAATTTTTGGAGACAACTCAGGAACCATATGCTTCAGTGTAATCCCTATAATTTGATTATTTGTGGTGACTATAACCAAATCATAGACCCCTTTTTAGATAGAAAATCTAGTGTGCGATTGACTAACACTACCTCTCATAAGCAATTCATTAACTTTATCAGAGTTAGGTCTTAGTGATACATGGTACCTGATTCACCCTACTGATTCTGATTTCACTTTCTATTCCACGCCCCATAACTCCTTTTCATGACTTGATTATATTTTTATTCTAAATTCCATGGTAGTCTTCTTCTCACAGCCCAAATAGAATCTATCACAATTTCTGATCATGCCGTGTATATATCCAGCTTGAATCCCCTATTAATTCTAAGCACTCGAATAGATGGCGTCTCAATGCTAGCTTGCTGAATGATGTTTCATTCAAATCTTTTATAACCTCACAACATGATAACTTATTTGCTGAAAATAAAAATCAAGACACTTCCATTACAAAGAATTGGGACTGCTACAAAGCTGTTTTTAGAGGTAATATTATATCATTTGATGCCAATAAAAAGAAAAAACTTAAACAAGTGTCGGAATCCATTCTCAAACAATTAAAACCCTAGGAATTACAATTTGCTATTACCAATTATCCCACTATTCTTAAAGATGTTCTAAAGTAAAGATTTCAATATAATAAAAGTTTCACTCAATACTCTTGTGCAAACATGCTTAAATATAAAGCAAATGTGTATCAATTTTCCAATAAGGCTAGCAAATCTCTGGCTTCTTACCTTAAATTCAAAAAAGAAAGATCCATGATTGTTGTCCTTAAAGATCATCTAGGTAATAGAAAATGCTCAGACAAAGATATCATTCAAATCTTCTCAAAGTTCTATTCTAAACTGTACACCTCTGAAGCTACTCCTAACAACGCTTTTGTTGATGACTTTCTACACAATGTACTCAGGAACTCCTATTCCCTGATAGATCTCCAGTCACTTAACGCTCCAATTATTCCTTCTGAACTACTTCTAGCTATTAAACATCTCAAGAAAGGTAAAGCTCCAGGTCCAGATGGCTTCCCCTCTGACTTCTTTGCTAATTTTTGATTATTTTTGTGAAACACTTACAATTAGGCCCTTATTTAGCGAAAATGTACAGATTTTATGGATCAAGATTTTCATTTGGCATTTTAGAGGAAGCAGTTTTACCATTAGGAGTTCTTTTATTTTTTTGTATGACATGTTGTTTGTCAAAATAAGTCCTAAGTAAGGTAGGTTGAAAGTAATTGCTATTGTAGCATTACTGATTCTCCACGAAAAATGTCGTACTTTTTTCTTGTTACAAAATACGATGATGTTGGATTTTTGAGGATTTACTGTTAAGTTATTAATTCTACAGTATTGTAAAAAGCTTTCTAACTTCATTTGAAGACCTGATTGCGTGCGATCGAACAGCAGGATATCATCCGCATAGGCTAACCAGGACATGGTGAAGGACCCTATGCGAATTGAAAAGGATTTGTCGGGGTTCCATATCTATTCTATGTCAGCCAAGTAGCGATTGAAGAGAATAGCAGCAAGATTGCAGCCCTGTTTGACACCCGTCCAACTTGGAATAGCCTCTGTGAGTGAGCCTGCCCGATTAATTCTTACTTTAAAATTTGTTTTAAAGTGAAGCATTTCTATCAAGGTGATCAGCTTACCTCTTCTGATAAAGTCAAATTCTGCCTTTAAATCAAGTGATGCTACAAAGATGGGACTATTGGCGGGACAAGTAGCATAAGCAATAATATGTGCAAGATTGCAAGCATTAAGAGGGGTGCCCATGCTTTCTCGAAACCCCACTTGTGCGGGACATAAACAGTTGTTAATGCAGGAAAATGTTTCTAACTCTTGCAAGATAAGAGAAGCAAACATTTTAGCTGCAACGTCAATGATGGCAACAGGTCTATAGTTATCAGGATTTAAAATAGACCCCTTTTTATGGAGTGGAATAATGATTGACGTAAACCATGAGATTGGAATCATTTTTTAACCGAAGATTTCTTGGAACATAGGAACAAACATGGAGGCCCAAAACAACAGATCATCCTTGATCAAACAAGGCGGGAGACCATCTGGTCCTGCACATTTGGATCCCTTCAATTTCTGAATTGCACCGAGTATATCAGCATGTCCCCAGGGACAACAGTTCGGAATTAGATGACACTCAGGAGGGTAATCATAAGACATAAATTCAACGGGAAGACCAAATTTCGAAAGAAAAAAAGAAGTCCAAGTTGAGCTGTCAATTCCTGAGTCAAATACGCGTGCTTCTGCTTTATCTATTGATCTAATGGATTTTCAGATGTCTTTTGTTTTACGCTTGCATAGAAAAACAACTAATTTTTGGTTCTGCTTTATTTTATTTAAGACACGGATCTGTCTTAATACACCTTTATAAGTACATATGATTTTCCTTTTCATTATTAAAACTCTGAATTGATGTAGCTCAAACTGGATTTCTGCACCTTTCGTAGTTCTGCATTTTTCTTCCTTTTAAGCGAAGCTATTTCATTACAAAATTGGACGTCCTCATTTTTGACTGTTTTGTGCGCCACACACATCTGAGACATGTTCACAAGATGAAGGGCAATCATCCTTAAATTCCATTTTAAAATTACATTGTTGTCATAACACTTACTTCCATTGCACTTCCAAAGATCTCTATTTACCAAGGAAGTACATTTTCTGCAAGTGGCAGGGGCCCAGTTGATTGAAATATTGGGTCTGTCACATTGAATTAGAGCTAGCTGAGATTCCAGTGGACAAAATTTCAAGTATTGTACAATCAATGTTACGATCATTAGGTGGTCACCCAAAAAAGTCTCAATGGTGTTTACAACTGACAGCCTACCTGATAACCACTTTGACGAAAACATGTGATCAATCCATGATTGTAGGCTCCCACGTTTCCACGTATAATTCATGTGGTTACAAGCAGGAGGTGACAAATGAATATCCCAACATTTGAGAAACTTGCTCCATACGTTTTCCTTTTGAATAGAGGACTGAAATATAACAAGCTCTGAGCCACTCTACTGTTGTTAGACCAAAATGATGCGTTGAAGTCCCCTCCAATAAGGATTTCAGCAAGCGGGGATTTAACAAAAGCTTCATTAAGGGCATCGTTTAAAATGTTGCAAGCTCTTTCAATGGGTTATTGACCCGGATTCCATTACAACAAAATTAGAAATAGGTTTCCATTCAATTCTGCATCAAAAGTAATATCCACTAATAGGAAAAGGTCAGATTCATATACATTATTAATCGTAAACTTCAGCTTTGTATCAATCAAAACAGACAAACCTCCTGATGGTCTACCTTCCAGCCCTTTAATCGCTGGGTGAGAGTAGGAAACAAAACCATTGAGTTCTACCTTCGATATTGCCATTGTCTCCTGAACTAACAAAATGTGAGGAAGGGACTCTAAAGTGGTTCTCCTTCTCCACTTTGCTAGATTCAAAAAGCCACAGCAATTTGACGACGCAACCTTAAGGTCGTGAATTTATGAAGGTGCGTGGGGTACGTTTGTGTTAGTAACTGTTTTGATAAAAGGTTCAAGCCATTTAAGACCATTAAGTGCGTTCATGAGCTCTGATAGTTGTTGCATCATATTTTTGGTGGGATCACTGTGGCCAATTGCATTTTCGTTAGGGTTACTAACCGGAATGACAAGGGGCGGGTGGAATTCTAGAAAGTCCATTGCTTCTTTAATTTGCGGAAAACCCACCATCTCCAGCCCAAGTATCACAAGATCACTCTGATGATCCCAAATCAATTTCGCAATTATTGGAGATAACATTTTCGACAACATACGGTTGTTATTTTCATTGGGAAGTCTAATCCACTCAATGTCATTTGTACAAGACTTCTAAGCGATGGGATCTTAAAGAGCGCATTCATTAGGAAGGAGCGATTAATACGTATAGCTCCATTGATCTTAACATCGCTCCTCCATCCAATAATATTTTTCATTTCTTTGGGAATAGTGTGAAACGAAAGGGGAGGATTATTAGAGGCATCCACACAGGGTGTCTCTATCTCAATTTCGTCCCTAATGTCCTCCTTGTTCGATTTAATCAAATTTGCAAGAGGTTTATGTGACAATGTTCGTTCGTCATCTTCATGGATATTATTTGGAATTTGTAACTTCAATGTTAATCTCTTGGTCCCTTCAGAAGCTGTAGCCATTGATGATGACAATGTCTGCAGAGGTGCAGACGAACCGCCACTGTGTTCGGCAAGTTGTTCCTGTTTAAGGTGGGGGTCAGTGATGGCAACATTATGAATGGCGCAAGGTGCCAGCATGGAGGAGCTCTATTAAGCTATTTCGTCCGAGGCTGTCGAGGTAGAACATTTCTCCTCTATCTCCTGCGGGAATGACGTAGACCCTATTATTTTTTCTTTTACTTTGCTTTTTTCATTTCTCAAGAGACCATCAGTTTTTTTCGATGTGATTTGTGTGAACAAAGAAGTTAAGTGTGGCTGAGTCATCAAGTGTATATTTACTGTTGAATCTACTTGCGATACTGGTTTTACCCCTGTGTCAACATATTCAACAGTAGGAGTCGTCTAGTTGGAATCTTTTTTTACATTTACCAGATGTTTAGAAATATTTTCCTGATCAGCAACTGAGTTAAGCTGCAAGGCCTTTTTGCTTTCCTCATTCAGCTCACTCAAGTTCAGATTTTGTTCAGAAGGGATCGCCGTAAGGGAACCTTTACCAATACTTGCTTGAGACTTATTAGCATGAATGGTTTCTGAGGAAGAATCTTTCGCTATTTTTTCCACTCGAGAGGGACCCACTTTATTTTTATGCCTTCTTTTTATGGCTTTCAGATGGTTCTTTTTTGCCCTTCTCGATGTAAAATAAAAGTCCTCTTTTAAATTCGGGGCATCTTTTTGTGTTTCACTACTTTTGTCTTTTTCAATTAGGTTGACCAGAGTCAATGGACTGTCCGGGCTAGCCTCTAGCGTGGTCGCAATGGAACTAACTACTTCAGCATACTCGAGCATCTCCAATATTTTGTCTTTGGAGTGCATATGTACGAGAATTTTTTCAACCTGTAGGAGTCTGTCATGCTGTATTTTTGCCACCTCCAAATAATCAATTGTCTCACACGGAGGAATGTTCCTGTGATCCAGCAATGGTTTGTCATTGCGTTGGATTATTTGTGCAAACGTCACTGGAATTCCCTTTAGTAATAGAGGATCGTCCATTGTTTGGGAACCTACATGTTTTTTTTCAACCTCAACGTTGGTATTTAGAAGGTAATTTTTTACAATTACTGCCACTCTTACATGGCAATCCACGTGATATGGTCAAATCCTTTTTTATCTCCTGAAGAAGGAGATGGGAATATTCATGGCCACAATCTAATAGATTTAGAATTCTTGTAAATATCAGTAGATCTTTGATGTTATGATCAAGGAGATCTTCTACAAGATTAGTTCTTCTACAAGGTAGTTCTGGCAGATTAGAAAAGTTAAATATTGGAACAGATGTGTTCAAATTCTTTTGATCAGGAAAGAGTTTCTGCGGCTTTGGATCAGGGTGATATTTCGCAGTAGGTGAGCTGCTAGAAGGAAATTGTAGCTTTTGTGCAAAATGAATCTCTTTATGTTCATGGTCGAAGTTGGGACTCAATGGCTCTTTTGCAATTGGTTGGTGAAAGTGTACGTGTTCTCTACCAATCCCGTGTATAGAAATGGGAGTTGATGGACCAAGAGATAAACATACTCTTTTATCAAGATCTGCCATTATTACAGGAGCGAGCATTGATATAACTGCTATGGGAAGAAATTTATTTTCATGTATTTCTGCCATTATTTTTCGTTCCCTATTTAGATTATCATCAGCCGCGAATGGATCATTTGTAATGTCCTCATTCGCTTTTTTTTAGAGAACATATTTCTTTTATGACTGAAATGTCTTTTTGTGTTTGAGGAGTAAGACTCTTCTCATTGGGCGGTATAGTTTCCTCTGAATGAATTGACATAGAAAGAAAGGAAGGTTTCCGATTGAGTGAGAGAGTCGGGATGTTCTCTTTTTTTTTAATTAACGTTTTTTAGGGATTCAAGTGTAGGTTGTGTTTTAGATAAACACTCCTTACGCTTTTTGCCATTCCTGAGGCTAGACTCCATCATGAGGAATGGGATGGGCAAGAGTGGAAAAGGTTATTGCAAACTCGCCCTAAATACACTGCAGGGGGGTGTAGGTAATTACAGACTTCCAAATTCCCACCCCCTTCGTAAAAGTAGCTTGCTCTTACCAGCTTTAGTGAATTAAAAGCAATCTCCTGCACAAGTAAGTTAGAATATTCCACTCAATTCACCACCAAATGTTTTACACATGAAAATCTAAACACTCTTGCCCTTGCGCCCCACGCCGCGCACCGTGAACAGTAAACAGTACTTAAAGTACTTCACGGGTGCGCGTGCGGGTGCGCTGATTGAAATGGCTATATCCTAGCTGGAGCGGGCGTGGACAGCAGGGGGCTGGTGACAACACAAGGTAAGACCTACAATTAGAATAGAGAAAGGACTATGTTAGTAACGATACACAGTGATTAAGTCTCCTATGATTTGTTCCAGTGAAATGCACAACATGCACACTCCAGTGAAAGGCACAATGTGCCGAACAGACAGTCACCTTGTTTGTGTTGATAGACCAGGCAGAACGGTGTTACACCAATAGACGTCCTCCTGTAGGCGAGGGCGCAGCAATGTAGAGGCAATCACAGGCATGGAAGCTCCAGCGCAGAGCGGCAACCCGACTTGACAGTAAACAGTACTTAAAGTACTTCACGGGTGCGTGCGCGGGTGCGCTGATTGAAATGGCTATATCCTAGCTGGAGGGGGCGTCGACAGCAGGGGGGTGGCGACAACACAAGGTAAGACCTTGTTTGTGTTGATAGACCAGGCAGAACGGTGTTACACCAAAAGACGTCCTCCTGTAGGCGAGGGCGCAGCAATGTAGAGGCAATCACAGGCACGGAAGCTCCAGCGCAGAGTGGCAACACGACTTGACAGTAAACAGTACTTAAAGTACTTCACGGGAGCACGCACAGTTGCGCTAATTGAATTGGCTATATCCTAGCTGGAGGGGTCGTGGATGGCAGGGGGGTGGCAACAACACAAGGTAAGACCTTGTTTGTGTTGATAGACTAGGCAGAACGGTGTTACACCAAAAGACGTCCTCCTGTAGGCGAGGGCACAGCAATGTAGAGGCAATCACAGGCACGGAAGCTCCAGCGCAGAGCGGCAACCCGACTTGACAGTAAACAGTACTTAAAGTACTTCATGGGTGCACATTTATTTTGTATTCCTCCCTGGTGTAAATGGTATGACCTTCCTCGAGTAATGAACGTCTCATAAGATCTGAGTATGATGTTAACTTTATTTGGAGGGTAAGCCCGGAGGTTAATGCCCAAAACTCCTTCTACTAAATTCCGGGAGCGCAAAAATACCTGCATGCAGTCAAACCTAGAATTAGTGATTATGCCCCTAATGCAGTCGGTAATGTCATCTTGGATTATTCATAGGCGTCCCATTGTATGTCTAAACCAGTATATGCATTTGTGTATAAAAGCAGCCTGATCTTCGTACGCATTTGGTATTGATGGGGGCGATTGGTCATGAAAACTGAGGGGCGACCCATACAACCAGTGTTATTAACACGTTTTAGGTTCCTGGGAGGAAAAACTTTCTTTCCTACTGGAATAAGATTAGGGCCTGAGAGTGGAGGCAGGGTTTCAATAAAAAGAGGTCTGTGCCAGGGCTGTTAATAAGACCATGGCTATAATTTCCCTGGCCACGCTACTGTATAGTGTCATAGCAGCAGGTACTATTCCGATCTTCTCTGCAAATTGGTTTGGGATAATTACCGGAACCCGCAATTTGATTTTCACAGTTGTTACTCGAGACCCCATTGTTTGTCGAATGTTGCATAACTGGACCTTTCACTTTGTCTTTAGTTGGGCAGGCTCCTTTGTGATTGACAGCCACTGAATATTTATTGACAGGCAACACCTGGCCTCGCTGTGTGTCGTTCTGTAAGAATAAAAGATGGAGGGGTCATTTGAGTGACACTGCGAGAGGCAGATGAGAAACGTGTTGTGTGGTTTGGTAGGAGGTCTGCCAATCTTCTTTCTAAGGAAGATCCCAATAGCTTTTTTTTTATTTTTTTTTATTTGTATATGGTTTACATATGAAACCTTTACAATTACATTTAATAACAACAGCCATAAAAAAAATCATAGACAATACGTATTCAAATGTATACAAAATGTATACAAAAGTCAGTGCAGAAGTGGAGAAATTCATAATATAAAATTACAATATTAATTCCAGATTTCATACATAGCAAAAATCATTGCCACCACCCATAATCTACAGTAGCAGCTTAAAATGTAAACTAATTGACTAGAAAAGCTACAACGTAAGGGAAGATGCAGACGGATTAGAAGCAAGAGAAGTCCTTAAAGAGAGGGGGAGCCCTAGTCAATTCAGGGGTGCATAAAGATCTAAAGATTTAATAAATCCTGCAACCGCCAAGCCCTCCACAACATTAGAGATAGAGAGACATCTTGTCCAGATATAGTCATCTGACCCCAGACGTCCTAGAGTATTACATTTCCCCAGTTATAGAGCCCTGGAGCCTTTCAATTCAACACAATCTAGAAACAGATGGCAAGCAGTTTATATAACCCCTGGCCTATGACAGAATCTACAGAGGGTGTTGGTCTCTTTAATCAGAATCCTTCTATTCAGAACGTCATAAGTGGGAAGAATATTCCTTCTAAGTTTCAGAAGGAGGGAACAAAAGTAGCGATTTGGGAATTGTGTTATAATAAAGGATAAAATTCCTCTTTTATTTTCTTGTGGTCAAATTTTAAATCACTAAGATAGGAATAAGAGTTAACGTTCTCGATTGTGCTGTTCCAATCATAGGTATAGAGGAGTTTCTTTACCTTGTCTGGATTAGTCGTTAATGTTTCCCTGTCCGTGGCCAAATCCAGCAGAGTCCTATCACAAAGTTCTCTGAATTTAGTAAGGTATACGTTCCATACCAAGCATCCTTGAGAGAAAAAAACTTTGCCTAAATCGACATAAAGGGAATCCTCTTTAGGGCAAAGCAGAGAACGAAATAAAGCCAAAATTCGCCAAAAGTATTTAGCTCACAATGACACAAGTCCCAATTCGAACCTTATGGCCACAGTTGGAATATTATTAGGCAATTTCAGCACCTTTTTCCAGATGATGCCCTCTGGGCTGTCCCAGAAAGTTTGAATATCCATATATTTGGGCTCCATACCATATGTCAGCTTTGGGACGACCTTCCTTTCAAAAAAATCTACCGATGGCTTTAGGGAGAATCTTCCATATTTTTTGTCCAACTAAATGGTCTGGGATATAAGTGGTATGGCCTTATGTCTGATAAACCATCTAAGTTCAGAGACCGAAGGTTGGTCTAAGATCAGAAAACCCAAATACACCAGTTTTTGGGCTCTTACAATCAGATCGCCTCCAATTTTCCAATCAAGTTTTTTCCCCTTTTTTCCCTTAGAGATTACCATTATACGGGTTTTACTTTGGTTAATTTTTAACCCATTAGTTACAGCATACTGTTCAAACTTATAGATCAATCTTTGTAATCCAACTTTTGGCGTTGTCAAACAGGAGGAAATCGTCGGCATACACCAACCACGAAAACCTGAGATCCCCAGTTTAGCACTCACCAGCCCGGCATCCCTAAGAAACTCACCAGCATCTGCCAGATATAGGATGAAGAGACAGGGTGCCAAAGAGCAGCCCTGTCTCACACCTATCCGTGTTCTCATTCTTCTCGAAAGATTCCCTTCCATATTCAGGTGTACATACATAGCCATGATAAGTTTCAATAAACCTGGAGGGAGGCCCCACTTGGAAAGTTTAGCCCAGAGTCGAGATCTAATAACCAAGTCAAACGCATTTGACAGGTCAATCGAGGCAACATATAATGTACCACCATATTTACTCCATGCTGAGTCTTGGAGAGCAGTTAAAATGAAACCATTTAAGTTGGTAGAGTGTCCAGCCCTAAACCCTGTCTGATATTTATCTAGAATATGGTTCTTCGTAATCCACTCATTAACATGTGAAAGTATCAGAAAGGCAAATAGCTTACAGTCTGCATCGATCCGTGCCATCGGTCTAAGGTTTTTAGCGATGTTCCGCTGACCTCTCTTAAAGATAGGAATTATGTGAGCAGTCTGCCAACTAATGGGTATGGTGCGACTCCTTACTACATTTTGGAAAAGCATGGGGAATATATTGGCCCACATTTCTGGTAGCACTTTCATTGCATTATTTGTCAGTCCATTCAGACCGAGAGTACTTGAGTTCTTAGCTTTAATAATGAGATTTAATACATTTTCATAGTCGGAGCCCATGAAATAATTTGTGTGCCCTCCCCTATAGCTTGCTCTTGGAGTCCTTCTTCCCCTTGTCCAAATAATTCAAAAACAGTGTCTTGGAAAGAGAAGAGAGCCAGAAAGCCCCAAGATCCCTTTTCACCAAGACACGTAGCATCAGCTCAGCATCTTTTTGGAGCATACTGCTTTTTTTTGCAATACAGACATTTTTATATCTCTGTCGGATGGATCTAATCTTAGCATTTATGTCCAACTGATCAGTATCGAGATTACGGGTTTCTCTGAGCAACTTCAGCATAAGGGAATTTTCTTTGGCCACCTCTTCATCAAACATATGCATATGTTCTCTTTTAGAGTCGCCCTTTTTCAAACTATCATAGACCCTACCATGAAGGGCCTTCAGAAAGTTATCGTAGTGTGGTATGGTAAACACCACTTGCTTCCATAAGAGGGATGTATTATTGAGGTTGGACAAGAGTTGGCTGTTAAAGAGTTTTATATTTGCTCGGGACCAACGGACACCTGTACCTTGTCCCACAGTTCCTAAATTGCACGGGCCCCCTATGAGCAATTTTTTAAATGGCAGCTGAAAATCGACAGTCAGGCTCCTGGAATCACTCCAATCATTGATGTTCACCTGAACTGCAGCGGATAGTGGAACAAAAGATTGGTCTACAAACAAGTAATTTATGGTAGAAGTCGAGAGACCCCTCTGCCAGGTTGGAAGAAGCGGCCGGGCAATATCAGAAGTTCCATTGAGACATACAAGACCCACTGATTCCAAAGAAAGGTTCCATAATCTGCCCCAGAGATATTTCTGGCCCCTACAAAAAAGGTCCCTCATGTCCTCACCAAATACCCATAATCGTCATTGGGAGTGGTAGAATAATCTGAATTCAAATCCCCAGCAAGGATCACTTTGCCACTTGTGTTCATGGTTTTCCATGTTAAAATCACTTCCGTTAACCTTTCTAAGAAGGGTTATAGGGGTGCTAATCCTTGATGCCAGTAGATGTTGATCAGTATATGTCCACCAAGCCCTCTTTTGAGGAGGCCTCAACCGCTAGAATACCTAGAGGCATATCGGGTATAACCGTAGTCAGAAGACCAAGAGTAAACTTCAAACCAATAAGTAGTCTCCCAGACGCTCTACCCCCAGACTATGTTTAGCGATTTGGGAACAAATTTCATAGCCATCAATAGAAGGGGTCAAAAGCAGCTAAGTTTCCTGCAGAAAAAAGCATTCAGTAAGTTTTAGCATATAAACTGTATCTATGTTTGTAAGAAGGTGTAGATTCCCCCTGGTATCCCAGGAGAGGCATCTCAAAGTGCTAAACTCGACTAGATTCGTCGGAGAGGCCGAACTTGTCTTGCATTGATCAGTTCCACAAGGCAGAGGTAACCTGGGCCCAGTCTCGTGCATCTCCATAATTCCTTGCTGGAAAGTGCCTCCGCTGGGGATGGAAAGATCTTTCTCGATGATAAACCATTGTCATATTTCCCCTGTACTCCTCAGTTCTTCCAGGTTGCACGGGAATTTGAGTAGGTTTCACAGACTTAATTTCAAAGCCTAGTTCCCGCAGACCACCAGTTTCTCCCAATATCAGATCCAAAACCACTCTTGATTTAAGGACAATGGAGGTCATTACAACCTTGGTGCTAAGTGCACCAACTTTACCACCATGGTGTAAACTACATTTACACCATGGTGGATGGCAGATTTACTGCCCCATTCCAAGGTGAGTGGGGCGGTAAATCCCCATTTCCCATTTTCCCTTCCCCATTCCCATTTTTGCCCCATAGGGCATAATGGAGTGGGGAAGGCGCTAATTACGCCGCCGTAAATTACGGTGGCGTAATTAGCACCATGGCGGGTTAGCGCCATGGACTTTAACGCCTGCCAAAAGCAGGCGTTAAAGTGGGAATCCTGTGTTAAGGGTTAACACCGTCGTTAACCCTTAACGCCGGGGTTGTAATGACCTCCAATGTTACTCAGATCAGCTCGTTCCTTGAACAGAAAATAGATCCTTTCTAGGTCATAGCTAGACATCAGAGATAGTGTCGGTATTTGGCAGAACATTTTCAAAATATTCCCTTGATTGAGGCATGTGGGCATATCATCACCCCAGAGTCTAATAAGTTGTAGAGTCTCAAGGGGTTCTTTATTTCCCAGAGTTTGTGGCAGGGTATCAAAGATACCCCTACTAAATTGATTTAACAGATCCTCTTGAGTTTCGGGACCCTTTGCACCCCATAAAAATGTTCCCTCTGTTTATGAAATGTGGGCCTAAAGGTAGTCTATCCTGGTTACCAAGGGAACCTGAATTAGTAGGCATCATTAGAGTAGAGTCCAATATCTTTGGGACATATAGATCTCCCACTGACTTAAAGCCAGTTGATGAGCCCCCCACAGCTGGTTGGGGGATACTCATATGGACCCTTGAAACATGTCTTACCTGACCAACGTTTTGGGGATTTTGGGTATCGTCAGTATTTGCCTTATCAATACCTGAAATAGTGATAGCGCCTTCCACTGGAATAGACTTCACTGTGTATAAATCCAGTAGAAGTTGTTTAGCCGAGGCAATATTGAAAAGGGTCGGAATATTAGTAGTTAAAGGGATCTGAAAGTCCGATGACATAGGGTTGGTTAACAAGTTCTCACTTAGAGCATTAGCGATTAACTGTTCTTTTTGGGTATTGTCTGAGGGCGACCCTCTCTCTTCAATGTCAGTCACCTCTATTTTATCTATGGGAATATTGGATACAGGATGAACTGAGTGTTTGGTGGCGGAGACAGATGGAAGATGGCCATTATTGACCCCCAAGCCAGGGTCTTTTAAAAGTAGGCCAGTCTGAATGCCTATGGCTGTTTTCAAAGGGGTTACATTTGCCCCGTCAGTCATAGTGCCGGTATTAGAGGCCGGGGGGGTCCTTTTTTCTCCTCGCATCCCATAACAGGAATCATATTACCTTGAACCGTGACAATGGGCACCTCCAACAGATCAGAGGCCACTGCCCCCTTGCATAGCTCCATCGTCCCTTGAGGATAAGATAAGTTTGGTAGAACCAGATTTTTAAAGAAATTATTTGTTAACAAATTATTTTTTTTAATATTTTTCTGGTTTTTAGTTTTCTTAATTTTTTGAAGAAATATTTTCCCTGCTAAAACATTACTTTTTACTGGGAGGTCATCTTTAGTTAGATCTATGGTTACGGGAACCTTCTCTAGGATTGGCAGAGCCTTTTCCCCTGGGGTAGTAGCGAGAACAACTCCGTTATCCAACATATATTCTTTCGGTGGAACAGAATCAAATGCACCTGTAGGTACAGATGGGCAAGAGGTGAGTAGAGGCATCTTATCTGTAGTAAAATCAGAATCACTTTTTGCTATAGGACCTAAGGCAATCAGGGTAGAACCCCCCTCCTTCTCCGCCTGTGGCAGCAGAGGTAGAGAGGACAAGGGCAGTGCCGGCTTAGATGTTATAAGGTTATCCGCCCTAATAATCCTCACTAGTTCTTCAAATCTATCCAGGCCATCCAACCTAGCATAGATTTCTGCAAGTAATTGGGAATGAGATTTTACTTCAGCCCACATATTATCATATACAATGACGAAGGAGCTCAACACCATATTTAAGGCGGAGACTGTGGGTTAAGTAAGCCCAATCCTTTTGTCAGCTTCCTTAAGAGTGTGGTGCAACATTGAATCAACTAGGATTTTCTTTTATAGGTTCTGGCAGTAGACCCCTTTCTCTTAACCAGTTTTGCTTCTCTGTATATTCGTCAATAAAATCTGTGAGTTCAGATGGAGAACCCATATAGGAAGCATCACATGTCTGTTGGGTAACACTGTTAGTATCGGGATATCTAGGTTCCAAATTACTCTCGGCAATTGCTTTATCTGTACACTAAATGATGCTGATGTCATCAATATCGTTGTCTGGAGCCTTCTCAGTATCTATTTTTTTCACTAGTTCCGCCAAGTGCAAATGGTCTAGGCTAACAACTGATAAAGCCGAGGAAGCTGGCTTAATTTGGGTGCTAGTGGCAGTTCTTTTGCCAAAGTAATTGGATATCTTTTCTCCAGGAATTGGTTCCCCCAACCTACCCTTTTGAAATGTGCATTTAGGGGCACTGAGCCGGGGTTTCATCAGAGGAGTTTTAAACAAATGGGCTCCCAAAATGAAACTATCCAAATTTCCTTCTTTAGTGGAGGATACATTTGTAGGCAGTTCTGGCCTTTTATTTTCCAAATTATTAAGAGTAGAGTCCTCCATAAACGACTTAGAAGGAGAGGCAGTGTGATTAACAATACCTCCGATGTGTGTTAGGTGTTCAGCAGTAAAGAAATATGATACAGAACTTTTAACATCAGGTTTTTTTTTGGGTTGGGTCCATTGTCATCTGTCAATAAAACAGGCAAAGTAGTTTAGACGAAGAACCTTTAGGCCCAGTTTGAGTGGCTATCTCCATTTCCTTATCAGCTTCCCTATTAGAAGAGTCCCCCCTATGATGCTGCCACGGTCACCCAGATTAAGGGCTAAGGTAGCCGCTAGTCGCTCTTCCTGAGCATCAATAGAAATATCATCTTTCCCATTAAATATACATCTGTTGTCATGCATCCCCAGGGGGGTGATGTCCAAGGTGTTGTAGACATCCATCTGATCCTGGGGTGTATTTTGGCTTGCACAACAATTGTTAATTTAATAGGATTTATTGGGCATAGGCTTGGATCCCTGGTCATTTCTTCAAGGGGGGCCTCATCTTTGCCTATCAAGGCAGTATTGGGCAGTTGGTCCAAACTACCTTCTTTGGTGTCAGGAATATTAGACTCTTCTGCGACCTTGAGAGGATCAGAGGTAGCTTCCATGGCTGACTGACTCCTAAGGCCTTTGCGAGCCATTGGGAAGGACCAGAGATGAAGTGCGTCCCAAAGAATAAAGCTTCAGGCAAGAACTATAGAGGGTTTGCAGAGTCACAGCAGCAAAATAGATAAGCGGAATAAATATGCAATTAATTAAGATACACAATGTATTTCTCACAGATATATAACAATAGTAGTAAAAATATGTAATATTAAAATAGGATTTAAAACCTCATGCATTTGCACTGAATAAAAAAGGCATAGGGCCTCATTACACGGATGGCGGTGAACCAGGTCCATGCCGGTAAAATACCGGCACCGCCTTGGTGGAAAGGGGAATTACCACCCTATTCCAAGGTTGGTGGGGCGGTAATTCCCCCTTCCCCCATTGCCCTTCCCCATTCCCATTTTTGCCCCAGAGGGCATAATGGGAATGGGGAAGGTGCTAATTACGGCACCGCAAATTGCGGTACCGTAATTAGCTCCCTGGTCCCTTTGCGGGTTGGTTTTTAACACCTGCAAAAAGCAGGCGTTAAATTCCCCAACCCGCAAAGGGACCTCGTAGTAAGGCGGTAAGGGTTTACCGGTACCGGTAAAATACTGGTACCGGTAAATCCTTACCGCCTACCGTGTAATGAGGCCCATAATATGTAAAAGGAGACAGAATTGGAATAAACTTGAAATACAGTGTTAAGAATATAGAATGAATGTAGGAAAGATTAGATTGGCAGCTCTAATGCAAATCATATATGCAAAAGCCAGATAATCCTGAGGGAAGAGAGGATATAGCATCTTCCTCAGTTATAAACCAAAAAGAAAGCAGAAGCAAAGAATTAGATAGATGGATAGCAAAACTTTCCAAACTGAACATTGTCCGTGCTGTCCTGGGAATTATGGCCTGGAAATACAGGGTAAGGAACGCCCGACACCGACACCGTGAGGAGCAGCCAGAGTCCGTCTCTCCCCCCTCACCCTGTAAACTAGAATCAGAAGTTAATAAATGGAAAGGCACAAGTCCAATTAGCCAGCCCGAGTATTCCAAGCGTACTAAACAAGAAGTAGCAGGTTGTAGTATGTTACCATTCTGATGGAAGCTGCCTGACCTCTGTGGGACATGCCTGATCACATTATGGTGTGTAGAATCAGAACACTAAGAACTCAGGTCCCAACAAAGTTCTAGAAGAGAGGACTGCAATTGAATGATAACTGTCCAGCTCTCGTTGCTACAAGCTGTCTCCCTTCTCTTTCATTACTTGTAACTTAATTGCATTATTATATACTACCTATTAAATATACTTACTGTTATAACTGCCTCTTGATGTCCCATATATTATCCCCATTACGGCCTACTTCATTTGGCGACGAGGATGGGATCCAATTGAACTATTGCTTCATCAATGTGTACGGAGCTGCTCCGCTCATGCCCGGGCGTCGTAGCGGCCCCATCTTCCACTTCCGGAAGGTAACGCTTACCAGTTCGTCTCAAATATTTCACCCAGTGCCGTGTTTCATTCGCTCCTTGGCAGCATATGTGAAATTTGATTGATGTTGTTGGTCTGTGCTACACGTCAATAAGCCGTCTCAGCCTTTCCTTTTGGTTTCTTCCGTTTTCACTTTGCATCGTAATTCGCGCATGCGTTGAATGCGCTGAAGAAGGAAGGCACCTTTAAAGACACAGTACACTGTTTTTCTCAAACGCAAGCCCGCGTTTTATACGCATATTGAAAGTGTCGAAAATACAGCACATCATCTAAAGCAGAAATTCCTGTTTTGTTTCCATCGCTACTTCATGGAATACTTTATGTTAACCACTACACTAGTTGAATACTCACCGTCTGATTTATATTAAGAATCAACTTTTCTTCTGAAAAAGGCAATTAACAAAAGTGCTCAATCGACATTAAATTCACACATACTTGTAAGGATTCTGCAGTAAAGTGCTGTGAACTTCACACTCCCTGGACATTACTGTGCTCTACATTGTTTACGGGGCCTTCACTGAATCATACATACACTATCTGGTTCTAATAAACACAAACTGTCATGGCATTTAGCAGTGTGCCTCAACCTGCTTTCTTTATGCCTAGCACTGATGAACCTGCTTTGCCTTGGAAGAGGTGGATAAAATCCTTTGAACACTATGCAGGAGTGATTTGTGGTCCCAATTGTAGTGCAGAGAAGAGGAAGTCATTACTCTTGCATTGTTTAGGTCCTGTTGGACAAGAAAAATATGAAACACTTCCAGAAGTGCCGGAAGAGGAGTGTGTGGACCTAAATGAATACCAGCGAGCTGTAAAAAAAATTGACAAACACTTTGAAAAGAAGGTGAGCATAATTTTGGAACGTTACAAGTTTGGCAAACGCACACAGGAGGAGGGAGAAAGCGTGAAAAAGTTCATTACTGCATTAAGAAAATTAGCAAAGTCGTGCAATTTCAATGAACAACTGGATGAGAGACTCAGAGACCAATTTATGTTAGAGTGTCGCAGTAGCAAAGTGAGGGAAAGATTATGGTCGGAAAGTGATCCTTCCCTTGACATTGTTCTCCGAGTGGCAAAAGAAGTAGAACACACGGAAGAGTGTGTTAAAGAATTGGAGAATAAGATGAAACAAGTAAAAATAGGAAGCAGCAATAGTAGAATGCATGATACACCTGATGAGGAGTCGATTTCCATGATCAATGATAATACAATTAAGAAGAGATCTGTCACTAAACAATACAATTTGATGAGAACGGACAAAAGATCAAGCAAAAATAGTCAAAAAAGTTCATCATACGAAGTCTCTAAGAAAAACAGTCTAGAGAATCAATTAATGAAATTGGGAAAAAAGCGCCAAGGAAGGTGTTACAGATGCGGCAACGTGAATCATTGGGCTGATGACCCAGATTGTCCAGCATTGAAGATCATATGCAACAAGTGCAAAGGGAAGGGTCACTTCTCTAAATGTTGCAGGTCACGTGATAATGCCATGAACTGGATAGGAGACAATTCCGATAGTGATCGCAGTGAGAAGGAAATTCAAGAGGATTGCGTATGTACCATAACTGACGATGATGATGAAGAGGTGTTGGAAAGTCCCAGGGCTATGGTGTCCATCGATGGCAACGAAGTATGTATGATGATTGATACTGGTGCAAAATATACGCTCCTACCAAGACAATTTTGGAACAAGAATAAACATGAGTATTTACATGAGACGGATATTAATCCAAGAGCCTATGGAGGTGTGAAGATCAATGTCATCGGTTGGCACTGGGGAAAGCTGAAATTTAAGAACAGAACTGCCAAGGGCAAGATATACATCACTGGTGAAGGTAAAACTGCTCTACTCAGCTGGACTCACCAGAGCAAATTACGAGTGAAAGTGGATTCCACCAGTGAGGAATCAGTTTTGTCTATAAGTAGTGTCAATTCTAAAGTGATTAATGGCAGTGATGTTATACGTAAAGCTGGTTTGCTAGAGGTTTTCCGAGACAAGATAGGATGTCTTCAAGGTTATACCCATCAGATATTACTCAAACCAGACCAAAAACCTGTAGCCCAAAGATTAAGAAACATTCCTTTAGCTGTACGAGAAGAAGTCAGCAAGGAAATAAGGAAAATGGAAGAAGATGGAATCATAGAAAGTATTGATGCCAGCGAATGGGTCTCTCCACTTGTTGTTATAAGAAAAAAATCAGGAAAACCTAGAATTTGTGTTGACTTACGTGAGTTGAACAAATGTGTCATCCCTGATCGTCATCCTTTACCGAATATACAAGAAATTGTTTCTACTATTGGACCCTCTAAAATATTTTCAACGTTAGACCTATCATCTGCCTACCATCAGATTAAACTTCACAGAAGTTCAAGGAAACTGACTGCTTTCATAACTCCTGATGGCTTGTATCAATTTAAAAGGATGCCTTTTGGATTAGTGTTGGCAGCATCAGTCTTCCAGAAGGTTATGTATAGTATGTTCAAGAATACTGAAGGAGTGATTTGTTTTCAAGACGATATACTAATTCATGCTGTCACTCAAGAACTACATGACAAGAGGTTATTACATGTATGTCAAAAATTATGTGATGCAGGTATGACCTTAAGCAAGGACAAATGTAAGATAAATTGCACGGAAATCGAATATTTGGGACATAAAATTACAGCAGAAGGAATTTTTCCAAAACCACAATTGGTCAATACCATTGTGGGAATGCCGAGTCCGAGTAACAAAGATGAGATTCGTACATTTATTGGTATGGCTGAATACTACTCAAAATTTGTCAAAGATTTTGCCATCCACACCGTTCCATTACGAGAGGCGCTCAAGAGAAAATTGTTTGAATGGAACGTGGAATGTGAAAATGAATTCAATTTTATAAAAAGTGCGATAAATTCTGCTCCTGCATTAAAGAATTTTTGTACTAATGACAAGATTATCATCACTACAGATGCCAGTAACATAGGCTTAGGAGCTGTGTTGTCTCAAGAGAAGGATGGTCGGGAAGTAATAATTGCCTTTGCATCACGATTGCTTAAGGGAGCAGAGATTTCATATGCCACTATAGAGAAGGAAGCTTTAGCTATTAAGTGGGCAGCTGACAAGTTTAGAAGCTTTATATGGGGAAACCAAGTTGAGTTTTGTACCGATCATAAGCCCTTAACTCAAGTGTTCATGTCAAAGGGTCTTAATAAAGTATCCAACAGGATGAGAAGATGGGTCATGATGTTGCAGGAGTTCAACTACACTGTGATATATGTTCCAGGAATTAAGAATGTATCTGCTGATTGCTTATCTCGATTAACTAACATTTCCGAGATTGTCGATGGAGAGGAAGACATGGAAGTTGTCTTTTGTGTGGAAACTTCTTCTATTTCCAAGGATGATTGGGATCACGCTGAATCAAATGATAATAACATCAAGAAATTGAAAGAATGAATTCAAAGCCATGATTTTATGAAGAAATCAAAATTTGAAGAGGCCGACTTGAGCGTTTTTTGGTCTGTTGCAGATGAACTGCATGTTCACGGTGATTTTGTAATGAGAGGAGATAAAGTCATTCCTCCGAAGGATATACGGTTGAAGATTATAGACCTGGGTCATGAAGGTCATCAAGGAGTAATAAAGACCAAACAAAGAGTTAGGAATGACTATTGGTGGCCTGGTTGCGACCTGCAGATCGGCGATATATTAGAGAATGTATCCTTTGTTGCGATGATGAAAAAAAAGTGTGGGTTCCAGACAACCAATGGTTATTACCGATATTCCCAACAGTGTTTGGAGGGATATAAGCATGGATATTTTAGGTCCCATATGTTGCAAAGGTGTACAAAAATATTGTTTGGTAGTCATAGATCTCCTCACCAGGTGGGTTGAAATTTTAATTGCCTCTAGTATCACGGGTAAAACTGTAGTTGAATTCTTATCAAATATATGTGAGAGGGAAGGTTATCCGGGAAATATTCTTTCCGATAACGGTACTCAATTTAAGTCTAAAGAAGTGGCAGACTTCTGTAAAAAATTTGCTATTGAGCACAAGACCAGCTCAATTTACCATCCCCAAACTAATGGATTAGTAGAAAGTTTTAATAAAATCTTGAAAGAAACCATCAGAATGGCTTGGGCCAATGGGATGGATTGGGAGGATGCCGTCAGGGGGAAAGTAATTGCCCATCGTTTTACTCCACACACCAGTACAGGTCTTTCTCCTTTTGAGCATAGTAGGGGAAGAAAAGCAAACACCAAATTAGCTCCCATTTGGCTTATCAAGGGGAGTAAGGAAATAGAAAAGAATCTGGTCAATGCAAAGGACAAAATTAGGGAAACGCAAAAGAGAAACAAGATATACTATGATAAGAAAGTACGTAGCAACAAGTATGATATGTCTACAGCTGTTGGTAAGTTGGTCAAGGTTTTACTTCCTCCTGCTCTAAGAACTGGACCATGCAAATGGTCCAACCCTATTAGGGTTATAGAGGCATTTCGTCATGCTGTCAGGACAGAGGACAAAAGGATATGGAATGTAGAAAGAATTTGGATGTGTGAAAGTAATGATTTTAACAAGAAAGAAAAGAGAGATGTAGGTCAGAATACAGTCAGAAATGTTAAAGTTTCTAGAAATTTAAGCAGTGGTGTGAAGAAGAGTGGTAGTACTGTTGATAAGAAATGTGATAGCAATTCTGAGCAATTTCAATTTTCCTTGCCAACCACCTCCAGACATGGAGGATGCATGTCCAGATCTGGCAGATGTTATCGTTTGCCGAAAAGGATGGAGGACTATGTGGAGTTTACGTGAGCCAGCTGGAACCTTGTTTCATCAGTGAACCAGCTGGAACTTTGTTCATCAGTTTTTGTATATAGTTTGTGATCGATATAAAGGGAAGGAGATGTGTAGTATGTTACCATTCTGATGGAAGCTGCCTGACCTCTGTGGGACATGCCTGATCACATTATGGTGTGTAGAATCAGAACACTAAGAACTCAGGTCCCAACAGAGTTCTAGAAGAGAGGACTGCAATTGAATGATAACTGTCCAGCTCTCGTTGCTACAAGCTGTCTCCCTTCTCTTTTATTACTTGTAATTTAATTGCATTATTATATACTACCTAGTAAATATACTTACTGTTATAACTGCCTCTTGATGTCCCATATATTATCCCCATTACGGCCTACTTCACAGGTTTAACAACGGTTTCAAATAGTATTAGAGCTCTGATTTAAACAAACATGAAGGAAGGAAGACAGGAGGCAGAGGAACACTGTGTTGTGGGATGTACGCCCTCCAGTATCCGTAAAGTACAACCATGAAGATGAAGGCGCAGTGTACTTCCGAATTTCTTCAATGGAGCGTGTTACTCGGAACGTCTATTTCTTGTATATGCAGATTGAAGAAGCCGGAGACCAGCTACTCCAGCTAAACAGCGAAACAGCTCCAGGGCTTAACGCCGCAAGGGGAGTAGCTCAGCGCTTTTATCCTCGCAGTAAAGTGGGCGGGGCCAAACGCTGCCCTGTTCAGCAGCCGTGGAAAGTGTAAGAAAGGTGTATTACAGCACCCAACAACAGCGTTGCAGGTCACCAGCAGGTTGTGTAGCTTATTGTCTACAGTGCCTTGTGCCTACAGTGATATGTTAGCTGCTGATGTTGGAAAGTGTAAAATGCCTGATGAGCACTGCTTAGTTATACTTGATTAGTTTTGATGTGATAACAGCTAGACCTGTGGCGGCTGCTTGTGTGTGCAGTGAAAGGTGGTAAGATAAATTAGAAGAGAGTTGGTTAGTCAGGCAAAGAGGATAGCATTCCTTACAAGGCAAAACAACATGCATTCCCACCTCCTTCCACTTGCAGACAGGCCCTATATATATATATTATAGGGCACTATATATTTCCACTGTGTGTGTGTCTCTCTCTCTCTCTCTCTCTCTCTCTCTGTCTCTCTTGCTATCTCTCTCTTTGTCTCTCTCTGTCTCTCTCTCTCTTCCCTGTGGTTTATCCCTCAAGTTGACACATTGTAACACATGTGAGAGATGCCTCAAGTCTCACTCTAACATGATCAGCATCAGTCATGGACTTTATCTTTGTTACTAATGCTCTCTTGTTCTCTTGTAACAAATTGGATATACTTTTGAGTGCATCTAGCGACCACAGCATGTTAACCTTGCATTTCATCTGTCTAGGACAGAATTATCCACTTTCTATAAGTCCCTTAACATTGACAGTCAACACGAAATGCACTAGACTAAGATGGCAAGAGGGAAACATTGATACATTTAATGTGATGATGTCTCATAATTTCAGGAACTTTCATAGAAGTCCAAGCTCTTGCTTTTCTCAACCGTTTCTTTTAAACAGCATATTGAATCCATAATGGTGTGTGCTTGTAAAAGTAGCTCGGGGAGCTTGATCAAAAGAAATCACCCCCATAAGTTTGACGCACATGTTCGTCAACTGAAGAGAACTGCGCGTCAAACGATCCGAGGGCTAATGATCAACGTTACCCCAGATATCGACGCCCACACTGTAAGGTTCAAGTTAACAAAACTAAATCTGAAAAAAACAGATAAAAAGCTACAGACATCTGTTTTACCAACAGGATGGAGAGGGGATGCTGATGGCCTTACAGATGAAAAACTCCTGTAACCTTTCGAATCTGATAAATAACCTAGTTTTAAATCAATCAGCTGTGCAAAGCAATCCGATTTCTGAAGCAGCCTGGACTGCTCATTTTGTGTAGCTGTACGGTGGGTAGAACCCTAACCCATCTTGCAGAAAGTCTAAAACTGATTAGCTATTGGCCTTTACAATAGAAGATATTAAAGGGTGCATTAATAAGGCTAGCGGCTCCCGCGCAAGCGGAACAGACCTCTTGGCCAATAAAATCTTTAAAAGTGACACCTGATTATGGGCTCGTATTGTATTCATACTGTTTCAAGAAATTATGACCTCCAGATCCCTTCCTCCCTCCAGGAAACAGGCGCATATTATTCCTATTTATGAAAAAAAGGTGATAAACTGTCCCCCCTAAATGATCACTCTATAACACTTTTGGATGCAGATTCAAAGAATTACGCCGTCCTAATCTTGGAGACTATAGAAGTCTGGTGTGGTTCATAGAACATATTGCAGACGCCCCAGATTGGTTTTCGAAAACAAATGGGCACTGACAGTGGAGAATTTTGAATGTCCTATGTACAGAACCTGGCATAGAGGGATGACACCCCACCTGTATATGCTGTCTCCATAGATCTATCCTTAGCTTTCGATCTTGTAGACAGGGAGATTTTATGGAACAAGCTGAGCAATCTGGGCTGTCCTGAGGGTTTATTAAATATCCTGGTATACATACATGAAAGCACCTCTCTGCAAGATTGTTTAGACAACGAGTGCTCTATGTCTACTCCCATTCCCATGTGCAAGGGCCTTAGACAGGGTTGCATCCTGGCCCCATGCCTTTTCAACCTTCATGTTTCTGATATTGGGGATGCCTAACAAGTGTGTCTTTCGTCCCGCTGAAAATGTGGAACTTTTGTGTCTCTTGGGTGGCCTGCGCTGACAATTTTGTGCTATTTGACCACTCCCCAGTTGGCCTGCAGAGGCTTATTGATGCCTTTACCCTTTACATCGAACAAAATAAGTTAAGGATTAATCCTAAAAAGACGGTAGTTCTAAAATTCTGTAAGAGGAAAAAGAAACCCAACTATTCCTGGTACACAAATAAATCTAAGCTTGCATTTTGCGACAGTATGCTTTATCTAGGCTACCCTATAGTTACTCACCCATCGAAAGTTTTTTATAGGAACTACCTTCACCAGAAAGGAGTCTTGTTGGCTGCACCGATGTGTAGAGTTTGACAGGAAATATGGTACATTTTCCCTACTTCCAGTCTTGAAATATTATCATGGAAAGGTGATCCTGAATTTTATTTATGGGGCGGAAACTTTCCCTTATTGGTTGATTGATGAGTTCGGTGTCTATGAAGCCATGCTATGGTGGAAGGTTTTTTACTTTTTGCTCTTTAGTACCTCTTTGTCAGTGATTCACTTCGAATTAGGCACCCTATCCTCGGAAAGTATTGTATGGTGGAAATAATTGGCGTTATATAGGAAAATCCATACTGTCTCTAATCAACAATCCTATGCCATATTTAGGAAGGCTGCCAAGTCAAATACTGACAATATGAAAAAAGAATGCATCCACTGTGCCCAACTGTTACTCTCCTTACACCTTAGTTTGGCAACCCTAAGTGCCAACCCTGCTAAGGTATAGAAAAATATCCATTTGAATGACTGGATTCCAACTAGAGAATATGTGGCTAAATAAAGACTGTATAAGCAGCTCTGTCTCTGCCACAAAGCTTTGGTCACCATGGAATTATATTTGAGAGTGTTTCCTTAGAAAAAAATCAGAAACAACTTTTTAACTAAAGAGATTATCTCAATTAGAAGTCGTGATGTGAGGGAAACCTTAGTTTGCAGATATTGCCATGTGAGTACTAAAACGGAAACCTTACAGAAAGTGTTTTACTTTTTGCCTTGTAGTATCTCTTTGTCAGCAATTCGCTTCAAATTAGGCACCCTATCCTTGGAAAATATAGTTCCCGTGGAAACAATTGGCGTCATATAGGAAAATCCATAATGCGTCTAATCAATATCCTGTGCCATATTTAGGAAGGCTAACGAGGCGAATAGAGACGTTATGAAAAGAAAAATCTATCGACTGTGCCCAAGAAGTCTGGTTTTAAGGGAAACCTCAGGTTGCATATATTGCCATGTGAGTACTGAAAAGGAAACCTTATGCCACTGACTTATAACGTGCCCGGCCCTTTTTGGTAGAGCGTATCCCCCACATCAATACGTTTGTTTCTAACACTGAACGGGTGCAGCCGGAAACATCTTTGGCTGAAGCTGCTCTATGGGAAATCAGTGTCCTTGAAGCTAGCAGTGTTGAGATATTGGGAAATGCATGCAATCTATATGATTCATTTTAGTTTGTTTTTCTGCAGAGTGTCTATAATACTATTAATTCTTGAACATTATGTATTCATTATGAATGCTATGAACTTTGGGAATCACACGAAATTTGATCAATTTTAGCTTATTATTTCATAGAGTGTTTTATAATCCTATTGATCTTTGAAATGACCTGCATTTTCGTCTGACTCTCATTTCATATATGTTGTATGCTGATGGAAGAGGTTTTGTGTATCTAAAAATCTTAAAATTCGTTTTATGCTGTATTTGACCTCTTCCTAAATCTAATGACTTATTTATAGGTTTTAAATTGCATTTGAAAAGCTTGGAAAATTAATTGTATTGAGAACATTTTGTAAAGGTTTATTGTTTAACCGTATACAAATAAATAATAATAATTGAGTAATTTTCCAATTGAATATATTTTCTTACGCAATACCTAGGCTCTATATTGTGATTGTTTATATATACATGTATGATATGATTGTAGATATAAATGGAATGGAATGAGAATGTTTCACCTTATTTCTGTTGATGTGTTTTTTAGCTCATGAATTAGCACATTCATTGCTGTATGCATTGTCCATCCCATTGCATTTATTTATTTACTAGCAGAAGTACCCATTCTCAGAAATGGTTATGTTGACAGACATGATAACATTGATCCTGTAGACCACTGTTCCAATTTGCTTATTGCTTTATGTGCTTTGCAACCTGAAGTAAACTGCACTGAGAATGGGCACCGTGTGGCGCCTGATATACCCTAGAGCAGACGCTCAGGGGGGGACCAGAGTTGGTGTGCTGCTGCATACTGGGACATTCTGTGCTCTCTTCCTGGTGGTGCATTGAGGTGCAAATATCTTGAAACCCATGCATCCTAGGGCATGTACCTCGAATTTAGTTCCTTGTGTCGGGACTGTTCCTTCAATGACTGCATTGATGTTTTGACGATTTCAGGCAACTTTCTCATGTTTGAAGGTGCTGAAATCTGGTGTAAGGGATAGAGTGTCAAAATGTCATGTAGCTCGTAATTTCCGGAGGGTCCTAACAAATAGCTATGCGTAATCTGGTGCAGATTGGTGAAACGACATGGAATTGAATAAGGAACAACGCTTTTCCACTAACACACAAACACATTTTGACTTTTGCTGAAATCCAGGAAAAGGGATGGGGTGTCCAAATGTCTGTAGCCAGTAATGTCCAGAAGGTCCTAACAGGCAACTATGCAAAATTTGGTGCAGATTGGTGAAACAGTGTGGAATTGTATAAGGAACAACGCTTCGACACAAATCCTGCCGCAAACAAACACATTTTGACTTTTAAATACAGAGATTTTATTTATTATGTTTTTTAAGTGCCCAAGACCCAAAGGTATCACGGCACTAGTACCAGTTAAAATAGCGATCCATAAAGTAAATTAGGCATCAGTTACATCGCATTAGGTAATACAATGGAAGCATGGCTTTGGATAATACAGCTGAGGCATCATGAAGGTAAGTCAATAGTCAGTGGGTAGGCCAGGGAAGTGTATGTCAA
The DNA here is from genome assembly GCF_040938575.1 of Ambystoma mexicanum. Taxonomy (NCBI): domain Eukaryota; kingdom Metazoa; phylum Chordata; class Amphibia; order Caudata; family Ambystomatidae; genus Ambystoma; species Ambystoma mexicanum. Next base: position 49,124,524 of record NC_090924.1, on the reverse strand, counting down.
CAGATCATACAATATGTGTGCAATTGTATAGGGTCACAATCGTATATGTTGAAGAGCCTAGTTTTTGTCCAAATCTTTTTTATTGGCATTTTTCATAGTTACAGTAAACATTAATCACGCCCCCCATATTTCCCCCCCAACGCTCCCCTCCACTACCCGGACTGGTGCAGTTTTCTTTACCTCTTTTCGTGAGTGCAAGTTGTCCCCTTTCCCCAATCATTTTCCCTCTCTCGCCTCATTAGCCACCCCTCGCCGCTTGCAGAGGGTGGTCCTCAAGACAGTCCCAGGAGCAGGCCCGTTTGTAGTCCTTCATGAGAAATCACAATACCAAGTCCCAGTCTGCCACCAAAAATTTTGCATGATCCCCCTTGATCTCGTATGTCACCTTTTCTATTAGAACAAAGTTCCACATTTTGGCTAGCCACTCGTGTGCCAATACTAACGCTCCTGCCATCACCAGAATGATGTAAACCTTTTGCTGAGCCTTCGGGCCATGTTTTCAAACCCTCTGTCCAACCCCAGTATGAACATGCCAAGGTTGGGGTTTTTCTCCACCACCAAAATTCCCCTGACTGCTTCCTGGACCTTGTCCCAGAACCTCCCCACGGTCGGGCAGCCCTACTAAATGTGACTCCATGTCCCGACTTCCCGGCAACCCCTCCAACATTTCCCTGATGATTTGGGGTACATTTTCTTCAGTCTGCTGGGGATAAGATGCCACTGGAACATCAGTTTCAGCCAAATTTCCTGGATCTACAGCGAGTATGCCAGCCTAGGGATACACCTCCATAATGAGGCCCACCGCTCTTGCTCGACCTCTTGCCCTACCTCCCTTTCCCAATTTGCCATGAACCTCCTGGGCCCTTCCTCCTCCCCCTCTTTGTTCAGCCTATAAAGGTCCCCAACTAGGTGCCTGTCCCCCGAACTAGTTGTCACATATTTCTCCAAGGGGGTTAATGCTTGTGTCGCAGCAGCTCTATTTCCAATGGCTCAACTGGGCATATTGGAACCTAGCCTCTTCCCCCACTCCAAAATCACTTTTACATCCTAAGAACGTTTTTATCTCGTCCCCTTCAAATTGATCTCTCTAATTTGCTGCATCCCCCGTCCAGCCATTTCTCGAACCCCCTACCTTCCCGCCCCGGTGTAAATTGCGGGTGAATTGCGGGTTCACAAAAATCAGAGTGAGCGGCAAGGGAAATGTGGTGATTTTAGAGTGGTTTATAACCTCGTCCCATGTATCCCCAACCAGAGCTTCTCGGGAGCTGCAGTACATGTTTCGGGGTCTATTCTCCCTTGCTAGCCATAGTACATCCGCTATGTTAGGACCCACAACCGCCTTGTCCATTTCCCTTCAGCTCTTCTCCCTATCGTCCCTCAACCAGTCCCTCACCAATCTAATTTGGGCAGCCTGATAATAGGCAAGGAGGTCCAGCCCCCCATTCTCCCTCTAGACCAGGTGAGAAACATCAGTTTGAACGGAATCCTCAGTTTCTTTCAAGCCCAAATAAATGACTGACTGTGTCTTTGTACTGTCCTAAAGAAGGATTTTGGAATCTTTATGGGCAGGGCCATGAACGCGTATAGCAGCTTCGGCTATATCACCATCTTTATGGCATTTATTCTGCCCAACCAGGACACTGACAACGGGCACCATCTATTCAGTGTCTTTTTTTATAGCTTCAAGAAGGGGTGGATAGTTGGCCTAAAACAATTGATCAGTAGTTTTAGTAAGACATACTCCCAAGTATTTCAGGTTGTTCTTAGCCCACGTGTATGGTGATTTGGCTGTAACCTCACCTATCTCCTCTTGTGTCAGCTGCAGCCCTAGCACCTCTGATTTTCTCCTATTTATTTTCAACCCTGCCACCCCCCTGAATTTAGTCAGCTCCCTGTTCATCTCCTCCAGCGACTTCCCCGGATTGGATAATATAAGGCGCATGTCATCTGCAAACGCTGCAACTTTATGTTCTTTCCCCCCTGAAAGGGACCCCTCAATATTTTGATTGGATCTAATCCTGCTTAGGATGGGCTCCAGGAATATGGTGTACAGAAGTGGGGACAGGGGGCACCCCTGTTTAGTGCCCCTAGATACTATGTGTGAGTGACGGGCCGTTTGGGCCCCCCTCGTACATTCTGCACGATATTGACCACTTGCTCATGCATTAGCAGGGGACGCTTCCATTGCCCTTATGCTAACAATAGCATAAATGGGGCTATTGCGGGATACACTTGGCTTCCATTTTGTGTGCTATCGACTCCATCTTTGGACTAGGCCTCACTAATACGAAAAGGCTTCTCTCCCCTCTGTAGCACCGCGCACAGTGCGTTCATGGCCCCCACCTTTTTCTACACCATCTGAAATCCTCACAAATCCCTTTCTCACGGATGTGCCGGGGATAATTGAAACAAATAGTAAAATGTATCATCTCACTCTTCCTCTATGATCACTGTCCTGTGTGTGAACCGGCTCGAACCATGCCTTGGAGCTCATCCATCTCCACAAACCTGCTCCTACTCCCTTGCCCCCGCTGTTGGAAAATTACTGCCAATGTAACCCTGTGCCCTCCTAAGGTATTCTCTTGATGTACCAGAAGTGTGACCCTGCTGTGCCCCCACTAAATTCAGACCTCTGTCACAGCATATTGTGTCCTAAAACTAACATATGTCATTATACCCCCCACTTTCCTTGATGTGCTAAGAACCACCTAGTCGCCCAGGTTATCACTAGGAACAAGAGCCCTAAGCCATGTATCGCATAAAAGTCTCAATGAAAGAAGATGTAGTCATGAGAATGCAATTTATAGGTTTGCAAAGATTAATTCAAAGGTATATTCATAACTATCATTTATTATATGTCTGGTGGTAGTTTCTCATGCCAGCTTAGTTAGTGTCAACCCTATCTCACCGTGACCTAACCCTCACCCCTCCCAGGCACAGGCAGCTGGACCTCGTGAAGCTCACCCTCCCGCCAACTAGGCAGCCTATCCGGAAGAAGCAGCGCCTACACCACTATATGTTACATCGCTCCCCAACCAATCCTGTACTAATGCAATACCCTATGTTAATGACATCATCGATGATGCTGTTTTGCTTTATATTTCCATGTAAGTGTATTGTTTGCAGAGCGCGCTCGAGGCATCAGAGTTCTCTGGATGCCAGCTTTATATAAAGACCTATTAATCTTGCAACCTGTTCTCCTAGTGTCATTCCCTACTGGGATGTGTTATATTTTATAAGTTTGCATTGGTAAATCGGGGAGTGAGCCTTTACATTTGGTGACCCCTGTGACGTGATCGAGAAGGGTGTGCCGAGAGGGGCCCCCGTGCGGTGCAATGAGATCCGGGATGCCCCTAGCAAAACCATTGCCTCCGTGGTCGACCAGTATGCGCACAAACAGAAAGGTTCCAAGGGTCCTGTCATCTTTGCAAATACCCGACTGCTCACCGAGATGGGTCACGGCTTGGTTGGGGTGCAAAGCCGATTGTGGATAGACCATGAACGGAGGCTCTCGGACCATCCCGGAAACGTGAGTACTGGTTGCGAGATTCTCGATTGAGGGGCAAGATTGCAAAATAGTTGGTGTAAAGATAAGGACAACAGAACAGGGGAAATTTAAATTTGGGCGTTAGGGACTATGTGAGTGAAACGGTTAGGCTTTTCTTATCTATCCTTTATATGGCCATTAGGTTTTTGTGGACAAAGAGAAAAAAAAGAATACAGGATCCTAGCTCCGAAGAGGGGTAGAAGGCGGCACCGCATAGCATTGTCTCGACCAGTGCAGGATATAAGTGGAGATAAAAGAAAATACGTAGGAGTCTCATATATTTAGTAGGCTCAGAGTAGTAATTTAGAATATTCTTTTTCCGTGTGAGCAGAATTCTTAAAGGAGGTAGTGTAAAGGGGTGGGGGTGAATGAGAAAATAAGAATAAGGAATAACAGATATAACATAACAAAATAAAGAGGCGATTTGCATTAAAAGGTAGTACATGTTACATGTTCAATGTATTGAAGTGTATTATGTTTGTCTGTTGACAAAGTATTTATGTGTTTATGTTAATCTATAAAATAAGCATTGATGAAAAGTGTTTTATGGTTCCTGAAATAAGGTGTAAGTAAAAAAGGTTATTGACATTTAACTTGATGTGGGTCAAAAGGTATTGAAGGGAGTCTGGAAAAGGTTTGTTGTTGGTTACATTGTGTCAGATACCCAGTATAAGAGTAAAAAAACACAAAAAAAGAATTGGGATAAGACATCATGGGTGGGAAAACACCGTTAGCACATATTTGTCAACACCTCCCTTTGCACAGTGAAAAAATACAGAAGTACCACAAACAATGGCTCACAGAAATAAAAGGAGAGGGCTCGTCCCAAATATGGCCAGAAGGAGGGTCCTTTGAGAAAAGAGCATTGGATCTTGTAGCAAACCATTTGTTAGCAAAATATCGAGGTAAGCAACTGCAAAACAGATGTGAAGTACTAGATTGATGGAGGATGTTTGATGAAACAGCCCAGAGCAGTGATGCAAACAAGGAAGTGTCCTCGGAAGAACCTACAGCCCCGACGGGGGGAGAGGGAGTAACCGCGGACGAGTGTACAGTAAAAACAGGAGAAAATGACCTCACTAGGCTTTACCCATTATTAACGAGACCCGCAGCAGGATACCGTGATACCAGGTATGTGCCTGAGCCGAGTGCCCTGACAACGCCAGCTGCCACGGCACCGCCACCTTATGACCCAAGAGGGCTATACCGGCCCACTAGTGCCTCTCCGGCGGACATAGCACGGCTTACTGGAGATTTAGAAAGACAACTTGCTAATACTCAAATGGAAATAACACGGCTAAGAACACTGTGTGATAGGGAACAGATGTTGCCCAGGGGAGGAGAGGTACCACCCATTGTAGCCAGTGACTTGACCCCTCCACTCAGCATAGTGGGGGGTCTACACCATCTCCGCCGCCACAGGGGAATGTGCCTAACGGACCGGAACATGAGTGGCAATCAGGAGAGTTTTTCTTCCATTTAAATGACAAGCCAATATGAATAGTGCAAGCAGAAGCCGCAGATGACAAAGGAGGAGAGGGACAAGGGGAGATAGATGAGGTATGGAGTGATCTGGATGAGTATGAAGAGGGGATAGCAGCAGCAGGATATTGCCTTCCCTTACGGGAAGAGCCCGAAAGATGGGAGAGGACTCCCAAGATGGCAGGGAAGACTTGAGGTAAAGAGTAGGGAACATGTTGTTAAGTAAAGCAAAGAAGGTAATGGTAGGTAAAAAAGGAAGTAAGGCCAAATTACAGATGCCTCTGATACATAAGGGAGTGGGGAGGCCCCACTACATAGCATGGGCACAGATAGAAAAAATAACTTGTTGAAACTACTCCCTCCACTTTCGGGTGGGGCGGGGAAGTTGATACATGCATTCAAAAAGAACACAGCAGAGGTACCCTTGGTCATAGGGGATGTAAAAAGCTTATTAGTGTCTGCAGTTGGAGATCAAGCAGACGAGGTGTGGGTGAAGGCCGGTTTCCCGGGAGTAACAATAAACTGTGATCGCCATAATGGGTCGTCATTCAACAATTTGAGGGCACAAGTGTGGGATGCATTGCGGAGAACCTTCCCAGACACCCCTGACTTACATTTAGTAATGCAATGCACTATGGGAGAGGAGGAAGAGGCTGCCCAATTCATCCTTCGAGTGCAAGACATGTGGTGATCACAAACGGGCATGGCGTGGGACCAATCCACCGCCCTTTTTCACTTTATAATCAAGCAAGGCCTCCCAAAGGAGGTACAGAAGGACTTGGATAAAATAGCTGGGATAGAAGCCAAAGGCTGGCCGGAGATTCAGAGCATAATAGTACACCATTGTAGGAGGATCAAAGAGAGAGAAAAGGAGATAGCACAGAGAAGGTTGGCAGACGAAGCAAAGTTAGTTCCGAATAAATTAGTGAAGGTCGCGGCAATCAATTCAGCGCTACCCACTGAAAGGCAGGGAGAAGGGGAGTAGGGGTCAGGAAATACACCAGCAAGGATGGCAGCAACTTGGTCTGCAAACGAACAAGAGCAATGGGCAGGAGAGGAGCAATACGAAGGGCCCCAGTGGCAGGGCAGATCCGCAAGTGGACTAGGTTGGTACCGGGGACAGAGAGGAGGATTTGGGGGGATGGCAAATAGAGGATTTGAAGGGCAAGGTATGAGGGGAGGACCACAAGGATCATGTTGGAATTGTGGGAGGTAGGGACATTTTTCCAGAGAATGCCGGATGCGACCAACGGGATATTACCAATGGCCGCCTCCGATGGGAAACGAACAGCAATTTGGCCACCCACATCCAGGGAGTCCTTATGGGTTACCAATGGGTGGGGGTGGGCAACACGAACAGTGCTATAATGAGTATCTGCAGAGAACACAACAGATGCAACCCAGAGAGCAACCTCAGCAGCAAGCTATGCAACAACAGATAGCATGCCAGAACACAATGGGAAAAGCAAATAATAACATTTTTGCAACAACTGCAAATTGCGCGCCGGCACCTTTTCGCGGCGCGGCTGTTGTGGGGGACAATATCTTCTCTGTCCATGCATCAGAAACATATCCAAACTAGGACAGCCTATAGAAAGCCCTTGCGTGTCCAGTCCTATCGACTACCCTACGTGCAGAAGAGGAACCTCTGGTGTGTGCGTAGAAAGATAACCAGCAGTTCACCTTTATGGTGGATTCGGGAGCTGAATAATCGTGCCTCATGAAAGGACGGTTCCCGCTCTCAGGAACAAATTTGGAAATGCAGGGGTTTTCTGGGGCTATTTTGAAAGTTCCTTACACAAAAGATCTAGACATAATGGTGGGGGGAAAGACAGTGCAAGAACCTCTGCTATATCATGAAGACTCGCCAATAAATTTGTTAAGACGGGACCTCCTGAGCAAATTGAATATGACCATCTCCTTCACAGAACGGGGGGTAGTGTGCTCCACTCCAGCGGTATGCCCAGTAAGAGCTATGTTGATGATGTGTACTATGACAAACGAAATTGCAGTAAGGGGAGTGCCCATAGATATAGAAATGTTCATTTATGGAATACGAGTACTTGCTAGAGTGGTGCCTGAGATAACAAGCAAAGAATGGAGAGTGCCATCTGATTTTGTTTTCTGCCCCATTGTGAACTCAGATATTATGCCAGGTACAATAATGTCTATTGATTTGGAAGGGGTACAAATTTCAAGCAAGCGTATTGCAGTAATAGAACTGGAAACACATGGATGCTTATGGAGAACAGTGCTGTGCATAGATCCAAATGTAGCTTTGCGTGATTTGACTGATGAGGAATTGTTCACTGACAATGATACTGATGGGGAAATTATAATGGAAATAAGTGTACCTTGTGACATAATGATCCAGCACAGAGAAATACACAACACTCTCTTGGTTAGCGTTAGTGCACCAACCACTATATTTGATGAGGATTTGGAAAGGGTGCTGCCAGAATTATGGACAACAGGCCCACACGATGTAGGCTTTTGCAAGAGGTCAGGCCCATAAAAATAAAATTGAAACCAGGTGCAATTCTGCCTAGAGTGAAGCAATACCCATTATCAAGAGAAGCAGAGGAGGGAATAAAAGAAACTATAAATGCATTAATACAACAAGGTATAATAGTGCCATCAAATTCACCCCGTAATACGGCGATTTACCCAATCAAAAAAGCAGGGGGGGGCTTGGAGGATGATACAGGACCTCTGCCCACTTAATGACATCATACAGAAAGAATTCCCTCTAGTACCTAGCCCTGCATCAATTTTGTGTAGTATCCCAAAAGAGGCCACATGTTTCACAGTTGTAGATTTAAAAAACGCCTTTTTCTCAGTGACACTTGACCCCAGTTGTCAGTATCTCACAGCATTCACATTGGGTGGCAACACATATTAACATTGTAGATTGCCACAAGGGTACTGTGAGAGCCCAGCATCTTCAATAGGATGAATAGGATGAAGACCTAGGTAATGTGCACATAGAGAGCACGATAATCCAGTACGTGGATGATCTCATCTGCCGTAAGAGTGAAGAACAGTGCAGAGCTGATTTGATTTCAGTGCTAAATTTACTGGCCACAAAAGGATACAAGGTGGACAAAGGTAAACTGCAATACTGCCTAGTGGAAATGTTATACTTAGGACAGTTGATTTCAAAAGATTGTAAAAGAATTATATCTGACAGAGAAGCAGCAATACGAATTCCTGAGACAGAGAAGAACATGCAGAAATGTATTGGCATATGTAATTATTGCTGTGCATGGATCCTGGATTATGCACCCTACACACGTCTGTTGTTGCAAGGGTTAAAAGAAGCACAAAAGAACACCGCCCCAATAAAATGGACACAGGAAATTATGACACAATACTTTAAATTAAAAGACCTCATCACACATGCCCCAGTTTTGGCAAAAACGGATTATGACCGGGAGTTTTACCTCTTTTCACGCTGCAATGGAATACTGATGACAGCAGTTCTAACACAGAAGACATCACTAGGCCTCAAGCCATTGGCCTACTACAGCGGCACATTAGTTTCAGTGATGCAGGGCCACTTCGCGTGCGAACAAGCTCTTACAGCAGCGGCCTTCGCGATAGAGAAAAGCGCATCCATTGTAATGGGATGGTCAGTAACTCTGTATGCAGAGCATTCACTATTTGCCATTCTGGAGAGATCAAAATCGACACTCACCACACAAAGAGCAACAGCTTATGAGATCATAATATCCAGCCCAAATGTCCATGTGGTTAGATGTAAAAGTGTGAACCCTGCTATATTCATTACAGAGCCCTGTACTGTAGAAGATATGCAAGAACACGATTGTGCCACATATAAGGGGGAGGGAGATGACATTCCAAAAGAAAGAGAAAACGCCCTCAAAGAGGGGGAAATATACTTCGTGGATGGGTCAGCATCAATTGACAGTGAAACAGCAGAAAAACATTTAGGTGCAGCAGTGGTAAGAACAGAAGGGGAAGAGTACGAAGTTATAATGCAGAAACGCCTCCCATCACATTACTCAGCACAAGCAGCAGAATTAATTGCGCTAATTGAAGCATTACACAAGCTAAAGGATGTGCCGTGACAATATATTCTGACTCAGCATACGTGACAACGACGGCACATTCCGGGTTGTCGCGATGGCGAAGAAGAGGGTTTATAAGGGCAGATGGCTCACCTGTACAACATGCAGCACTATTAAATGATTTGATTGAGGCACTAGCAGAACCGTCAATGGTAGCGTTGGTAAAATGCCAGGCACACAGCAACAACACAGACTCGATCTCGGTCGGAAATGCGGCAGCGGATGCCGCCGCAAAAGAAGCAACCTACTTTGATATCCCCCAACCACTAGAGTGCATTGTAAAAACTCCCAATTCAGACGTGCAGGAAGAAGGATACAACTGCACACCCATTCTGCAAGTGATAGAATTACAAAGACGTGCACCCCCAGAAGAACAGGAATTATGGGGAAAAAGAGGATGCAAGCAGTCACCCACAGACTTAATATGGCAACAGAAAATGACAGGAAAAGTAGTGATGCCCGTAGAATTGTCGGAAATAGCATTCCAACAATTACATTTTCCAACGCATGTAACAAAACAACATATCACAGCAGACATTCAAGAAGAATGGTTTGTCCCCAATTTACAGGCGCACTTATCAAAATTAACAAAAGAATGAACAACATGCCAAACATACAATTCAGGTATGACACTCAGGATATTATGAGTAACATTGCAACACCTTGTAGGGCCTTTCAGAGAGCTCCATATTGACTATGCAGATATGGGAGAAAGAATTAATGAGCAAGGTATCTCATTGTTATAGTTTGTTCATTCTCACGGTGGTTGGAAGATGGGCCATGCCTCCACCCCGACGCAAAGTGCGCAGCGAAGTTTTTGTTATGAGAGGTTTTCGGGTGGGATATATGCAATGTGATCAGGTCAGATAATGGCATCCATTTTGTAAATGACCTCTTCAAGGAGGTGACCACGTTGTTAGGAGTAAAACACAAATTGTGTTCGATTTATCACCCACAAGCTAACAGGATGGTAGAAAAAAATCAACGGCCTACTTAAAAGTAAACTGTTCAACCTATGCAACTCACTTAAAAAGAACTGGGTGTATTGCTTGCCCCTGGCACTGTTCCAACTCAGAATGCAACCAAGCAAGGATCATTTGAGCCAGCACGAAATAGTGACGCGTGCTGCATACATACGCCACTATCCCCAGTAAGGAGAGGATCAGGCGCTCACAGAGCTGCCACAGTGCTAGGGGATGAATTTAAGGAATACCTTACCCAACTGACACGTGCAGTGCGAAGTATAGCAAAGCAAATGGTACCCCATTCACACAGGATAATGAAACAGATACAACAATGCCAGTACAAGACAGCCCCACAGGACAGTTAATGCCAGGAGAAAATGTGTATGTGCGCAGTTTCGTATAGAGATGGAACTCCCCACGATTTCACTGCCCTTACGAGGTAATTTATTGCACGCCCACTGCAGTAAAAGTGAAGGGGTTGAAGTACTGGATGCATCTCTCAGATGTGAGAAGGGCACACGATAGTACAACACCACAAATTGAACAACAGCAGAGCCAAGATGTTGCAAGTGGCTAAAATAGAGGAAAGAAACATAAAAGACAAAATGACAACATGAGAAAGTGGAAAAAAGGCAAAATGAAAGGATTGAAAAGGGCATGCATAAAAGAAAATATACAAAAATGAACAATGTATATAAAAAGATGTGAAAGAAGTGTACAGTATACATCTCTCTTTCTGTCGCTTACTATTTCTCCATGTCTATTTCACGGCTTACCTTTTCTGATTGTCTTTCTGCATTCTAATACGAGTTAAAGGAATAAAAGTAGAAAAGTGAATGTCACAAAAATGAGGTCATTACTTATTAAAACGTTTTTTTTTTTAATTAGTTGAGTAACTTAGAGAGTGTCAGTAGAAATATGAAAGTAATAATGTGCAATTTAATGGAAAAGAAAATATATATATACAAATATAAAGTATTTTTTTGTTGTTGTACTTAACCCTTTTATATCGCCCCTTCAGGTGGAAATATGATGGAGAGGAGGGCCCTCACTAAAACCGACTCCAATTTAGATAGTGATAGGGTAGATAATAGAGTGAATAGATCCTATAATTATGATTGCGGTTTATATTTTACAGCAATAGTGTTTTCTGTGATGTTATTTTGCCTTGGTATGTACTGGAGCATGACTTTCATAATTGGGGATATGAAAGGGGGGGTGGCGTAGACCTAAATCAAGAAGGATCAAGCCTTATACGGGCTGGAGTTAACACAATTTGGTCACATAATGCCTCCCTAAATGATAATCTTACAACATTGTATAAAAACCGAACTGTCAACACCCCTGTTCTTACATATGCTGCTATGGGTTTCGATAATGATGATGAAATCAAAGAATATGATGGTGATTATTCCCTGTTCGTTACACCTGTTCTGACATATACAAACACACATGCAACCACAGAACTTACGTCATATGGCACTGATATGCACTTTAGCCCCAAAGTGCCAACCACCCAATATCCCTCAGTACTAGGGTCTTGGCAAAATGCTAATGAATGGAGTGATGCAACATGGGCAGTCATTTTTCCTATAAAGTATCAGAGAGTACAAATTGTATATAATGGTCAAGGGGGGAGGAGGAGATGAAAAAGGGGGGTGGATGGGAAGAGGTATGATGCATCCCATGGCCTGGGATTAGATGAGATTGAAGACCCCGCCACCAAGACCAATCTAACAAATGGTACTCAGACATGAGTGCAACAGCCAAACAAGCAACGAATGAGAGCTGCTATGTTTGCTCTCTCATTCCTCATGCCTCGGGCACACCCAAAGTTCTTATACCTCAAGAAGTGCCTTTGTCGGATGCCCAGTGTTTGGTTCATCTAGTATTGTGTAGGATTCGAAGCACCTTCCAGTCACACACAGTTACAATAGAAATGCTGCAAAATGAAACAACATGCACGAGTAAGCCACAAGGAGTAATCTGCTTCAAGGAACCATTTTTTGTTATCAAAGGGACACGGATCACTGAAAACAAGTGATATGACGAGACAATCACATGCAAAGCATAGGCATTGCGAGGTCTAACGGAAGAGAACTTTCAATGGGTCAAAGAGTCATGCACTTCGGTCTGGTCCCAGCACATCGCAAAGCTCACGTGGGTTACACCTCTCAAGAAACCCATCAAAACACAGAAAGAAATTGCACATGAAAATGGTTTCCATGGCGAAGGTAAGGTACAGATGGGCTCTAACAGACAATGCAACAAAACGATCATCATCCCGGATATGAAAAAGGGTACAGCAGCACTCATGGACATGTATTGGGTATGTGGCAAGCAAACATACCTGCATCTCCCACCATCGCGGAGGGGTACCTGTGCCATGGCCACAGTGCATTCAGCATTAATGGTGATTCCAGAAAGTCATATCCAAGGGGGGAGAAATTCAGCTGACACATCAGCAGCACCCCAGCCAGCGACCGCAGAGCCCTTCGCATACGACATTCTGTCTGAAAACGAACTACAAGACAAAGTGTCCCACAAAAGAAGGTCATCAAACTAGATCTCCAGAAAATAATTAGAACTCCTGGTTGAGATTCCAGATAAGTACAAGCTCTTCAACTCTGCCGAAAACCTTTTTGCGTCCCTCCTCGTACCAGGACTTCAGGCATGAACAAACGCCAAATTGCTGCAGATCGTGCGGTGGGAGTTGATCCAACTGGCCAACAACACTGAAGAAGGATTCAACGTGATCAACGTGGAACTACACGCCCTATGGTTAATGACAATGCAGAACCGGTACGTCCTGGATCTCCTCACAGCAATGGATGGCGGTGCTTGCCGAAAAATCGGGAGTGCCTGCTGTACATTCGTACCTTCTGAAGACGCGGACAACGGGACACTGTCCCACGTCATCTCGGCCATGCATAGTTTGGGGGAAAGAATGCAGAAGGAAGGAGGGATAGAGCCAAGTAGCTGGTTCGACGACACCTTCAATTGGATACCGTCCTGGTTCAGCGTGATGATGAACATTTTTGTCCCACTCATCGCATTCCTGTTGCTATTTTTCTGTGTGTGCCAGGTGGGAATTCGAGGTTGTGCAAAATCAATGCCTAGTTCTGCATTGATGATGGTAACAATGGGAAAATCGACAACGGTGCAAAATCTGAAAGATGCACAGGTCCAAACTGAGGAGTCAGGTCCCTCTAAGTATCGCAGGACTGCAGTATACCACCAACCTGGGGATAGGGTGGATAATTTGTATCACACCACAATCAAAGAGCCACAAGAATTACAGTGGTATAGAGAGGTCTGGGTGGACCTGGATGGGGATGGGGGAATATACATGACATATACACCTGATGAATATGCCAGAAGAGGTCAGAGCTTACGAAGTGTATGTAGGGCTTGGATGCCAATCAAAGGGACACCCACCTGGGACGAAGCAGTATAAGAAGCAGAGAACTATCGGAATGAAAATAATCGTAAAGATTAGTTTGTTACTTTAAATGTAACGAAAGGGGGGAATGTGTGGGAGTGACGGGCCATTTGGGCCCCCCCTCATACATTCTGCACATTATGGACCACTTGCTCACTCATTAGCGGGGGAAGCCTCCATTGCCCTTATGCAAACATTAGCATAAATGGGGCTATTGCGGGATACACTTGGCTTCCATTTTGTGTGCCCTCGACTCCATCTTTGGACTAGGCCTCACTCCGAGAATACAAAAAGGCTTCTCTCCCCTCTGCAGCACTGCGCACAGTGCGCTCATGGCCCCTACCTTTTTCTCCACCATCTGAAAGCCTCACAAATACCCTTCTCACAGATGTGTCGGGGATTATAGAAACAAATAGTAAATGTATCTTCTCACTCTTCCTCTATGATCACTGTCCTGTGTGTGAACCGGCTCGAACCATGCCTTATAGCTCATCCATCTCCACAAACCTGCTCCTACGCAATTATTCTTGCCCCCGCAGTTGGAAAATGACTGCCAATGTAACCCTGTGCCCTCCTAAGGTATTCTCTTGATGTACCAGAAGTGTGACCCTGCTGTGCAGCCCACCCCAGAGTGCCCCCACTAAATCCAGACCTCTGTCTCAGTATATTGTGTCCTAAAACTAACATATGTCATTATACCCCCCACTCCCTTTGAGGTGCTAAGAACCACCCAGTCACCCAGGTTATCACTAAGGACAAGAGCCCTAAACCCTGTGTTGCAAAAAAGTCACAATGAACGAAGATGTAATCATGAGAATGCAATTTATAGGTTTGCAAAGATTTACTCAAAGGTATATTCATGATTATCATTTATTATATGTCTGGTGGTAGTTTCTCATGCCATCTTAGTTAGTGTCAACTCTATCTCACCGTGACCTAACCCTCACCCCTCCTGGACACAGGCATCTGGACCTCATGATGCTCACCCTCCTGCCAACTGGGCAGCTTATCTGGAAGAAGCAGCGCCTACATGACTATATTTTACATCGCTCCCCAACCAATCCTGTACTAATGTAATACCCTTTGTTAATGACGTCATTGATTATGCTGTTTTGCTTTATATTTACAGGTAAGTGTTGTGTTTGCCAGAGCGCTCTTGAGGCAGCAGAGTTCTCTGGATGCCAGCTTTATATAAAGACCTATTAATCTTGCAACCTGTTCTCCTAGTCTCATTCCCTACTAGGATGTGTTATATTTTGTAAGTTTGCATTGGTAAATCGGGGAGTGAGCCTTTACAATACTAATACCGGTTCTGTGAGCTCACCATTGAGCAACAGCTACCCTCGAGATAAAGGCCTCCCAAATACCCATCTTGCCTACTGTACCAACCAGAAATTGCCATTCGACCCAGTCAAATGCTTTTTCCACGTCCAACTCCACTACCAAGGCCACTGACCAACTTTTGTTCACCTTCTCTATGATGTGCGCTACCCTCCTAATGTTATCATGGGTCCCTTTTCCCCTGATGAAGCCCAATTGGTTGGTGTCAATCAGCATGGGAAGGAGCGGATCCAACCGGGACGCCAAGATCTTCGTGTATATCTTGGCATCCGTGTTGATGAGAACAATTGGCCTAAAAGAACAACACTGAGTCGGATCCTTCCCTGGTGTAGGTAACAGAACCACTTGCGCCTCCTCCATAGACAGCGTTATTCCCCCATCTTTCCCAAATCTGTTGAAGAGGTCTGCTAATTGCAGGGCTAGACTATCTGTGTGGGATTTATAGAATTTGTTGGCGAAGCCGTCAGGGCCGGGGGCTTTGTTGAGGGGAAGGGAGGCAATAGCTCTTGCCACCTCCTCTCTAGAGATCTCCTTCTCCAGTATCTCCCTCTCCCGGATCGCTATCTTTGGTAACTCGCAACCCTCCAAGTATCCTTCCAGATCTGTCTCATCCAAATATTCTGACCTATACACACTCCCATAGTACTCCATGAATTCCCTTTAATAGAGGTGATATCTGATATGATATGATCGTTTATTTACATAGCCCCTATACACAATGTGTTTGAAAGCGCTTAATGTGTTTCAAAGCTTCGCCTCTCTTTGCCCTCCAAACGTCCTCCAATGCAAGGTTATCCAGCATCCCCCTTAATTCCTTGGAATGCCTGCTTTGTGTAGTGAAGGTCACTGCGCTCCTATCCCTCGCGGGGTCCCATGCGAGATTAAAGTCTCCCACTAAAATAATATTCCCTCTGGCGAACCCTTCAAGCTTTCTGACCATTTTTTGTATGTAGTGGCCTTGTCCTGCATTCGGAGCATACAACGAGGCTACCGTTATATACTCGCCCCTACCCTGACAAACTATCACCTGACAAATATCTGATCTTTCTTCCCACCTCGAGGTCCTTATCTTTAGGATGGTCCTCTCTTTTTCTTCCACTATGAGCAGCCTTGTCAGCAATCTATCCGCTTTATTACCCCTCGCATAGTATTTCTGTTTCAAATGTACTGGTACCCTTTCCGCTCTTCTTGTGGTTAGCATGTCCAACTGACTTCTCACTTTCCTGTATTTCCTTAGGACCTCTCCTGTGGGCTTAGTTGCCATTTGGAGAGTGAGTGATTTGAGTTTTTCCTCTAAGTCCCTCTCCATTTGCCTCAGTTCCCTCTCTCGCTTGGCCCTTATTGCCACTATCTTGTCCTGAATTGTGGCCTTGAAGGCATCCCATACAATTCTCTGGTCCACCCCTCGTGACTCATTGTTTTGGAAGTATAACTCAATCTCCTCCCACAGTTCGTCCCTAAGGACCCGATCCCTAAAAATATGCGCCGGGTACCTCCACTTCCATAAACCCAATGGGCGGTTGAGCATGGCAAACGAGACAATGACTGACGCATCGTCCAACAATGAGATGGCCCCCACTTCCACGTCCCTAACTCTACCCAATAAGAGGTGAGAATCCCAGACATAGTCGATGCTGGATGCTGTTCTAGGCAAGTGTGAATAAAAGGTGTACCCTCCTTGCTTCGCCTCTCTTTGCGCTCCAAACGTCCACCAATGCAAGGTTATGCAGCATCCCCCTTAATTCCTTGGAAGGCCTGCTTTGTGTAGTGAAGGTCACTGCGTTCCTATCCCTCACAGGGTCCCATGCGAGATTAAAGTCTCCCACTAAAATAATGTTCCCTCTGGCGAACCCTTCAAGCTTTCTGACAATTTTTTGTATGTAGTGACCTTGTCCTGCATTCGGAGCATACAACGAGGCTACCGTTATATACTCGCCCCTACCCTGACAAACTATCACCACTGACCTCCCATTGTTATCCCAGGTAACTTCTGTTATTATAAGATCCAGATAATTTCTCAAGGCTATTAAAGTGCCCGCTTTCTTACTCAGACTATTGGCTTGTTGGATTCTGCCGTAACCCCTTATCCTGAGCCTGTTCTTATCTCTTTCCTGTAGATGAGTTTCTTGGAGGGCAATTATGTCCAGGGCCTCCCTCGCCAAAGATTGGTCTAATTTCTTCCTTTTGAGCGGGGAGTTTAGACCCCGAATGTTTAGCGAGAGAACTTTCATTATTGTTTCCCTAGCCATTGGTACGTAAGAAGCCCCAACCCTTGCCTCACTGGGGGGGCATGTCCCCTGTTGCAAACCTGAATCTGGGCCCGGGGGCCCTCCCCTCCGCCGGACCCCATTATCTCGCCCCCCCCTACTGGATGAACTCAACCGGCCTCTCGCCCCCTGGAATTTCCCACTCGAGTGTTGAGCTCCATTGCTCGTCCAGTAAACCCCTGTGCTTGTCCTCCCAGACCCATATGAGATCCAAAAAATCTCCTCCTGCCCCCTCCCTCTGCCTTGTATTTACATAACTGAGTGTGTGTCCCCCTCACCAGGGGCCTATATTGAGAGCAAGTCATAACATTGGCTTCAGTCTTAAGGATATGTGGCTGAGAGTGCCACTGTCTGCGGTCTGTCCTTCTGTGAGAGATTTGGACTCTTGGACCCCGCTTGACCTTCTGCTTCCTCCTCGACTCCTGCGTTGACCATTCCCAGCCTTTCCAAATCTCAGTGCTTCCTCTGCCATAGTGACTCTCCTCTGTCTGCCATCGATCTCAAACAGGAGGCCAAAGGGAAAGGTCCCCTTGTATCTCTTTTTGCACTTTACCAGCTTCTGAGTCACCGGGCGCATTTGCCTTCTTTTGTTCAGCGTTATTTGGGATAGGTCCGAATTTAGGAATTCTGCCGTCCCATTGTATTGGAGGTCGTCAGACTGTCTGGCAGCCCTCAGAATATTTTCCTTCTGCTTGTACTCATGCAGAGCTGCCAAGATGTCCCGGTATCTGGCCCCCGGCTCAATGCGCATTGGGCCCACCCTGTACACTCTGTCCACTTTTATCACCTCCGGGTTCGACAGGGCCAACCGGGATGCAAATATTTGTTGAACAGTTTGTAGTAAATCAGAGGCCCCCTCCCGCTTCTCGGAGCACCTTTTTATTTGAATGTTAGCCCTCCGGGACCTATTTTCAAGGTCCTCCATCTGGAGTTCAAGATTGTGCGCGGCATTGACCAGTTCCTCCGTCATATCCTCCAGTTTACGATTGTCCTCAGCCAGTTCATGTATAGCCCTCTCATTAGTGTCTACTCTAGCCTCGATGCCGTGCAGCTCGCACTTGAATTCTTTTATTTCCCCAGACAGGTCATCCTTCTTTTTTTTCCAGCTGCGTCTGCATCGTGTTTGCCATTCTGTCACCGAAGTCCCAAAAACATTGCTCCATTAATTTTTGGGTGACCCCTTGTTGCCCCTGGGGTTCCTCTCGCGGGGCATCCTCCTCACTCCTTTCTTTCCCCACTTCCACCTCTTGCAGAGACCCTCGTTCCTTCTTCCACATTTTATGTAGTTGCCCCTCTCCACACCTCTTGTTTCCTTTCCCCTGGGTCTGGACCTCCTTCTCTTCAGTTCTTTGACATCACCCTATTGACAACACCCTATTGCTGTATTGCTAAACCGCCAGGCTCCCTGGTACAGGGCCCCTTCCCACCTCTCCTTCCTTATTAAGTAAGGCCTCCACAGGAGTGCTCTCTCTGGGCCCCCACAGGGCAGGAGGCCGATAGTCGAACAAGTCCCATGGGATGGGGGCGGGGCAGCCCCCAGCTCAGGCTTACAGCGACTCCAAGATTCCTCTCCCCGTCCTAGTGCTGGAATGTTCCTCCTCGCCGGTGGGATCCCTGCGACTCGTACGCTCTCCTTCCCCTGGACTACCGGAGCCCTCCAAAGAGGCTCCCTCCCCTGGATCGGAGAGCTGCCGCTTGTCTTCCCACTGCCTCACAGCTTGACTAGCTGTTCCTGCTGCCGTGCGCCTCGCAGGGGGTCTCCTTCTACTTCGGTCCACGTTGCGGCTGCCGGACCCCTCCATCTGCACCTCCTCTCGCTAACTGCTTGCCCAAGGCGCTGTGCTGAGGCACTTCCCTCTCCCTTATCTGTGGCGCTTGCGCCACCTTTATCCCTGCCACAAAGGTCGGACCGCTGCAGCTCCTCTAAGCAGGTCCGGCGTGCGCACCAGATTTCGCCGACCGCTCAATTGTCGCCTCCCTGGGCCATGCGAAGTGCGACCGCTTGACTCTCGCCACTCTCCCGCCAGCTCCACTCTTCTTCGCAGTTTGCCGCCGCATCGGTTCTTGTCGCTTCTGGACCTCGGTTTCATTGCCTGAAGAATGGCTCACCCTGCGCTTCTCACTTGGTGCCAAATCTTACCTGGGGAGGGGGATTTGGCATACGTTTAAGCTGTTTTACGGCGGCGAGGGCTGGGGAGCACTAGGTCACAGTGTTCCCATAACGGTGGCCATCTTGGAATGCCCAAAGAGCCTAGTTTTTAGGAGTTTTCTGAAAGTCAGGCAGGAGGGTTCTTCTCTGATGATTGGTGGCAGTGAGTTCCAGACTGTTGGGTGTAGAACTAAGAAGCTGGAGACTCCAGCTCATTTTCTGTTGAATCTTGGGGTGAGTAGAGAAAGAGAGGAGGATGAGCATAAGTGGCATGAAAATGTTTTTTAATGGATGCAAGTGTTGAGGTAGGCGAGGCTTTTTTGTGAATGCATCAGTGGGCAATTGAAAGACTATTGAATTCTATACGCACTTTGATGGGGAGCCAGTGGGTGTCCCTTCTTTCTTGTGAGATATGATTACTGCGCCTTAGACCCCAGGCAGGTCGGAGAGCATTGTTTCGCTAGAGTTGGTGTTTAGATAGATTCTTAGTTGAGGTGTCTGAGAGTACGGCTTCACAGTAATCTGGTTTGCTGCCCATGATGTCTCTGGCGAGTGTTATGCATTTGCCTGGTGATAGGAATTTTCTAGTAACGTTGATGAGCTTAGTGGTGTAAGCAGCAGAAGAGACAAGGGAATTGATGTGTTTGTACATGTACATGAACATGTACATTTGTACATGTTGAGTTCTGCATCAAGTTAAACCTGTCATGATGGGTTGGTAGTTGGTCTAGAGGGCATGGTTGAACGAAGGCTTTTTCAGGAGTGCAGTGACCCACGCCTCTTTTATATAGCTTGAAACCGGTATGGAGGTGCCATCAATGGTGAAGGAGGCGTAAGCGGGGTCGAGGGTGTTCCAGCTGTGGGAGGAGCTGGCAATGAACATCTCCATTTTGTTGTTGTTGTTGAGGCAGAGGTGGTGGCAAGCCATTCAGTTTTGTACGATACTGTAAGTTTGGTTGATCATGGTGGTAGTTACCTGTGAGTTGTAATAGAATCTGGGTGTTGTCTGGAGGGTTGGTATAGGGAATGTTCAAGTTGTCAAGGTTGTCGAAAAGAGGATTTATGTAGATGTTGTGGAGTGCGGAGGAACCTTGGGGGACACCATAAGGGACTGGGATGGGATCAGCATCCACATCGCTGATGAATACTGTGGAGGATTGGTCAGTTAGGAAAGATTTAACCCGGTTGGTTGATTCTGTAGGAAGTGGAAATTTGTTCTGAGGTGATCCCTAAGGATGCCATGGTCGACATAGTCATATGGATCTGACAGGTCAAGGACGAGGAGAAGGTGGAGATGACCTGTGTCACAGATGTTATCATGCTGAATTTTGAGGTCTAGGAGGGCTGACTGTGGCAGGGTCGGTAGCCGGATTGGTGGGTTCCAAGTAGATTGTGGAGTTCAAGGTAGGACTGGATATGTGTGTAGGCAGTGCAGTCTAATATTTTGAGTAAAAAGGTAACTGTTGTGATGGGGTGGTAGTTGGTCTAGAGGGCAGGGTTGGGCGAAGGCTTTTTCAGGAGTGCGGTGACTCACGCCTCTTTTGATGTTAGTAGGAATGATACAGGAGGAAAAGGAGGTGCTGATGAAATTAGCGATGGTAGGGGCAAGCGTTTCTGCACATATCCTGAGTATATGCACTGGGCAAATGTCACCTTTACAATTTGAGAGCTTGAGGGCTTTAATGGTGATCTGTAGGGAGAATTGGAAGGGGGTTGTTGGTGGTAGGGTGGTGTAATGATGGCGTGGGCTAGGGATTTTGGAAATAAGGTTGTGTTTTTTGACAATAGTTGTATCTCTCAGCTTCTGAGTTTTGTCAGAAAGGGCTGACTAGATAGTGGTGCAACTGGTGCCATTTTTAAAGACATGAGAGATGGGGGGACAGGGGTTTCGAGCTCTTTGAACATTGTGAAGAGTTCTCTCATATTGGAGCTAGCTTGAGAGATCCTGGCATTATAGGAAACGGATTTGGAGGTGATGAGTGCGGTTTTGTAGGTTTTCACTGAAGTGGTTAGGACTTGTTTTTTCTGTGGGGGTGTTTTTTCCAGAGGTCTTTGAGGGGCTGTTCCTGTCTCTGGAGGACTTGGAGTTCATCTGTGAACCATGTGTTATGGCGGTGTGGCTTGCTAAAGTTTGAAGTTCTATATGAGGAAAGCAGGTTTAGTGTTTGTAGCAAGGTTTGTGTTTTAAGTCTTGGTGTGGGCTAGAGGGACAGTTGGGTTAGATGGTGGAATGTATAGGGTAGTGAAAGAGGGAGCTAATGTAGCTTTACTGAGTTTCTCTGTGTTGCGTGTTGTGGTGGTAACAGGGGTGGCAGTCTGGGTAACAGGAGTTAAGATTCTGACTTCAATTAGGGAGGGGTCTGACCATGACATGAGCTTGGTGGCTGTGATGGAAATGTTGGTGTTAAGATTTACTATCCAATCAAGGGTTTGGCCTTTAATGTGAGTTTACAATTTGGCAAAGGTTAATTTCTGATAAGGTGGTGTAAAGGGAAATATATTTCTTGTCTGTTGGGTGGTTGGAACCGAGGTTGAAGTCACCCAATAAAACAAGTTTGATGGTTGGTGTTATGAAGGGGTATAGGAGGAGATGTAACTCAGTCTGAGGGGCACGTAAGGTATTGGGGTGTCAGTGCAAAATCCATTGGGGAGACGATTTCTTGTCTCTAGTTCCCATCAGTTGTGGCGTACCAGAGGGTGCCAGTGTGTCACCTGTGCTCTTTAATCTATACCTCCAACCCCTCTGCCCCCTGTTGGAGAGCTCTGGCACATCTTTACTAACTATGCTGATGACACTCAGCTTTAGAGCTGAGCGGCAACTACTCTAAGGACTCTAGTAAAATCTCAGGCATTTACGACATCATTGATGCATGGATGACTATAAACTGGATGTGCCTAAATGGCAGTAAAACCAAATTCATAATTTTTTACTCCTGGCAGGCTCGTGCTATGCTGAGTGCATATTTCACCACCTTTAATATCTACAACAATGCCACCCTGGTCCTAGGCAAAGTAAAAACTTTAGGCATCACTTTGGAATACTCCATGAGCACCTAAGCCCATGTCAATCAAATAAGCAAAAATTGTCAGTATCATCTACGCCTGCTCAGACACAAAAGGCCTGTGATCAACAAAGAGAATTGTGCCACTATTACCCGAGCTACTATACTTTCAAGGCTGACCTACGGCAATGCGCTCCTAATAGGGGCAAACACTGCTTGTCTGACTAAAACATACCGAGAGGAGAACATATCTCAGCCAGTAGAAGGGATCTATACTGGCTGAAGGTGGAAGACCAGATTTCTTTGAAATCTAGCACACTGGTACACAGTTGTCTCTTTGGTACAACTCGTCTCTATCTGAAAACACTAATCTGTCCATACGTGCCTAGAAGATCCCTGTGTTCAGGAAACCAGGGCCAGATTAACACCATTACCCACAAACGGTCCAATGGACTGGGTAGATCCTTCCCTGTTAGAGCGGACAAAATCTGCAACAAACTCCCAACTACTCGAAGACTGGAACGAAATAACCTGAAGTTCTGCTGTGCCTTAAAAACTGCTCTCTTTAAGTAATCACTAAGATAGACGGTTGATTCTTCCGCCTTCTGTGTGTCCCCTGTCACTTTTGTTTTGGCTATTGTCTCCATGTTGGAACCCTGATGCCCGGAGGCTTAGCGCCTTATAAAACTATAAATAAAAATTAAAAGTAGATAAGGCTCATTTTAAGTGTAGTTTAAGGGTTGATTGAGTGTTTAGTAAAGAGGAGTTCGTAGCCTTGCACGGTGGGCTTGGAGAGCCCTCTGATCAGTAGGTTAGATTTAAATATAAGGGCAACTCGGCCCCCGGTTTTATCGGTTCTAACCTTTCTTAGGATTTAATATCCAGTACGATAGTTAGAGATCGCGTGGGTCAAGTTGCATTATGTAGCCAAATTTCGGTGACTGCTTGTATATCTAGAAGATTGTCTTCAATTATGGTGGGATCCCTGCGACTAGTACGCTCTCCTTCCCCTGGACTACCGGAGCCCTCCAAAGAGGCTCCCTCCCCTGGATCGGAGAGCTGCCGCTTGTCTTCCCACTGCCTCACAGCTTGACTAGCTGTTCCTGCTGCCGTGCGCCTCGCAGGTGGTCTCCTTCTACTTCGGTCCACGTTGCGGCTGCCGGACCCCTCCATCTGCACCTCCTCTCGCTAACTGCTTGCCCAAGGCGCTGTGCTGAGGCTCTTCCCTCGCCCTTATCTGTGGCGCTTGCGCCACCTTTATCCCTCCCACAAAAGTCGGACCGCTGCAGCTCCTCTAAGCAGGTCCGGCGTGCGCACCAGATTTCGCCGACCGCTCAATTGTCGCCTCCCTGGGCCATGCGAAGTGCGACCGCTTGACTCTCGCCACTCTCCCGCCAGCTCCACTCTTCTTCGCAGTTTGCCGCCGCAGCGGTTCTTGTCGCTTCTGGACCTCGGTTTCATTGCCTGAAGAATGGCTCACCCTGCGCTTCTCACTGGGTGCCAAATCTTACCTGGGGAGGGGGATTTGGCATAAGTTTAAGCTGTTTTATGGCGGCGAGGGCTGGGGAGCACTAGGTCACAGTGGTCCCATAACGGTGGCCATCTTGGAATCCCCAAAGAGCCTAGTTTTTAGGAGTTTTCTGAAAGTCAGGCAGGAGGGTTCGTCTCTGATGATTGGTGGCAGTGAGTTCCAGACTGTTGGGTGTAGAACTAAGAAGCTGGAGACTCCAGCTCATTTTCTGTTGAATCTTGGGGTGAGTAGAGAAAGAGAGGAGGATGAGCATAAGTGGCATGAAAATGTTTTTTCATGGATGCAAGTGTTGAGGTAGGCGAGGCTTTTTTGTGAATGCATCAGTGGGCAATTGAAAGACTATTGAATTCTATATGCACTTTGATGGGGAGCCAGTGGGTGCCCCTTCTTTCTTGTGAGATATGATTACTGCGCCTTAGACCCCAGGCAGGTCAGAGAGCATTGTTTCGCTAGAGTTGGAGTTTAGATAGATTCTTAGTTGAGGTGTCTGAGAGTACGGCTTCACAGTAATCTGGTTTGCTGCCCATGATGTCTCTGGCGAGTGTTAGGCATTTGCCTGGTGATAGGAATTTTCTAGTAACGTTGATGAGCTTAGTGGTGTAAGCAGCAGAAGAGACAAGGGGATTGATGTGTTTGTACATGTACATGAACATGTACATTTGTACATGTTGAGTTCTGCATCAAGTTAAACCTGTCATGATGGGTTGGTAGTTGGTCTAGAGGGCATGGTTGAACGAAGGCTTTTTCAGGAGTGCAGTGACCCACGCCTCTTTTATATAGCTTGAAACCCGTATCGAGGTGCCATCGATGGTGAAGGAGGCGTAAGCGGGGTCGAGGGTGTTCCAGCTGTGGGAGGAGCTGGCAATGAACATCTACATTTTGTTGTTGTTGTTGAGGCAGAGGTGGTGGCAAGCCATTCAGTTTTGTACGATACTGTAAGTTTGGTTGATCATGGTGGTAGTTACCTGTGAGTTGTAATAGAATCTGGGTGTTGTCTGGAGGGTTGGTATAGGGAATGTTCAAGTTGTCAAGGTTGTCGAAAAGAGGATTTATGTAGATGTTGTGGAGTGCAGACGAACCTTGGGGGACACCATAAGGGACTGGGATGGGATCAGCATCCATATCGCTGATGAATACTGTGGAGGATTGGTCATTTAGGAAAGATTTAACCCGGTTGGTTGATTCTGGAGGAAGTGGAAATTTGTTCTGAGGTGATCCCTAAGGATGCCATGGTCGACATAGTCATATGGATCTGACAGGTCAAGGACGAGGAGAAGGTGGAGATGACCTGTGTCACAGATGTTATCATGCTGAATTTTGAGGTCTAGGAGGGCTGACTGTGGCAGGGTCGGTAGCCGGATTGGTGGGTTCCAAGTAGATTGTGGAGTTCAAGGTAGGACTGGATATGTGTGTAGGCAGTGCAGTCTAATATTTTGAGTAAAAAGGTAACTGTTGTGATGGGGTGGTAGTTGGTCTACAGGGCAGGGTTGGGCGAAGGCTTTTTCAGGAGTGCGGTGACTCACGCCTCTTTTGATGTTAGTAGGAATGATACAGGAGGAAAAGGAGGTGCTGATGAAATTAGCGATGGTAGGGGCAAGCGTTTCTGCACATATCCTGAGTATATGCACTGGGCAAATGTCACCTTTACAATTTGAGAGCTTGAGGGCTTTAATGGTGATCTGTAGGGAGAATTGGAAGAGGGTTGTTGGTGGTAGGGTGGTGGAATGATGGCGTGGGCTAGGGATTTTGGAAATAAGGTTGTGTTTTTTGACAATAGTTGTATCTCTCAGCTTCTGAGTTTTGTCAGAAAGGGCTGACTAGATAGTGGTGCAACTGTTGCCATTTTTAAAGACATGAGAGATGGGGGGACAGGGGTTTCGAGCTCTTTGAACATTTTGAAGAGTTCTCTCATATTGGAGCTAGCTTGAGAGATCCTGGCATTATAGGAAACGGATTTGGAGGTGATGAGTGCGGTTTTGTAGGTTTTCACTGAAGTGGTTAGGGCTTGTTTTTTCTGTGGGGGTGTTTTCTCCAGAGGTCTTTGAGGGGCTGTTCCTGTCTCTGGAGGACTTGGAGTTCATCTGTGAACCATGTGTTATGGCGGTGTGGCTTGCTAAAGTTTGAAGTTCTATATGAGGAAAGCAGGTTTAGTGTTTGTAGCAAGGTTTGTGTTTTAAGCCTTGGTGTGGGCTAGAGGGACAGTTGGGTTAGATGGTGGAATGTATAGGGTAGTGAAAGAGGGAGCTAATGTAGCTTTACTGAGTTTCTGTGTGTTGCGTGTTGTGGTGGTATCAGGGGTGGCAGTCTGGGTAACAGGAGTTAAGATTCTGACTTCAATTAGGGAGGGGTCTGACCATGGCATGAGCTTGGTGTCTGTGATGGAAATGTTGGTGTTAAGATTTACTATCCAATCAAGGGTTTGGTCTTTAATGTGAGTTTACAATTTGGCAAAGGTTAATTTCTGATAAGGTGGTGTAAAGGGAAATAGATTTCTTGTCTGTTGAGTGGTTGGAACCGAGATTGAAGTCACCCAATAAAACAAGTTTGATGGTTGGTGTTATGAAGGGGTATAGGAGGAGATGTAACTCAGTCTGAGGGGCACGTAAGGTATTGGGGTGTCAGTGCAAAATCCATTGGGGAGACGATTTCTTGTCTCTAGTTCCCATCAGTTGTGGCGTACCAGAGGGTGCCAGTGTGTCACCTGTGCTCTTTAATCTATGCCTCCAACCCCATCTGCCCCCTGTTGGAGAGCTCTGGCACATCTTTACTAACTATGCTGATGACACTCAGCTTTAGAGCTGAGCGGCAACTACTCTAAGGACTCTAGTAAAATCTCAGGCATTTACGACATCATTGATGCATGGATGACTATAAACTGGATGTGCCTAAATGGCAGTAAAACCAAATTCATAATGTTTTACTCCTGGCAGGCTCGTGCTATGCTGAGTGCATATTTCACCACCTTTAATATCTACAACAATGCCACCCTGGTCCTAGGCAAAGTAAAAACTTTAGGCATCACTTTGGAATACTCCATGAGCACCTAAGCCCATGTCAATCAAATAAGCAAAAATTGTCAGTATCATCTACGCCTGCTCAGACACAAAAGGCCTGTGATCAACAAAGAGAATTGTGCCACTATTACCCGAGCTACTATACTTTCAAGGCTGACCTACGGCAATGCGCTCCTAATAGGGGCAAACACTGCTTGTCTGACTAAAACATACCGAGAGGAGAACATATCTCAGCCAGTAGACGGGATCTATACTGGCTGAAGGTGGAAGACCAGATTTCTTTGAAATCTAGCACACTGGTACACAGTTGTCTCTTTGGTACAACTCGTCTCTATCTGAAAACACTAATCTGTCCATACGTGCCTAGAAGATCCCTGTGTTCAGGAAACCAGGGCCAGATTAACACCATTACCCACAAATGGTCCAATGGACTGGGTAGATCCTTCCCTGTTAGAGCGGACAAAATCTGGAACAAACTCCCAACTACTCGAAGACTGGAACGAAATAACCTGAAGTTCTGCTGTGCCTTAAAAACTGCTCTCTTTAAGTAATCACTAAGATAGACGGTTGATTCTTCCGCCTTCTGTGTGTCCCCTGTCACTTTTGTTTTGGCTATTGTCTCCATGTTGGCACCCTGATGCCCGGAGGCTTAGCGCCTTATAAAACTATAAATAAAAATTAAAAGTAGATAAGGCTCATTTTAAGTGTAGTTTAAGGGTTGATTGAGTGTTTAGTAAAGAGGAGTTCGTAGCCTTGCACGGTGGGCTTGGAGAGCCCTCTGATCAGTAGGTTAGATTTAAATATAAGGGCAACTCGGCCCCCGGTTTTATCGGTTCTAACCTTTCTTAGGATTTAATATCCAGTACGATAGTTAGAGATCGCGTGGGTCAAGTTGCATTATGTAGCCAAATTTCGGTGACTGCTTGTACATCTAGAAGATTGTCTTCAATTTTGTTGTGGATGTCAATGGCATGGGCGCACAACGATTGTGCATTGATAAGAGCACAGCAAATGCTGTTATTGCTCACGGGTTTAGGGGGAGGGATAGAGTCAGGAGAGAGATAGGGATAGGAGGTGGTAGAGTATGTGATGTGAAATGGGTGGTGGTGTGGTGCGAGAGGAGAGGCTCCAGTTCCTAAGTGAGCACTGGATAGGGAGATGGGAGGGAGGTTGTGACGTAATTGAGGGGTTGGTGCAGGAGCAGAGCTGGCCAAGACATGACTTGGTAGCTGCAGAGTTGGTGCATGTGGTGGCTCAAGCAATGTGGTTGCCAGAGTAGGTGGTATTGAGTGGTGGTAGAAACAAGGTGGGTTTAGGTAGGGTGGGGTGGGTGGGTGTGTTGAGCACCAAGTGATTTGTGTGTTTAAGGGTGTGAGATGTATGGTAGAAAGGATGTAGGAATTTGCTCAGATAATCATGGTACTAATTTACGGCCTTCATTGTGTGCCGGCTTCAGCATATGGTGAATTCCCGGTTCCTGTTGTTGTTTGGTGCCTGGCCAATCATGTGTTTCATGAGTCTGGGCTGGTCGGGGCACTGGAGCGTTGCTGTGTGCTTCCGTTCTTGCAGGGACATCTATGGGATCTCGGGCAGTGTTAGGTAAAATTTCACACACTGCTATTTTACCTCTATATTTGCAGACCTCCACTTTTTGCTTTTGTTTCAGCTTCCTGTCCTGATGTTTTGCCTGATGTTTTGCTAGTGAAGCACAGCTTTCAGCTGCGCTCCTCTGGGCTTTTGCTCATCGTTATGTGGAAACTGACTTGTCCTTCAGGCAGTCAGTACTAAGAAACTTTGTTGTTACTTTTGGCAAATGTATTTCAGTGCGCAAAGAACATTACTGTACCACGCACTGGGTTCCTTGCATTTTTGGGCCCTAGACATCCGTTAAGGATTTTTTGTTAACTGGACAATCTGCCTAGGAGTATACTGGTAGCAGCAGAAGCTTTTTCATGTATTTTTCATTTCTTACAGCGTTTTGCTCATGACTGTAGCTGGAGTCTGTCATGGCCGTGCCACAAGGTCTTTTGTCTTCTCCTTTATCCATTTTGTCTGTTGGCTTTCCTCCTGGTCTTTGTGACCCAGGAATCCTTATTTGAGCATGCATTCATCCATGGAAAATGGCGCTTTTTGCAGGCTAAAGCATGTCACATGTGTGGGTACAGAGGAAGGTGGCCGGGACTGTCTGGTCCCAGTCCACACTACTGGTGCCAGGCTGTCTAGTGTACATGAGAGCATGGGAGCTGCAGTGGTCCCTGATTGAACCACTGCTGGCATGCATGAGTGGCACAGATCTTCTCATTGGCCAGCTGGGTGTGAGCACTCACTGTACTTTGGTATATGAGGAGGGGGCCTGAGTGCAGACCTGCAGATCAGCCATGGGTCTGAATCTACCTATACATGGAGCCAAGTATCCAGAGGAGTAAAGCAGATCCAAAGACTATCCAGAACCGCGCAGAGAAGGTTTGGCACTCTCAGGCTGCTGTTGTCCCGGTAGAGCCCTGCTTTGCGCTCAATCCCCGAAGAGCCTGCAAAGCCCTTAGAGCGGTGGGACATATCACTCTCGACACCTCATTGCTGACCTACAAATGCGCCTTCTTGTAAGTTTCCCTGGGCCCTTGAGTGGACTGACCAGCTTGTACCTTGGCACCTGTGTTGGAGCGTTGCTTCATCGAATTTTGCCTCAAGCTTTGGGGAAATCCTAGTTCGCACTGCAAAGCATCTCATTGCCAAATTCATTGACTAAGCTGCTTTGATATTGATATCGATATTGATATTTTATTTCTATTGCGCTCGTACACAAGTGTTTCAGAGCACGACAAGGCAAGGGAGAGGAACAGGGGAGAACAAAACAGCGATCTTACTAGGCCGAGTGACATTGAGAACGCACAAGTGCACGGGAGAGGGTGAGAGCAAAAGTGCATGGAAGGGGGGAGAAGTGGAAAGTGCGAAGCAGAGGGGAAACAGATAACAATAAATAAATAATAATGGCAACAAACAGTGGTAGTGCAGCCAGCAATTTGCAAGTGCTAGGTTTAAGGCAGCAGACCGGTTATGTCTGATAAGTGTAGGAAGAAAAAGGGGGGGCTGTATGGGTACAGATACAGACCCCAGTGCAAAGGGTGGCCTGGAGGCAGTGCGGGAGAGAACAGATCAGCAGGGGAGAGGGGGAGCGAAGGCAGAAGAAAAGAGGAAGGTCTTGAGGTGCTTCCAGAACCAGAGATGGTTCTCCTCACGTTTTAGAGTGGCAGGGAGGCTCCAGCCAAAGACAGAGATCTACCTCCAGCTCGCTTCTTTGAAAAACGACTGACCCTGAGGGAGTTGGAGGTAGAGGAGCAAAGAGCTTGAGAGGGGAGGTATTTGCGGATGGATAGCTGAAGGTATTTTGGACCCGAGCCCCAGAAAGCCTTGTGGACAATGAAGGGCTTTGAATTTAATCCTTGCATCCACTGGGAGTCAATGGAGAGATTTCAGAGCTAGAGAGATACAATCCCAGGGCTTGAGGCCAAGGACAAGTCTTGCAGTCCTGTTCTGGATTATTTGCAGAGGGCGGAGAGTAGAGGCAGGTACATTTAGAAAGAGGCTGTTACAATAGTCCGACCTAGAGAGAACCAGAGCTTGTGATACCATGAGTTTATGGGGGAAGGAGAGGAAAGGCAGAGTACCTCTGAGGAGGTGCAGTAGGAAATTTGACTTTTTAGAGACCTCAGAGATGTGGGCGGAGAAGGAAAGGGTGGAGTCAAAGATGACCCTGAGGTTCTTAGCCTCGCAGGTGGGGGTAGGAGAAGTGCCAATGGAGGCCGGCCAGAGAGTGAGTTGAAAGGATGGTGAAGGTGTGCCAATGAGGAGGATTTCCGTCTTGCTGGCATTCAGACAAAGATCATTGGTGGCAGACCAATCTTGAATGGCATTTAGGCAATCAGAGATGAGAGAGGGAGAGGAGGTGGCAGAGGGCAGCCTGAAAATGAGTTGAGTGTCGTCAGCGTAGCGCTGGAAATTGGAGCAGAAAGTGCCAATGCAGTGGCCGAGAGTTGCCAGGTATTGGTTGAAAAGCCAGGGCGAGAGATTAGACGCCTGGGGAACACCACAGGTAGAGAGGAAGATAGATGAAAGGAAGGGCTGGAAGAGAGGTGTGTGCGTCAGACCATAAGACTTGGGTGCCCCTGTGCCACTGTGCGACAGTGGCAGTGGCTTCTGGTGACTTTCCTGCCTTTCTTCAAGTGTTCTGAGACCAGCTGCATCTCTGCTTTCTTTGTCCTGCAATCGCGACGAGAGATGCAGCTCCATTTGTAAACCGGCAGCACCTGTGCACTTTGAAGTTTAACCAAGGAGGGGATTTTGTACTCCAGGTGACCATCTCTAAACCTGACAAGTTTGGAACCGGAGTGAGTAATCATGCCACTTACCGGTGGCCCCTAGTTCATCCAACCCATTTTTACATACAAAGGATCCCTTGATATGATATGATATGATAAGTAATGTATATAGTGTGCCTGTACACAAGTGTTTCTAGGCGTGACAAGACAAGGGAGGGAAGACAGAGGGAGGAGAAGACAAACACTCTTACTAAGCCTTGTGTTATTCAAATTGTGCAAGTGCAAGAACGAGAAGTGCATGGGCAAAGGGAGGGGGGAGTGCAAGGGAGACGGGATGGGAAAACAGGGCAGCAATGCTCTGAGTAAGTGCAGCCAGGGCAGTGCGGCTCTGGGTAGTGCAAGGAGAACAAGGGACTATAGGGTTACAGTTACAGCCCCTAAGTTTGTGGTAGGCCCGGAGGCAGCGCAAGGGTGACGGATCAAGAAAGAGCATGGTACCCAGTGAGACTCTGAGGTTAGACAAGCAACCATTCGGTACAGCAGGCAGGTAGGTCAGGTAGGTCAGCAGGGGAGGGAGGGAGAGAGAGAGAAAGATGAGGAGAAGAGGAAAGTGTTGAGCTACTTTTGGAACTTCAGGTGGTCTGTCTGAAGTTCGAGAGGGGCAGGAGGCCATTCCAGAGGGAGGCACCTGCACAGGAGAGAAATCTACCCCCACTTTCTGTCTGGAGAAGCATCTAACCCTTAGAAAATTGGAGGTAGCTGAGCGAAGGTCTCGAGAGGGAAGGCATTTTGGAAGAGAGTGTTGGATGTAGTGCGGGTCCCATCCCCAGAAGGCATTGTGGGCAATGCAAAGGGTCTATAACTTGATCCTTGCAGCCACCTGGAGCCAGTGGAGAGATTTCAGGGCTGGAGAGAGGCGGTCCCTAGGCTTGAGGCCAAAGATAATTCTTGCAGTCCTGTTCTGGATTAGTTGCAGAGGGCATAGAGTAGAGGATGGCAGATTGAGAAAGAGGCTGTTGCAGTAGTACAGCCTCAAGAGAACCAGGGTTCTTGGGACAGTGAGCTTCTGGGGGAAAGTGAGAAAGGGAAGTGTACTTTGAGGAGACGCAGCTGGTAGTGGGACTTATTGTCAACGTTTGAGATGTAAGGAGAGAAAGTGAGAGTAGAGTCGAAGATGACAACAAGGTTTTTTGCTTCGCAGGAAGGCGAAGGAAGAGGGTCCAAGATGGGCGGCTAGAGTAAAAGAGGGAAAGCAGGGGCATGTGGTCCCAATGAGAATGATCTCAGTCCCACTGGCATTAAGGCATAGATTGTTGGAGATGCACCAATCCTGAATTGTGGATAGACAGTCAGGAATTAGCGAAAGAGGAGAGGAGGCTGAGGGGAGCCTGAAGGAAAGCTGAGTGTCGGCCACATAACACTGAAAGTTAGAGGAGAAAGTAGAGATAATGTGGTGGGCCAAGGGGGCCAAGTAGAAGTTGAAAAACCAGGGTGAGAGGATGGAGCCCTGGGGAATGCCACAGGTAGAGAGAGCAGTGGTGGAGAGAAAGGGACCAAGTTGGACCTAGGAGGGGTGGTCCAAGAGGAAGGAGGTCAGCCACTCCGGGTTTGATCTGTGATGCCCTCATGGCTCTCATGGAGTCAATTGATCAGGAATGCATGGTTGACATGTCAAAAGCAGAGGAAAGATCAGGGAGCATGAGGACAGAAGGAATGCTGGAATCAAGGTTAGAAGGCTGATCTTCACGGGTGTTCAGGAGAGCAGTTTCTGTGCCTGTGGCAGCTCTGAAGCCAGACTGATGGTCATGGAGACAACCAACAGATTCAGAGCGGAGAGTACGCTGGGAGATAGCCAGTTTTTCCAAGAGTTTGCCCAGGAAAGTGGGTGATGGAGATTGGGTGGTAGTTTGCCGGGCAGGTAGGATCAGCAGACAGCTTCTTGAGGAGGGGTGCACAAGGGAGTGCTTAAGGGGAGATGGGAAAGTTCCAGTGGCAAAAGAGTGATTACAGAAATCGGCCAAGGCTGGAGCGAGGGTGTGAATATGGTCCTTGATGGTTCTGGAGGAGCAGGAGAGCACCTGTTTGGATGACACTTTCATAGATGGGACTTGTCTAGAAACCTCATCAGGTGTTGTCAGCGAGAAAAAGGAGAAAGGATAAGGAAAGGGGGAGGTGGCCAAAGGGGGGGGGGCAAGAGAGGAAGAGGGAGAGGAAGAGGAGATAGAGGACAGGATGTCCTGAGTTTTAATGTAGAGGTGAGAGGCCAGAGCCTCACAGATGGCTTGGGAGGGAACAGGAGAGGTAGAGACAGCAACAGAATTGGCCAATTCCTCGCAGATTTGAAAGAATTCGGCCGTGTTGTTAGAGGACACAGAGACACAGGTTTGAATGTGTGCTCTCTTCTTGGACAGGACAGAGTCTGTATAGCCTCTGAAGCAGGTAGCAGGCCTGTTTGTCAGAGGATGTGCCCGAAGCCCTCCACTTCCTCTCAGCACACCTGCACTTGCATTTCAAGATGGCGAGGTCGGAATCATACCAAGAGTTGCACTTGGAGGTAGGCTTCAGCCGGATTCTCGTGACAGGGGCAAGTATGTCCAGGATGTTGGAAATAGAAAGATGCAGATTAGAAAGGACTGTGACAGGGTGTGAGTCATCCACAGTAGTAGGAGGAGCTGAGTAATTAGTGGCAAAGGTATCCACTGACACACTCTTCATGGGCCGAATGACTGAGAAGGTAGGTAGCAGTGCTGGGGGGGGGCTTTGCCTGAGGGATCGAGAGTTGCAGATGAGAGGAGAGTGGTCCTTGTCTTGGCTTGGGTGGCTCTTGCTTTCTAAAGCCATCTGAAAGATGGGGACAGCTTTGTTGTCAAAAGCAGATCCTCCTCTGACTGTCAGAAATGAATTTCCATGCACCAGAATTTCTTGCTAACTTTTCCTTCCCATCGAATATCATCCTTTGTAAGCTTTATGCATCCCTGAGTGCTTTTACATCAAACTTGACATTGAGCACAAGATTCCAATCTTTGTAGGGCTGGACTTTTTAAGTGAGGGATATTCATCTCTGGAGTTGGCCAATGTATTAAAGTTTGTTTGCTTTCCCTTCCAACAGGTTTTGGTGGGAAACCACAGTTTACCACATTGACTGAAAAGTGATTGTACATATATTTTACATAGTGTTTTTTAAGTAGTGATATTACTGTGTTGGCCATTATTCACTTGTGTTTGTTCTGGGCCTAATGAATTGTATATTTTTGTATACTATGGTCTAAGGGTAATTCTTGTCGCCCTACTGTGTGTGCTCATCCAAGTCCTCACATCACCCCCAGTGCTCCTGAGACTTAGCCGTGGTTGGTCTCTAAGCTACCGTGAATTGTCATGGCTAACTTCGCAGAAGTGTGCCTGTTTCACTAACAAGGGTGGCCTCCTAACCATCTGTTCACCAGAGCAGGCTTTAGAAATCCATTCTAACAGGCAGATGTGGCGTCAGCCATCTTTAATGCCTTTTAATGCATGATTAATGATCACAATTTTTTTAGTATGGCATTATGAAGGGTATTCATGTTCAAAGATGACTGATGGGTTGTGATAAGCGACATTACACTCTGACGTTGTGATGTCACGTGGGGATTTGTACCACCATTTTCATAATATATTTCAAACGTGGTGACAATTACATGGGGTTTTACCAGTGCATGCTATTTTCCTATAACTTACTAATATCATACTTACCCTAATATAGCAATATTTCTGTCCAATTTACAAAGTTTCACCTTAAAACTCTGCCATTTCCGACCTTCTAGCATAATTTGTAACAATTCTATACACTTTTTGCAACTTTTTACACTGTTTCTACATCCGTTGACATCCGCGAACGTCTTACGTCATCGCAGACCTTCTGGGCAGTGCCATGTGACCATGCCCTAGTGCGTGGCATGATGACTGGTCCGCAAACGCGTCTGCACTTTGCGATCGAGTCCGTGCTTCGAAGACAGTTCGGAACTGCATTTTCTACTGATCTAGGAACTTTGAAGCTCAAAATGTACCCTTGCACAGCTCCTACACCTAAACTTATTCATTATACATTAGCAATCTAGTACAATGCACATACTTGGAAAAATATGATCAATACTGCGATTTATCTTAAAGATGGTATCAGCTAATGCCATCCCTCCACCGCAAGAGCTATCACCACCACCAGCTGGAGGACCTACACAACAAAAAAGTGCAGTACTTCCAAAGACAATGAAGAGGACCAAGAACATGAGGTAGAGGAACTGCCTACCTCTAGCACCCAGAGAGAATCATGGGTGTGGCAGTTCTTTACCACTGTTGGGAATGTACCAAAGTCTAAAGCTACCAAAGTGAAATGCACTGAGTGCAACTTTGTACTCAGTCGCGGACTACCTGGACAGTACTCCTACAGGACCATCTCCATGCACCACCACACCAAATCCAACCACCGCAATGCTCTCAGAAAGGTTGTTCCTTTCTTAGCAAGTGGCAGGCTGTCTTACTCCACCTCATGTACCTCAACCAATACTGTAACCACACAGCCTACATCTGAGGGACACAAAATCCCAACAGCTACCTTGCAAGCAATACAAAAGGCTGTTGATCCATATCTTTCTAAAACAGATTCCTCTGTAGGTACTGCAACACACCACTCTGCAGCGGGGAAGCAATTTCAAAGTGCTTTTGAAGCTGTTATCGAAGAGCATGAGAAACAATGCCCACCTACCATAGAAGTAACAGATGCACAACATCTTCCAATGTCCACCTGCCCCTCCATATTAGTGCTTGGTACCTCTTCCCTCATTTCCCTCCCCATTTTACGTTCCAACCTCTCCTGCAAAAAAAATAAATAATACATCAAACAACAACAAAAGGAAGGTTCCACCTTTCACAGTTTAAAAAAATCTTATAGACTCCATCTACTTTACATTTCTCAGTAAAGTACTGTTAGGAAAGATTTCATAATTGTATGCAATTTTCCGTCCATGTGTCAAACCTCAAACCCCAAACCTTTTGCTGCTGTTTAGGCACCATTGACTGACTTTGCCAGAGAAGCACAGCCTTCAGCTGCACTCCTCTGGGCTTTCGCTCACTTTTTATGGGGAAACTGACATGCCCTTAAGACAGTCAGAACTGGGAGACTTTGTTTCTCTTAGTCCTTTCCACATGTTGCAGCTTTTGTGCAACATGTAACAAGTGTGCAATGTATTTTACCATACAGCACACTTGGGTCTCTAGTAATTTCCAAAGGCCCTAGAAACTCTTGCTGGACTTTTTATGAACTATGCAGATGTGTCGTGGACAAGACTGGTGGCAGCTATCGTTTTGCATTATTTTTTAACCCTTTCTTGCCATGATATCCGCGTTAACCGCGTTTGGCACGAATAGGTGGCCTGGCTCCAAAATGGCCATGCCACGAGGTTCTTTGTCCTGTCCTTTGGCCATCTTGCCCCTTTTCACCTTCCCAAGGTCGAGCCGACCCGGGCCAGTCCTTATTTTGTCATGCACTTTCCCGCGAATCCCAATGCTTTCGATGGCTTCTTCGTGCCTTGTATGTGTGACTCCAGCATGTGGGCGGGAATGTCTGATTCCAATACACATCCTGGGTGCCAGAGAGTCTGGAGTGCCATGAATACATGGGACCACCGTGGTCCATGATTGGTCCACGTATGGAGTGTGTGTTTGTGAGCAGATCTCCCATTGGGTCCTCTCCGTTTTGGCGCAAAGGGAACTTTGGATAAGAGGAGGCTGAAAACACCACTACCATGTCGATCTCCTGAACAAAGGATAGAAGCCATGTATCCTGCAACACGAAGCCGAGTCCAGGAACCGGTGGTGACCTGCTGGAAGGTTTGGCACCCTGAGCCCGCTGTCGTCCCGTGGGACTCTTCTGCATCTGGTTATCCTAGTAGGTCTGCGAAGACGCTTCGACCAATTGGAAGAGTGGGACCCACTATTCTCAGCACCTTCATCAAACCCTGCAAGTAAGCTTTCTCGGAAGTGTCCCTGGGCCAACCAGTGGACTGACCAGCTTACCCAGTTGCTTTGCTCTGTCACCGCCGCCGTTTGGCGGAGGCCCTTGAAACTTGGTATACTGCTAGCTCTCTGTCCGCAGCACCCTCAAACTGAATTTTGTACACTTGGCATTCCCAGGTCTGAAGTGAGATGAGTGCGCCAGGACCATAGTAAACGCGGTTAATGTGTTGCCCTGCCGCAGCAACGACCTGTGCAAGTTCGCTGCATTTGTGACCCTTCTGCCCCTGAAGCCTGCTGCAGTGAAACTGGGTCGATTCGTCCTCCCAGAGAGGAGAAATCGCCACTGTCCCGTTTGGGAATCATTGCTGTATCTTGGGAACTACAAGGTGCTGAGACGTCCTTTTTGCCACATTCAAACCTGCCAGCAAGTGGACTGTACTCGCAAAGTTTGGGTCTGCCTGCATTGGGGACCGGTGAGTAGTCCTTTCCCCAACTGGTGACCCCTAGCGCAGGAGCCTATTTTTGGGCACAAGTAGCCCCTGAGGGCCCCTGAGGGCCCCTTTCCTTTGCACAACTATTGCGAAATAGCGACTCCATCCCACACTCTCAAACTGCCGCTTCCCTCAAGTGGAGGTCCTTCTTGAATAGTGGAACTTGTTCTGCATTTCCTCATCCACCTTCCTGAGCTGCTAGAGACCCTTGAAGAGACCCTATCCTGCCATTGGCACAAACGCGTCCATGTACCATTGAGCAAAAGGCTCTTCTCTTCGTAGGGCTTGGACTGCCTCTTAGTTAGGTGTATTTTTTATGTGGAACTGGGTCCAAAGATTATCTGCACTGCCTGTTTCCTTCCCATCTAGGTTGTCAACATATTTTGTGCATTTAACCCTTTGGACCCCAATGATCTTCCATATATATTGCATTGAGTGTGATGTATTGGTTTACTTATTGTTACTGTTATTCTTTGCTATGGTCTATGTTACAAAGGCCTTGTAATAAATGTGTCTATATTTTTAATATAACACCTGTCTGGAGTAATTTGTAAGTGTCCTTGCTCTGTGTGCTCATTGAGGTCCTTCAGTCACCCTCACCCCTCCTGAGACTTAGTCTTGACTGCCTGCCATAGCTACCCTGATTGGTCTGGCTTGTCCAGAGGTTACCCTGTTCCAAGAAACTAGGCTGGCCTTCTGAACCTCTGCCCCTCCAGGTCAGAGTTCAGAAATCCTTCTTAACAAATTGGTGTAGAGCATTGGGATAGGACTGACGTTATCCAGTGTTGCATACTAGTGAAGGCATTTCAAGTTATTTCTACCAGGACACATAGTGAATTGTTGTAGTATAACTGAAAAAAGGCCACAGTCCTATCTAACAATATGGAAACAAGTACCTTGTTAACTTTAAACTCTTCTAAATCTGAAACATTGAGAAAGAGGTGTGCTGAGAGAGGTGTCTCTGCTCAAGGCACAAACATGGAAATGATCCAAAGAATCATGGACTGGCAAGAAGCTCAGCTTAGTGCTATAACTTCTGAGGACAGTGCAGAAGGAGGTGGGGCTGCTCCCACTGGCAGAACTGGCAGTTCTGTTGCTGCACTGATCTCCAGTGACCAGGAGGATTTGGAAGATGTAATGTCTAATGTTTCCTCTGCGAGTGCTGAAGGTGAGGCCATGCTTGAATTCAAGAATCAAGAGCTGCTGTTTAGGCAGAAGGAGCTTGAATTTAACATTGCCAAAAAGAAGATAGAGCAGGCAGAAAAACAAAAAGACAGGGATCACCAGTTGGAACTGGCCAAGCTTCAAGTTGCCAATGGATCCAAGGGTCCTGGACATGGGTCTGGGGCCTCCTCTCATCCAAGGTTTCCTAAGGATCTGCTCAGTGTGTATGAGGAAAAGAATGACATTATGGACTGGCTGAATACATTTGAGTATGTATGTGAAGTTCAACAAGTTGACAATGGTGATAAAATTGCCTGGTTACTTAGCAGACTGCCCCCATTCTGGCTGCAGTGCCATTATGGAAATGTCAAAAGCTGAGAGAGCGGATTTTGCAATGTTGAAGCAAACTCTCATCTTAAAGTTTGGAAAGACTCCTGCCCAATAGTTAAAAAGATTCAGAGAGTACAAAAAGAAAGACAGTGGTACTTGGGTATCTTATGTAACTGAATCCTTAAAAAACTTTACTGGCTGGGTTGAAGGTTATAAGGTCTCTACTTTTGAAGGTATGATATGTCTTGTCATGCTAGAACATATTTTTGCATCTTCTTCCCATGAGTTTAAGCAGCATTTGGCAGATTCAAAGGAGATAGATCCTAAGAAGCTTGCCATAGCAGCAGATTTGTGGGTGTCACATAGAGTGTCCCATAAGGACAAGACTCATCCTGGTAAGCAGGAAGAGGGGAACAAGTCCAAAGATAAGGAGGGTGGGGACTCTGATAAAACCTCCTCCCATAAGGGCCACACAAAGAAAAATAAGGGTAAGAAACAAGAAAACTCACAGGATAGTGGTGGTCAGCCTCCAAAACAGAACTCTGGTTATTGTAAGCCTCCCTATGTAAACATACCCAGAGTATCTTGTTTTGCTTGTGGAGCAGCTGACCATGTGAAGGGGGATCCCATATCTAAGGTCAACAGCTTGGGGGTCCACTCTGCTAATCTGGCTTTCTCCTCCTATGAGGAAGAAGAGATTACAGGGGCATCCTTCTCCTTAGGCTTCTTCCCCAGTGGAATAGAAGGTGAGGTAGTTTTTAGTTTCCCTGGGTTCCTGTGATCCTAAAGTCTCAGAGGCTTATGCTAGGATTCCAGATAACACCAAGCACTACTTTAAAGACAGTGTGCTGATCAATGGAGTAGATACTCCAGCTCTTAGGGATAGTGGGTGTAAGCAGACTGTAGTGGATTCTACCTTGGTAGACCCAGAAGAAGATACAAGAGCTCCTCTGGTGCCCACTAAGTTGGCTGATGGCCCACCTCTCATGTTCCCAGTAATACCTGTAAATCTTAGTATAAATGGTACAACAGTCAGGATTCCAGTGAGCATACAGAGAAGTGTCCCAGGAAAGGTCTTGCTGGGAAATGATCTCAGAGCCTTAGGGCTTGTGGGAGATACAACTGACAGAGCCTGCACAAGGTCTCAAACAAGGGCAGCACTAGCCAAGACCAAGGCCATGCCCCAGCCAAGGGGGAAACCCAAGGCTAAAGGAGTAAGAAAATAAAAAAGAGGGAAAGAGAATATTCCCCCTAACTCACCTACCACTGAGGTGGAGGTAGTTGGTCAATCACCAGGACCTGATGAGGAGGTGGTGATACCTGAAGTATTTGACCCTAATGACCATCCTGAACTAAAAAACTTCATAGTTGAAGGTGGTCCTGACAGGGAAGAATTTAGTAAGGGACAACGTGAGTGCCCATCTCTGAAAGGCCTAAGGAGACAGGCCTGCTCCCAGCTTGAGGTTGAACCTCCTGGGAAGCACAGGATTTTTTGGGAAGGTGGGCTCCTGTATAGTGAGCCTACAGAGTCTACAGAAGGAGACCATAGGAGGTTGGTGGTTCCCCTTTGAATCAAGAGAACCAAGCAAAGGTTATCCATGCACTTCTACTGGCCCAAGATGGGGGTGCAAGTAGAAAGGTACTGCAGTAGTTGTGCCTCCTGCCAGTTATCTGGTAAGAGTGGCTCAAAAATCCAAGCTCCATTGGTACCACTCCCAGTTGTGGGGGTACCATTTGAGAGGGTAGGGATCGACATTGTTGGTCCCCTTGAAACCCAAACATCCTCAGGCAATAGGTTTATCCTGGTGCTGGTCGACCATGCCACCAGATATCCTGAGGACATCCTATTGAAGACTGTGACTGCCAAGTCAGTTGCAAAAGCTTTACTTGGCATGTTTACTAGGGTTGGCTTCCCTAAAGAAGTTGTGTCTGACAGAGGCAGCACCTTTATGTCGAAGTATATGCAGGCCATGTGGAAGGAATGTGGTGCCACATATAAAATTTCATCGGCATACCACCCACAGAACAATGGTCAGGATGAAAGGTTTAACTGGTGCTTGAAAAGCATGATTGGGGCTCTGGAACAATCTCAAAGAAGAAAATGGGATCTTCTGTTACCATGCTTACTGTTTGCCTACAGAGAAGTACCACAAGAGGGTGTTGGCTTCAGTCCATTTGAACTTCTGTTTGGTCACCCTGTAAGGGGACCCTTAGCCATAGTCAAGGAGGGATGGGAGATGCCCACTCCCCATATTACTACCAATGTAGTGGACTATGTGCTAGGGCTCAGAAAAAAGATGGTATGCCTGATGGGTCTGGCTGTGAACCATTGAAGGCAGGGCAATCTCTGGTGAAGCATTGGTATGACCAGAAATCTTCCCTCATCAATTTCACACCTGGTCAGCAAGTCCTGATCATGAATCCTATAAGGCCTCAAGCTCTACAGGCCAAATGGTCAGGCCCTTACGCAGTGGTGGAGTCACTGGATGAGGTCAACTATTTAGTGGATCTTGGAAGGCCTGGACAGGCTCCAAAAGTGTCCCATGTAAATAGACAGAAGGCTTTCATCCCAAGAGTTGAAATCTCTGCACTGCTACTGGCTTCAGATGTTGAGGAGGAGGAGTCAGAACCTCTCCCTGACCTATTCCAAAGCAGTCCTTCAGATGGCACCATTGAGGGTGTCCGAGTGGCCCCTCACCTGACTTTTGATCAACAGGCTGAGGTGAAAAGTTTGCTTTGGCAATTTTCCCCCTTGTTTTCACAGTCCCCCGGTTTGACACCTTGGTGCAAACATAACATAGACACAGGAGACAGTGTAACTACCAAAAGTAGGGGATACAGAATGTCAGACAAAGTAAGGCCTTACATGTCAGTGTGAGTAATCATATACTATTTAGGAAAACAAAAGAATTGCGCGGGGATGTGTATCAACAAGGATTAGGGAACAATATAACAAGTATTTCAGGTGCAGGCGGACATACGTCACAAGGCCACTTGGGACAGAAAAAATCGAGCAGAACCAGAGCTGTGTATTGCTA
The DNA here is from genome assembly GCF_040938575.1 of Ambystoma mexicanum. Classification (NCBI taxonomy): domain Eukaryota; kingdom Metazoa; phylum Chordata; class Amphibia; order Caudata; family Ambystomatidae; genus Ambystoma; species Ambystoma mexicanum. The sequence goes on along the minus strand of NC_090924.1, from coordinate 49,082,366 downwards.
CGCAGCAAGCCCAAATGCACTCCAAGGGTAAAATAATCCCTATAAACAGATAAATGTTTCTTAACTGGATTTGCACCGTTCAGGCGAGTTTTTGGGTACAAGAGTACCTTGTTATCTTCTATACTTGATACAAATAATTAGTAGCAATTTCACATTAGCGAAAAACATAACGTTTAAAACATCAGTGAGGAATGTATAAATAAATAAATCAGAACCTAGATTATAGAGGTAACCCTTGGATTTTAATTTTTCAAGTCCAACAAGTTATTAGAAGCGATAGAATCAGATTTACACAGTGTCCTCTATTCACACATAGAGAACATATATGTCCATGTTACATATAATACACAGAACCTTTTTAGAACATAGAGAATGCCTTACAACAAATGGCATTGTGTAAATCTGCCACAGGTCTCTGAAAATGTGTAACTTCACAAAACTATAATCAATAGCTCCAATCAACATCAACTTCCAGCAAAAATCCCTTTTTGAGTGTCAAAAAGATGACCGACGCGTTTCGGTTCATAGAACCATCTTCAGGGTATAGACTTTCACTGTTCCTATTTCACAATAATATTCATAACATGGACCATGTAGGGTAATAGAAAAAGAAAACTATTCAGTGTAAGATCTTAGTTTTTATAGAAACCGTTAGGGGTGTAGAGTGGATAGAATACACTAACCTTGCTGATACGTGAACGAGGTGTCCAGTAATGACCCAGTCTTTTGGTAAACAACCCAAAGGACAGGGCAGAGGTGGGGTGCGGCCAATATAATATCTAAAATCAGACCAAAAGAAGACCCATATGTAAATAGCAGTCTCCTACCTAAGGAGGACAAACCAATTGTAGGTACGGAAATGTGAAGAGTAAGGTACAGCGTGTAGAATACTGTCATGGACACGGCAAAGCCGCGCCATGGTCTGTGGAGTTTGTCAGCCGCAAGCGGTATTGCTATGGAGGCTATGTGTGCTCCTCAAAGACATTTGTGTGAACACGAACGAAAGGAGCCGACCTGTGTAATCGGGTAGATCCCGATGTGAATACAGAATCCTTCTCTTCGAATACATACTCACAGTTGTACACGTGAGTCGGGCAAGTGTATAGTAAAACGTGATGGAAGCGTTGCTGGACCCTTACCTCTGAATCCGAGAGCTTCTGGACAGTCTGGCCGGCGCACAATGCGCGGTTCGACTGAGCTCAAGCGTTATGCATCGTCCTGGCAAACCCGCGCGCGGTTCGCCAGGGCGACGTCCATCTTAGTATGGGCATTGGGAGGTGTTCAGTTGCTTGGCAACGCGGCACAAATTAAAAGAGAATTCTGGTTTTCTGAATGGTCATAACTGTCAGTAGATGGGATAAGAAAGCACACATGGGGGCACTAACGCAGCCCAAAGGGGACCGCTGGGTGCCCCCATGGTGCAAATGGTAATTATGGCGGGATCAAGAGCGCGCATGGGGGCACAACCGCAGCTCAAAAAGAACTGCGGGGTGCCCCCATGGCGCTGAAAGGTAAACATGGACAGCCATCATGAATGGCCACCGTACGAGAGATAGAATATAAAAATTAGTAAACACTAATACAAGTAGGGGTGAAGGTACATGCTCACCGACCAATGCAAGAAGGTCCTGCATGTAGGTCCTCAGAAACAAACTCTGAGTGAAATTGAGTCAATGTGGAAGAACATCAAAAACGGGCACAGAGGCGGAATCATGAGTTAGTACGGTGCCAAAATGACAAACCGTGGAGCCAACGATCTACCTGAAGGGTAGGAAGCAAGGTTGAACAAATAAAAGGAAATCACTAATACTTCCACTGGAGTGAAATGGGGCTCATGGAGCACTACATGGGAGAAGAAATCAATACTAAGAAAATGTTTTGTAAGCGTAAGAGCCATAAACACTGTCCTCAACATATACAATATAGTAATGGATCATACAGACATCAGAAGGAACAATTAAAAGCACAGAGACAATTAGTATGGCATTAATTCCACAAGAGTAAACTTAACATGAATGCTAGCAAAGAAGGTTCATATTGGCGGTAATAACACTAGTGGAGGAGTGTGGAAAAAACCCTCAACCAAACATGTACCGACAATTAAGGCTCAAGTCTCTTTGAAGAGGAGGTCATATATCTTAGTGTTACACAAAACACATAAGGTCGAACTCGGTATTCATGCCGCGAGGGCTAAGTGAGTCCAAAAGTTCAATCCATAGGATTTCTCGCTGTAACACTTTCCGCTGAACATCACCACCCCTGCTCCCCATTGTGACTTGCTCCAAGATGACACATTTCAGTTGTGCGATGGTGTGACGTGCTTCTACAAAGTGTAAAGAAACTGGGGACCTTAAACTCTTAGTACAGATGTTGGATTTATGTTCTGACCACCTTGTTTTCACTTTTCTGGTGGTCATACCCACATACTACAAGCCACAAGGGCATCTCAAAGCATATATTACATTTTGGGCATCACATGTGCAGCAATGTCTGAGTAAAATTAGTTTACCAGAATGAGGGTGTGATATACTGTTGCCTTTTATGATATTGCTGCAGTGCTGGCAGTTGTAGCATGGAATAGTCCCCTTGAACAAATTCGGAGTGCCGGCAGATGGTACTTCAGCTTTGACCAAACTCTTACGCAATGACCTACTATTCCTGAGGGCGAAAGTAGGTAGTTTTTGAAATAGTTGCTGTAATTGAGGGTCCATTCCTAGCATTGCCCAATTCTTTTTGATTATCCTCCTAATCTTCATGCTCTGCATAGAGTAGGTGGTAACGTATACTAGTGTTTCTCCTGATTTGGGGGGCTTAGGAGTCAGCAGTGTCTCTCTATCAGTACCCCTCACTCTCTCCGCCACTTCAGTGATTTTTGACTGATTATAGCCTCTTAACATGAATTTAGACTCCAGTAATGATGATTGACGTTCATACTCGATGTTCTCCGAAATTATCCTTCTGTAGCGAAGAAATTGGCTGAATGGCACACTATCGACAGTTCTCTTTGGGTGGAAGCTTGTAGCGAGCAACAGACTGTTTCTGTCGGTCTTTTTCGTTTAAATCCTGGTCTCTAAAGAAGTGTTAGCAACATATATCTCAACATCCAAAAAATGAATAGTGATGTTACTTGTCTCAGTGGTAAATTTAATCCGGGGGTGCATAGAATTCATCATTTCATAGAAGTTGTGTAATTCATATTCTGGCCCGGACCAGATACCAAAGATATTGTCAATATATCTGACGTAAAGTGAGAGGTGTCTCATCCAGCTTGGAGAAGTGAGGATGTTTTCATATTCGAGGTAATACATGTAGGCATTGGCATAGCAGGGTGCCATAGCCGCACCCATGCTTGTGCCTGATGTTTGGAGGAAAAATCTATCTTGGAATTTAAAGAAATTATTCATCAATACCAGTTTTAGTAGAGTTAATACAAAGAGTCTGTCACCCTGGCATTGGTCAGATTGTAACAACAGCCATTTGATTGCTTCTAGGCCCGCTTCATGTACGATGTTCGTGTAAAGCGATGTGACATCCATGGTAAACATCACGTCTCTCCCTTTGACAAATTGCACACTTTTCAATTTGTGTAAGAAGTGCATAGTATCCTTAACATATGTCGTTGTTTTCTGGACTAGAGGTTGTAGAATTTTATCCAGGTACTGGGCCAATGGTTCTAGGAGGCTTTCTGTGGCCGCTATAATTGAGCGTCCCGGAGGGTTGATTAGTCTCTTATGTAACGACCTGTGCAAGTTCACTGCATTTGTGACCCTCTTGCCCCTGAAGCCTGCTGAAGTGAAACTAGGTTGATTCGTCCTACCAGAGAGGAGAAATTGTCACTGTCCCATTTGGGAATCATTGCTGTATCTTGGGAACTACAAACTGCCGAGACGTTCTTTTTGCCACATTCGAACCTGCCAGCAAAGTAGACTGTACTGGCGAGGTTTGGGTCTGCCTGTGTTGGGGACCAGTGAGTAGTCCTTACCCCAACCGGTGGCCCCTAGCGCAGGAGCCCATTTTTACGCATGATTGGCACCTGAGGGCCCCTTTCCTTTCCACAGCATTGAGAAATAGCGACTCCATCCCGCACTCTCAAACTGCCTCTTCCCTCAAGTGGCGTTCCTTCTTGAATAGTGGGAACTTTTTCTGCATCGCCTCATCTGCCTTCCTGAGCTGCTAGGGACCCTTGAAGAGACCCTATCCTGCCCATTGGCACAAGCGCGGAACGTGTACTATTGAACAAAAGGCTCCTCTATTCGTAGGGCTTGGACTGCCTCTTAGTTAGGTGTATTATTGATGTGGAACTGGGTCTAAAGATTACCTGCACTGCCTGTTTCCTTCCCCTCTAGGTTGCCAACATATTTTGTGCATTTAACCCTTTGGACCCCAATGGTCTTGTATATATATTGTATTGAGTGTGATGTATTGCTTTACTTAGTGTTACTGTTATTCTTTTCTATGGTCTATGTTACAAAGGCCTTGTAATAAATGTGTCTATACTTTTAATATAACACCTGTCTGGAGTAATTTGTAAGTGTCCTTGCTCTGTATGCTCATTGAGGTTTTTCAGTCACCCTCACCCCTCCTGAGACTTAGGCCCTCATTACGACCCAGGCGGTAAGTATACAACATTACCGGCATGGCGTAACTAACGTTTACGTGCTGGGTCAAAGCCGTAAAAAGCGGGACATTACGACCCATCGTGCACGAGCATTACGCCATGCCGGTAATGTAAACTGCGCCATGGAGTTAATGCCCCCAAAACGGCACCTACCGGCATCGTATGCCGCGCAAGGTGCACCACCGCCACCCCGACCACCGTTCATAGCGGTGACCGTAGTTAGCGGTCACCGCAATTAGCGGTGACCGTAGATAAGCGGAACCGGAAGTAGCGTCACCGCGGCGGAACGGGAAAGAGCACGGTGGCCATCTTTAAAAACACAATCCATTGGCATCCTCCGCAACCACTGGACATCCGAGCCTGAGACCCGGCAAATACCATCAGCAACCTTCTTCCTGCAAGAAAATGCCTAAAGTGGTTAAAAAAGCCTGTGACCGCCAGCGGCAAGACCGCTTCACCAGAGAGGAGCTTACCATGCTTGCGGAGACCCTCCAGGAGAACGCCGCAGTGGTATTCTCCAACCAAATGACCAGACCGGCCATAGCCAAGAAGAAGGCCATATGGGCACTGGTAGCTCAGCGGGTTAGTGCCGTGGGAACAGCACCCCGCAATGTGAGACAGTGCCGCAAGCGGTGGGACGATCTCCGGCTCAGAGTCAGGAGCATACTATCGGCAAACAGGAACCTGGCCACGGCAACCGGGGGAGGATCGGAGTCCCCTATTAAATTGCAGCCATGGGAGGAAATCTGTGCCTCCACCATCGGAATGGAGAGCATAGAAGGAGTAGGAGGAATGGAGAGAGGAGCCCCGACATCAGGCGATGCAGGTAGGTGGCTCAAATCAAGCCATGCAAAATTCACCAAAGTCCATTCATGTGAAGTACAATGTTGCCCCATAGTGTAAATGCAACACATCAGCAGGAGACTGCCCACAGATACATCCGATCTCCACCCTGTACACATGCAGTATGCACACCCTAACTGCAGGCACCCACATACCTCCATGCTACTTCCACACAAAAGGGAGACAACCTGTTTTCCCCTGCCTCAAATGTGCCGCATGTACTAACTGATAAGATGTCAGTCGTCACAATGCCCGCCCAATGTCCGCAGACCCATCAATAACACTTTCCCCCACCACAGGCTCAAATTCCGACCTTGAGGATGAGGACACCACTGCCTCCACACCCACCAAGAGGGCCAGGACAACTGTGCCAACACCACAACCCTCCACCTCTGCCGTCCCGAGGAAAACCCCACAGCAGCCAAAATCCATGCCAGGAAAACAGGACAGGGCACTGACAGCCACCCCAGCAGGCAGCACAGAAGCAGCAGCAGCAGCAGCAGACATTACCCAAATCGTGCCCACAGAAGGGACAGGCTCTGCTGCAAGCAGCACTATTGGGGAAACTGCTGCCATTGCAGCCTCCTCCGATAGCGAAGCAGGGATCATTGAGGAGATTGATGTCGGAAGCCCCACTGCCCACCCTCATTCCCCCTACCTGTCCCTAAGCAGCCCGCATGCGGATGCCACACAGGGGCAGTTAGAGGATGAGGATTGGCCAGGCTCTCCATCCCCGCTGCAGGAGGTGAGCAGCCCAATGGGAATACCACTGCCATTAGCTATGGGCCAGAAAAAACAACAAAGCCTGGAGGAGATCGTCACCCGGCAGCAGCAACTATCCTCGCTCCTCAATGAGCATTTCGCAGAATCAGGGGGGTCAAGGGCAGCAATGGAGAAATGTGCGGAGACAGTGAAGGCTGCTATAGAGTCCTCCACAAAGGACATCTGCGCAGAACTCGCCGCTGTGCGGCACGTCATCTCTGAACTAGTGCAGACAATTCGGGACATGCGTCCAAATGAGCAGGCAGGAACCTCCTCGGGTGCCAGCTCGACACCAAGCAGCCCCATCCGCCGATCGGGGAGGAACCTGCGCAGCACAGGCAGGGGTGCCCCGGGGGCCAGGGGAGGGGGCTGCCAATAGTGGCCGGACAGTGGAGAAATCCTACATCAGACACTGCTGCACAGACTTACTCACACCTTTGTAGGGATTCCAGGGGGGAGGGTGGAGGGGGGAGTGGGTGTGTTGGGGAGTTCAGGGGGGAGGGGGAGTGGGTGTGTTGGGGAGTTCAGAGGGGAGGGGGGAGTGGGTGTGTTGGGGAGTTCAGGGGGGAGAGGGGAGTGGGCGTGTTGGGGAGTTCAGGGGGGAGGGGGGAGTGGGTGTGTTCAACAAAATCACTTTCACAATACACTTTTCATATTTGCACAAATCAGATGTGTGGACATTGCTCATTGCGTATGTGTGATTTATTGGTAAACAGTCCCCAGTGTCCATATAACAGACGCACACAGTGCCACAATCGTCATCTCCAGGTGACACCCCCCATTCGCGTGTGCTAGAATAATTGGTTGATCAGAGTACTACGCATTTCACGCCCCTCCTGTGCATCGCCGCCTCCATGAGGTGCTGCCGAATCCCCACCTTCATCATCCTCATCGTCAGGTGGTTGCAGTTCTGCATCAGGGGGCAGGGGCACATTGCGTCTGACGCACATATTGTGTAGCATGACACATGCCATGACGATCTTTGCCATCTTCTCATGGCGGTACAGGAGTGCCCCACCAGACCTGCTGAGGCAGCGAAACCGTGCCTTCAATAGGCCAAATGCCTGCTCAATCACCACACGGGTACGTGTATGTGCACGGTTGAAGTCCTCCTCATGCTGGTTCTGTGGGTTCCGGACTGGTGTAAGGAGCCACCTCTTCAGGGGATAGCCTGCATCACCTGTATGTGGGCGAGAATGTATGTGTCAGTCATGACGTCTATTTCAAAACATGACGTGCCACCATGGCTTGCATCCAACTGTTACTTCGGACCTCTTTTAAATGCACTAATTGATTCACACTATGCAACCAGTATATGCTCATGGCTCTTATGGAATGTTGTGCATGCCATCAACCAATGTATGCAGGGGGGTCAAGTGCCTTGTGAGTGTCCATCCACTGTGTTCGTTCATGCCGTTTGTTTTGGTGGCCTGGCACGTGTCCTGTGAGGTCAACGCTCACATCATTGCAACATTGCTGTCAGCCTCATCATGACCCCAGTGAGCAATACTGATGTTGATAGGGACATTTTGTGGGCCTTGCTGTCTGTGTGATGGTGTGTTGATGTTTCTGTCCGTCATGTGCCTCATTCGTGCGCAGTTATGGGGACAGGCCTTTCAGTGGATGGTGTCTGGTGACGTGCATGTAGGTGCATTTCGTTGAGGTCAATGTGGTGTGAATTGGTACAATGCACTTGCAGATGGTTGTGTCATGGTTGGGGCACACCTTCATTCACGTGGTGGGGCTGCATACATCGGGCATTAGGTTTAGTGGTGTCAGCTGAAGTTTGTGCTGCTTTAGGGTATGATCTGGCTCCGTTGTCTCTGCTACTCACAGCCAGGTGGAGTATTCAGTAGGGGTGGGATGGCGGTTGGTGTTTCTATCATGCTGTCAATGTCGTTGTGTATCATGTCTACGATGGTGGTGATGGTGTCCCGGTCCAAACGGTACAGGGTGTGGATCTGCTCAGCGGTGAGGTTGAATGGACTGGCTCTGATGCGTGGGATTGTGGGCTGCCTGCGTGGTGCCACTGGCTGTGCTGGTGGGGCTTGCTGGCCCTGCCTTGCCCTCCTTCTCCTCCTGCGTCTCCTCTGTGCAGCCTATTGTTGTTGTTGTTGTAGTTGAAGTTGTAGCACTTGCATTGCTATCAGGTCCTCCAGCCCCAACATTGCTAGTCCTATTGGAATCATTGTGGAGTGTGACTGGGTCTGGGAAGGGGTTGGGTGTGCTCTTTTTGTACTTCCTGACTCTGTATTGCCTCCACCTGTGCTGATTCTGTGCACCTGTGGCAGCTGGATTCACTGCACAAGGCCCTTTACGGTTGGTTCGCGATGGCGTAATTAGCACCATGGCGGTAAGGTACTTAACGGGCTGGGTGATGGCGTTAGGTGCATGTCCGCTTGGGTCGTCATTCGCGTAGCTTTGCGCCATGCCGTTATTTGCGGTGTGGCAGGTCGCATGCGCGCGTCCTTGGTGCAGTTAGCGGCAGCGTTAAATACGATGCCGCTAATGGCATCGTAGTTAACGGTCACGGGTCATGATCGGACCTAGCGGAAAACGATGCCGGTAATCATTTACCGGCATCGTTTTTCACTTACCGCCTGGGTCGTAATGAGGGCCTTAGTCTTGACCGCCTGCCATAGATACCCTGATTGGTCTGGCTTGTCCAGAGGTTACCGTGTTCCAAGAAGGTTTATAGTGATAATATCGAATACAAAAATGTCGAAAGTCATAATTTCGAGAAAAAAAAATGTCGAAAAAAAAAATTGAATTTCTTTTTCACTATGTTTTTTATTCGAAAAGAGGGGTTCCCCCCAACCACCCTTTTTTATTTTTTTTGTTTTTACCTTTCTTTTACTCGCGACCCCCCCAAAAAATATATAAATAAAAAAATAAAGAATTCGATTTTTTTCTTTTTTCGACATTCTTTTTTCGAAATTATTGTCTTTCGACATTTTTTTTCTCGATATTATGACTGAACACCTTCCAAGAAACTAGGCTGGCCTTCTCAACCTCTGCCCCTCCAGGTCAGAGTTCAGAAATCATTCTTAACAAGTACATAGACTCAATAAGATTTTACAACAATTCCATTAGCATTTTGTGTTATGCTAATGGGAATAATGTGGCATTCATCCCCGGTTCCAGGGACTGGAACGGTGGATCGGATAATGACGGCTCCAGGCTGTTATCCCCCGTTCCAGCCCCTGCAATGATATGATATGATATGGCGTTTATAACCCGCCTATACAAAAGTGTTTCGAGGCGCGACAAGGCAAGGGAGGAGCAACCTAGGGGAGACAGACAGCATTCTTACTATGCCAGGTGTCATTCAGATCGCGCAAGTGCATGAGAAGGGGGAAGGGGAAAAGTGCGAGGGGGAAGGGAAAGGGGAAAGTGCAGTACATGGGATAGTAGAATAAATAAGATAAATAAAAGGCCGGATGGTGGCAAGTGCAAGGTAAGAGCAGACATAAGTGCTGGTGGGGGTCTGTAGGGATACAGAATACAGTCCCCAGGTGCGGGGGTTGTCAGGGAGGCAGTGCAGGTGTACAAATGGTGGGGCCTGGGCCCATGGTCACAAAGGGTGGCCAGGTAGCCAGTTCAGTCTCAGCCAGGAATTCAGCAGATGAGAGGGGTAGAGAAAGCAGAAGCAAAGAGGAAGGTTTTGAGGTGCTTCCGGAACCGGAGATGGCTCTCCCCAAGTCCAATTTCCAATGGGGAATGAAGGCCATTAGCACCCCGGTTTCTCAAAGTGGCGTCCCGCAGTAGGAAGGAAAATCCTTTTCCAAGATGGCCACCATGGAAAGGGAAGGCGGGTCTCCGTACAGAGGCCCTCTTCCCTTTCCATGGCAGCCTGCAGAAGACGAAGATAGAACCCTATGACCTTATTACCACGTGCAAATATGTTTCCCTTTCAAACTTATCCCACTTTTGAATAACTTTACCACATAGCCGGTCCCAGGTGCACATGGCCACTTTAACCCCATTTGTCATCCCTCGTGGTCATGGCCAGTACCCAGATTGTGCGGGTCAAGACTTTATGACATGACCCAGAAAATCTGTCCTCTGCCCATTGCCACAGGCTATACCTCAGTCACTAAAAGTATATCACAATTTTTTGTACCTACATTATGACACTTGTCAAAAAATAAAAAACGGGCACATTTGCTAAATCATGCATTAAGGTCCTTGCCAATGCTCCTTACATGAGTTTACTGGAAATCCGCCCATGTTTTAGTTTTTCAAAAGTGTCAAAATATATGTACATACAAGTCATATAACTTAGCCCCACTTGGAGAAATCCATTCAGACTTTACACAAACATTCAAGGTTGGGTCTAAAATTGCTCTGGAAACCTTTGCCCACATTCGTCAAACAGCAACAAAGTTGTAAGCCATCACAAAATGTTGAGGCCTCCCCTCTAATTTAGCTTCCTCTTGACAAAATTTCATCAAGCTTTACAAAAAACATTTATATCTAGATCTAAAATGTTTTTGCAAACTTTTGTGTAGATTTGTCAAATAGCACCACATTTATAAGCCTTTTACAATATTTTGGGACACCGCTCTAATGTTGCTCCTTTTTGACAGAATCCCACCAAACTTTGCATACACATTTATATTTAGATTTAAAATCGTTTTGCTAACTTTTGTGCAGATTCATCAAATGGCACCACATTTATAAGCCTTTACAATATTTTTGGACCCCCCTCTAATTTTGTTCCTTCTTGACAAAACAGCTTCATTCAAAATTAGGTCTAGATTAAAATTCCAAAATTTCATGCAGTTTCATTGCGTGGCGCCAAAGTTATAAGCCATCCAAAAACTGCTTTTCACCAAACCTGTAATGAAGAAATAGGCATAGATGACCCCGAACATCTGAAGTGTTTGCGAACAGTACAGGGCAGGACTGTACCCGAACATCCGGACTGTTCGCAGACTTCAGGGAGGAAAACACCATTTTTTTGGCTGCTTACGGCCATATCCCATCATATCCTCATCACCTCTTACCACCCCAGAGATTGTTTGATGAGGTTGACAAGTGCAATGCTGCGTTTTTTAATAGGTTTTTACCGCGATTTTCACGGACACTGGTGGATGTCCCTGAATCCAACATGGCAGGCATTTCCAAAAATCTGACGTACTTCACCCTTTCACCTTCGAATCAGTGGGCGCATCCAATGTCCGCAGACATCACCTTGGCCTCTGGGCCAATTGGGGGTGCATCTGCAGTGCGAACAGGGAAGTGAGTCCATGGACCAAACCCAGATATCACAACTTTTTTTGTACTTACTTTTGGGCCATTTAAAAAAAAGTTCAATAAGGATTCATCCATGTGGAGCAAAGTTATAAGCCACCCAAAAAGTGCTCTTCCTATAAGTTGAGCAACTTAACCATAACTACAGGGCTGCTACCGCAGACCCTGTAATATATGAATATAAAATAAAACGTTCAATTAAAACAACCATGGGGAAAAATGCACGGTTGAAATGCAAGCGTAGCAAGTCACCACAGTCATAACATGGCATGCAACGAAAAAACGCATGTACAAACTCATGAACCAACTTACCTGTGAACCTTAACCCTGACATTTTTTTTTACAAATAAAGAACTAAAATCCCAAGGTGACAAAATGGAAACCTAACACATTTGCAATTGCATGAGGTTATCTTAGGAGATTTGTAGGTTCCCCCTGTTCCTACGCTCCTCCTGTCAGACACATTTCATCCACCTTTAACTATAAGCATTACAGTATCTTTAGAAGTGATGTGGCCCAGGATCCTTTACTTTTATATCTCCCCAAAACACGTTTAACTAATAAAGAGCAATATTTTTTGTTTTGACAAGCTTTTTTTAATATACAAAAAGAGGCCTCTGTGGGAGCTGTTCTTTATTTGAGCAATGCCAACATTAAATACCATCATTGTAGAAAGTCTTTATTTTTGTGGATAGACAACATCAAACAGAAATCTATTTATGATTTTTTCATTTGACAAAAAGCTATCACTGGGAAAAACACAATTCAGTTGCAGATGACCATGACAATATTAACTACTGCCAGTGAAAGGGGAATCTACAAATGCTCAACTAAAGCATGAACTGGAGAAATGGTTTACTGCTGTGTTTTTATATGGTGCACTTTTCTCCAACTAAGAACAGAAAGTGCGGTCCTTTTCTGCACTAAAACACTGAGGTGCTTTACCAAACTCTGCAGCAAAAAAAAAAAATATGGTTCATGTGAAATGCAGGACTCCAATTCAGATAAACCAATAATGACACCACTCCCTGCAAATAGTGGGGAGCAAAATGTGAGAAAGTCCAAGTCAGAAATACTGCCAAGCAAAGAAGAAAATCCAGCTTGTAGCAAAGAAATATTGATTTTAAAACTATACAAACCAAGCAAATGATGTTAACATTTCACAAGGAGAGTTGCCCATTGCATTATTGGATCCTTTGGGAAAAATATTTGCCACCATCTTATTGAGGGCTCTAAAGGCATGGGCCACAGAAAATAAACGGATTGCGACCCGACAAACTGGTTTCGTCTGTGCAGTCGGCACAAACATCAACCTATTTCTTCTGAATCTTGTAAAACATGAAGCAAAGTGCTCAAACCAACAGGTCTGGATAGCTCTTGTGGACCTACACCTAGCTTTCGACTGTGTGAACCGACAATTGTTATGGAACAAATTGGAAAAGTGGAATTGCCCTCCTCATATATTGCAACCAATAAGGCTACTATACTCTTAAAAAAAAATACGAGTGAGGCTAACTGAAGATGGGCAAATGACCACCTATATCGGGACCTGGAATGGGCTGAAACAGGGGTGCCCGCTCGCAGCCACACTTTTCAATCTATTCACATCAGATCTTCCATGTGAAATGAACTCGGATAGAATTTATCCTCCAAAAATAAACTCAGTAAACATACCAATAATGATGTACGCAGACGACATCGTCCTACTGGACAAAACACCGAAAGGGCTACAGGAGAGTCTTCACCTGTTGGCGGACTATATGGAAAGAAACGACTTAAAAATAAATATAGCAAAAACCAAAATCATGGCTATTATGAAACCGAAACAAAATGAAAAGAAACCGGTGCTATACATTAACAGCTCCCCAATCAACATTGTTTCATCGTACAAGTACCTGGGAATTGTGATTAGTCAAACAATGGAAGAAAAAGAATGGGAGATACATCTAAAAAAAAAAGTAATGGTACTGGCGAGACAAGGATATATACTGCATGAAAAATTTGGTAAATTCTCGTTCCGGGCAATTACAACATTCTATAGGAGTAGGATTATTCCAATCCTTACATACGGAAGTGAAACACTAATAAATCTGTCTGAAAAAATATGGCCCATTCTGGAAGCTACCTTCTGGTGGAAAATAATGAGGCTGCCTAAATCATTTCCAACAGCCCGAATTCGAGCTGAAATTGCAGTTCAATCTCTGACATCTGTGGTACGCTGGAAAAAATTTGATCTTTACCGAAAAATAACATGGGAACAAAAAGTGCCAGCGCTAGAAATTTTTCAATCGAAATCTGATTCAGTAAATTCTAGGGCCTTGTTAAAATGGAAACAACAAATATTAATCACATTAAGAAACAAAGAAGAAATGCTACAAATGAGGCCCCAACATGCCAAGAAACAAGTAATGTATAATGACTGGATAAATACAAATGAATTCATAACCCGATATAAAGAAAATCTGACAAGTAAACCAGAATCCAGAGCCATCAATGAACTACCACCGTACTTGTTTATATTCCCTGATAAAGATATAAGAATGTTTTTTGTGAAATTTCGGTTGAACATATTACCCACACGAGAAAGATTAGTAAGAACAGCAAGAAAACAAAGACATCTCTTGTCGGATATGTACAAATCAGATGGAAACAGAAAGTTTGTATCATCTTACAATGTTATCTCCTGCCCTTGACCAAGAAAGAAATGTATGTGGATCCTACTTTGAGTGCGTACATAAGACAATGAGCCCGGAGCAAACATACCTGCAAAGAGATGTTTTGGTTTGTGATTCAAACAACGAAAGCACACCCACGAGGTGGCAACAGGGACTTGTCCCTCAAAAAACTGGAACAAAAATGAATTTACAATCTCAAAACAGTCCAATCTGGCCTCAACATTGCTGTAGAATGGAATCTGTTTATCCACTAATGGCTCACATACTTATTAGGGTCATAGCAGACCGAGATATCCTCAATATACGACACCTTGACTAACATCATATCCAAACTCTAGATTGGCAGTCATATAAGCTGTGGGATACCACATTCTGGGCAACATGACCATTTATATGTGGTCTTCCCTAGTACGACCGATATAATTATGACACATATCAATTGATGAATATTATGAATCATCGGGGTTTGCCATTGATAACAGGTGTACCTCGTGTCTAGCAAGCTGATCACGGTAAGGATTAGCTGTCATTGTAATTATAAATAATGACAGTTGATAATGTATATATAGTCACACGGAAATAATTAGTAATGGTTTTCGTAATAACAACTATGAGAGATGTTGCCCTTCTGCTCTCCAATGGGTATTAAATTGCCTCCAGTTGCTTGTAAATAGCACACCTATCCACTCCAAAATGGCCTCCTCTTTCACAACTTGGATAGTCCGTCCTCGATTTCTAAACCGAAGGATGCGGACACAATATTGCTGGCAGTCCTTCCGTGATGTGAATGTGAGTCTTTCGAATCCACAGGCAACGCGTTACTGAAGCCGCCTTCTACAGTGGTTCCATTTTCACCGCGAGCACCGGCATGAGAGGTAAGGCGGCTTGGAATTAATGTCACACGCGGCTACCTTAAAAATACACAGAGGGTTAACCCGCTTTCCTTGTTCTCCTTGCCCCCATGCAGGACTCCATTCCTTGCCGTGGGCGACATGCGAGCTGCTAATTAAACAACAAAAACAGGAGATACAAACCAAGATAGCACCTGGGACACTTACCGCTAAGTGAGTGGTGGTTTTTTCACTACTTGTATGTTTAGAATAAATAGAAATAACTTGGCATTGACATATACTTTCAATTCCTACAGATTCCACGAAGCATTGTGGGAAACATAGTGCCCAAACTACTACATTACCTATGCCTAAGGCCAACGTCCAATGCGGGAATCTAAAAACTTGGTTGAGGTCTATATCAAACGGTAAATATTTATTATCTGTATATTCAATCGTGACTGTTATTTTTCTAACGTCACCCTTCTATTGATATAAAATATGTATTGATCTACAGCTTGAACTCCCTGGACGGACTTGGTTGCCGCCAGAATAAGATTGACAAGTGCAATTGCCTCGCCCATCACACCACAAGCAATTACCATAAGGTTAGCATTTTGGCTACTCTTGTGTCGTATTACAC
Organism: Ambystoma mexicanum; assembly: GCF_040938575.1. Taxonomy (NCBI): domain Eukaryota; kingdom Metazoa; phylum Chordata; class Amphibia; order Caudata; family Ambystomatidae; genus Ambystoma; species Ambystoma mexicanum. The sequence goes on along the minus strand of NC_090924.1, from coordinate 49,066,739 downwards.
CCACACTACTGATACAAGGTTTTTTATCTGTATTGAGTAAATCTTATACTTGCTTCAATTTTTATCCATTCTGTAGGTTACCATACTGACACATAGGCACCATGTTCACAGTGTAACCTGTTTCTTAACCTACTGCGTCCTGAAGACGGGTCCTGGGACACTACTGATGAGCTGTAGACTGCAACAGTGTTGTCCTCTGCCCCAGAAACACATCGGATTGTAGACGCCATTATACCATGTTTACGTATAATTGTAATGTGATCAAGTGTGGGATGTTTTTACACATGCATCCGAGCCCTACCACAAAAACTGTGCAGTACTGGCATGGAAAACATCATGATGGCCAGAGCTTCCCAGAAAATGCACAGGGAAATGCATGAAGAATAGGCTGCCACCCATTTTTGCCGATGTTATGGGCACAGAAGGGCACTGCCTAAAACCACCATTGGGCTACCCACACAGTAGCCTGAAAGCATTGGGAATGGCAATGCTGGTTGCCAAAAGCAACCTAGAACTGTGGGGAATTCATTTTCTTAAATCCCAAAAATGGTTGCATTACCAGTACTCACCACTATCAGAAAGCCGGCGTTTTAAAACCACCAGACTTTTGTGTAAAACTGAATAAATGAAACAAAACCAGACCAAGGAAAGACTTGCGAAGAGGTGGATACAATGTAAAACTATATTCTGAAATGACTTGAAGGAAGTAATTATTTAATGTGTATGTAAAAATCGTAAGTGATTTAAACTGGGGGACAAAAAGTGACATTTTATCTGAAACCTGGCTTATTGAAACTGAATTCTGCCTGACATCTACCCCCACAGGAGTTAAAACCTGCTCAGCCACTCTTCCCCTTGCCAAAAGGAGTTGTCACCTCTCTGATTAGATTAGGGGTGGAGCAGCTACAGGGAGTTGAACAAAGGCCTGTCCTGGGCCCAGGCAGATGGTTTATTAGGGAGGTCGTAAAGTGGCTTCCTCTTGGCAGAAACGGGGAGGGGCAGCCCCTCTGAGGACAGGCTGAGCTTAAAGAAAGTGGATAGACTGGTTTCTCCACCATGTGACCTGGGAAGACACACCCCTGTTGGCCAGATTATGATTTTAAGAAAGATGTATAACTCATGGTGCGGACTTGTCAAAATTATCTAAATGATACCATAATTCTTGTGATTTTTCTGCCCACATTTTAAGAGGTTTTAGGACCTGGTGGTATGATCTGGGGGGTTGCTAGCGGAAAATAGGGTCTCACTCCAAATGTCTGCATGTTAAAAATCTGACACTTCATCAATTAATGTCCATACTCCTTGCGCACATGTGTGTAATTTTGGGTAAGTGTCCGATATTGTAAAACCAGTTAAAAAGTGCAAAATGTTGCCATTTCTGAATGCAAGCCCCCAGGAAGAGCAGAGTTTGAACAGAGTATACCTCATGTGATATGTGATGGGTGCATGTAATTTTAAACAACTGTGTATCTGTGAAATATGTATTTGAATCAAATATAGATTTGTAGGCAAACTGACCAGGGGAGGATCCTCTGACCCATAAAACCTACAGCATCACTCTGACTCAAATTTCCTTCCCCCAATCATGGGAGAGGGGAGAATTGGGCCAATGACAAGTAGAGAGGGGCAGGCTTAGCTAGGCCCAGGCACACACCCATTTTCAAAACACATAAAAAGAGACTGCTGGGACAGGTAGAGACATTCAATTCCATTTGCTGCGGAGCATGCTGACCGACGACTTCACATCCAGAGATCCTACACTTAGACTTCCAAGCTAAACAGAGACTACAGAACTTTGAACCAAGAAGGCCCACTGCAAGCAAAAGTATTTGTCAGCAGGCCCAAAAATTATTTGCAGACTATTCACAGCCGGGCCCAGCTGTTGATTCTGGCCTGAAACCCTGTGCCAGAAATATCCAGAAGCAGTGCTGTACCCAGAGAAAGCAGAGCAGTATCCAGAACCAGAGGCCAGAGATCCAGAGTGACCCAGACCGCTGTGAGCAGAACCAGAGAGCTGACCCAGACCACTGTGAAGTGCCAAGACCAGAACCGGAGTCCAGTCCAAAACCTGACCAGATCCGTGGCGAGGCCTATTTCAAAAATATATTGTGAGTACCTAGCAGAACTGTGCAGAACCAATCTATTAGTTAAAATAATCTAATCCAAACTATTTTAATCTAACCAGAACTGCCTCCTAACTGTGACCTGTCATTTGTAAAGCTGCACCACTGTCATTTGTCAATTCTGCAGCTGCAAAGCTGTCACCTGTCATTTTGAGTTTACTTTAAATCCGAAAAACTACCTTTATTTAATCATCCGTATCTCTTGAACTTGGTTTAACTTACTTCTGAAAGCTTAGAATCTCAGCTTTTCAACAAGCTTAGAACCGACTTGCTACTCCTTATACTTTTGCCGTAATCACGATTCACGCACTCGCGAATGTTGCCGCGATTTACGATTTGGTTAAAAATCCAGCCACGTGTAACCATCAGCAGTCATTTCTTTCCTTGCTAAAAATTCGTCTGCCTCTTAATCACCATCTCTGAATCATTACTAAAGTGAGCCTGAACTCATCCCAAGTAGCTACTACTCACCCTGAACCTCCTAAAGGGAATTAAAAGCATTTTCAGCATATTTCTCACTTCATTGCCACCACATTCAAAGCACTTGGGTCTGTGTTTCAAAACTCCTATCTGTTGTATAAGCTGCTGGGGGGGAATTGAACTGAATTCTATTTGATTGCATTCCTAAGAACTGAGTGCTCTCCTCTTCATCTCCTTACATTGCATAAAGGGGGGGGTGAATTGTCCAAGAAAGTGATTACATTGTCTTTTGCTGAAATCCTATCAAGTTATTTTCTGTACTGCATTTTCATTCCACATTGCATCTATTTGAAACCATAAAAGTATTGTTGCTATCTTATCCATCCTATACCCACTCATCATTGATTATAAAGAAGTGTGCTAGTGCCAGACTATCCATTATTGATTACTGCTCAGATTAAGTGTGATATTCAATTATTAATTTATTATAAAGTGTGATATATATATATTGTTTAATTTTTTTCAAATAAACCTTTTAAACTTGCAAAACAGAACTACTTCTTGGCTCAGTGGGGTCAGGGGGATTCCAAGAGAAGGGTGTTATATAGGGGTAGTCATCCAGAACTCATGAACTGGACATAACGATATATCAATAAGGGCACATTATGCCACCCCAACGGAGGCATTTTTTGCCCAAATCTAATGGAGACTCCGCGAGCTGGGCACATGTCACCGCAGGCTTATGGAAATGATTTAATTCCCGCTAAATCAGAATCCTCTTCGAAGGCCCGCCATCTAAATAGCTTCAGTTTCTTTTCTTGGAACTCTAGAGGTAATTCCCATCTGTTCACGAACCTAGAAACGGTTGCCGTGATTAAGGCTTCGCATTGTTTTTTTCTCCAAGAAACTTGGCTACTTTCAACTCCAGTTCTTGATGGATTCGATATTTTCTCTCAATGTGCCAAACCTAGCCTGGGAGGCCGCGCATCGGGGGGACTCATTATAGGGGTAAGAACCTCCTTCGGCTCTGTTGCTAAGGAGCTTTCGGATACACCTTTTGGCTTTATGGCCTTAGAGGTGTTTTTTCCGGATTCTAACTGTTACTTTCTCTTGGTCAATGTTTACTGGCATATGGGAATCTCTCCTCTCGAATTGTTTCTGGAGAAGTTAACTGATACAATCCTTGCCTGGAGATATCTGCACCCCATGGGCAAACTCATTTTGGCGGGCGATCTAAATTCAGACTGCACTCTTTGTCTGGAATCCAATTATGATGACCTGGGTTTGGTTATGGAAGACGACCCACGTATAGGACTAAAACTTACATGGGGCCGATCTTGGAATCTGGCTTTGGATTCAATTGGCCTAACTTGTCTTAACAGCCATTATGATGCTACTAATCCTTCCTGCCCAACCTGGCGTAGATCGTCCTCATTTTCCACCTTAGACTACGTCTTTGTCGACCATTCCCTGATTCCATTTTCTTCTAATGTCGAGGTGTCCTTTAATTCATGGAGCGATCATGGTATTCTCCGGGTTCAATTTCTATGCCCCTTTTTCACCAAGCTTCTGCCGGAGGGTGGACCCACTCAGCTTTATACTGTTAGGCAAGGGACAGGGATAAGGTGGTCTCCTTTTAACATCAGTGTTCTTAATAATAAACTGATCTCTTCCCTTAACCACACCTCGCTCTGCTGGAAAATAGCAGTCTTTAACACCTCTTCTTTTGATAGTTTTCTCAATGTCTTACAGAGCAGTATTTATGGCCAGCTAAGGAAAGGGGTCTTCAAAAAATCTCACAACCATAGTTTCGACCAACAATTGGCCAATGTTAAGGCCCTTACTAAGAAACTTATTAGGGATGTTCAAGCCCTAGATATGGATTGGGCAGATAAAACAACAAAAATTAAAACCATTCGTCAAAAATACAAAAACTACTGTAAGCATAGAAAAATTACTATGATTCAAAATGACGCACATTATATGCTTGCAGTACTAATAAAACGAGATGTGAGGGCTTTTTGGGCTTCGGTTTCCAGCCTTGATAACACATTGATGGCTGATCAGCTTAATGCAATCCCAGAGGCCAAATGGTTTGACTATTACTCTAAACTTTTTGATATTGGGGAGGAAGACTTGGCTTCGGATGCATTGATGATTTACCCATCGAATGACGCATGGAAACCAGTTTTTGATCTGGAGACAGTGTTCTGTCTTATTTCTAAGGCTAAGAAATCTAGGGCGCCAGGCCCAAATGGCCTTACGAACAATACATTCAAAGCGGAGCCCGAGATTTGGGCCAATCTACTCTTCCTGCTTTTTCAGGACGTAGTAAATTCCGGGAAGGTCCCTATGAGTTGGCATACGGCCCATATTGTCCCAATCTTTAAGAGAGGCTTACGCTCTGAGGTAAAGAATTATAGACCGATCTCTCTTATAGACGCGGACTGTAAGCTTTTTGCTTCTCTGCTCCTCTCCCATCTTAACATATGGATTAGGGACAATCATATTCTCCCCAAATACCAAACTGGCTTCAGGGCTGGCCACTCTACCAATCTCAATGGTCTTATTATAACTGCCCTTCAGACCTCTTCCTGGGGAAAATCTGATGGTCCTTTGTATGTCGCCTCAATTGATTTATCCAATGCATTTGATCTGGTCATTAGATCCAGATTATGGGAAAAATTAACTAAATGGGGCATCCCGGCGGGCCTCCTTTCTCTCATTATGGCCCTCTATGAAAACTCGGGGGTACACATCAGGCTCGATTTGGCTGGTACTCTCTCTAGGAGGATTAGGACGCGTATCGGGGTGAGACAGGGTTGCTCGTTAGCTCCCTGTCTATTTATCCTCTATTTGGCGGATGTGGATAACTTCCTGAAAAATGCAGGCATGGTGAGTGCTAAACTTGGGGACCTGAGATTCTCATGGTTGGCATATGCCGATGACTTTCTCTTGTTCGACCAGACCAAAGTGGGCCTGCAGAGGCTCCTGTGTAAATTTGAACAGTACGCACTGCTAAATGGGCTGAAGATCAATCCTGGTAAAACACGTATCATGGAATTCTCAAAGGGGAGAACCCGAAACAACAAAGTATGGAAAATGGGGGGAACAAACATTTCTCGAGTTAACAAAATCGTCTATTTGGGCTTTTTGATCTTGGCCCAATCATCGGTGATAGAACTGAGACGATTTCTTAGACAGAAACTGCTCCCTCTCATCTCCCAATCACGTACTTTGGAGAATAAATATTGTACGTTTTCCCTCAAACCTGTGGTAGACTTTTTCAAGGGTAAGGTGACTCCAAAGTTATTGTATGGTATGGAACTCCATTACCTTACACTTCTGCCCTTCTGGGACTCTCTTGAAGGTATTTACTGGAGGAAAGTTTTAAAACTGCCCAATTCAATTCCTACTGTTGCCATTAGATATGAGTTGGGTCTGGTTTCTCTACGAGCTAGGATTCTTTGGAAGGTTCTCTCATTGTTCTCAGCCCTGCTTTCCCCCAGACCCGATACTTTATATGCTGATGTGGGCCACATGATTTTTTCCCAGACACACTCGGGCCACAACATATATCTCCATCTTTTCTCCACTCTCTGCGATAAGACCCTGATGGATATATCCTCCGACAGGGATACATTACTTACAAACCCCAACAAGGTAAAGGAGTCTCTGTTCAGCCATGATTGGAGTAACACTATCGAAAAACTTCATGGTTATTCCTCACTGAGTGATCTTCAATTTGATCATAAGAAGAGAGGTGTGATGTCCTTTATTTTGTTCCAATTTCCTAATAGACACTACCGCTCTCTTCTTATAAAACTCAGATGGAACCTTCTTCCCACTCGGGAAGTCCTACGTAAAAGGAAGAAGTTTTCTGATTTGGATCCCACCTGTCGTTTTTGCAAACTTTTGGGGGTCACTGAAACTTCTCGGCATCTCATTCTTGATTGCAAGGCTTTGACCTCTTTAAGGGACAAATATCTAGGCATTTTTAATGTTATGGGGCGACTTGGGGTAGACAATTGGATTTGGTCACAATGTCTCTCAATCTCGAACATCAAGGTTGGTCTGGCTGTGGCGGGCTTTATCAGAGCCCTTGACCTATATGCCCCTTTGGTCTGATTTTTGCTCCTATTCTTGGAACTATGAATTTTTTACTATAGGAGCACAGTGTTTTTTAATATGAGCAATGTATTTCATATTTTATACCTTGTATTTATTCTATCTGTTATTCTCTGTAACTAGTACTTTATATTGATTTGACTAATCTTAGACAATCAAATTTCAAATCTGAAACCGGTTGATTATCTATTGTCTGTCCCTTTTCTGTAAAATTTGCTAACTCTTGCAACTTATGTAAATCTGTAATTTCGTATTTCTTTAGCGGGTATTTTCTTTTTCTTCTTTTTTCAAATGCAAATGCAAAGCAATGAATGTTTATCTCTTTCTTTTTTTTTACTATTTTGTTTTTTTTAATTATAAAGTTTGTTCTATTTGTAAAGGTTTTTTGTAAACCATATACAATAAAAAAAAAAAAAAAAAAAATATCAATAAGGGTTTCCATTCAGTATCCCAGACTAGGCATTGACTTAGCTGTAGTGTTGAATTGAATCCTCTTACAAAGTGGGGGCTCGAGCCGGGATCTTCTGGGTTAGATTTATCACTTGTGCAGATTAATACAGTGTGGTAACTGACAGGAGACATACATCCGGTCGGATCACCACGCTGTGTTACGCTGTAAAGCACTCCTCAAAGGAACGCTCTAAGGAAACGTCTGTTTTGCAAAAATAAAATACAAACTTCTGTAAGTCAGGAAGGAACTCAAATTCCAGAATGACGACACTGGTAGACATCAAAATAGCCAGAGAGCACTTCTTAAATAAGCTATTTGTGAGAGGTGAGTGGACTCATCAGGACCAAACGGTCTGGTTGCAGGCAATCGCGCAACAGGTCACTGAAACAGGGTCAGATATATGGGGAGATCAGGGTCCCCTACATGTGGCCCTGAGTGAACTATATATGGCCCCTAAGGCCAAGGATGAGCACAACAAGATTGCCAGGGTAGCGGTATATTTATATTTACATATGGGAGCCATGCAGGACAAATGTGCTGAAGGCCAAGATTTGGCGAGTAGGCAACTGCTGGCATTACAGAAGGCCCAATCTGATCTGGACTCTTCTGAGCAGAGGCTTCAGAGGAGCCAGGAGTCAGAAAAGGACAGCAGACAGTACATCACTAAAATAAAGGAGGATATGGATGTGCTGCAACAGGAAAAGGCGGACCAGGATACCAGATTTCTGGCCTTGCAGAAAGAGTACCAAGAAGGTTTGGACTCCCTACTGCAGAGCCAGAAAAAGCTGGAGCAACAGTTAGACTTCAATAGGGCATGTGCTGAGTAGGTAGTCACCCTGCAAAGCCACCTAGATAGGGAGAAGGCAGAGAGCAATAAACTGATTTTGAAAGACCTGGATACCCAGGCAGAGTTTGACCAGGAGCGCCAGAAAGCTGCCGCCTTCCAAAGGCAAAGGGACGACCTGGCGGCACAGATGCAGGCTTTTAGTCAGGAAAGGGATACCTTAGGCCAGGAAGTCTACCACTTAAAAAGGAAAATGGAAGAAAATCACCTGGCCCTCCAGGGACTGGGTGACCTCCAAAAAGAACACCAGAACTTGTTAGAGCACACCAGGAGGGTGGAGGAGGCTCTGGCAAGAAAGGAGCAGGCCAGTAGGGATGGGACTGAGGAGGTAACCCTCCTGCAGCAGAGACTGGCCCAGTACTCCAGGACCAATCAGGAGGCACAGAGAGAAAATGAGGCTCTCTGTCAGCACAATGATAGGCTCCAGCAACAGGTAGCCATGCAGGAGAGACTGATAGAGTCTAGTAAGGCCTTAACTGAGGAAATGAAAGCGCAGGCTCTTGCATTGCAACAGGGAGCAGGGGCAGATAGAGACCAGGTTCGCTGGGAAAGAGAAACTCCTGAGCATAACCTCAGGAGCCCTAGTACCAGAGGCCTTCATATCTCTCAGTCCCTGGACTCTGCCACCCCCATGTCCCCTCGCGCACATGAGCACCGGGCCACAGGGATGGCAGATTACTATCCAACCAGAAGTATGGGGCTCATAGGCCAGTACCTCCCAGGAATGGAGGGGCGGGCATCCGGGTATGGGCATCCAAGCACATTATTGGAATGGCGGTTGATGACCGACATTTTTCCATTGATCTAGGAAATGAACTGTTAGGACCGATCCCCAAGGACTGTTTTGACAGTGACAGTGATGACAATACAACACCAGACAGGATTTTTACCCAGCATGGGGGGAACTTCCTGGTGTACACTTCCTGCCCCTATGGTAAGGAAGATGTGACTTGTGACTTCAGGAGGGATGAGGTGATTTTCCAGGTCCATGAGGGTTGCCTTTCCCACCTGAGGCCTCCAGTCCAAATCAGCACTCTGACCAGGGACTTCTCCACCCAGCTGGAGGAGGCCGCTGAGATAGCCAAACCAGAAGTCTTTCCAGGCTTCAGGCAGATGGTGGAAGATAGAGTCAACCTAGCTGATGCCTGTGTGACTCTGGAACAAAAGCAAAAGTTGAAACAAGTTTTCTTGGATTTCCAAGATCTCTTTGCGGTAGACTCATATGACTGTGGTCGCACCGACATCCACACAACAACAATTCCCACGGACCCTGGAATGACTCCAGTGTTTGTGAAGCAATATCGTTTGCCTCTCGCATCCATGGAGTCCCTTACTGAAATAATTAAGAACCTGGAGTCCCGGGGAATAATCCGTCCAGTTCACAGCACCTTTAATAACCCGGTGCTGGGAATATTGAAGCCAAACGGCCAGTGGAGACTCTGCGCCGACCTCAGGAAGCTCAACAAACGGGTCCATACTTCCTGATGGCCTCTGCCCTACATTGACCAAGGGCTGGCCCAGATTCAGGGGTCACAGGTATTCACAGCAATAGACCTGACCTATGGATACTGGACCGTGCCTGTCAGTAGGGAGGACCAATACAAACTGGCTTTTACCTTTGGGGGCCAGCAGTACACATGGACCCGGCCTCCCTTCGGATACCTCAACTCCGGCAATGAATTCACCATTTTCCTACATAAGGCCATGCCCGACCTGGGTGCGAGGCGTAACCTGGCTTATGTAGATGATGTCCTCATCAAAAGTTCATCTGTGGAGGAACACATAGCAGAGATCCGTTATGTTCTGACACAGTTGAGGGCCGCCAGAGCAAAACTTTCCTTTCAGAAAGCACAGTGGTGTAGAACCCGTGTTAATTTCTTGGGGCATGAGATTACTCCTCAGGGTCTCTGTCCCCAAGAAAAGAAAGTGGAAGCACTCCAGAAACTGAAAGACCCCACAACTCTGCGGGAACTAAGGAGCCTCCTTGGACTGACTAATTACAGCAGAAAGTTCATTGAAGGCTACGCAGAGATCACTAGACCCCTGATTCATCTCTTGAAGGGGGGGTCAAGTGGGAATGGGGTCCAGAACAATCCGAGGCGGTAAGACAACTCAAAAGAAGCCTCTCACAAGCACCTTGCCTATCTTACCCTGTCAGACACAAGGAGTTCTTCCTGGAGACGGGGTTCTCTAATACGTGCTTGACGGCAGTATTATACCAAAAGCATGACAAGGTCAATAAAGTAATCTCCTATGCGAGCAAAACTTTATCCTCTGTGGAGGAAAAATTCAACGATTGTGAGAAGGCACTCCTGGCAACGGTGTGGGCATTGAAGAATTACTGCCCGTTTATCCAGGCGGAACACATCATAGTGGAGACTCCACACCAGCCTCTGCATATCTCCAAAGTGACAGAATCCGGGCCGGGAATGTGAGTAATTCCTGAATTACTTCCTGGATTCTGTCAATGCAAGGCTTTCCTGTGGAGGTCAGATATGGCCAAAACAAGAAGAGTCCCCTCGCGCAAGGTCTGGCTGACTGGCATGATTGTGCCAGAGAAAACTCTCGAAGACGAAAGTCTAAAAATCAAGGACAATATGGAGGCATACCTTAATTCCCCACACAAAGTCTTTGAAGAAGACAAGTGTGAGGGAATGCCCACTGTCTATGTGGATGGATGCTCGTACCATGTTGACAACGACGGGGAGAAAGAACTGGTGGCTGGCGTAGGGAATGCATGGGTGAAGGAGTTCCCAGAACCCTCCGCTGGATACAAAATTGGTCCCCGAAGTAGTCAGGTGGCAGAATTGATGGCTGTGCAACAGGCCATCCTCACTGCTGCCCAACATCAACTCCACGAACTGGTCATAATCACCGATTCGGATTATGTACGGAACGGGTTCGTGGAGCACCTGGTCAACTGGAAAACCAGAGGCATGTTATGCACTAATAACAAACCCCTGAAACATGGGAAGTTAATCCAAAACATTGATGATCTGGTCACCTCGAATGGGATGACCATCTACTGGAAGAAGATCAAGGGTCATTCCAAAGTAGAGGGACCAGACAAAACTGGAAATGACTTAGCTGATCAGCTGGCCAAAACCGGGGCCATCCAAGGGGATCTAATAGAAATAGAGTCCCTGTTGGGGGAAATCCAGGTCACTGCTATCACTAGGTCCCAGACAAATGCTCACAATGATCTTTCAACTGCCCAATGGAGCAAGGAGACCCCTGATGCTGATTTGATTACAGCTCAGAAGGGGGATCCAATTATTGGTAAGTTTTACCAACACCTTGAGGACCCTGAGAACTTTCCCCTGACGGATACCGATTACATTGGGAAAGAGGACCTAAGAGTGTTGATGAAATGTCCAAAAATGTTCCGGATCCAAGACGGTTTGTTGGTAAGGAAATCCAAAGCTGGCCACGATCAGTGGGTGGTTCCTATCTCATTCCGAAGCCTGATGTTAAGTCACGCCCATGATGCGGCCACCGCCGGTCATAGGGGGTTTCACACAACACTGGAAATTTTAAGAGAGGTTGCATACTGGCCACACATGGGGCAGGACCTTGACCAATACTTGAAGGGGGGTCTTGTGTGTGCACAATTTCAGCCATCATCCCTCACACACCGTGCGCCTCTCCAAAAGAGGGCGATGACACTGCCATGGTCAGATTTGCAAATCGACTTTGTAGGCCCTGTGATTCGCTCGTCTAGAGGAGATAAGTACATGTTGACTGTGACATGCTTGTTTACCAAGTGGGTGGAATGTCTCCCAGCCCCAAATTGCAAGGCAGAAACTGCAGCTGCCCTGATGATTAACCACATCTTTTCCCGTTTTGGTCTACCTCAAAGGATTGAGTCAGACAGAGGTAGCCCCTTCACCAGTGAAGTGATGACAAAGATGTGGGAGATACTGGGGGTCAAAAGAAAGCTACATATTGCTTACAGGCCAGCTTCTTCTGGAGCAGTAGAGAGATATAACCGAACCATTGTGAGCATCTTAAAAAAGTTTGTGGCAGATTCTGGGCCAAGTTGGGATATCCGATTACCTCTGGTCATAATGGCCATCAGATCTACCCCTTCATCTGCAACCAAAATGTCACCATTTGAGTTGATGACTGGACGCAAGATGGTGCTTCCTCAGCATTTGCTCTACAGAACCCAAGAGCAAACGTTGATAAATGCCTCCACAACTCATGAGTATGTGGAGAATTTAAGGAAACACCTTCAACATGCTTTTGCCTATGTTCAGCGGAATCTAGAAAGATCAGCCGAGAGCATGAAGACCCACTATGATTTAAAAACTACCCGAAAGGAATATAAGGTGGGTGATCGGGCCTATCTATACAATTTCCAAAGGAACCAGGCCAAACAGCGAAAATTCTTGCCTACATGGAAGGGACCGTTTGAAATTATAGACAAGATCTCCCCTGTGGCCTACAAGATCCGCATCCCCAAAGGCGGTTTGGCAGAGGGGGAAGACAAGTGGGTCCACATAAACCAGTTGAAGTGTTGCCATCCCAGGCACACTTTGCAGCAACTGGAGGAGTCCTCTGCAATCCCAGAGGGTACCGCTCCAGAGTAATTCAATTCCAACCCTAAAAGATCCTACATATAGCCTATCAAATTCTGTGTTTCTCAAGTTTATGTGTTCCTGACTCTTAATTTAAAAAAAATGTGCATGTTCATATCTGTTGAGTTCTAAAATATATATGGCACCCCACTATATCAATGGTGGGGGAGAAATGTCCATGAATAGGTATTGCCGCTCTTCCTTTGTCGTCCTAGGAGAAAGAAAACCTGGAGACTGGCCAAGGAGGACGATCCGGAGACCGGGAGGACGATCCGAGGGGCCCGGGGTACCGCCCAATCTTCCCATCAGGACCGGCGCGGAGAGCCGATCGATCCGACCGGATGGAGAAAAAGATGCTGAACTGTGCCATCTACTGGAAGAAGATGAGGAGAACATCCCAGATCTTGCGAGTTCCATCAGTGAAACAGAATGGCCATCGCAAGAGGGGGGCTTGTGGGATGTTTTTACCCATGCATCCGAGCCCTACCACAAAAACTGTGCAGTACTGGCATGGAAAACATCATGATGGCCAGAGCTTCTCAGAAAATGCACAGGGAAATGCATGAAGAATAGGCTGTCACCCATTTTTGCCGATGTTATGGGCACAGAAGGGCACTGCCTAAAACCACCATTGGGCTACCCACACAGTAGCCTGAAACCATTGGGAATGGCAATGCTGGTTGCCAAAAGCAACCTAGAACTGTGGGGAATTCATTTTCTTAAATCCCAAAAATGGTTGCATTACCAGTACTCACCACTATCAGAAAGCCGGCGTTTTAAAACCACCAGACTTTTGTGTAAAACTGAATAAATGAAACAAAACCAGACCAAGGAAAGATTTGCTAAGTCTTGAAGTCAATGTAAAACTATATTCTGAAATGACTTGAAGGAAGTAATTATTTAATGTGTATGTAAAAATCGTAAGTGATTTAAACTGGGGGACAAAAAGTGACATTTTATCTGAAACCTGGCTTAATGAAACTGAATTCTGCCTGACATCTACCCCCACAGGAGTTAAAACCTGCTCAGCCACTCTTCCCCTTGCCAAAAGGAGTTGTCACCTCTCTGATTAGATTAGGGGTGGAGCAGCTACAGGGAGTTGAACAAAGGCCTGTCCTGGGCCCAGGCAGATGGTTTATTAGGGTGGTCGTAAATGGCTTCCTTTTGAACAAAGCCCTTCCTTGACTCAGGCAGATGGTTTATAGGGGAGGTTGTAAAGTGGCTTCCTCTTGGCAGAAACGGGGAGGGGCAGCCCCTCTGAGGACAGGCTGAGCTTAAAGAAAGTGGATAGACTGGTTTCTCCACCATGTGACCTGGGAAGACACACCCCTGTTGGCCAGAATATGATTTTAAGAAAGATGTATAGCTCATGGTGCGGACTTGTCAAAATTATCTAAATGATACCATAATTCTTGTGATTTTTCTGCCCACATTTTAAGAGGTTTTAGGACCTGGTGGTATGATCTGGGGGGTTGCTAGCGGAAAATAGGGTCTCACTCCAAATGTCTGCATGTTAAAAATCTGACACTTCATCAATTAATGTCCATACTCCTTGCGCACATGTGTGTAATTTTGGGTAAGTGTCCGATATTGTAAAACCAGTTAAAAAGTGCAAAATGTTGCCATTTCTGAATGCAAGCCCCCCAGAAGAGCAGAGTTTGAACAGAGTATACCTCATGTGATATGTGATGGGTGCATGTAATTTTAAACAACTGTGTATCTGTGAAATATGTATTTGAATCAAATATAGATTTGTGGGCAAACTGACCAGGGGAGGATCCTCTGACCCATAAAACCTACAGCATCACTCTGACTCACATTTCCTTCCCCCAATCATGGGAGAGGGGAGAATTGGGCCAATGACAAGTAGAGAGGGGCAGGCTTAGCTAGGCCCAGGCACACACCCATTTTTCAAAACACATAAAAAGAGACTGCTGGGACAGGTAGAGACATTCCATTCCATTTGCTGCGGAGCATGCTGACCGACGACTTCACATCCAGAGATCCTACACTTAGACTTCTAAGCTAAACAGAGAGTACAGAACTTTGAACCAAGAAGGCCCACTGCAAGCAAAGGTATTTGTCAGCAGGCCCAAAAATCATTTGCAGACTATTCACAGCCAGGCCCAGCTGTTGATTCTGGCCTGAAACCCTGTGCCAGAAAGATCCAGAAGCAGTGCTGTACCCAGAGAAAGCAGAGCAGTATCCAGAACCAGAGGCCAGAGATCCAGAGTGACCCAGACCGCTGTGAGCAGAACCAGAGAGCTGACCCAGACCACTGTGAAGTGCCGAGACCAGAACCGGAGTCCAGTCCAAAACCAGACCAGATCCGTAGCGAGGCCTATTTCAAAAATATATTGTGAGTACCTAGCAGAACTGTGCAGAACCAATCTCTTAAAATAATCTAATCCAAACTATTTTAATCTAACCAGAACTGCCTCCTAACTGTCACCTGTCATTTATAAAGCTGCACCACTGTCATTTGTCAATTCTGCAGCTGCAAAGCTGTCACCTGTCATTTTGAGTTTACTTTAAATCCGAAAAACGACCTTTATTTAATCATCCGTATCTCTGGAACCGTTTGGACTAGGAACTTGGTTTAACTTTCTTCTGAAAGCTTAGAATCTCAGCTTTTCAACAAGCTTAGGACCGACTTATTCTTTTGCCGTAATCACGATTCACGCACTCGCGAATTTTGCCGTGATTTGCGATTTGGTTATAAATTCAGCCACGTGTAACCATCAGCAGTCATTTCTTTCCTTGCTAAAAATTCGTCTGCCTCTTAATCACCATCTCTGAATCATTGCTAAAGTGAGCCTGAACTCATCCCAAGTAGCTACTACTCACCCTGAACCTCCTAAAGGGAATTAAAAGCATTTTCAGCATATTTCTCACTTCATTGCCACCACATTCAAAGCACTTGGGTCTGTGTTTCAAAACTCCTATCTGTTGTATAAGCTGCTGGGGGGGAATTGAACTGAATTCTATTTGATTGCATTCCTAAGAACTGAGTGCTCTCCTCTTCATCTCCTTACATTGCATAAAGGGGGGGGGTGAATTGTCCAAGAAAGTGATTACATTGTCTTTTGCTGAAATCCTATCAAGTTATTTTCTGTACTGCATTTTCATTCCACATTGCATCTATCTGAAACCATAAAAGTATTGTTGCTATCTTATCCATCCTATACCCACTCATCATTGATTATAAAGAAGTGTGCTAGTGCCAGACTATCCATTATTGATTACTGCTCAGATTAAGTGTGATATTCAATTATTAATTTATTATAAAGTGTGATATATATATTGTTTAATTTTTTTTCAAATAAACCTTTTAAACTTGCAAAACAGAACTACTTCTTGGCTCAGTGGGCTCAGGGGGATTCCAAGAGAGGGGTGTTATATACGGGTAGTCATCCAGAACTCATGAACTGGACATAAAGATATATCAATAAGGGTTTTCATTCAGTATCCCAGACTAGGCATTGACTTAGCTGTAGTGTTGAATTGAATCCTCTTACACAAGTCACACCATTACTAACATCACGCAAACCAATGAATGTTCATAACTGCTAATACATTGGTGTTAACAACAGTCATAAATACGAAGTGGTATTTTCTCTCTCTCTCCACTGTTGTTTTCGCAAATGACCAACGCTGGTATTGGTTGTTTATGTGTTTTTTTACTGTTATGTGCTGAGAAAATAATGATTAAAATATGTTAAATATATTACCTTGATTGTGGTGACAGATATATTCTCATGAAATTTCCACTGTGTGGATAATTTCTGATAAGTAGCCCCCTTTGGGTGTGTTAGAGGTGGGTAGCTAGTGGTTAATGGACTCGCTTTTTGATGTATCTTTCCTCACATACCACAGCCCCCTTCACAAAAAATTGAGGAAACCTTTGTGCTCACAACACTTCTTTATCCTTACAAAAGAAGACTAGCAATGGCATATGCATATTTATTTCTAATTTAAAAACTATATACATGTTAATAATTCCATCATCTTTTATCATATACATTTATGTCTGATGTCCCTCAATTCGGCCTGATCATGCAAACCTAGAAATTCTTATTTCATCGATTTGCAATATTGCTACAAGGATATATGGAAGAAAACATGATTTTGAGTACAAAATGTCCAGCCATTCCACGTTACATGTGTTCAAATATGACCAAACTATGAAATTAGGTGTGTATTCCTGTGACAGTGGATCTATTAAACAAGCCAATGCACACATTTCCTCAATCAGAAATTGTAATGTTAATATGATAGTTTGGGAAAATAATTGGGCATTTCAGATGAAACCAACATGAAGTGGAGAGAGATAAGACTGCAGAAAGGCAATCATCTGTCCATCCGTCTAATTACTGAGCTGGGGCTATATCTGGAGATAAGAGAGACCAACGGCCTTTTCCATGAGGAATATTAAAGCAGATTTTACCTGAGGCAGATCAAATTCCCAGATGTGGATAGAGCTGAGACCAGAGGGGCCTTGATGACTCTGTGTTTACTTCGAAGCTCTAAGGGTTTGTGCTGGCTCTGTGCCTCAAATTAATTATCTAAAAGTGAGTGTACACAGTCCAGAATGCAATTAGATACACATTCTCTGGAGTCATTTCCCAGCTAAATCCCTGGAGTGAGAGGAACTGTTGGTAGGTGGTTTTTGGGGCTGCCTCTCTGAAGGATGATTCCAAATAAGATGCATCAGTATTTAGTGTGAAATGCACCTTGCTTTCTGACAATATTCAAACCCAAGTTAGTTCTGATTTACTGCAGAACAGAACACACTGTCCTGCGCACAGTATGCAGTGCCTGATAAATCATACCCAATTGGATGAAAGTAGAATGTTGTAGCATGTTAGTGTGAAATGTCCATGATTTCTGAGCATATTCAGAGGCAAAGTAAGAGTATGTTAAACTGGGAGACAATGTGATTTCTGCACAGAGAAAGCAAACTTTTATAGATCATAGCCAATTAAATTAAACCTTGCATGTTTTTACAAGAGTTGTCTGACACTGGATTTGTGGATTGATGTATAAACATATACAAAGATCCATAATGGACTGATAAATTGTGACCTGGGAAAGCCATAGATATTCATATCGGGATGAAAGAGCGCTTATCTGAAGCACTCCCATATCCATACAGAATGATGCTATTGCAACTCAAAAGTAAAATGTTGCCAATTGCATTGTGTTGAAGTGAAAGGACAATGAATCAGATACACCCAAATCATCCAAATGAATTGCAGGATAGTTGTTATCCTTTCACAAAATCATAATTTTATGTTGATACATAGTGTCGATACATCCATGTTCTGTGCGTTCTAACTTGATTGCAGAGCTACCCTAATCTCATATCTGTAGATTATCATGCAACCCACCAGAGCTTGTGTTTCATTTACTTATAATTGCAAGAAACCAATCAAACCACTTTTTACATTAGAACTCATTGCTAATGGAAACTATCTAGCAAATGCATTTTCTCTACAACCTTTCTCTGATACCAATACCTGTTTTGATATTGTTGAAAATACATGTACATTGATTATGTTTTACATGTATGTCAAAATCATAATCTATATAAAATGAAACACAGCAATCCAAGTATTGAGTTAAACTGTGCTGCTTAGTAGTTATATTGTCCTATAAGAATTAGATATTGAGAAATATAAGGATTTGATTCATGGAATGACTGTGTGAGAATGTCATAGGCAGGTCTTGTTTCTTCTGTAGACAAGCTGCCTATGTGTATATACATAATAAACTGAGGTGACTTCCCCGGCATAATGTTAGGGGACCACCTTTGGATTCACTATTTTAATAAAACAAAATATTGATTCCTAATACTGCTTATTTCTTGTTCCAGAATTCTGGGATGGGATTATGTATAAAGGTGGAGTGTGACACTTAGCAAGAGTAAACATAATGTTCACAGAAATATTTTGGTTCAGATTTTAAAGAGCAAATGTTAATCTTTCTTTTAAGTTATTGATAGGAATTAATTTTACATGGAACACCATTTCATTCCAAACCAATGATGTAAGCATTGCCATAAAACTACTAGGATAGCTGACAGCTTTGTTGACCCAAGGTCACTGCAGGCAGAGGTAGCATTTTCACTTCTGCGCATATGATCTAAATTATGAGAATTGTCTGTTCTAATCAGTCTGGTTGCAGGGTAATATTTTTTTTTAAAACAGCAATGCTTGGTTGTTGTATGGTAATGGCATACACTTAGGAAAGCTGCATCAATTTGAACTCATAAAAGTGTCACCTCTTTGAGCCGAGGTCCAGCTATATCAGGGCAATGTGTATTTAAGGCCAGTCTAGCTATCTCCACTACTACCAAGTGGGACGATGGCTAGGATGCAGCCTCCTCTGAATTCTCCATCAGGAAATGTTCACCTTCCCCCAGAGCATAGAAACTGGCCTCCAGAGGTCGCCTAGGACAGTGCTTCAAAAACAGCACTAGCATACCAAAACCAGCCTCACACCAGGGTGCTGCACACCAGAGTTCCCTTTGTAGTCAGCCGGCATGGGAAAGCGGCAGGGTTAAAGTAGCCAGATGCGGAACGTAGGTCTGACGACAGGTCCAACCATTTTGGCTTTCGGCCAGGGCTCTCTTCTTTCCTACCCACTCCATTTTCTGCAGGGCAAGGCAGTCTCAGTATTATGTCAGAAGACAAAGGTCAGATATTACAACAACAGGGATAAGACTCCTTACAGCAGGTGGACCAGTCCACTGTGACATTTTGATTTTATGAGGAAGGGGTCTCACACTCCTTCCTTGATTTATCTTTGGACATCAAGAACATGATGAATCCTTTGTGGACCCTGGTAGGTTTAGCAGTCCATTCTTGAGTCTCCTTATAGGTGAAGACAGAAGACATCCAAAGCAGAGGAAAGCTCTGTCCCAAACCATCAACTGGCAACAGAGGCAATGAACTGCTCTGGACCACGCTTGTCATTGGAGGCGAAGGAACCCCTCAAGTTGCCAGCCAAACTTCCTGGACTGGTAGTGAAAAGAAAGAAGGACTCACCTGCTCCTGGAGACCCTGGAGTGGGCACACAGAAAACCGGAAGTACAAGAGCAGATAGAATCCGGTTTCACTGCAGTGAACTGTCTTTGAGCCACTTCGACTGTGCTCAATGCCCTTTGAGCTGAACCAGGATTGTTGGTGCTGTTTTTAGCATTCAACGCAACATTGTAGCTGCTATTGTATTTTGACCCAAAAAAGCACCAGTTCAACCCACTACAAGGTGACTGTTTCAAGCAACTTGACTGCAGACTTGACCTTCATGGGAGTAGCCAATTTCAGCACTGCCTTGACCAGCTGGAAGCCCTCAAACTCACTGCTGTGAATGCCAACTCAACCCATAGTCTCGCAGCCGACGCTACCACTGCACAAAACATTTGAAAACTTTAGGGCTCATTACGGGGTTTCCTTTAAAACCCACCGGTAGGTGGTTGGCTACTGGCAACCCAGTAACACCCTTACCGCTGCCTGATGTACCGGTGCCACTGGGATATCACAAGGGCAGCCGTAACGGTTACTCCCCATTTCCATGGATTCTGATATGATTCCATGGAAATGGGGACACAGAAGCACTAGCACCATTGGTAACGGTGCCAGTGCTTCCATGACAAACATGCTGGTAGGGACAGGAAAACCCAGCAGGTCATGCCTAAGGGGGAACCATGGCCCACACCGGCATTGTTGTAGTATGGTGGTCCAGAAAGGGTGCTGGTACGTGGCTACCGGCACCCTTATTTCCAGACCGCCATACTTAGAATGAGGCCCATTGTCTAACTGTCTCGAACACTGACTCAACCCTTTGGGAGCCTGCACCAATAAACTAACTCAATGGCAACCACTGGTGGGGTCTGATCCACTCAAACTGACATTGGCTCGACCATCTAATACTTTGAGAAAGCCGTCTTGTGGTTGTCAAACCTCTTAAGATGAGAATAAGTTACTGTTAAGAGGTCCTGTCCTTGTGGTACACTTTCTGGAACCATAGTAACTTCTAATCCCCCCGTTCCACCTTGTGTTTCAAGACATATACTTTTTGAACAGTGTCATTGTTTCATTCTCTTACCTGAACGACTGCTCATTAACCCAGAGTGCCATACAGCACCAGTCTGCATTTCCAAGGCATAAATTAAGCGGTATTGGATCACAATTTGCGATATAATAATGCTGGTTTGCTTTTCATTTCAACAATCACATTGCAGTGCGATATGATTTCTACAGCATGATCGTTGCAGCTTCAGTTTGTTCTTATTGTTTAGGCTTTGCACAAGGTACACAGCATGCAGGTGAGGCAGAGGCTCGCGGGCTGGGCTAAAAACATTGTATCAATGTATGTGCCCAGCCCGTACACAGTCATCCGAGGGCATGTGAAGAGACAAAGCAAGCCATGGAATGAAGAGCTCAAGTCACTCGCAAACTCGGCTGCACTGTCATTGAGGACACCATAAGTAACATAGCAGATTTCATTGGCAGGCAGATTTATTGGGCAGCTTGTTGTCTAGCATAAATCAGTAGGGAGCTCCCTCAGTGCTGTGTACTCAAAAACAAGGTCAAACATGAGCATAATAACATGCATGTTTAGAGTAATATTGCAATGAAACAATATATATACAGTGATAATGAATCAACAAATCAATTTAATAGAATACAACAATGATATGCGAGGAAAACAGATTCTTGGTGTTATGCCAATGCATTTCGGATCGATGTCCGTCGTAAGGGCCCAATCTACAAAAATTGTACAAAAAAAAAAAAAGAAAAAAAAAAGAAAACTGAATTTAAATTACAGTGTGCAACCGGTGCATTTTAAAGATCAAGAGTGTTGCGTATTACTACGCTGTTGGGCGCATGCGTGAGCCACAGCGAGGCTCACGCATGCGCAGTGTTAATAAACACGGCCCGTGCGGCAGTTCGCGCCGGGGACCGCAACCATCCACACATCTCCGGCGTGGCTCCTTGAATGTATGCAGAGCGAGTGTGTGTGTGCTTGCGTGGGCCTCCCATCGCCCCGCACGATACATAACACTGGCGACGAGGAGGCGCGGGAGCCATCCTCCGCTCCGGCAACGTTCCAGGAGCAGAACGTTGACTCGCGTTTACACGAGTCCACCCGTATGGCCAGCGGACATCTTGGTCAACATGTGAAAGGCAGTGGTAGCGGCCCGTGAGGGTGCTTGTGCGCCACTTGCACTTTTGCTTTGCCTAGCAGAAATTTTTGGAACTCCCACAGCCCTCACTTCTACAGGGCTGTGGCACAAGTCACCAGGAGGAGAGAAGGGAGCAAGAGAAATACCACATCTAGAAGGGGACTCAGCACACCAGCCCAGCAGCCACAGAAGGTGTCCAGCAAGTACTGGTGAGTGCTAATCGCCAAAATGGGGGAAGAAGATGACCAGGATGGTGCAATTGCCCCCATTCCACACAGGACGAACAGCACGCTAAGCCCCATGCCTGAATTTGACACTACTGGCCCTCCATCTAAGCTGGGTCCGAAATGGCTACTGTGGGTGAAATGGCTAGAAATGTTTTTCACAGCCGCGGGGGTCACGGAAGATGCAGAGAAAATTGCCATCATGGTATACTCGGCAGGGGCGGAGGTACACAAGATCTATGACTCGCTGAATATCCCTGTGGCCACCTACGTTGCGGTGAAACAAGCATTCAGAGATTATTTCCTCCCAATGGCAAATGTAGACTTTGACAGGTTTGTCAGGGGCGCGGAGAAGCGGCGAGACGATGAATCGTTGGACAAGATCTGTGCGCGACTCAGATACCTAGCAAGCTCCTGCAGATGGGGTAACGAAGAGGAAATGGTTCGTAACCAGTTGCTGCAGGGGTGCAGCTCCGGAAAACTGCGGAGGCAGGTTTTGAGAGAACCTGGGCTAACACTACAACAAATCCTAGACATGGGGAGAGCATATGAACTGGCTGATGCCAGGGGGGCGAAAATGGACATCGCCACCAATGCAAAAAAGGAGGAAGAAGCTTTTGCAGTCGGTCGCTAGGCACCTGGGAAGACAAGATGGGCTCCAAGAGGTGGTGACCCACCCACCGGTCACAGCAATGTTCTATCATGCCAATACTACGGATATGACCTGCCACATGTAGGCGAGTGCCCCGCCAAATCTAGAACCTGCGGCAGGTGTGGCACTCCAGGACACTATGCGAGAGTGTGCAGGGCAACAACACCAGTCGCAGCGTCAAGGGGTCCGGAGAGAGTTGGCAGAGGCACCTCTAGGAGAATTAGGGGTGTGTCATCCATTGAACAGGGCATGCAAGACTTAAACATCGCAGAAGAAGAGGAAGAAGAGGACGAAATCTTCTTCATCTCCAGTATCGCCAAAGGCCCAGGGAAGCGGCGTCAGCCCAAGTGCACAGTGCACATTGGGGGAACTCCCACGCCAGTCCTGATAGACACTGGAGCATCCGTCTGCATGCTAGCGACCGAGCACTACAATGCGTTGCCTGGCCCACCAGGGTTGGCAGAGTCCACGGCACGCATATATGCTTTTGGTGGACACACTCCGCTCCCCATTCAGGGGGTATTCGTAGCACCGGTGACTCACGGACAGACCAGAATCAAGGCAAGATTCTTCGTCACAAGTGTGAGCCCACACTCACTCCTAAATTGCGCTGCTGCGGAAGCGCTAAACCTTGTCCACTTCTCATATGCGGTGTACTGCACTGATCTGGAGAACCTACTGCAACGGAGCATATACCAAAATGTAAGAACATGAACCAGCAAAGTTCCAGGCTATACCTGTATCATCCATAATCCCTCAAAAATGTTAAATCAATCAGAGAAATAAAAGCAAAAGCATGGAATGAAATCTTTACCAGGATATGAACTCCTATCTCTTAAACAAGCCACTGATCCCAATTCCACTATCAATCTCCTTATAGTATTAAGATCCCCTAGCTCCACAAACAGCCCTGCCATCGACCTACCTCTACTCATCACCCCGCACCTCAAACCTAAAACTAAATTCATCCTCTTAGGAGATATTAATCTAGGTTTTAACAATTGAACAGATCATAAAGCTACAGGCCTCCATAACGCATTTCTAGAAATGCAATTCACACACATTTTCAACGCTCCTACCCACTCAAAAGGCAGAATCCTCGATTGGATTCTCACACTGAACAATGCAGTCACCTTAGAAGGTATCCTTAAGATACCATGGATTTACCATTGTTTAATCAAATTCAGCATAATCACGGCCATCGACCCTATAGTAAACAACACCACCCTTACATTAATCCTTGTGAGAAATACACGTAAACTCACCCCTGACAACCTTAACCCTATACTTGACAGACTACTCAGTTGTAAACCTCTAGACAATGACAATCCAGACAATGTGCCTCATTACGAGGTGGGCGGTAAGGGATTACTGGCACCGGTAAGGGCACTGATGCCGGTAATCCCTTACCGCCCTACTACGATTTTACCAGGCGTTATGGAAGGGACCCGCTAAGGACTTCAGCGCTAATAACGGTACCGCAATTTGCAGTACCGTTATTAGCACCTTCCCCCTTCCCATTGAGCCCTATGGGGGCTGAAATGGGAATGGGCAATGGATTTTACAATGGGGACTTACCGGTCCCGCAAAGGTCGGAATAGAACGGGACCAGACACAGTACCGGTATTGGAGGTAGTCATGGCGCTAATAGCACCATGACTAGCACCAACCTCGGAATGAGGCCCAATATCACCTTGCACTATCACCTTTGTGTTAGAACAGCTATAAACGAAGTAGGCCCACTTAAATCTAAGCTTCCTAAGACCAAACGCAGCACACCCTGGTTCAATGATGAACTCATTGAACTTAGAAGGAAAAAAGAGCCCTAGAACCTATCCAGAAAAAAAATCATCTACAGAACTCAAAAATAAACTCCAGCAACTCTCCCAAACCTACAAACTTAAAGTAACTACCCACAAAGGTAATTCCCTTAACCTATGCATCACCAGTGCGGCCTCAAGTTCCAATTAATTATTCTCTATCATCAGAGAACTTGAATCTCCCATCCTACCACCCAGTATGGTCACTGCCAGTAAAGCATGGTGCACGACCATTCAGGATGCTCTGGCCTCCAAAGTCAATACTCTTCAAAACGCAATCGCCTCACAAAAAAATGTTCTAGCACATTCAGCCGAACATCCCCTTCTGCCAATCTCTGCCTCCTCAGCAAAAGTGCCTGAATTCCACTTTTCTTCAGTCACCAATGACCAGGTACTTAAAACGATAGCCTCGCTCAAACCCTCCAACTGCAAAGGAGACAGCTTCCCCTCCAAATTAGTTAAAGACTCTGCCCCTACTTTAGCCCCTATCATCACAAAGTTTGTAAATGCCTCCTTTAGCACCAACGAAATCCCAGCCGCCATAAAAAAGCCTGGGTCACACCACCACTCAAAAAACCAACACTAGGCCCCACCACACCTACCAATTATAGACTGATCACGACAGTGCCCTTCCTTCTCAAAATCATAGACAAAATTGCATACACCCAAGTTCAAACCCATCTCGAGACAACCCATCTACCTGGAGATAGACAATCTAGTTTCTGCCCCAGACACAATACTGAGACAGCCCTCTTGGACTTAAAAAATCAGATGGATGCTATTAGGGAATGAGATAAACTCTGCATCTTACTATTACTCGATCTGTCCACATCGTTTGATTTAGCAGACCATAACAAATGATGTCAAACACTAACAAACAACTTCCACTTTTCAAAGGAAGCAACCGCCTGGATCAAAGTGTTTCTCTCAGACCACACCTCGAGAGTAGCCATAGGTGACAAAAATGCAGACCCCATTCAAGTCCCTTTAGGTGTCCTTCAAGGATCTTGCCTCTCACCCACACTCTATAATGTGTACACCAAATTACTAATTGCAGCCCTAGATACAATGGGAGTAATTTACACCAACTTTGCAGATGATACACAAATCCTTATCCTATCACAGGCAACCTCGAACAGTATGCCATTTGTGTAAATAAAATGTACTCTCTTATTCAAATCTGGATGCAAACAACAGCATGTGCCTTAATGGAGAAAATCAGAGAACCTTATAGTAGGTGCCCCTGCCGCCTTACACCTCCATCAACATAGATGGCACCCCAATCACCATATCACACCAAGTCAAAACCCTAGGGGTATACTTTGACACCAGTCTCACTATGGGAAAACATATAAGCACACTTGCCTCTTCCACGGCTTACACAGCCAAATTAATAGCATAAAGTAGGCCCCTACTCACCCCAGAAGACTGCATCACGCTCGCCAGAGCCCTTATCTTGACCAAAATTTACTACTGTAACATCCTCCTACTAGGCACCTCTAAGAAAAACATATACAAAATGCAATTACAACACAATAAAGCCCTTGGAGCAGCACTGGGCATAAACAGAAGGGAACACATATCACAACATAGAAGAGAGGCACACTGGCTACCTGTGCAAGCAAGAATACTTCACAAAACTCTCCCTATCACACACACATGCATCACTGACAATGCACCCATCTATCTTAACCAAAGCCTAGCATGCAAAACCACTGCCAGAACACTTAGATCCAGTGCCAACACACACCTTTCCATACCTTGATTCACCAATTCTAGAACAGGCAGGTCGAGTTGCCCTATAGCAGCCCCCAGACTCTGGAACTCTTATCCAAAATTCAAAAAAACTATTAAAAACTTGGCTGTTCAGCAAAGCCTAACACCTCCATGTACAGCCTACTCAAGTTTATCAACCATCATGTATGCCTTCATGCTTTCTCTGTGAAACTAAAATCGTAATTACTGTATGTAACCACTAAGATGTCAATAAAGCTATGTATACTAAGATATCAAATATGCTATGCAACCTCAAAGATCTCAAATATGCTTGTAACCTATGCCGTGATACCCTAGGGTTTGGGCGTAAAATCTAATGTAATAAATAAAGAAATAAAAAAAATTGTTGCTTACTACAACAAAATCTTCAAGCTAAGTAAACACTGTGAAAAACAAAACAATATATGGAAAAAACAATTCTATATATCAACAATTTCAAAACGAGATACAGGAAAATATAAATAAACAAGGGGACGTACTGTCAAAACGACCTACCTGATGCTGGTGTGTGCAACCAATGAATTGTCAAATTGTCAAGGACGCAATGTATGGATATCCCTGTTGAAAAAGAAACAAGGTGATGTGAAATAAAGCTTAGGTATTAGTATAGTTTGAAATATTGCAGTAACATTGAAAATCTTAAAATGGACACAAAATCAAACTATCTATACCTCTAGTTCAAGGGTGCACAACATACAGCCCACGGGCCAGATGCGGCCCTTCACATCAAGATTTATGGCCCTTCAGACCATTGGAGTTCAAGAAGGTGTGCAGCTCTTTTCTAGTCATTTCCTCTCTTAACGTTAGAGAGTAAATGAAGCAACACAGAAATAACACAGTAGAAAATCACCAAACCGACAGGGTAATTCATAGAATTTCGCAGAAAAGTGTCGCAAGCGGCTGGCGCAGAGTGTCCGCGTGCGATTGTCTGCGCCAGGCACGTGCGCTAAAACCGATTTCCGCGCACAGCGTATTCATGGATTTTAGGCTCCCAAACCAGCCGTGGCGCAGAGTATCGCAGCGACCCTGCAGCAGCGCCAGTAACGCCCCCAAGAACGCCCTCGCGCAAGGAAAAGCCATCAAAATCGCTAAATCATGGACCAGTTTACAGGGCTGCCAAACAAGGAACGCAAAGCGGGTAACGTGCATATCAGGGGTACGCGTGAAGTTATACACGTGATTAGCCAGGGTACGTGTATTACAGGGGTACGCGGGAAGTTGAACACGCGATTGGCCAGGGTACGTGTATTACAGGGGTACGCGTGAAGTTTTACACGCGGTTAGCCAGGGCACGTGTATCACAGGGGTACGTGGGAATTATCACACGCGATTTGGCTGGGTACTGTATTACAGGGGTACACGGGAAGTTTTACACGCGATTCGGCTGGGTACGTGTATTACAGGGGTGCGCGGGAATTATCACACGTGATTTGGCTTGGTACGTGTATTACAGGGGTGCGTGGGAAGTTACACACGCGATTAGGCTGGGTGGGTCCTCACAGGTGTTCCCTGTACACCCTCCACGGCCCCTGCAGGCAGCCCACAAAACAGGGGACTACCCTGCACACCTGCTCATGTCTCCCACCACCCCCACCCCCCAGCAGTGCAGGGGCAGCCTCCACCAGGCCCCCACTCATGTCTCCCATCACCTCCACCTCCCAGCAGTGCAAGGGCACCCTCTACCAGGCCTCCACTCATGTCCAACTCATGTCTCCCACCACCCCCACCCCCCAGCCACCAGGGGCACCCTCCACAAGGCCCCCAATCATGTCCCCTATCACCCCCACCCCCCGGCAGTGCAGGGCAGCCTCCACCAGGCCCCCACTCATGTCTCCCACCACCCCCACCCCCCAGCCACCAGGGGCACCCTCCACCAGGCCCACACCCATGTCTCCCACCACCCCCACCCCCAGCCACCAGGGGCACCCTCCACCAGGCCCCCACCCATGTCTCCCACCACCCCCACCCCCCCAGTCACCAGGGGCACCCTCCACCAGGCCCCCACTCATGTCTCCCAGCGTGCTACGTGTATTTCAGGGGTTTGCGTGAAGTTCCTCACGCGATCGGGCCTGGGGGAGCGGGCTACGTGTATTCCAGGGGTGCGTGAGAAGTTCCACACGCGATTGGCCTGGGCGCGTGTATTTCAGGGGTGCGCGGGAAGTTCCACACGCGAATAGCCTGGGCGCGTGTATTTCAGGGGTGGCGGGAAGTTCCACACACGAATAGCCTGGGCGCGTGTATTTCAGGGGTGCGCGGGAAGTTCCACACGCGAATAGCCTGGGCGCGTGTATTTCAGGGGTGCGCGGGAAGTTCCACACGCGAATAGCCCGGGCGCGTGTATTTCAGGGGTGCGCGGGAAGTTCCACACGCGAATAGCCTGGGTGCGTGTATTTCAGGGGTGCGTGGGAAGTATTACACGCAATTTCAGCAGGGTACGTGTATTTCAGGGGTGCGCGGGAAGTTCCACACGCGAATAGCCTGGGCGCGTGTATTTCAGGGGTGCGTGAGAAGTTCCACACGCGATTGGCCTGGGCGCGTGTATTTCAGGGGTGCGCGGGAAGTTCCACACGCGAATAGCCTGGGCGCGTGTATTTCAGGGGTGCGCGGGAAGTTCCACACGCGAATAGCCTGGGCGCGTGTATTTCAGGGGTGCGTGGGAAGTTCCACACGCGAATAGCCTGGGCGCGTGTATTTCAGGGGTGCGCGGGAAGTTCCACACGCGAATAGCCTGGGCGCGTGTATTTCAGGGGTGGCGGGAAGTTCCACACACGAATAGCCTGGGCGCGTGTATTTCAGGGGTGCGCGGGAAGTTCCACACGCGAATAGCCTGGGCGCGTGTATTTCAGGGGTGCGCGGGAAGTTCCACACGCGAATAGCCCGGGCGCGTGTATTTCAGGGGTGCGCGGGAAGTTCCACACGCGAATAGCCTGGGTGCGTGTATTTCAGGGGTGCGCGGGAAGTATTACACGCGATTTCAGCAGGGTACGTGTATTTCAGGGGTGCGCGGGAAGTTCCACACGCGAATAGCCTGGGCGCGTGTATTTCAGGGGTGCGTGAGAAGTTCCACACGCGATTGGCCTGGGCGCGTGTATTTCAGGGGTGCGCGGGAAGTTCCACACGCGAATAGCCTGGGCGCGTGTATTTCAGGGGTGCGCGGGAAGTTCCACACGCGAATAGCCTGGGCGCGTGTATTTCAGGGGTGCACGGGAAGTTCCACACGCGAATAGCCTGGGCGCGTGTATTTCAGGGGTGCGCGGGAAGTTCCACACGCGAATAGCCTGGGCGCGTGTATTTCAGGGGTGCGCGGGAAGTTCCACACGCGAATAGCCTGGGCGCGTGTATTTCAGGGGTGCGTGGGAAGTTCCACACGCGAATAGCCTGGGCGCGTGTATTTCAGGGGTGGCGGGAAGTTCCAAACGCGAATAGCTTGGGCGCGTGTATTTCAGGGGTGCGCGGGAAGTTCCACACGCGAATAGCCTGGGCGCGTGTATTTCAGGGGTGCGCGGGAAGTTCCACACGCGAATAGCCTGGGCGCGTGTATTTCAGGGGTGCGCGGGAAGTTCCACACGCGAATAGCCTGGGAGCGTGTATTTCAGGGGTGCGCGGGAAGTTCCACACGCGAATAGCCTGGGCGCGTGTATTTCAGGGGTGCGCGGGAAGTTCTACACGCGAATAGCCTGGGCGCGTGTATTTCAGGGGTGCGCGGGAAGTTTTACACGCGATTTCAGCAGGGTACGTGTATTTCAGGGGTGCGCGGGAAGTTCCACACGCGAATAGCCTGGGCGCGTGTATTTCAGGGGTGCGTGAGAAGTTCCACACGCGATTGGCCTGGGCGCGTGTATTTCAGGGGTGCGCGGGAAGTTCCACACGCGAATAGCCTGGGCGCGTGTATTTCAGGGGTGGCGGGAAGTTCCACACGCGAATAGCCTGGGCGCGTGTATTTCAGGGGTGCGCGGGAAGTTTTACACGCAATTTCAGCAGGGTACGTGTATTTCAGGGGTGCGCGGGAAGTTTTACACGCGATTTCAGCAGGGTACGTGTATTTCAGGGGTGCCGGGGAGTCCTACATGTGATTTGACAGTGTGGGTCCTCCCAGGTGTTCCCTGTACACCCTCCACGGCCCCTGCAGGCAGCCCACACCACAGGGGACTACCCTGCATCCCTGGTCATGTCCCGCAGGCAGCCCACCCAACATGGGCATACCCCCCAGCAAAGGCACATGTCTCCTTGAACTAATGAACACCAACTCATGTCCCACACCACCCCCACCCCCCAGCACTGTGGGGCACCTGCCAGCAGGCCCCCACCCATGTCCAACTCATGTCCCCCACCCCCCAGCACTGTGGGGCACCTGCCAGCAGGCCCCCACTCATGTCACCCAGCACCCCCACCCCCCAGCACTGTGGGGCACCTGCCAGCAGGCCCCCACCCATGTCCCATCCATGCCCCCCCCTGCACCTGGGTCCCAACAATCCCCAATCATGACCGTAATGGCCAGCCTCCTCTGCCAAAAGGCCTAACCAACTATCACATCCACCCACACATCAGAGGCAATTACATGTGACACACCCAATGTAAATAACGCAAATGAACATATGTCTGTCACACACAATCGTTGCAAGTGAATGTTGAAACACCCCACATGTCATGCATGAAAGCAATGAGATGATACTACACATTGAAGGATGAAATGAAAATGTATTAAAAATCAACTAGAATGGAAAAGAAATAGAAAATAACCACAAAGCAAAACAACCAAAAGAAGAAGAATGTTGATGAAAAAAAATTCGAAACACAAAGCACAATCCTAAAAAATGGTGTCCAAAGTCACAGTCACAAAAGAAATCCAAGTGTAAATGAAATATAAAACACATTGCTCCATGTGTCCAAAAAAATAATCCTAAAAAATCCATCATCCATCCAAGAACTATATACAAGATGATCCTGGGTCCATGAGCCCAACCAAATTAAACCTAACTATGTCAACTAACTAAAAACTGAACTATATACAAGAAAGTGGCGCATTGTCCAATCGCAACCAAAAAAAAAAGAGAAAAATTCAAAGGAAACCTACCACTAACTATATAACTATATACAATGGCAGCGGGCAAGTCCTGCAGCTCACTCTGTGATGTTGCCGGCCAGGGCATCATCGAACTCCATGTCGATGTCCTGGAGGCGGGACTCTGTCCTGGCCCCGAGGTCTCGCAGGGATAACCCCATGTTCACCTCAAACTCCCTACGAGCTTCCTCGAGGCACTCAGCCCGCCTCAACGCCCGACGCATGGAGAACTCCGCCCTGACCATGGTGAGCCGCTCCTCTTCCGCCCGCTGCCGCTCCGCACCTATCCGCTGGACCAGCTGCTCCCACACGGAAGACACTACCATCCCAGGGTTCTCCTGCCCTCCGGCCGATGCCTGCCCCTCTGATCTTGATGGCCCCGAGCCATGATGCCTCCCACGTCGAGCCTGCTGCTGCCTCCGACGCCACTGCCTCTGCCAGCACGACGGCATCCAGGATGATGGAAACCACCGACGCCGTCGTGCACGTGCCCTGCCCGATGATGCCGTCACATCCTCCATCTGCTGGGGTCCAGTTGCTGTGTTGTCCACCCCTGCTGGACCTCTGACTTCCGACTGTGGCAGGGATGGGATCCCCACCGAGCTGGCTGCATTGGTCAGGGCAGGTCCACAGGGGGCCCTGGTGGCATCTGGGCCGGAAGACGGCAAGGAGAACGACTGGCGTATAGTCTCCACAGAGGAGGAGAGGGCCGCCAGATTGGCCGATACATGCAGGAAACCCCCGAACATGGCCGATCCCAATTGGGCCACGTCGGCACGGTGCTCTTCGTGATGACGTGCATGCTCCTCCTGGGAAGCACG
Source organism: Ambystoma mexicanum (assembly GCF_040938575.1). NCBI lineage: Eukaryota > Metazoa > Chordata > Amphibia > Caudata > Ambystomatidae > Ambystoma > Ambystoma mexicanum. Next base: position 49,034,648 of record NC_090924.1, on the reverse strand, counting down.
CACGGCATCACGAATCACAGCCGTGCTCATCGCGACCCCAATCAGGACCTTCTCCACACGGCCAGGGGTCCCCTCGCCCGCAGGTGGAGGGGAGTCAGATGACATGGACATCCCCTCTACCTGCGGACGGGCCTGGGACGGGACATCCCTGCTGGTGCAAGGTGGTGCACCCACAGGTTCAGGGACAGCGACATGCACAGGCCCCTCCACGGTGACCTGTGCTGCCTCCTGCCCCTGCCCCTGGACTGCACCACTTGCACCAGCAGGGATGCCCCCACCAGGCCCCATGTGCGCCTCAGTGGCGGCCTCCTCCTCCTCTGTGGAAACCACCAACCTGGATGGCTCCTCGCCGTCTACCGCCGTAGCAGGCCCCTGTGGGGGCTCACCCACCCCTTCCACTGCAGCCGTGGGGGCATCCCCGCCGCCTTGCTCCACAGCGCCGTCTCCGCCCTCTCCTTCACTAGCCGCTGCGTAGAGGGAGACATAGAACACAAGCATCAGGGTACTGTACAATGGTCCCCTAGACAGGGAGCAATAGCAGATGAGTGCCACTGTCAAAGTACACTTCCATCATGTCACACCAGAACACATGTGTCAGTCCAGGCAAAACACACACAGTGACAGTCATGGTGCGTGCCATGGACATTTCAATGCATGTCCAATGGACTCTCGAATCATACAATGTAATGGGACTCACATGCATCATGGGTCATGCCTATCACATGCACACACTTCACCTCAGTCACATCCATCTGGCCCCGTACACCCCAATCACAGTGCATACAAGGATGACTCGGCTGCATCAGTGAATCTGTACATTGTCACACACATGTGTCATGCATCCATGGCACTCACAAGTCACAGACACGCAGGTCAGGCACACAGACATGGATACCACATATGTATCTGGCATCAGCACCCATCCCTCGCCCCCACCCATGTCCAGGAACAGAGACTGCCATGCTCTCATGTGTGCAATCTGCACAGGGCTCCCCATGTCGCATTCAAACACATGCAACAACCGTGCGGTTCACACATTACAGGTCGCACATGCATTCCCATGATGTCCCTGCACACAAACATGCGTACATGGCCTATGTCACACATGCAGGCAAGTATCAGACAACCAGCACACTGCAACATGCCCTGTCTCACACAGCAATGCTTGGCCACTTACCGCTCAACTCCAGACGGGTCTCCCTCTCAAGGACCTGGGCGTGGAGCGCTGGGTGTGCGCGTTCCAGGACCCTCAACTGGATGGAACTCATGCGGCCCCGGCCCCCCTCCACGAGGCACCGGGCCTTCACGAGGGTCCTGGACCTCAAGTCTTCCCAGCGCTTCTTGACCTTCTGGATGGTGCGGGTTGCCACCCCCTCCGCGTTGATGGCAACCACACAGTCGGCCCAGATCCTGTCCCGTCCTTCCTTGTTGGCGCGGGACGATCCGAAGAGGGCATCATACTGCCCCAGGACTTGCTCCACCAGGACACCAACTTCGGTGGCAGTGAAGCTGGTGCCCCTCTGCCCCTCTGGCTGGGGGTTGCCACTGGTGCCAGATGTTGATGTGCCCGACATGGCAACCCCAGGGGCAGGAGTGGGTGGGCAACTGGTCCTGGGGCTGGGCTGTGGAGCGATGTTATCCGAGTCGGGAGTCTTCTGTTCCAGCAGGGGTGGACACAGCAACTGGACACCTGCAGATGGCTGATGTGCAGGCACCAAATGGCAGGGCACAGTGGCAGCAGGCAGGCAGGCAGGCAGGCAGCAGCAGATGGCACGTGGGAGGCTGCTCGGGGCACTGGGGGGCAGTAATTCAGCCTTCTGGGCAGGAGCGTGGTCTTCCGTGTGTTTTCGCGTGGCCAGCTTGATACGGAGTGATTTGGCACGTGAAAATCCTGCACGTCAGCGTGAAAATCGAGGAAAGGCCCTTAGCGCGTAAGCGCGCCAGCACGCGTACGCGATTTCATTGGACCAAAGGCCCTTACAGCGTAAGCGCGTCTGTGACGTTTTGCGCACGGGCGTTGCCCTGGCAGGGCTTGGTGATCCCGCGTGCCTTTATGTTCTGTACGTGCTTTTCGTGCGGTGCGTGTGTTTTCCATCCGTTGGGGTTCACACGCTATTACTTCACAGCGGGTGTTGGCTACGCGTTCTTCTACACGCAAGGCAGACGGTGAGTGGTACCCCGCTCCCCCAGGCCCGATCGCGTGAGGAACTTCACGCGAACCCCTGAAATACACGTAGCCCGCTCCCCCAGGCCCGATCGCATGAAAAACTTCACGCGAACCCCTGTGATACACGTAGCCCGCTCCCCCAGGCCCGATCGCGTGAAAAACTTCACGCGAACCCCTGAAATACACGTAGCCCGCTCCCCCAGGCCCGATCGCGTGAGAAACTTCACGCGAACCCCTGAAATACACGTAGCCCGCTCCCCCAGGCCCGATCGCGTGAGAAACTTCACGCGAACCCCTGAAATACACGTAGCCCGCTCCCCCAGGCCCGATCGCGTGAAAAACTTCACGCGAACCCCTGTGATACACGTAGCCCGCTCCCCCAGGCCCGATCGCGTGAAAAACTTCACGCGAACCCCTGTGATACACGTACCCTGCTGAAATCGCATGTGAGACTTCCCGCGCACCCCGGTATACACGCACATGTATTTTTTGTCAGCGGGTGTCTGTGTTTGTGGGTACCCCTTTGCACGTCATTTTTCCTGGAGGGCCACAGTATAGGACATTCATCATGGCAGTATATAGGTGCTATTTGTTGGCGCACCTTTTGGCGCACATTTCTTACAGCCGCAGAGACGCTACCGCCTGCTTTCTTGTGGCGGTCGTGTTTGTGCCTGTGCGCTGGTTTGAGCGTGCGCTTTTTTCCCCTATTCTATTCCATGAATACGTGTTGTAGGCGAGCGTGTGGGCGTTCCGCGCACTTGTGCCCTGTACTTCCCCCGTGACGCCCACGTTGTGGCAAGTTGTTCCCCATTCCGAGTGTTACGCCCGTGTTCCGCCTACTTTTGTTGCGTGCGCCGCGCTATGTGCGAATTTCGCTGTGGCCTGTGCGATTTTCGCTGTGACCTGGCGCACGCTGTTAGATGGCCTGTGCGCCAACGTGCGCCGCGCATTTTTTTATCGCACATCCGCTGGTTTTCTCGCGCACGGACTTCCATGAATCGACGTGCGCTGCTTTTTGTGCGATTTTCGCACTTGCACTGCGATTTTCGCTATTCCACTGCGATTCGCACGTTTTTGCCCACTTGCGCCGCGCTAATTATTCCATGAATCGGCCTGCGAGTGTTTCCTCAATGTAGGCATTGCTTAAATTATACCATGAAAAAGAAATTAGGCCTTGAATTTTGGACACACAGTAAATGCAAAGTGTTTACCGAATGGACTCACATAAATTGGCAATTTCTTAAATTGCACATGTTTTTTGCAAACATTTTTTAAAAATCTCCTAAAAACACACTACTTGCATTTTAAAGAGACAGCATCTCAAACTCTGCATAGATAACATTATTGTTGTTCAGATGCTTGTATTTCGTGGTTTGGTATTGTAGTTATGATAAACATTATAGTTCACATGGTATTGGATAAGCAAAACTACATCTTTGTTTTCTTTGAAAGTCATTCAAAATGAAACAATTACAGTTAGTTAATTACGTTTCTATGAAATATCACAGGGTTTTCTCTGAAAATTATGAAATAGAGCAATGAAGTCAATAAATATATTTCAGAATGTGCCTTTGTTGGGGTATGAGAAGGTGGTGGTGTTCTCGGATTCATTGAGTGGGTTGCAGGCGATTGTGGCAGGGGATGGTGATAGGAAGGATGTGATTTTGGATATCAGGAGGAAGATTGATCAGTGTGTGCGTGGGGGAATGGATTTGGAGTTGGCGTGGGTCCCCAGTCACAGTGGCATTTTGGGTAATGAGTTGGTGGATCTGGCGGTGGGTGAGGGTATGAGGAGGGGAGCGGTTGATGTGAGGTTGGCTTTGAGTGTGGATGAGGTGAAGGCTGTGATGGTGAGACGGGTCATGGATGAGTGGCAGGAGAGGTGGGTGAGTGGGGTGAAGGGCAGTTGGATGTTTGGTGTTCGTGGAAAAGTGTCAGTGAAGGTGGATGCAGGGAGTCTGGAATGGAGGAGGGGGTAGGAGGTGATGCTGAATCAGTTGAGGATAGGGCATGTGGGGCTGAATGACTGTCTGTTTCGAGTGGGGAAGCGTGAGTCGAGGGATTGTGCGGTGTGTGGGGTGCCTGAGACTGTGGGACATGTTTTGCTTAGGTGTGAGAGACCTGTTGAAGAGAGAGAATTGATGAGGGTTCGGTTGACTGCGTTAGGTGTGGCTGAGCTGAGTGGGAGGACTTTGCTGGGAGGTGACGGGGTGAGAGGCAGGAGGAGGAGCAGTGTGATGTTGGATTTTGTGAGGCAGACGGGGTGGTGGGAGGAGTTGTGAGTTTATGTAAGCTAAGTATTGATTGGTGGGTCTGGTGCACATCATCCTTTAGGATGGGGAAGCACCTGCGTGGGTCTGCCCGCGCCTCCGATAATTGAAAGAAAGAAAAGAAAGAATGTGCCTTTCCTCTCATTTCATTGAGCAGTTTTCTGGTGTTGAAAGTCTTCTGGAACCCCCTTAAGCAGTTCAGCTCACTAAAGAACACTTGCAAATTAGATCCCTCCAGCAAAGCAAGTTGTGCATCCATGCTCTAGTCCAAGCATTAGGTCCACAGGTTAGGCGCAATGTAGAAACACACTCCGAATAATTGGAGCTTTGTTTGTGAGCCCGCGAACTCGAGCGGGACGTATGGCGGCATGCCATCGACCGATATGTACAAAATGGTAAATGGAAAAACAAAAAATCTTGTTTTGATATTGTTGATATATAGAATAGATTTTTCCATATATTGGTTTGGTTCTCACAGTGTTTACTCAGCTTGAAGATGTTGTGATATTATGCAACCATGCTTTTGCTTTTATTTCTCTGATGGATTGGAAATATTTGAGGGATTACGGATGATACAGGTATAGCCTGGAACTTTCCTGGTACATGATGTTATATGCTCTTGATCTTTAAGATGCACTGGCTGGACACTGTAATTTAATTTCAATTTTCTTTGTTTTTTTCTTGGATTTCTTCTTGTACAATTTTTGTGGATTCTGCCCAGAGGACGGACATCAGTCTGAAATGTATTGGCATCACACCAATAATCTATGTTCCTTGTATATCATTGTTGTATTCTATTAAATTGATTTTTGATTCATTTTCACTGAATATATCTGGTTTCATTGCAATATTTTTCTAAACACATATCAACATGTAATTCCGGCCATGTTTGACCTTGTTGTTGGATACACATCACTGGGGTAGCTCCGTTAGTGATTTGTGCTGTTTCTAGAGCGTCTATGGATCAGAGGCGTTTCTGTCTGTAGTCCTCCTTTCCTGTATTACTGATTGATAACAGTGCTCATTAATTCTTTAGTTTAACATTTGAAAGTATTGAGTGGAGTGCCTGCCACCTACTTTATGCATAGCTTGTTATCTAAACAGCTGCAATGGCATACTGTTCTGCTAAGGGACATATCATATGCGAGGTGCAAAGTGGGGAGGGGTGAGAACACTCCAAGCAACTTCGTCAGAGGGACAATCACACCTACCATGCGATTAGAAGGACTTGCAAAAGGCGTTGTCATTGCAGGGCTGCGTGCTAGAAAGCGCCTGAGAATAATATTTCTACGCCCTGTTTGGGGCCAAACGGGCGGCAGAAATATTATTCCCAGCCACTTGCTAAAACTCAGCCCCCCCCCCATTGATAAAACAGCCTGCACGCAGAAGGCCTTTGAAATAGTTTTTCAATTGCGTGACAAAAGGCCCCTGCGGCTGCACGTTAAGGCCGTTGCTGCGGGAACTATCACTGTTGTCCGACGATTCATAAGGTCATTTAGACGGCTTTCTATCTGTGTTATCATTATGTGTGCTAGCAAGTGACTGGGAATGATATTTCTCCTGGCTGTTCCGTTGGGAGAAATATTATTTCCAAGCACTTGCCAGCAGGCAGCCCTGCACTAATAGCGCATCCTGCTGGCAGAAAGCATTCTAAATATTCTTTCAGTCGTGTGATTAACTGGCTGCTCCTGCAGGAACAACCACTGCATCCCACGATTCAAAGGATGTCCAGAAGGCTTTCTTCCAGCAGGTAGTCTTAAAATTGCAGAGCCACTTCAGCCCAGCACCGATAACAGAGCCTGCAGGCAGGAGACATACTAAATCTTCTTGGAGTCTAGCGATATTCTGTTCATCTACCGGCACAGTTAGGGAGTAAAAAGGAATAATCAACACAAGGTATTTTTGAAAGATAAAAGTGTATTGGGTGTGCCCTTTTTGAGACACGTGTTTCGGTGATTACCCCTCAAGCATCTGTTGCCGACGCCGACACTTGAGGAGTGAAACGACTCTTTGGAGGTGGGATTTAACCCATGAACAGGGCAACCAGCAAATTACAAAACAGATACACAATCATTGTTACACCTATTAGCCCTGATTGAAAAAGGCAGAGCAATCGCTGAAACACGTGCCTCAAAAAGGGCACACTCAATACACTTTTATCTTTCAAAAATACCTCGTGTTGACTATTCCTTTGAGCTGGCGCTGCCTACTAAGTGGAGAAGGGCTCTTAGATCCCTGTTTACTCGCTACACTAAAACGGAGCAGGGGGTAGTCTCTGTAACTTCACCTGGCAGTCGACACCCACCACAAGCGCAGGACACCAACAGGTTGATATAGCAAGACCCCCTCTTTTGTGAACATTACCGGCACAGTTAACCAAGGTCCGGCAATTGAAACATTTCTTTCTTAAAAGCAGCCACCCTTAGTTTTAGGCAATTGATTCTTGAGGGGATGTTGGCACTTGCATGACATGGCAGTGCTTCAGCATAAACACGAGACCTGCGAAAGGGACAGTTATGGCCAGGGGTCAAGTCCTCAAAAATAAGGTGGGGGGCTCATAAACAAAAAGCAGTGGGATGTGACGTCACCAGAAATTATTATATCAACGTGAAATATGCACATTTCATTAAATTAGCTTTGCATAACCACCCAAATTGCACAGGACGAATGGCATTTGCCTTTCATAAAATCAACACACACACACACACAACCAAGAAAGGATATATTCCTCTAATAGTGTTTTTTGAAAACGTGAAAAGGTGTGCATGTTTTAAACTCCAAGAAACCAAACATATGTTTCCCTGGAACTTGCAGTTCGGAAATGGGACATTTCACCTTTAATTGTTTGTAGTTTTTCATCAGGTTAGTGCATTGGTGAAGTGTCCTGCCTGCAAACCTGACGACTGTGGTTTGATCCAGCAAGGCCGGCTTTAATTCATAAATTCAGAGGACATTCAATGTTCTCATTTTAGCTGGAGGGGACTGAGCCAACCATCTGAAAAAAGTTGGTATATTCCGTCCATGTGCGTGTACCCTCGACTTAAGCCCTGGTTATGGCTGATTTTAAAGTTTAAGCTTTAACTGAAGTTAGATGCCTTAAACACCACGTTTGCACATAAAGGAAGTGACTCAATGCTAATTTTTTAAATCTGATGTAGCATTGCACGCAGTCACCCAGCTGACCCAGCTTAAAGTAAGGGCGCTCGGCACGCTAATAAAGCAGTTACCGTTAACCCGCCATGGTGTGTGGCTGTGTCATTGCCGGCGAACTGCGCAGCATTCCCTGCGTGCCTCCTTCATCTCAGGAGATGTTACACTGGCGACGAGGGACAGACCCAGGGTGCTCATATGATATGATATTATATGGCATTTATAACGCGCTGATACACAAGTAATTCAAGGCGTGACGAGGCAATTGAGGGGGAACAGAGTGAAGACAGAGACAACGATCTTACTAGGCCCGGTGACATTGAGATCGCGCAAGTACCTGGGGAGGGAGAGAGGGGAAAAGTGCGAAGGCAAAACGGGAGGAGGCAGTGCAGTACATAGGATGAACAGTAAAGTAAATAATAACAATTAATAAAAAGTGCGGCCAGCTGGTGGCAAGTGCAGAGGTAAGTGCAGACATCAGGTGTCAAGTGCTGGTACGGGGCTGTAGAGATACAGAATCAGCCCCTGAGAGCAAGAGTTGCCAGGGGGGCAGTGCAGGTGTGCAACTGGTGGGGAGGGGACCCGGGCCCGAGATCAGAGGGTAGCCAGGTGACCAGTGCAGTTTCAGTTTCAGCCAGGAGTTCAGCAGGGGAGAGGAAGAGAGAAAGCAGAAGAAAAGAGGAAGGTCTTGAGGTGCTTCTGGAACCAGAGATAGTTCTCCTCGAGTTTCAGAGAGGCGGGGAGGCTATTCCAGAGGGAGACCCCAGCCGAAGAAAGAGATCTACCAGCAACTAGTTGCTTGGAGAAGCAACTGACCATGAGGGAGTTGGAGGCGGATGATCAAAGAGCTCAAGAAGTAATATATTTATGAAGAGAGAGTTGAAGGTATTGAGATCCCAGGCCCCACAAGGCCTTGTGGATAATGCAGAGGGTTTTGAAAGTAATCCTTGCAGCCACTGGCAGCCAGTGCAGAGATTTTAGTCCTGGAGAGATACGACCCCCGGGCTTGAGGCCAAGGACAAGTCTCGCAGTCCTGTTTTGGATGTGTTGCAGAGGGCACAGAGTAGAGGCAACTAGACCAGAGATGACAAATGACTATTGTTTAAATCAGAATAGTTTTTTGTTTATTATCCAAATACACATATGATGAAAAAATCGGCTCCACAAACCAAATGCAATACATCCCTCCAAAAACCATTCATTCATAACTCATCCATACAATAATCATATTTGCAAAAATTAAATAAAACAAGGTGATACTTTGTATATACCACAAATAGTAAATCAGACAATTATAAGTTCAACACTCGATTATTTTACAATGTGCCCCTCTGTTGGTATTCAGGTTTTTTTTTGAAAACTGTTGTCAACATGTTTCGGTTAAGTTTTCTCACGAGGATGAGACAGTCCCCTTGTGTATTGACTTAGTGTTCAACCTTCTTCAGGACAGGAGAGCAATCGCCAACTTGGCTTTGCCTCTTGGTAAAAAACCAAAGGTAGGGGGTGTGTGGCAGGAGAGCCTTAAATCTAAAAGTAAAAAAGAATAAAAATTGTCATCTCTGTGTTTACTCAACAAACTATTTACTTAGTGTCTACATATAGTTTGCTTAGTTAACTATATATCACCTGTTAACCTCCTCTGAAACTTTCAGGGGCTGGCGAACCGGTGTGATGGAGTCGATCCCGCAGTGAATGCTTCCAACAATGGCGCTTCACGTAATGGATGCCCTATAGTAAAAAGGACATGTGAGTTTTAAAATTCAGAAATGAGAACCTACTCAGGTCATTCACAAATAATGGGTTGGTACTCACTGTTATTCTCAAAAGGAAAATATTTTCTTTTTTCTAATTTCCAGTTCGAAAATAGTGCCAATTAATTCATTAAAGCATCTGCGTCTTTAAAACGCCTGTGAAGGAGAAAACAAAGCATATGAAACATGCATTAACTGCTATGTTTCAAAGAGGCAGCAATCTGTCACTGTTGGATAAACTCCAACACAATCACGCTTTAAAACCGGGAACACTTACTTGAGACAGCCGTATGTTTAATCGCTGTTACGGCTCACTGGCAAGAAGTGTAGCAAAATTTACGGCCGTGAACCGAAGGGCTGCCTATGTAAACAACAGACACAGAGCGACATGATTAGTGTCTGCTCATTAAACTTGGTGCACCTCGGCGCTGCTGTTTATGAAAATCATTCTTCTCTTACCTTGTTAAAGGCGAGAGATGGAATCCAAGACCCTGCTGTGCAGTCAATAGTCTGCGCTCCTATCGTCTGCCAGAGTTTTGTAAACGCTGTGCAGGCATGCGCTTAGACCTCACAAAACGGTCGCTTGGAATTATGGGCTTCGTAGTCTATACTGACATATACAGGCTGATTCACATGTCACTACCTAAGAATCTCGTGCATCCATCGCGAAATATTCTGTTTGTCAGTCTTTTAGTTATGTGCTTCCTGGCTCGACATCTGCCAGAAATATAGCTCACCGTCTGACAGACTCATGTAAACGCTGTATAAACATGCGCTATGGCCAGAGAAAACAACCGCTTGGAATTGTGGGCTTCGTAGTGCGTAGTGTCACTATGGATGATATAATATCGTCCGTGTTCAAATATAATAAGGTAGAGACTGATTCACATGTCTCTGCCGTCTCGTGCCTCCATCGCAGGACTTATTCAGTGGATGAGGTTTCAAAGAGACTCCTCACTGATTGAAGAAAACTACGCACCAATGAGGCGCTCACGTGTGCAATGTATTGTGGATAGGGTAGTTTGGGCTACAGGGAGTTAACTACTGTTTAGTACGTTCCACTCTACAGAAATGTTTAACCCATGATGTACTGTATCTAGGGAATAAATCCATTTCTGTTCAATGCGATGTAGAGCCATTGCCATATCTCCACCTCTTGATTTTGGATTTAGAGTTTGTAACACAAACCACTTCATTTCTGTGTCTTTATGATTAAGCCTCTTGAAATGCTCCACCAGGGGTTTGTCAGGGGTGTGATTTCCTATGCAAGAGCGATGTTCTCCAATGCGGACCTTCACTGCTCTGACCGTTTTCCCTACATATAGTAGTATAGTAGACCTTTTACATATTACCAAAAGTACATAAGAGCCTGGAAAACCCGCCTGGCAGACCTATTGTGTCAGCAATAGAGTCCTTATTGGAACCTCTTTCCATCTATAGCGAGTTTTTTCTTAAACCTTTTGTCCTGGTGATGCCGTCTTATATTAAAGACACAACGGACATGCTGAAAATCCTCCAAGATGTCACGATAGAAACAGGTGATCTTTTAGTGACCATGGATGTGGAGGCGTTATATACGTCCATCCCCCAAATGGCTTGTTTGGAGGCTATAGCTGAAGTATTGGACACACGAAGTAGACCACATAAACCACGCACAGGATTTATATTAGAATGTTCAAGATTGGCTATGACAGAACATTTCTTCCTCTTTAAACAGCAGATCTACAAACAACAGAAAGGGGTCAGCATGGGGGCTACATTTGCCCCGCATGTAGCTAATCTATACATGGCTAAATTTGAATCAAAATATATTGCTGATATTCTAAAAAATCAGACAAATGGACAATTGAAGATGTGGCGTCATTATATCGACGATGTTTTCCTGATTTGGCGAGGGGACATCACATCTCTCCTCGCGTTTCACAAATGGTTGAATACTTGTGATTTGAATATTAAATTTACCATTGAATGGAGTAAAGAACAAGTAAGCTTCCTGGATTTGATGATCAGAAAACAAGGGAACAACTTAGTCACCTCACTTTATAGAAAAGCTACGGATAAGAATACCTTACTGCACTATTCAAGTTTTCATCCAGAGAGTCTCAAATTCAATCTTCCTTACGGTCAATTTTTGAGAATCCGACGGAATTGTACCGATAAGGATGATTATAATATAAATGCCACACAACTCAAAGAAAGGTTGGACATACGGGGGTACCCCAAACGTCTGGTGAAGAACAATCTAAAAAGAGCTGCAAACACAAACAGAGAAGTTTCTTTACAAGTACAGGACAAAAAATCGAACGATAGATTGGTTTGCGTTACCACATTCAATCCCATTAGTAACGCTATCAGAAAAATAATCAATCAGAATTGGGATTTGGTAAAAAATCCCAGTACATTATCACAGAAACCAATGTTCGCTTTTAAACGTAACTGCAATCTAAGACAAAAATTGGTTCACACTTATCGAGAGAAACCCAGAGATACCACCATTTTGAACCAATGGGGTCTGCCTCCCATTATTGGCCATTATAAATGTGGGAATTGCAGTGTCTGTCCACTTACCGAGACTAAACACAGTTTTCAATACGGGAATAAGACATGGGTGATGAAAAATCACACCAACCGCTGCACAAAGAATGCAATATATGTCATATCCTGTCCATGCGATCTACTATATGTAGGGAAAACGGTCAGAGCAGTGAAGGTCCGCATTGGAGAACATCGCTCTTGCATAAGAAATCACACCTCTGACAAACCCCTGGTGGAGCATTTCAAGAGGCTTAATCATAAAGACACAGAAATGAAGTGGTTTGTGTTACAAACTCTAAATCCAAAATCAAGAGGTGGAGATATGGCAATGGCTCTACATCGCCTTGAACAGAAATGGATTTATTCCCTAGATACAGTACATCATGGGTTAAACATTTCTGTAGAGTGGAACGTACTAAACAGTAGTTAACTCCCTGTAGCCCAAACTACCCTATCCACAATACATTGCACACGTGAGCGCCTCATTGGTGCGTAGTTTTCTTCAATCAGTGAGGAGTCTCTTTGAAACCTCATCCACTGAATAAGTCCTGCGATGGAGGCACGAGACGGCAGAGACATGTGAATCAGTCTCTACCTTATTATATTTGAACACGGACGATATTATATCATCCATAGTGACACTACGCACTACGAAGCCCACAATTCCAAGCGGTTGTTTTCTCTGGCCATAGCGCATGTTTATACAGCGTTTACATGAGTCTGTCAGACGGTGAGCTATATTTCTGGCAGATGTCGAGCCAGGAAGCACATAACTAAAAGACTGACAAACAGAATATTTCGCGATGGATGCACGAGATTCTTAGGTAGTGACATGTGAATCAGCCTGTATATGTCAGTATAGACTACGAAGCCCATAATTCCAAGCGACCGTTTTGTGAGGTCTAAGCGCATGCCTGCACAGCGTTTACAAAACTCTGGCAGACGATAGGAGCGCAGACTATTGACTGCGCAGCAGGGTCTTGGATTCCATCTCTCGCCTTTAACAAGGTAATAGAAGAATGATTTTCATAAACAGCAGCGCCGAGGTGCACCAAGTTTAATGAGCAGACACTAATCATGTCGCTCTGTGTCTGTTGTTTACATAGGCAGCCCTTCGGTTCACGGCCGTAAATTTTGCTACACTTCTTGCCAGTGAGCCGTAACAGCGATTAAACATACGGCTGTCTCAAGTAAGTGTTCCCGGTTTTAAAGCGTGATTGTGCTGGAGTTTATCCAACAGTGACAGATTGCTGCCTCTTTGAAACATAGCAGTTAATGCATGTTTCATATGCTTTGTTTTCTCCTTCGCAGGCGTTTTAAAGACGCAGATGCTTTAATGAATTAATTGGCACTATTTTCGAACTGGAAATTAGAAAAAAGAAAATATTTTCCTTTTGAGAATAACAGTGAGTACCAACCCATTATTTGTGAATGACCTGAGTAGGTTCTCATTTCTGAATTTTAAAACTCACATGTCCTTTTTACTATAGGGCATCCATTACGTGAAGCGCCATTGTTGGAAGCATTCACTGCGGGATCGACTCCATCACACCGGTTCGCCAGCCCCTGAAAGTTTCAGAGGAGGTTAACAGGTGATATATAGTTAACTAAGCAAACTATATGTAGACACTAAGTAAATAGTTTGTTGAGTAAACACAGAGATGACAATTTTTATTCTTTTTTACTTTTAGATTTAAGGCTCTCCTGCCACACACCCCCTACCTTTGTTTTTTTACCAAGAGGCAACGCCAAGTTGGCGATTGCTCTCCTGTCCTGAAGAAGGTTGAACACTAAGTCAATACACGAGGGGACTGTCTCATCCTCGTGAGAAAACTTAACCGAAACATGTTGACAACAGTTTTAAAAAAAAACCCTGAATACCAACAGAGGGGCACATTGTAAAATAATCGAGTGTTGAACTTATAATTGTCTGATTTACTATTTGTGGTATATACAAAGTATCACCTTGTTTTATTTAATTTTTGCAAATATGATTATTGTATGGATGAGTTATGAATGAATGGTTTTTGGAGGGATGTATTGCATTTGGTTTGTGGAGCCGATTTTTTCATGATATGTGTATTTGGATAATAAACAAAAAACTATTCTGATTTAAACAATAGTCATTTGTCATCTCTGGTCTAGTTGGCCCTATCTCTTTATTATATTGCAGAACTGCCTGAAGGGCCATAGACAATAATCAGGCCTCCCCTTTTTTCTATCTCTACAGAGTAGAGGCAGGCAGATTTAGTAAGCGGCTGTTGCAGTAGTTCAGCCTAGAGAGAACCAGAGGTCTGGAGACAGTGATCTTCTGGTGGAAGGAGATGAAAGGAAGAATACCTCTGATGAGGTGCAGCTGGTAGTGTGACTTCTTAGAGATGTCAGAGATGTGAGGAGAGAAGGAGAGTGTGGAGTCGAAGATGACCCAGCGGTTTTTAGCCTTACAGATGGGAGCAGGAAGAGGGCCAATAGAGGCCGGCCAGAGAGTGACAGGAAAGGTTGGAGCCGGTGTGCCGATAAGGAGAATCTCAGTCTTACTGGCATTAAGGCAGAGATCATTGGCGACACACCACTCCTGGATAGCAGACAGACAGTCATATATGAGAGAAGGTGAAGAGGTGGTGGCAGGGAGCCTGAACATGAGCCGAGTGTCATCAGCATAGCACTGAAAGTTGGGGCAGAGAGCAGCAATGCGGTGGGCAATAAGTGCCAGGTATTGGTTTAAGAGACAGAGAGAGGTTAGACCCCTGGGGAACGCCACACAGTAGAGCCAGAGATAGAGGAGAGGAAGGACACAAGTCTTACCTGGGAGGGTCGATCAGAGAGGAATAAAGGAGAAATACAGTCAATGTAAGCAAAACAGGGCAGTCAGTCACGAAAAGCAACAGCAATGAAGAGTGATGACCTAAGTAGGCAAGGATACGGCAGAAACTGGACAGTAGGCCAAACAGTTATCAGGGCAGTCCAGGCAGAGCAGAGTGCATGTGGGAGCATGGGAGATGATGAGGGGGGCAGAACATGCAGGAACGCGAGGAAGTTGCAAGGACATGCAATAAGGGAGTTGCAAGGAACCACGCAATCAAGGATTGAGAGGGAATAAGCGGGCAGCGCCACGCAAAGCGTGGGGCTGGCGGTCAGGAACACGAAGAAGTTGCAAGGACATGTGATGAGGGAGATGCGAGGAATGACGCAGACAAGGATTGCGAGGGACAACACAGGCAAGCGCGAGACAGGGAATAGCGAGGAAGTTACAAAGACACGCAGTGGGAAAAGTTGGGAGGAACCACGCAATCAAGGATAGCGAAGGGACCACAGGGGCTAGGGCGCAAGCCAAGCATGGGTCGCGTGGTCAGGGGATTGCAGGAGGAAGTGAGGACCCGCGATCAGGGGAATTGTGAGGAATCTGGCAATCAAGGAATGTGTGGAACCATGCAGGCAACGGAGAGGGGCAAGCATTGGGCACGCGCTTGGGGGATCAAGTGAGGATGCGAGGCCCCATGGTCAGGGAGTTGCGAGGAATCATGCAGTCAAGAATTGCGAGGAACCATGTCGGCTGGGAGCGAGGCAAGCACGGATGATGCGGTCAGGGGCGCAAGGAGGAGGCAAGGCCACGTGAACTGGGGGTGGCGAGGAACCACGCAATCAGGAATTGCCAGGGACCGCACAGGCTGAGCACGAGGCAAGCATGGAACACGTGGTCAGGGGAACATGAAGGGGTAACATGGACACGCAATCAAGGAATTGCGAGGGAACAGGCGGGCAATGGCATGCGCGTGGAGGTAACAGGCAGTGCACACAGAGAGTGCAAGAGGTCGCACAGGTGATTGGGTGAGAACGTGTGCGAAACGAGGGTGGAGGGTGCGAAGTAGGGCAAGGAAGTGCAGAGCAGCAAGCAAACTCCCAAATTCTTACCTGGCGGCCGCAGACAGGACGGTGAAACGTCTGCACTCACAGTCTACGCCGCAGACGCCTTTGTCGCTAAACACCTGCGTCACTCAACACCGCAGCCTTGTCCTATGAGGTCTTTGCTCAGAGGGTCCTGAACCTCAGATTATATAGGCTTGGTAGCGTGGACGTAAGAAACATATTACGTGGAAATCGGGCAGCGTCTCCTGCACACCTGCGTCGTTCAGCACTGCAGCCTTGTCCTGCAAGAGCTTTGCCACAGAGGGTCCCGGACCCCGGATTATATAGGCTCGGTAGCATGGACATAACAAACGTGTTACCTGGAAATTGGCCAGCGCCTCCTGCACACATGCGTCGCTCAACACCATGGCCTTGTCCTGTGAAGGTTTTGCCGCAGAGGGTCCCGAACCTCGGATTATATAGGCCCAGTAGCGTGGACATAGCAAATGTGTTACGTGGAAATCAGGCAGCGTCTCCTGCACACCTGCGTCGCTCAACACTGCGGCATTGTCCTGCGAGGGCTCTACCAGAGAGGGTCCCAAACCTCAGATTATATAGGCTTGGTAGCGTGGACATAACAAATGTGTTACGTGGAAATCGCACAGCATCTCCTGCACACCTGCATCGCTCAACACCGCTGCCTTTTCCCGTGAGGGCTTTGCCACAGAGGGTCCAGAACCTCGGATTATATAGGCTCGGTAGTGTGGACATAACAATCATGTTACGTGGAAATCGGGCAGCATCTCCTGCACACCTGTGTCGTCCAACACTGCGGCCTTGTCCTGCGAGGGCTTTACCGCAGAGGGTCCCGAACCTCGAATTTTATAGGCTCAGTAGCATGGATGTAACAAATGTGTTACGTGGAAATCAGGCAGCGTCTCCTGCACACCTGCGTTGCTCAAAACTGTGGCATTGTCCTTAGAGGACTCTGCTGGAGATTGTCCCAAACCTCAGATTATATAGGCTCGGTAGCGTGGACATAACAAACGTGTTACGTGGAAATCACGCAGCATCTCCTGCACACCTGCATCGCTCAACACTGCGGTCTTGTCCTGTGAGGGCTTTGCTGCAGAGGGACCAGAACCTCGGATTATATAGGCTTGGTAGTGTGGACGTAACAATCATGTTACGTGTAAATCGGGAAGCATCTCATGCACACCTGAGTCGCTCAACACCGCGGCCTTGTCCTTTGAGGGCTTTGCCGCATAGGGTCCAGATCATTGGATTATATAGGCTCGGTAGCGTGGACGTAACAAACGTGTTATGTGGAAATCGGGCAGCATCTCCTGCATACCTGCGTGGCTCAACACCACGGCCTTGTCCTGCGAGGGCTATACCGTAGAGGGTCCCGAACCTCGGATTATATAGGCTCAGTAGCATGGATATAACAAACGTGTTACTTGGAAATCAGGCAGCGTCTCCTGCACACCTGCGTTGCTCAACACTGTGGCATTGTCCTGAGAGGGCTCTGCCAGACAGGGTCCCAATCCTCAGATTATATAGGCTTGGTAGCGTGGACATAACAAATGTGTTACGTGGAAATCGCACAGCATCTCATGCACACCTGCATCGCTCAACACCGCTGCCTTTTCCCGTGAGGGCTTTGCCACAGAGTGTTCCAAACCTCAGATTATATAGGCTCGGTAGAATGGACATAACAAACGTGTTAAGTGGAAATCGCGCAGCGTCTCCTGCACACGTGCGTCGCTCATCACTGCGGCCTTGTCCTGCGAAGGCTTTGCCTCAGAGGGTCCTGAACATCGGCTTATATAGGCCCAGTAGCGTGGACATAACAAATGTGTTACGTGGAAATCAGGCAGCGTCTCCTGCACACCTGCGTTGCTCAACACTGCGGCCTTGTCCTTTGAGGGCTTTGCCGCAGAGGGTCCCGATCATCGGATTATATAGGCTCGGTAGCGTGGACGTAACAAATGTGTTACATGGAAATCGGGAAGCATCTCCTGCATACCTGCATTGCTCAACACCACGGCCTTGTCCTGCGAGGGCGTTACCGCAGAGGGTCCCGAACCTCGAATTATATAGGCTCAGTAGCATGGATGTAACAAATGTGTTACGTGGAAATCAGGCAGCGTCTCCTGCACACCTGCCTTGCTCAACACTGTGGCATTGTCCTTAGAGGACTCTGCCGGAGAGTGTCCCACCCCTCAGATTATATAGGCTCGGTAGCGTGGCCATAACAAACGTGTTACGTGGAAATCGCGCAGCATCTCCTGGACACCTGCATCGCTCAACACTGCGGTCTTGTCCTGTGAGGGCTTTGCCGCAGAGGGCCCAGAACCTCGGATTATATAGGCTCGGTAGTGTGGACGTAGCAAACATGTTACGTGGAAATCGGGCAGCATCTCCTGCATACCTGCATCCCTCAACACTGCTGCCTTGTCCTGCGAGGGCTTTGCCGCAGAGGGTTCCGAACCTCAGATTATATAGGCTCGATAGCGTGGATGTAACAAATGTGTTACGTGGAAAGCGGGCAGCGTCTCCTGCACACCTGCATTGCTCAACACCGCAGCCTTGTCCTCCGAGGGCTTTTTTTTCATGCAGCTGAGGTGCAGCTGCACTGAATCGAGCAGCCCCAATCCTGCAATAAGAGAGGGGCTAACGGAGGACCAGATGACCCAGCAGTTCCCAAGGAAGAGGAGGAACATGCTGCCAAGGCACTTGAGTCCCACAGGTGAATGCAAATTGAACAGCAAGCACCATTACGATGACCACATTGCACATGAGGCACGTGAAGAAAGGGACCCCAGATTAAAGTACAAAGCAGCACAGGGTGGCACAGTTACCCACTACAGCCACAAGGGGGACCCGACCCATGGACATTGTGCTTCACGTGCCAGCATAAGCTGAACACGTTATGCAGCATAGCGCCCTTTCAGACCCTGTACATAATCAGGACCAGGCAGCGCCGATCCACGCCCAGGCCCAGAAAGGGAGAGATGTGCTCCCAGTGCCCTCAATCATACTGTCTGACACAATAGGCACCACCAGCCTGGGACCAAGAGGGACCAGGTGGATGAAAGAGTTTGATGTGTATCTCGTTGCAGTAGGAATGAAAGAAGACAAGCACATTATTGGCCTGCTCACTGTCATGGCTGGCCCTGTGGTACGGGACATCATTTTTGAATTGCCAGAGGATGTAGAACATAATTATGAAGATCTGAAGAAAATTCTGATAGAAAATTTGGCAACACACCGAAATGTCGACTGTGAAAGACATGTATGACACAGCTCCCAGGGGACACATCTGAGGGCAAGGGTGAAGCATTGTGAATTCCAACTATATAACAACATGGAGGCTATAAAATCCCATGTAATTGTGGGATGTGAATCCTTAATACTGAAAAAGAAACTGCTACAGGTGCCGCATACACTAACAGAAATCCTCGTTTTGACAAGAACGTCCTCAGCTCTGGACCTCCAGATATCCACATTGAGCAAGACGGCACACTCTAACCGTCAAAGAAGAAGGACTAAATAAGATAATGACACAACCCTACACTTTACACGACCCAAGGCAAGAAAAACAACAGTGCTTTCGATGCAGTGTTTTGGACCTTCCCCATGATGGGTCGTGCCGGCCATTCATCAAATATGCTCAGCCTGCAGGGGAAAAGACCTCTTTCGTGCCAGGTGTCGAAACCCAAAAGCAATGAAAGCCAGTTCATCAGAACAAGGCCCACACCGGCACAGGACCCGCCCAGACACCAAGGGAAGAGAGGGTGAAGGGGCTCAAAGGACAACATCACAAAGAATGATGCCACACAAGAGGAAAACACTCACCCTCACTGGACGGCCACATAAATGTCCTAAGTAGAATCCACAGGCTCTACATGTCTACGCCATCCAATGACATTTTGATCTTTGGACATTCCCAGGAAACTCATGACGCCACATTGATGAAAGTGTGCACAGCACTAGATGACGCCAACATGACCCTGAACAAAGAGAAATGTGATTTCAACAAAAACAAACTCAAGTTCTTCGTCCACATTTTCTCTCAAAAGGGAATTCAACCTGACCCTGAAAAAATACGCGCACTAACTGAGGCGTCTGACCTGTGAACATAGCACAATTTAGGTAATTCTTGGGTTTATCAAGTTGCTGCACCAGATACCTACCAGATTTTGCCACCACGAGCGCGGCACTGCAGACACTCACAACACAAGACAAAAACTTTGAATGGGGCTTGTCACAGCAGGAGGCATTCGACACAATAAGGAGAGATATGGCTGCAGCCGTGTGCATGTCCTATTTTGATCCCAACCTTCAAATTTAGCTCACAGTGGACGCTAGCCTGGTGAGATTTGGAGCAATACTAGCGCAGCACTCAGGGAGTGAACATGCAAAGATAGAATCGTCTCGTATTCAAGTAAGAGCCTCACAGAGCCTGAGCAGAGATATTCACAGGCAGAGAAGGAGGCATTGGCAGTATTGTGGGCATGTGAACATTTCCACTTGTTTCTCTATGGAGAACCCTTCACATTCATTGCAGACCACCAAGCCCTTGTCACTATATACGGGAAGCCGACTGCCCAAAGGCTGTGTAGAATAGTGAGATGGGGTCTGCGGCTTAAAAAATACACGTACACCATACTCTACAAACCAGGGAAGGATACAAATCTGGTGGATTTATTTTCTCGGGCATCCACTTGCCGGCTCTACATCATCAGGAGGCAGGGTGGATGGTTACATAAATTACATCGTCCATCATGCATTTCCAACAGCCACCTCCATGGCAGAATTGACAAAATGCATGGCTAGTGACATCATGCATTAGAAACATGAAATTGAAGTCAGCTGGAGATGCCATCCAAGCAAACCAGGCCATGGACGGACATTTGTTCAAGACGCTTGTAAAATCCAAAGAGGAATCGTCCATATCCCCATTTCCCTGATACCAAAGGGAGACCGGATTGTAATTCCAGCAACACTCCATCAATGCATAGTGGACATCGCACATGAGGGTCACTGTGGCATAGTGTCCACGAAAACGCATGCTACGGGGCAAAGTGTGATTCTGCTATATTTGCCTCAGCCTGCAAAACTCTGCATTTCCAGAACCACTGCACTTGACCGAACTTCCAAAAGGAGTGTGGGAGGAAGTGGCAATAGATTTTGTCAGCCCTTTAAGGTCAGGGGAGTATGTCCTGGTAGTGCTGGATGAACACTCACAATACCCAGAAGCAGACCCTACATAGTCGCTACAGCCTTGATACCAGCCCTGGATCGAATTTTCTCGGGTTTCAGAGTCCCGAAGGTGGTCAAGTCGGACAATGGTCCAGCGTTCACCAGCGGGGACTTTTGGGACTTTGCAAACTATCTGGGCTTTCAACACTGCAACATCACTCCTCTCTGGCCACATGCAAATGGAGTTGTGGAGCGCTTTATGGCAAGCATCAAGAAGGCTGTACGCATCGCAACCATTACACACTTGCCCATAGAGCAAGCTCTTAGCCAACTACCAAGGGATTATCACAACACGCCACACGACTCCACTGGGACATGGCCAGCAGAATTAATGTTTGGCCGCCCTGTGCGTTCAAGAGTGCTTCAAGAGGGTCATGGAACAGAGGACAGTGGAACCATGAACGAAGTGAGATGGAGAGATGACAGAGCAAACGAAAAGATTAAGACATATGCAAACAGAAGAAGAAGGGCACGGGTTGCAGAATTATTGGCAGTTGTGGAACAAGCCCTAGTACGGCAAGTTCAAGTTCATACGGACATGCCACCTTTTGACCCAACGACTCATGACCATTTCCCATGTTAAAGGATCCATGATAACGGCAGAAAGAGAAGGACGGTCATAACAAGGAACAGTTCATTTTTCAGATAGGCCGGGGATGGCAAACCCCAGGTCAGTGAGCAATGGCGTGAAGAGGAGGAGCACAAAAAAGAGATGTTGGGATATTCAGCAGGCAAAGATGAATCAGAAAGAAAAGAACAGAGAATCATCAGAGAGATCCCAGAAGAGAACAATACCATGTCGCAGGAACAGGCAAGACCCTGCCTCATCGCTGGATCGGGGAAATGGGGTAGGATGATGTAATTTTGTGGGGAGATGTAGGATTGCACGACGAAGTCACCCTGTTGAGATGCAGTGATGCGTGAACTCGGGTCAGCTGACCCAATGTAAAGTAAGTGCGCTCTGGCTCACGAATAAAGCATTTACTGTTGACCTCCCATGGTGTGTGGCTGTGTCATTGCTGGTGGCCTCCTCAGCGTTCCCTGCACGCCTCCCTCAGCTCAGGAGATAGTGCAGCTGAGTTTATCCATGAGGTCTACTAGTTTTAAGATAACAAGAAAAGTGTTTTGCATTCTGGGACTTGTAGTCTTCCATTCAGGGCTGGGCAAATACTGTTACAAAGAAGGATGCTTGGGTGATAGTGTACTTTGCAAGGAAACACCAGTGCTTTAAGTGGGCTGGGGACAGTCAGTGCTGGGCCCCAGCAGTCTTCAAAAAGTGGGGCTGAGCCAGGACCCTGCCTGGGCCCCTCTGCCCCACCACACCACGGCGAGAAGGATTATCCCGCCACGGCCGCAGCCACGACGGGAGATGGGCCCACAATTTTCGAGTCAGGCAAGCTGACAGAAGTGCCAGCCAGCCACAGTTGTGGCTGGCACTTCTGTAGTCAGTGTAACATCCTCCTGTGACCTCTCACGCTAGGGGTCGTAGGAGGAAGTTACAGTCCTTTTGTTTCCCCACCGCCTCCACAGCCCACGAGGCGTCTTTGACCCTCGCCGAACCCGGGCACTCCATGCCATATTTCTATGTTTATAAAAGATGGCTTGAAAAGTACACAATTCAAGCTATATTTTATTAAGCTTTGCCAACAGACAAAGAAGCCTCGGACTTAGTCCGTCGTCAAAGCTTTATAAAAGATGGATTGAATTGTGTACTTTCAAGGCAGCTTTTATTAATACAGAAATATTTCTATGTTTAAAAAAGATGGCTTGAAAAGTACACAAACCATAATGTACGCACACAAACATATAAGTGCTATATATCTGTGTGCGTACCTTTCTATGGTTTGTGTATTTTTCAAGCCATCTTGAAGTACACAAAGCATAGTAAGGCATGCAAACAAATATATAAATGGAAGCATTTATATATGTATGTGCGTACCTTAGTATGGTTTTTTGTACTTTTTAAGTCATCTTTTACAAACAAAGAAATATGTAACACATTTCTATGTTTATAAAAGATGGCTTGCATAGTGCACAAACCCTAGTAGGGTACGCATACAGATATAGAAATCCTTACATATGTTTATATATTGGTTTGCGTGCCTTACTATGGTTTGTGTACTTTTCAGGCCACAATCATCCTGCAAGCCACACCCCCAAATGAGGGCGCCCCTCGATTTCTTACTTCACTTAAAGGCCTGGAAAACACCGTAAGATAATATGATTGTGGTTCTTGAAACCCAAAACAAATATTTGCACTAATTAAAGCTTGGAAGGTATGTGTTAAGTTGTTTAAATTGCAGGCAAATCCTGGCTTCACTGCTTAACCAAAGTGTGTGATCCTGGCCGCATATCATTTGCTCCAACCCAACAACCCCATTACTGCACTGCAAACACAGATAATGTGCATTTTATACTCCAATCCTATCATGTCAGGAGTGTTAGTAGCCTGATGTGCATTATTGCACAATGTGCTGCTAATTTGTATTTGTATTTATTTATTTCTAAAACACTAGCCTGAGGCAACTGGGCGCTAATCTTACAAGTTAAACAGGCATGGGATATACATAAGGCATTAAACATTACAGGTTACGTGACATGTGATATATGTGAGATCTTAAGCAGGTATGGGATATTCATAAAGCATTAAGCATTACAGGTTACGTGGCATGCGATATACATGGGATCTTAAATATTACATGGGCATAATATATACAGATAGCCCATAAGCCAAGGATATGGCACATAGTTAACATTATTAACAGCAGTTTTGCAAATTATGTATACATGAATAGGCAAACAATACAGGGTATCAAGGAATACATATGATAGGGAGATGGTGGCAGAGAATGCATAGGACAGCAAATGTATAGCAAGTATATAAGTACAATAAAAGTGGAGCTTTACAGAGATGATAGGTAGTGGAGGGATTTTAGGGAAGTTATTTTAGCAGAGCAGACTGGTTGATGTCCTGTTCACAGAACCAGTTTTTTACCTTCAAGTGCAATTGTGCAAATGAAGTTTCTTCTCTGGTGGAGATGGGGAGAGCATTCCAGTTCTTAGCAGCAAGGATGGGAAGCTGACTCCACCCGCACTTTGTTGGTTAAATCGTGGGATGGAGACACAATGTACTTGTGCAGTTCTAGTGGGATGGGTAGAAGTGTGGCGTGAGAAGGTATCTGCTAGGTAGGTAGGTGCCTGGTTGTAGAGACATTTGTGAGTGAGTGAAAGTGACTTCAGATTGTCTGGTGGTTGTAATATGATGTTTTCTAGGAATGTTACAAGCTGATCTGACAGCATTATTTTGCATAACTTCTGTTGAGATGTGCCCAGGTAAAGTGCATTACAGTAGTCAGGTTTTGATAGGACTAATGCTCTTGCTACTGAGGTGCAGTTTGTCAATGTTAGGTAGGGGCGGCAAGCCGTGATGAGCTTGCAGGTATGAGCTGTAGAAGATGTTAAGGCATTGGTTTGTCTCGTAAATGAGAGTGCAGAGTCAATGTAGATTTCTAGCGT
Source organism: Ambystoma mexicanum (assembly GCF_040938575.1). Classification (NCBI taxonomy): domain Eukaryota; kingdom Metazoa; phylum Chordata; class Amphibia; order Caudata; family Ambystomatidae; genus Ambystoma; species Ambystoma mexicanum. The sequence goes on along the minus strand of NC_090924.1, from coordinate 49,010,145 downwards.
TTTGACATCCTTTGCTACTTTTATGATGTTGCTGTCAATGTTAAAAGACGAGAACAAGGCTCCTAGTTTGTTCAGTTTGGATGGAGAGCCAAGAAGGAGTAACTGGGTCTTTTCGTCGTTAAGACAAAGACCGTGCTTTGCCATCCAGATTTGTATGGTGCTATATATGTCATTAAGTTTCTTACTGTCTACAATGTGGTCACCAGTGATGCGTATGAGTATCTTGGTATCATCCGCATAGTTAGTGTATATGATACCCAGATGGTCAAGTATATCAAAAAGAGGTTTAGTGAACACACTGTAGAGATTTGGGGACACATGATCCTTGTGGCACTCCACACATCACAGGTGAAGCTGGGGAGGAAGCAGAGGAAGCGAAGACCCTCACAGACCTATTGCTAAGGAATGATTTGATTCAGGCATTGGCTTGGTCCGAGAAGCGTGCGGCAGATGATAGGTGTTTACATAAAATGTTATGGTTCACCCGGTCAAAAGCCTCAGGGAGGTCGATTAGTAGGAGTAAGGCTGATTTGCCCTTTTCTTTTAAAATCTGAAATTGCGTTTTCAAATCGATGAGCGCTGTCTCTGTCCCGTGTCTAGGTCTCAAACCTGATTGTCTTAGTCCTAGTAGATCATTTATTTCCAGGTGCTGCTGTATCTGGAGATATGCTGCACGGTCCAAAATATTCAGCAGGAATGGGACCGTGGTGATAGGTCTGTAGTTGGATGGGTTATTAGGGTATAGGAATGTTTTTTTTTAGTAAGGGGAGTACCCATGCATCTTTTAGGTTTTTAGGTACTATGTAATTGTCACAGGAGGCGTTGGTAATGAACGGAGCAAGTTCCGCTGCTGCCTCTTAGATAAGTGGGGCGGGAACGTTGTCACCCTGGCAGTTAGAAGGTTTAAGTTTTAGTATAATTGATTCAACTTCTTTGATAGAAAGAATTTGCCACTCTACTTCCCAAAATAATGCCTTAGTGGAGAACTCCCCCACACAAGTGAGTTTGCCCCTTCTTCCCCAATTTCTGATGTTAGCCCCTCTTCCATTGAAGCGTTTGCCCTCCCTCCAAAGCTTCAGCCAAAGTGTTAGTGTAGTTGCGTTCCTGGCACCCAGTCTGCCAAATCTGTGAGGCTGAGAGGGTCAGGAGTGTCAGCCGTGAGCTCTGCACAGAAGCACAGAGTTGGCCTGCCAGACTGTCCGCCCTATAAATAATTCGGCAACAGCGGATTCGCACCACTATACTGTTTGAAGTATAGCAAGGTGATGCATTACCGTGAGTGCAGCTATTTATTACCTTTCCAAGGCTGCTGACTCCCCTTTCACTGTTGTGTGGAATTTGCAGCGTAAGTCGCCAGCGTGAAAGTCAAAGCACTGTGCATACCGGGATACCATAAAACTGCTGTTATGGGAGTCACAAAATGCACTGTATGCTATAGGTTCCAGAGAAGAGATTTCCAACTCTGGGGCACCCTGATGATTCTTTATTTGGCAAAAAGTAATGCGTGGGACGGCATGCCCTCGTAAGAACACTTATTTTCATCTTTTGCTTGTTCCTTTGAAAATATTGATATCAAAATTGCTACTCATGCAGGTTGGAGTGCTAATCAAATTATTTTTATATAGCAATCTAGACCAATCCAATAATGTATGCCTTGATTTCTATGTTATTTTGACAGTGCTTGGGTTTTGCTAGTGTTTTTAGATAATGCATTTTCATGGTTTAATTAAAGTATACATATTTATTGAACTTTGGTTAGACATTCTTTTATTTTGGAGCTTTTGTAATATGACTGTTTGGGTTGTTACTGATATCTTTTCATGAAGAGTATAACATGCCCCTGGACCACATTGCACAATCGACGAAGCAGATATACACGCTCTACTGTGTCTGTTTTACCTTTAATATTTGGATCACTGCTGGTTTAGTAATAATATAGGTTTGACTTGACAGTTTAGCCACTAATCATCCCTGTAGTCATGCCAAGAAGTAGTCATTTCATCTTAAACACACAGTGGGGCTCCTGCTGTGTTCTGGTACATCAGTATTTCCCTCTCGTGGGAACGGAAATGAAACACCCTGTCCTAATATGCCCGTGTCTGTCTTCTCAGACCATCGATTCAACAACAGAACGTGTAGCAAAGTATGGACAATGTAGATTCATATCTAGTCTTAAACAGTCCTTGTCGCACCAGGCTATCCTATTCTAAATAATAGAACCTTCCACAGATTAGCCCAACACAAATGTCCCATACCTGTACATTAGAAGTCCAGATATAATCTAATTTCTAAACACAAAACAAGGTTCAGATGGATCTAGGAGTCTTTGCCAATTTCTTTTGGGTGAATGGAAACCTCTGCAAAATAATCTTTGGTGTTTTTATCTCTTTTTTTTACCACAGGAAGCAGAGAGACCCCTCACAACCCCCTTCCACTCCCACATCTCCCTCTACTTACCATCTGTGGTAAAAAGAAAGCGGTAGAAAATATGGCAAACATTTATTCTGGAAAGTTGCAATTCGGCAAAAGTGTGGCATATCAGTTTAGTTTAGGCTTTTGGAGTTATTCGAAATCTGGTTATGCCCACCTAGCCAATGTAACCTCACACTTGGTCTGGACCTCATATTCCTTGATACCTGATACCTCTCAGTTTAGACCAGCTGCCCAGGTTGCTGGGACATCTCTTCCACTGTCAGCCTTTTTCAGCATAACCCACCAATGAGGATTAGGTTGCATCCTGGCCTGGTTTTACACCGACCTATGGTGCTTTTTGGTCTCTCAGGTCTCATCTTGGTTTTTCATAACGTGTTCCTCTTGGGAGCAATTCTGTTTTTTTAAATAGTCCTCTCTGGATCTGGGATTCAGTTTGGGTTTCTTATTTTTTTTCTGTGCCATATATTTAAAACAAAAGGTTAACTTTTCACACAAGAAAACAAGAACAGACAAAAGAGAAAACCACATAATTAAAAGTAAAAAGAAACTTCAAAAGATAATACTAACATCCACACTCGTCATTTTAACAAACATTGCACAATTTAAGAGACAAAACCTAATTTAGCTCTAAAGTTCAGACATTGTACATTGGATACAACTTTTTTCATAATCCTTACAGCAGCAATAAACAAAGATATGTGTTTTCCTTTTAAAATATGCAATCAATAATTTGATCTGGCTAAATTCAGTTTGGGTTTCTAAAATAATCTCCCCTGTGCCTTGGTTTAGACCAGTTTTCTGAAAAACCTGGGGAGCTTTTGCCTTCTCAGTTCTCCTCTTTGAACTTTGGTTTCTCTTGGCTTTCACAGCTGGTCACTGAAGCATCCAGGGTGAAATTCTGTTTTTTCAATTGTTCCTCCAATTAAATTTGGGTTTCTCAAATGGTCTCTCCTGGATGAAAGCTTCAGTAGTGGTATTACGAATGGTTCCGATCACATCTTAAATTCAACTCTGTTTCTTTTAGCCAGTCACTCCTGGGACATCAGTTTCAACTGTTCATCATGGAATGGCCCCTCCTGGACTTCTGCATTCAGCACGTTTGTGTAGGTATTTCCTTCCTCCCACTAATGGTCCTGTCAGGTAGTCATTATGCTTTGGTAAGCTCTTCTGACTTGGGTTCAGTCTTCCTCCCTGTCCGTTTGTGTCATTGCTAAAAGGCCCATCCACTGAATACCTTTCAATTCCCTCAGGGCTGCAGCATGTATCCTCCTGCTAGATATAGTGGTACTGCTTAGCCAGGGCATTCCGTCAGAGACATTAGTGCCACCTTTGAAAACAACGAACATGGCATGTCTGGTCAATGTCCAGAAAAAGCTACAGAAGGGGTTTGAAACATCAGAATCCCTGACAAATAAAACCATCCATTGGTTTAGAACCAAGAGTGGTTGTTGTTCTATTACAAGGATCAATATAGTCACTTGCTCTCATCTTCCCAGTTTCACTAAACATGATAGGGATTATGTTCAAGTAGAGCTAAGAGACAGTATCGTTCTGGAGGGATTATTAACCATGGAGCAGAGACCCCCAGCCCCCTCTAGTCTGGAGATATTCAGATTCATGAAGGGGGTGTGAACCCTGGAGCACCAAGCACCACTTGCTTCATAGCATCTAGCACTCCTAGCTTACAGTCTAATGTTGCAGTATCTAGCATTTACAGTTTGTATCCCGATGCTGCCCCCGCTCATTATGGTTTGTCATCTGTAAGTAGTACATCTTTAAGATGCATAGTGCCTAGTGTTAACACATTTGAAATAACAACTCCAGGCCAGGGAAGTGTTGCAAGAATCCCTAGTAGACCTGAACCTGGGCAGGGAGGGACCCCAGTGTGATATAGTCTGCACGATGTTCCACATTGACAAACACCTCTCCTTCAAGACACACATAGCTAAGAAAACTTGATATCAGCTCTCCCTCCTTTGGAAAGTCAAGTCCTTCCTCCCTCCTACAGCTTTAGATCCACTGTTTAAGCACTGGTCCTATCCCAACTGGATAGCGGCAATGCCCTCCTTGAAGGCCTCCCATTGTCCCCCTTTGTGCCCTGAGAAGTATCCTACACGTGGCTGCATGCCTCATCAAGGGTCTACATAGATACAACCACATCACCCCAGCCCTCATCGACCTTCACTGGCTCCTACTTCACGCACAAATCACCTTCAAGTCTTGCTGCATTATCAATAAGGCAGTCACCCTGAAATCACCCAGCTACCTCGTAGAGAAACTAAGCATCTCTGGTGGATAGCACATCATCAGAAGCCAGGACACATGCAGACTTGAAATACGCCACTGCAAAAAGGAAAGCACCAGAAAACAAGCCTTCTCTGCCTACGCCCCAAGACTATGGAACCTCCTCCCCACCAGCATCAGATTCGCCTCCACACTCCTACAATTCAGAAAATAACTCAAGACTCACCTCATCAAAGAGTCTCCTGACTCGCTAGACGTTGTCCACTCCTCTCCTCCCTACCACCCTATACAACTGTACCCCTCCACTATGCCCCACTGTATACTAACCCCCACTGTATATCTGTACTGTTGCATACCTTTGTAAAGTGCTCTGTTGTGTATTGGTATTGCTGTATACGTCTGTAAAGCACTTGGATGCTCCTCAAAGATAAGTATGTGCTCAATAAATACAATAATAATACTGATATTAATACTACTAATACTACTACTACTACTAATAATAATAATGATGCACCATTGTTGGCTGGTGGCAAATACCTGATACTAATGTTTGCAGATGATGCACCGCACATATCTCTGACTCCAATTTGCTCGAAATGACAGCTCCTACCTTTTAAGGAATTCTGTACTGAAAATGAGCGAACGATCAATGTACAAAAAACCAAAGCCGTGGTACTGAAGAAAAGCAAATCCAGAAAGAAAAGTAAACTGGAGCTGAAGCTAAAAGAAGAGATAGTGGAGCAGGTCAAAGAATATGGTTATTTAGGTCTCAGATTCATCGAAAATGTTTGCATGACCCGCACAGCTTTCTAAAGCCGACGTCACACTGGCTCGGTATGGCAGGGCCATTGCTAAATGTGCACGTAATTTTGGAAAGGGTGCAGTAAAAGTGTCAAGCATACACCCTGCCGGCAAGGCAAACTGCTAGATATGGGGCACAGCTCTAGGGTGGACCTGGGGGGTTGAAATTGTAATCAATTTACAATAACTGAAAATACATACATCGAGACTGGCAGACTATAGGCTTGCACTGGAGGCTGTTGTGTCCCAAGAAGTGGTGGTTCATTGACGTGGTTCACATATATTCAAGAAACGTTATACACTTTAGGACTTAGCGAATACTGGAGTAACTGTTGCAATGTTGAGCCTAGTTCCAAATTAACCATTAAAAACACGCTACTGGAAAGAGAGGAACGCACGATGTTGGGAACTATTGCAAGCACAGAAGGTTGTAAAATATATTGGCAGGTGTACCAGGATACAGTGCTCCCCAAGTTTGCAAGAACATTGTGCTTAAAATTACGTATAAGTATATTACCACTTGCAGAATTGTTGCATAGATGTCAGGATAGAATTGAGAATGTGATACATTTCTACTTATATATACTGGCTACCTAGAAATAAGGAAACAATATTTAAAGGATAGTTCCGGGACTTTTTTTTTATTGTCCCTACGGTTCGGCCATGTGTTTTTAAGCATAAATCGGTAGATCGTAGAAAACTTTCCTATGGACCTTACCCGACTTTTCGTCCATTAACGCACTCGAAATCAGCCGCCATTTTCTGATAATCCTATCATTTCCCCCCATCGACCTGGCTCACCTGCTTTTGAGGCACTAAATCAAATCCCCCGCCCCTGAGCCTGACATCAGCAGACGTGTACCGCCCATTTCCCAACGCCAAAGCACGTTTCATGTCAACAATCGCTGCGCCTCAGCTAATGACGTGTCACCATGGAAATGGCAGGACGCCTCTTTCCTCAATAAGTATTTACACACCGTTTCACAACACACAGCAGCAGATTTTCGATTCCATTACTCTCTCTGTGTTACTTTGAGTATTCTGTGACTCGTTTCTGTGCTCTGGTCAGCTACCTTCGCCGCTTCTAGGCCTTGTGAACACCTGTACCATCTCTGTAAATTATTTTACTTTCTTTACCACACAATGGCTACAATAATGCCGTATATGTACGAGCCCGAGTACACCGAGGAGGAACTACTGGAAAGGCAAGCACGCGAAAACGATGGGGATTCGGACGGCAGTTGGGAGGACCAGTCAACGGATGAAGAGCCTGGACCATGTCGCATGGACGGCGTCTCCACCTGGTGCACGTGCAATCGGTGCGAGCTAATGCCAACTGAGGAGGAGAACTGCTGCTGCCGTGAAAATTCCGGGTGCTTGGCCTACATTTCGGAAGGCGAGCCAAGTCCGCAATGCATCATCGAGCTGCCAGAGTTCAGGGAAGCCTGCCTCTCACAGACCGTGTTGAGGATGATGATGGTGCTTATGCACGAACTTCGCGGCACTGTTCGTCCACGTAATCCGAGTAACGAGTAAGTATACTCTGGTTGTGATGTCAGTGATGCCACTACTATTTCATGGTCGTCTCCCACATATAAAATTACATCTACATATCATTCGAACGCATGTAAATTGGTTCCATTGCATCTTTCTTTTTCACAGGTGGTACAGGCTGGTGGCCTATCGTTGCTTCACTTGGTGGCTTCACGGGAGGCTCGGACACCGCGTTCGGAGAGTAATACCTGCCTGTGCGGTACTTGCCATTAGACAACATTTCCCCAGCGACAGTGGACAATACCGCGGATTTTCCCTGGATGTGCTGCAACCGGAACTTTACAATGTGTAATGTTTATTATTTATGTTCAATTGAAAATAAGATCTAAAATAAAACCCAACATGTATTTTAACAATGGTTGTTTTGATTTTTTAAATGAATCTAGTGTGTCTCCATTGAATAGTCTTCCTGTGCCTTGTCTTGTCACACCACATGTCTCCAGCCAGCATCCTCCCTCACGCTGGCCGCCCACCTTCAATCCACATAACGGTTGAACCCATGTGCAGCAGACATACATATGTTATTTTGCGGGTTGGCATCAAGCCTCCCGGCCTTGCCTCCTCCCCCAAAAATACTTACCACACCACTTTGTTCAAGCGTTGGCAATAAAAGGCCGTTGGATTTTATTGATACAAAACATGGTTATAGGTAAATAATCAATATGGTTGATCATAATAAATCATCCTTTTGGGCACCGGGTACAGAGATGACCCCCTCTGGCCCGTGCCGCCTTGCCACCACAGGCCAGCCTGCTGCTGACGAACTGCCTAGGCATCCAGGGTCTCCAGGGTGAACTGCACCCATATATTCTCCTGGGAGGCTGAGGTATTTATAAACTCACCCCCCTGCCTTCCATGTACTAGATCCTGCAGCCTGCCTCTTACATGCAGTTAGATGGCCTCTCCTTGGTGAGGCCCTGCGGCAAACGAGTCTTGTCTGCACGACCACCGCCCCAATCCACCCCCCCGCCCTATCAAAGGCAGTTCGCACCGGGGTACTTGCGCTGGCAAGTGGAGCTGTCAGGGAGCGATAAAGGCCAAGAGGTGCCAAATAGCATGTACACTTCAAAGTGGTCAATAGAGCATTGGTTGTTGTTCCCATGTCTACCTCCAGACCCTGTGTCTCCTGCCAAGCATCCCCCCTCACGCTGAACGCCCCCCTGCAATCCACATAAGTGTGTCTCCATTCACGAGTCTTCCTGTGTCTTGTCTGCACGACCACCGCCCCAATCCACCCCCCGCCCTATCAAAGGCACTTCGCACCGGGGTACTTGTGCTGGCAAGTGGAGCTGTCAGGGAGCGATAAAGGCCAAGAGGTGCCAAATAGCATGTACACTTCAAAGTGGTCTATAGAGCATGGGTTGTTGTTCCCATGTCTACCTCCAGACCCCGTGTCTCCTGCCAAGCATCCCCCCTCACGCTGGACGCCCCCCTGCAAACCGCATAATGCCACGACATATACACGTCATTCATTCACAAACACACCCCTGTTTCGAATTCTTTATAACCCACTTCATATTTCTAATGAGAACTTCTTTACGCTTTGCTAGTCAACCCGTGAAGGTGCTGGTTATCTGCTCTTCGTCTCTGTGAACTTCCGTGACCACTTCGAGGAAACTCGTCAGTTTGCAACCTGTGAACTGCTCCCTGTTCTACGACAAGAAACTACTCTGATCCCTGCATCTAACTGTTTGTTCGTCAAGGTAAGGCCATGTACCATAATCATTTTGCGTCCAATTTCTTTTCGTTCAAGACAGTACATGCAAAGAACTAGTCACATGTTCTGAGTTTAGTCAAATTATTTTTCTATTTTTTTAAAGTTATTCAAATACTTATCCGCATGTGAATAACGTGTATAGTTCCAAGAACCAAAACGAACCTTGCATTGGACCTTTTATGTGTCATTTAATTTTTTAACACATTGGTATTCATAGAGAATTGTTGATCTTTACTTTTCAGAACTTTCCACAATGCCTGCCTGTTCCATTGGCGGTTGCCCTTCGAAGACTCATAGTAAATCTGAAGGAACTATAATGCATGTTTTCTCTAAGACAATAGATCAGATAAGAGAATGGGTCCGATATTGCGGATATCCACCGTCTGAGCTTGAAAGTAGAGTCCTAGAAGTCTTTGCGAACAAGAGGGGTGATCGATACCGCATCTGCAGCAGGCACTTTAGCTCAGACATGTACTCCACATCATTGCTAATAAAGAAGAACACACCGCGAGCGAAGCGAAAATTGCTCTCAACCACTATTCCCACTCTATTCGTCCACATCCCTCCACTGGTGAGTCAAGTTTACGTATTTATCTCTCGGCCTTGCGGTAGTGTGTAGCATTAGCTAACAATAATTTCCCCATTTATGTATCCACTCAATATGAAGCCGGAAGATTCTCCATCCGTGTCGTTATTGCAGTCATCAGCCACTTCAAGCGCCTATCGGGTAATCTTACTTAGCTATTCTGCCACTGACTTGTTTTAGGCATGTAAATCAATAGTTTTAATTTATCGTGTGATTATTTTACCTAATGGTACACCCTTGTACTCGTCCTCTAGTCTTTGTTTTCAATTATAATTATTGTTATCCAAAATAATGCAAGTACTGTCTTTCAGGGAGATGCTGAGGAGTCCAACGCATTGACGACAACCGTTGATGTCACTCAGATGCTCGAGGTACGTTTCCGGACAGTTCCATCGATGGAGATCATCAGATCTTGCATTCTTGTAGCGTGATTGTTACACACAATCTTTCTTTCGTTTTTAGCCATTGATATGTCCTTCTGTCGTCGCCCTCCTATGTGCCTTCTTTTTTCAATATTGTGTTCATTACTAATGAAAGTCCTATGTTTCAGGGAGTCGATGGAGCATTAGTCCAAGAAGAACGGGGAGCATGCAGTTACGGGTCGGCGCAACAGCTTGCAGAAGTGTGCACCACAGTTACATCGTCCCTTGATGTTCTTATGCATTTCGAGGTATGGATACTGACAGTTCGATCAAGCAAAATCATATGACGTGATTACATCCGCTATACTTCCTTCTTTATTAACGCAAGTACTATGTTTCAGGGAGATGACGGAGCTTCTTCTACAAGAACATCACCCCTAGTAGTTGATGTAGATCTCTGGGTGGTGACACTTCCAACGATCGAGCAAATCGAATCATATTTAGATATCCATTATTTATTTTAGACAACTGATCATTTGTGCAGGTCTATTTAGATGAGCCGTTGACGCCTGCACAAAGTTTATGTTCTTTTTAACAAAATAGAAAACCATGCTAATGCAATTACTGTGTTTCAGGGAGTTACTGAAGCATCATCTTCAATAATATCATCAATGGAAGTCTATGAGGAGCCCGAGGTATGGATCTTGACAGTTCCATCTAACTAGATCAACAATGCGTGAATAATTGTCGTTTGAATGTTCTACACAAAGCGTTCATTCGTGTTTTGCTATTGAGATGTACGTGGGTATTGGTCCCCAAGTACATTTTGTGTTTTCAATATTATTATACATACTAATGAAAGTTCTATGTTTCAGGGAGTCGATGGAGCGTCAGTGTGTGATGGATGTGCTTATCATGAAAATATAGTCGTTGCAGCACAAGAGGAAGTGGAGACATGCACACACGAGTCGGAGCAACAGCGTCCCGATGTTGAAGTTCGAGGCAAGAAAGTTTCAAAGAAAAGAAAGCAAAAGAAGGTTAGTGTCCTGGTCACTATATTATGTTGTTTTTCACTGTTAATAGTTCAATACTGTAAGTTGTGTTTAAACTGAACATCCCTTTTCCAATCTGTCCTCTAGTTGCGAGTGGGTGTACGAACTAGATCTACACAGACAGTGAAGCGAACGAGAGATGTTGCTTGTCAAACCTTTTGGCAGGGACTTGAGACTGGATATGCATTGTGCCAATGGGAAGAATATGAAGTGATTGACAACGGAGCTATACCACATCCAGCCATTGATAGTGAATGTCCTCCTGGTAGTTCGGATGCAGTCGGAGATCAATTCACAGAATCCACACCCGCAAAAACTAAGACCGCGAGAAAGTTGAAGAAATTGTTTTATTCACCCATCGCCGGAGAAGGAACAGATGTTGCAGTGGAAGAGAATGAAGTGGACGACAATGAAACACCATCAATATCACTGAACATAGCGGAAGACGATATCAGAGATTCTACCTTTTTATGTGAGTGACATGTCCTCAACGTTACAGGCCGAACCAGCTCGGATGCAGAGTGACAGTATAAGGAAAGAGGCCAAATTCATTGTATTCGATAGTTGTTTGATTGATATTATTATTCGGATGAAATGTGGGCATTCGGTTGGTGGGGAAGTATGTGGAGAGCCATTGATTAATGTGACTCGTGCAATTCGAGGCACTAACCTTAAAATACATGCCACCTGTACAATATATCATCCTTTCTCATGGTCTGCACAACCCATGCTGGGGCAACTGCCAGCAGGCAATCTACTTTGTGCAGCGGCTGCACTTTTTAGTGGTTCAAGTTTTAAAAAGTTAGAGTCTTTCTTTCAGTTTGTGGGAATCCATTTCATTGCGAAAACTCAGTTCTACAAATACCAAACCGATTATCTATTTCCAGCCATTAGCGAAGCTTGGAGAATGGAAAAAATGTCTATTGATAGTACATTCGCGGGCAAACGGTTCAGGCTAGCCGGTGATGGACAGTGCGACAGCCCAGGATTTTCAGCCAAGTACTGCACCTACCACTTTCAGGACATGGAAAGTAAGAAAATTGTGAGTTCGGTGGTCGTGAAGGTGTCACAAAGTACATCCTCAGTGGCCATGGAGAAAGTTGGCTTTGTAGCATCATTGCAAGAACTACAATCGCGGGGAATGGTGATCGACCTGATAGCCACGGACAGACACGTTTCAATTGCCAAGACAATGAGAGAAGAGTACAAAAATATAAATCACCAATTTGACGTTTGGCATCTTGCAAAAACAATCAATAAAAAAATGTCGGCTGCAGGTAAAAAAAAAGATATGCAAGGTATTTCACAGTGGTCCAAGTCAATCAGCAACCATCTTTGGTGGAGCTCAAAAACATGTGGAGGGCCGTTGGAAATTCTACTGGAAAAATGGCGGTCAGTAATGTTACACTGTAGCAACGTTCACCGCTGGACCACAAACCAACATTTCCACAATTGTGAACATGGCCATTTGTCCACAGAGGAGGCACAGAAGAAGAAGTGGTTGATTCCTTCATCACCCACTCACAAAGCCATTGAAAAGATTGTATTTGATAAAACTATAACAAGAGATTTGAGGGGACTCACGGAATTCTGCCACACAGGAGATTTGGAGGTGTTCCACAATATGTGCCTAAAGTACAGGCCAAAACGATTGCATTTTGGCATGGAGGGCATGATAAATCGGACTCTTCTAGCGGTCTTGGCACATAACCATAATGTTGGCCGTCAACAAAGTAGGACGACCGGAACTTTAGGGACGCTTCGCTACAATAAGGCCTTCACAAAAAGAAGTAAACAATGGGTTATCAAACCAGTGTTTGAGGATATGCAATATGACTTTATTGAGAGACTTATTGTTGATGTCCTAGATAGGCACATACATGGAGTTGTGAACGAACCTGTGCAGGGGACAACTGCATTGCCACCCAACATTGCCTCTGTTCCAAGTCCACCTAAAGAAGAGCTCATTGAGAAATACACATCACGGTTTAAATGATTGTAATTTGATTGTCTGTTCTCTCGAGTCTCCTCATGTCGCAGGCCCATTGAATATGTGTAGCTATGTAATGTGTAAATAAAAGTGATTGCTCAGTGTACATGCAATGTGTCTATCCAACCTTGTTCATTTGCGCATTAAATTAAACCAAACAGTAATATAAATCATTTTTCAAAAAATATAGAATGTCTCCGTATTTATGGTTCTCTGGGGCTGCAAAGCACGCAGACAAAATGCAAAGATGGAGTGTAAATTTCAAGTCCTGTGAGATGGCCTTACACTGAATGTAGCTAACTAGGAATGTGTGCTCGTTCAAAGTGAAGGTCAGCTGCTTTGATTTTTTGCTCGGGTGCCGGAATGGCCCACGACTCAGTATAAGGTTCTATTGTTATTTGACCTTGACAGGCCGGGACCATCCCGAAAGACTTCTTTTTGGGGGTGTGGTGCAATAACGTAAGAAACGATAATGAATAAAATTTCAGAAACGATAGCCATTTCGTTCATTAGAAGAAATAACGTCGGCATAGAAGGAGTGGTATTTCGGGGCTGCCCTACGCACAGACACTATGGAAAATGCAAATATAATGTAAGTAACTCTTTAGATGAGTTTATACCGCAATTTAATTACTATACAGTAGCTTTAAAGACGGGTTAAGTTGTACTTGTTCGTTCTATGTGGCATATTGTTTTGTACCGCGCACTATCTTGAGGAGAACCATCTCCTTTTACGGAAGCACCTCAAAACCTTCCTCTTTGCTTCTGCTTTCTCTCTCCCTCTCCCCTGCTACAACTGGTCCACTGTCTGCGACCTCGGTCCTGGGCCCTTCCACTCTCCACCTGCACTGCCTCCCTGTCAACCCCTGCACTGGGGGACTGTCTCAGTATCCTACAGCCCCCCCTTGACGCATAATACCCAGTTGCACTGTCCTAGCTATGAAATAATTTCCCGACCTAATATATAAAATTAATAATTTTAATAAAGATCTGATGGTGAGACTAATTTCATTTTTTATGTTTTTAAAACAGGTACATCCTTCATTATTGTCTGTGTCACGAGTACCAGACACCGGCGGATGGCTTCTACAACCGCCAGTTGCTTCTCCGCGTGAACAACGTTAGCACCCTGACCATTTTATGGGACGATCGCCAAGTACAAGTATGCCCTTACACGGTACTAACGGCTAGATGCAATATACAGACCGTTGTGGTGGCCTAGTGCCTCGTTGTTGGAACAGCCATGCGATTATCAGTGCGACCGAAGAGCTTATTTTATCGTAAACCAACACCCTGTGTACTGCACACGAACATCGCTTGCCTCAAGACGAACTATTTTGGATCGAGAGCAAAGAAAAATGCAAATCGCAGAATATTCTCTAAACATTTGATGTCCAATAAATGTACTTTGCCAAATGGACAATCTTGCCGTTTGCTTTTAAACCACAGTTTCATATTCCGAATTGTGGCGCTGTATTGTGAGATGATCTAAGACCCTGTGTACATCAAAGGAACATCGCGTGCCTCAAAACAAACTTTTTGGAACGTGAGCAAATAAAAATGCAAATCGCTGAATATTCTCTAAACATTTGATGTCCAATAAATGTACTTTGCCAAATTTACAATCTTGCCGTTTGCTTTTAAACCACAGTTTCATATTCCGAATTGTGGCGCTGTATTGTGAGATGATCTAAGACCCTGTGTACAGCAAAGGAACATCGCGTGCCTCAAAACGAACTTTTTGGAACGTGAGCAAATAAAAATGCAAATCGCTGAATATTCTCTAAACATTTGATGTCAAATAAATGTACTTTACCAAATTTACAATCTTGCGGTTTGATTTAAAAGTACACTTTCATATTCCGAATTGTGGCGCGCTGTGTTGTGAGCTAATCTGTGTTGGTTTCCAGGTTCTGTGTGGAGTCGCGTAGAAGACGCCTGGGCGCGTTTGCCTACGCAGCACAGAAACGTCACAGAGAGAGGCGGGGAATATGAATGTTTTGATAAAGTCTGTTTCAGGGGCGGGGGATTTGATTTAGTGCCGCAAACGCAGGTGAGCCAGGGCGGTGGGGGGAAATGATAGGATTATCAGAAAATGGCGGCTGATTTCGAGTGCGTTAATGGACGAAAAGTCGGGTAAGGTCCATAGGAAAGTTTTCTACGATCTACCGATTTATGCTTAAAAACACATGGCCGAACCGTAGGGACAATAAAAAAAAAGTCCCGGAACTATCCTTTAAGGCTTCTGTTTTGGGCAAGAGCTATTAGAACCACACAACAAGAAGTTGCTATCTGCAGAAATTCTAGAGATGACTTGGCAGTTCACTCTGTAACAAGTTATCTTATCTGGGCATGGAGAAAAAGTGAATATATAATCGAACAGTGATTCTTTTAGCCCTTTTGCAGCAGTCATTTCAAGCTTTTGTGGCTTAGAGCAGTGGTAAAACCTTTACACCACCGCAAATAAATAGATTAGTAGACAGCTGGTTGTAAAAAGTTTTGTCTTGGCTTAAAGTATATAGTTGTGCACGCCCAAACAATGCTTCTTGTTTATCCTGTAGTTTGCACTGATCACTAGAAAATTATGCATTTTTTAAGCTATAAATTGTATGTATGTTTTTAACGTAATATTTTTAAAACAATTTTACTATTTTTATGGCTGGAACTTGTGTTAGGAATTGTATGAAATATATGTATTTATTGCTTTTATGATCTGTTGACTGAAATTAAGCAATTAAACTCGAAGATCACTCATAATATGCCAGGCTAGTCATTACCATATGCAAGGAAGAGCCTCTAAAGCCAGAATGCTGTCATCATGTACCAAGTGCATCCTCGATCACCCAACTACTGGCATTTTATACCAAGTAACAGCGACTATGTCAAGAATAGTCATATCTACGGTACCGCCTCACATGCCATGGTGTGTACATCATATGGAAAGTGTGAACTTTTTTGCCCAGGCACATCTTTGGGACACTGGGCCAGCGGTGACCCCCACCAGTGGCAGATTTAAGAGAACGAGCAGTGTCATCAACAATGTTAAAAAGGCCCAGAATGGACAGTGAAGTTGTGGCAGGTGAGGGGGTGGAGTGTTTGGTGTTACAGTGTTACATTTTAAGAGTAAATGACTCAGCTTGTTGGTTGGCAAACTTAGCTGAATCACTTTTAGGTGTTCCCAGTTTGAATCTTTAAGAAAAATAAAAACCCTACAAAGAAAAGTGTTTCGCCCAGCATCACTGAATTTGGTTGAAAATAGATGGTAGAATTTGAGACGGAGTATCCTCTTTCACAATCCTCAATTTACCAACTAGACTATACCCCTTGCAATTCTATATTTCGTTTCAGATTCAGCTTGTTGGCTGGCAAACGTAGCTGAATCACTTTTAGGTGTTCCCAGTTTGAATCTTTAAGAAAAATAAAAACGCTACAAAGAAAAGTGTTTCGCCCAGCATCACTGAATTTGGTTGAAAATAGAAGGTAGAATTTGAGGC
Source organism: Ambystoma mexicanum (assembly GCF_040938575.1). Taxonomy (NCBI): domain Eukaryota; kingdom Metazoa; phylum Chordata; class Amphibia; order Caudata; family Ambystomatidae; genus Ambystoma; species Ambystoma mexicanum. The sequence continues at coordinate 48,993,912 of NC_090924.1, read as the reverse complement.
GGAGTATCCTCTTTCACAATCCTCAATTTACCAACTAGACTATACCCCTTGCAATTCTATATTTCGTTTCACATCCGCATACTAAATTCTGTGTTGTTTTTCTCAAAAGGAGAGTCAATTGTTTGTGTTTAATAAAGTGGATTTGCAAAGCACCAAACCACATTCTAAATGAATCAGAACATACACAAGACATCATTATTGAAAGGTGTTTGGTAGAGCAAATATGATGTATTCTCATATTTTCTGGACAGTACTTGCTAACATTAGCTGTCAATTTCTTTCACTGTAATTGACAGATATCCTTGTTATCCAAATAATGGTACTCAATTTATCATCATTGTATGTATGGCAGGCTCTGCTGGGATTCAAACCTGTGACTGGAAGCAGGATGAACACAATTAAAAGCAGCAAGCTCTTAGCTCACTGTGCTATCTCCAATCTGTTCTAGATACAGTATAAAGAGAGGGTAATGTCAGCATTTTGCAAGGCATATTGAAACAAAAGTGTCATTTGAAGACACACAAATTCACACTTATTGCAAAATGTAAATGCAGATATCACACACACACACACACACACACACACACACACACACACACACGCAAGCAAATACTCTTTCAATGTACACACTTACTGCTCCTATGCACTTATAAATCTAAAGATGGCTTGAAAACTGCTTAAGTGCTATTGTGGACAATGTTTAGTTTCCTTAAGAGATAAAGCTCTCAGTCCAGTGGAACTTCTTGTCTCCAAATGAATCAGCAATTTTATTTTAAAAAGGTGACTTGGACTGAACACACTAATACTGTGAACACAAAGTTATGTATTTCAGGACTATAGTCCCTTTTCCTTAGCGATATCACTTCATGGCATTTAAGTGATGGTCTGTAAGCCAGTGGTCGAAACGGCAGTACCAGAAGTACCTGCAGGTCTGGGCAATGTACCAGCTGCTGACCCGAGTTACCGCTAAAGGATGTGCATGCAGTCATAGTCAACTGAGATTCACAGCTCAGTTCATAGTTAGGGCATTAAAGAAGGAACATTTTTTGAAAGTAGTTTGATGCACCCAAGTGATCACGTTTTCGCCTCATGGGGCAAGGACTCAAACCAGTTCCAGCAGCTCTACAGTTTACCATGTGTGGTATTGGGATGGCCAGGGCAGCAGCATGTTTTCAACATAACAGAAATGTCACTCTCAAAAGGGATAGCTACACAGAATTGCAGTAGTACACCTTCTCCTCCAGGTTTAGATAACCTTTCACACAGAGGCTCTTTGCCACCTGGCACTTGTCCTTGCTCAAGGATTAACAGAAAGTGGATTACTGCAGAGGCTGGGCACACTAGCAAACTATTCTGTTCTTCCTTCTGGGAGTGGATCTTGGGATACATATGTCAAACTGATTTCATGGGTATACCTGAAGCTCAACTGGTCTTGAAGCTTTGGGATGGACCAGCTTTAAAATACAGATTGATTGCTCTAATGTGCATAGATGAACATATAATATCTTTCCAGTGTTCTCTAACTCTTACTGAGTATAGTGGCTACCTCTGACACGAATAATTGAAGGAGCATGGCAGAGATGTAATGGGTCTTTTGAAAGGTGTCAAATGCCATTCCTTGGGTGGATTAGTCACGCTTGCTAATACATAGGCTGGCACGTATAGGCATAAACCTACAACCTCTAAACACTTATTTTGAGATCATGGATCATCTTATTAGCTCTGTAGGCAGGATATTTAACCCAAAGAGGTGTCACACAATACCTCTCACTCAGTCAAGAAAAAGCTTTGTCTATGATTTAAGGGAGGTGAGCAGTATTATTTCAAACTCTTTACTGCTTCTTTGGTCTTTGTCCTGCTGTGCCATGTGATCATGAAGGTAATGTTTTAATTTGCGTGCTAGCCACTGATTGATTGGTGGTCTTAGAGGTCTGCCACAACCCCAGTAACCCTAACAGAGCCTATCCATGTCTCAATCACCTCTTACATACCAAGAGTGTGCCTCCGTCTGATACTGAGAGTTCTGCAGGACACAGGCCATGACAATATATCAAAGAAAGAGTGCACCCTTCCTTATAAAGGCAGAATGCCACAGAGGATTGGTCCAAAGCAAGCCTGCTGCAAGGGGTTCAATCCAGGTGGTTGCAACAAGTGCCATTTGTCTTATGACATCACACACAGAGTACCTTGCCTGCAGGAAATGCGAGGGACAGGAAGGAGCAGAGATATTTCCAAATACCAGGGCAAACATCAATGTATTCATGGGTTACACATGGATAAGAAATAGTGTTGAGCACTTAGTAATTTATTTTCCAAAATGAAACTGGTGGGCTGGACACATGTATGGTGATTGCTAATCATCATTAGTGGCTCTTTATTTTTTGATAGTCAGGTAAGATGTTGAACACTGAATCCTTGAGTTCAACTGTCCATGTTTGTATTTTATGAATGCAAAGTTAGATATTTTCTGTTTCTCTAGAGTGGAGTCTGTCCCTTTCCTTTTGCATCATAGAACTATGCATTATCTGGACCGCAACAACGAGGACTTTCTCATGCTATAAGGTCAGAGTGTAGGAACTCCTCCTCTCCTTCTCCTCATATATATAATTCAGTGGGTGCTGAACACATCCCCTCCATGGCACATGATTCCCACGTTTCTGCTCAGTGTCGAGTATCAGTTTTTGGAGTTGCCTACGGATACTTCTCTGTGCTAGCTCACCAGGAGCATGTTGCAGCTGCTACATCTTAGTAGATCATTGGCAAGGAAAAAAACATTTAACAGTTCAGAGCATATTACATTAAACACCAAATAAATTCCTCTTTAAACTTTATATTAGTTCTTTGTGTCACTTGTGATTATCTTCCCATGCTTTTCTGAAAGGGAAACTGATCTCCTGAGAGATATCCTTCATGGTCCACTATCTTCCTATGCATTAAAGTCAGGCTTACATTTGCAATGCCTATATTACATATACTAAACAGGACCTTATTAGCAGAATATGCTCCTAGGCACATTGGCTTACCTCTTAGTTTCCAGCTTCAACACTTCTAGAGATGCAACCATGTTTAGGGAAGCCTTGCTTACTGGGCCTTAAGTCTACTCCAATTCCAGGTTTGCCATTGGTGGAACAATAATCTGTTTGGCCATGTGCAGTGTCAGCTATTGTGCTCAAATGTGCTACAGTGCCAACGAGGCCCTGCCTTGTGAACATGTTTTATAACTATTTCCCTTGAGAGCTGGTACTTTAAACTCTCCTATGTGTGGTTGATTAAAGCCAAAGGTTCATAGATCTTTTGGGGTGCCTGTTTGTATTTGTAATTGTGCTTGGGCTCTGTTCCATGATCCTCTGTTTCACCCTGTGGGAAGACAAATTATCTGCAGAGAGGGCTGGTAACTAAAAGTCGGCCAATGCAGAATAAGCTAAAGATTCAGACAACTCAGGGAAACAAGCATCCAGAATGTGTTCCACAATGATTCAACTGCAGAAATATGTCCACCTTGTACACTCTACCCACTATATCACATATCTAACCACCTCAGCACACGTCTCTGTCATGTCATAGCTGTATTTGCAGAGTTGCCTTTGAAAGACCGCAGCCATTGAGCAGGACATTTTCCAAGAATGCATATAATTTAGTCTTTCTAGCTTTACTTCAGCTAAATCGATTACAGGTTCACTGCACTGTAAATGCAGTAAAGTCTTTCTTATTCAGGCCTTTGCATGCTAACACTGTCCAAGTGAGTATATATTTGCCAAGCTGGTATTTAGTAGTTAATTCTTTATCCACATTCAGTCTGGGAATACTGCATTAATGCAGTTGGCATTTTCTGCATTAGAAGAAGTGTAATGTTAGTAAGGACAACAGGGGAAGGTTTGTTCAGAACACATAGAACATATCCACCGCTTCCTGCTACTTTGCCCTCTTTACGGTGAAAGCAGGACGAGTTGGACGTATTCCCTTCTTGAAATTGGGTCAAAATAGGAAATACAGCTGCTGGAATCCTTTTTTGTTGAGGGTATTTAAAGATTTGGAATTGAGAGTGATCATTGGTCCCCGACAGTGCCATGAAAAATGAGATCACGTGTTATCAAGACGAATATGTCATTTTATGAGAATAGCAAGGAGCCAGCTGCATTGTCACAGATGACAAAGTAGTGGAACAGGCCTCAGGTGGGAGAAAACAAAAAAGGGATAGATTGACTAATTATGGGTGTGCCGATTTTTTGATCCTACATGGAGGGGTGAAAAATGTAAGATAATAATTACGTTTGTGTGTGAGTCGTCGGAATAAATGTAATCCAAAACCTTTTCTCTAAAACAAACTAAGGAAGAAAATGGGTGCACTGCGCTGCTCTTTGTAGGTGTGAGGGAGATGGCCAAAGTGTAGGTAGAATAATAGACCAATTGAGACTGTTTCAGGTTTAGGTGAGAGGTTTGCCAAAAAATGCAGCATTTGACCTATGAATTCCCTGTCTTATTTGCCACCATATTGGTCGCTGAGTACATTTCACCCCAAAACTATGTTCAAATAAAATTAAGTGGAATATGTATACATGGAGAATTGCATCTGCTGAAATGGAGCTGCATATCCAAAAATACCAGGGTCAAGTGTGCAAATTTGAAATGGCAAGGAAATCCACCCTGCACTGTGAAAATATTTATGTCAAACAATGCACCAGCCAATGTCTTTAACTGTTATTTTCTGAATCAACTTGTCATTTGCTTACAAATGGAGCAAAACAAATTGATAAGTGAACTTTATCCTGCAAGGTATTTCATTTCAATCATGTAAAATAATGTTGAATGTAAAAATTGTACAATTATAAAGAAATAAAAGAAAGAAACACTGGTTCTGTAGGTTTTGGTTTTGATAACACTGAATTCAATTCAGCCAACATTGTTATGGCTGCAAGTTGAGCTTGCTTTCAAATTGTAGAAAATTCCCTAACACCTTTGGAAGATTCCAGAGCATAGTGTTAGCAAAAAACCATAACATTCAAGGGAAATACATTTCTCAGTATATATAGAGATTAATATTGGCTGGTAAACATCTGCTTGGATTTACATGCCAGCTTCAAAGAGTTTATTGCTCTAAGTGTGACATGTTGAAGCATAAATCACCATAAAACCCAACATGTGTTTGAGTCTAATGCCATGAGAATAATGAACCCTATCAACTGAGTTACACTAATCATTAATCAAGGCTTCAATCAACTCATGATGTGGATCTGTTTACCAGAGGTCATGTGCTAATCACAAGACTATCGGCTGAATTACAAGGCAAGTTTGGGCAAGCCAAATACAATGGTGTAAACATCATTTGTTCTACCATCGACTATATATGCAAAAACACATAATTAAATATGCATAATTACTGAACAATATGACTTAGAAATAAAATTAAGAGTGTGCTGTTAAGATGATGAAGTAATACAACAAATGGTTGTGCATCATCTGCAATATTTCCACATTGAATTATGAGAAATAAATGGATTTTTTCATCCAAGAAAATTGAGAGCACATTGGCCACCATTTTTCATGTCACAAGACTACAAATCATAACCATCCAATGGAGACCCGGGGTGTATATTCCATTTGAGTGTTTAACTGTGAGGTAGTCCAATGAAAGAACCTGGCCGATCATATATTGTAACATAATTATGACATACAGTGGGCATTATGGAGGCTTCATACCTCTTAAGACTAACCAAACTGAGAATGGGATTTCTCCCAAATAATTGATTTATGCCGTCTATAACTATGTTTCTGCCAAATCCGCAAAGGGGGCTGTTTGGAAAGACTTTATCAAAATACATTGATATAAATAGGAAATAAATAGTGAAATCACACTGCAGGTAAAATTAAGTGAGAAATCAATTCTATCCAACTTAAAATACCTTTCTGAGTAGTGTGCACAATTGTATCCACAACACTTTGGTGCATGTTGGTGCACCCGTCTTTTAACATCATAATCCTAGGCATAGTTGAAACTTCAGACTATAGTAGGGCCTCATTACAAGTGTGCTGGTCCAGGATAAAATGCTGGAAAATGCCAGTAATTCTGACTCCAGCATTTTTCCCCAGACTGGTACACTTCAAGTTTGCCAGTGGGGGCCACAGATCTTCCGTGGCCTGACCTACTTGGAGTTCAGGTCCCTACTGGCAAATAAATGCTTGAATCACTGGCACCGTTAATCACGCTTCCAGTGATACAAGCAATCCGATCCCATGGAGTCTGACTGCATGGGAATAGGAACTTACCGGCTATCCGCCACCCATGATATCCCAGTAATACCGGATATTGGGCGGCAGAGACGGTAAGGGCTGTTTGCTGGTATCCCACTGGTAATGCTGCCTGGGTACTGGCAAACTCTTAGTGAGGGCCTATGAATCAGTCATGTAGTTCCATAGCCTGACAGAGAGTTATCGATAATTTGAAGCCTGTGGAGGCTGTACATATTAAAACAGGTATTTATGCATGAGAGCAAGTTTAAATTAGTCATTTATATTCCCACAAAAATAGTGTGAATGTAAATCCTATGCAATCGCTCATTCTGAAATTACACACTGAGAATCACATGTGATTTGAAAGAGGAGGGTTATTCATTTTAGTTCAATGCAATCTGAAAATCATTTCCTCGGGTCTGGTGGGTGAGTAAAAACAGTCTGTGCATTCTAAAATGAAAACAGTACTTCTCTAACCCCAAACCTGCATAATTTAAATGCAAGAAATTGGAAGACTATATTAAATAGAGGTGTTAGGCAACATTGCTTTTTGTTTGGTAGACTGTGTTATTTGGGATTCGAAATATTTTTGTTTTAGCTGGGAAAAACGTTATTTTGTCTTACTATGAGAGATGCTTTGTCATTTTCTTTTGATTTAGGTTAGTTTATTCAGGGACCTGTTTTTCTAGGGAAAACTTTCATATTTTATTAGAGAAACCTTAATGTTTTGTTCCCTTTATTTTGTATACAAGAATCCCTTCTTCTCTTGGGACAAATGACAGTGATGCCGATGGAAGAGTCTGAAGTGGTGCTCTCTGTGCTTGAGGATAACAGCAAACTGGATACACAGGAAGACATGGATCTCTTGTACATGGGTCCTGGAGAGGTGGAGACAGAATTCATGAACACTCCCAGTCAAAGTCACACAGTCAATCTGCCTCTTTCATCCAGCAGCTGATGCTGCTTCTGATATTGTTGGTGGGAACAATGGTAAGCCATAGACATTGACTTGCTTGAGCCTGTGGCACTGCGATAACACAGGAGTCGGGAGGAGAACCAGTACCCCAGTGGTCAGGAGGAGGCATGAAACCGACTAAGGGGGTCAATGAAGGCCCATGTGTTCATCCAAAAGAAAAGAGCAGCCCACCCTTTACATCATTCGCTTGGGCCTGTGATTACTTTAGGGAGCATGATGGGGTTTCAGCAGAAAAGGCTGAATCGGTGGAGTGTGACTTGTGCCTAGGGCAATGAAAGTTTGGAGGTTTACAATATCTGCTACCCATTCACTGGGCCCCCCTGAACCACCAGCAGCACTTGGGTTGGGATGTGTATGACACGATCCACCTACTACAAGCCCATACCAGTGATGATTATGCGACTGCAGCACGGACCTCCCACAAGGGCATAAGGGAATAGTAAAATCATTGTAAGTACTAGAGTGTCCATGTAATGAGTGATCTCTTCACCCACAGTGATGTGGTGGTACATACACACAAAGGTGTCAGGTCAATTCCAGGTGCCATGATATGTCAGAGACAGGGTAAATGTCCCAGGCGGTCGCCTGGAACATATAACAACATTTTCCAGCAGACCGGTACATTTTGCCTAGTATGAAGGCATATCTTTAGCTGGGGAGAATGTATGTGTGTGGTGCTACTGGTCAGTACACAGCATCATTTGGAGAAACACCACCCCAAGCACATTTGAAAATACTGAGAGATTTTCGGAGGTTGTGTGGCACTGTGGGACATGTGTAAACAATTTTTGTTTTGCTTCTGGATGGGGGCTATTTATGTTGTTTTCATTTCCATGCCCCACCCTTGAAAAGGTTTTCTTTTAAATGACAAAATATCCAAATTTGATATGTTAAACATTGATAAATGGTATTTTAATAAACATTCAAAGGATGGTAGGAATTTGAAAATAATGTGTTTTACTTCAGCAATCAAGTTCCATTCTTTTGGGTAGAATTGGAATCTTATGACACCCACTGAGACTGTGTGCAGTCTCTTTATCCTAGATAGATAGGCAGTGCACCATTCACTTGTTTATGGAGATAGCCTGCAAACAGGGTCAGTTATCTTCCATAAAAAAAAACAAATACTACTAAGTAAGGATGCTACCTTGAGACAAGAGTGTTGTATGCCTAGCTAAAATGTGGTAATGATGTTTTTCAATGTGTCCCACAACATGAAGGTACTCAGCTCTTGTGAGTGGTTCATCAAGCAATTCCTTTATAGTCAAGCTCATATTGCCAGGGAGATTAAAAAATGTGGTGTGTGCCCCAAACCTAAAAGACAGATGTACAAATTATTTGTGTCCCCCAATTTCACAGGGGGAAGGGAGATGAAAAAAATGCAGTGTGTACCCCACCTCTTTAAGAGCGCAGCTATTGAGTGTGAGCCCCCGCCTCTGTGAGAAAGGAGAGAAACACAATTTCAGTGTGTGCCATAACTCTAGCGAGAGAAGAGATGTAAAAAGTCTGAGTGCACACACTCCTGTGAAAGAGGAATAGAATAAAATGTAATTGTGCATGCTCACACCATAACAGATTAGGGACATCAACATTTAGTGACAGAGCCCACCCCTGCAAGAGAGGAGAGAATTACAAATTCAGTGTCTGCCCCCACTCCTATGAGACAAAAGCGATGTAAATAGTCAGTGTGTGGCACTCATCCTTGTCAAAGAGGAGATATGTAAAATTTCAGTGAGTACCCCCAATCCAGCGAGAGAATAGAGGCACACAAGTCAGTGTATGCCCTTACCCCTGCAAAAGAATAGAGATGTAAACATTTAATGTACGTTCCCACCCCTGTAAGAGGGGTAAGTTGTAAAAAACAGTGTTCACCCTCACTCCTGTGAGAAATTAAACAGGAGAGACATAACACACAGTGTGTGTGTATTGCCCTTAGAGAGAGAGAGAGAGATGAGAGACGTAAAAAAAACAATTTGTGCACTCACCACTGTGAGAGAGGAGAAAAGTAAAAACGATGTGTGCGAGCCCACCCTTGAAAAAGAGGACACATTTACAATTTCAGTTTATAAAGCCACCTCTGTGAGAGAGGAGAGACATAACATTTTGGGGTGTGCCCCCACTCCTGCCAGAGTAAATTGATTGTGAACACCTGTGTTATGCTCTAATAACAGACAAGCAAAATGCAGCGCATGTGGTTCTTGACTTTGGGCAGGGGAAACATCAAACTTGTTGTTCATCATCACCTCAGTCAACATCCATCAGCACCACAGTACAATTAAGGGGTCGATTCATGGAATTAATGTGCGCCGAAAATTCCCGCGCAGAGGTGCCAAAACGTGCGATTCACAGTAAAAGTGAGAAAATCGCAGTGCAAGTGTGAAAATCGCAGGGAAACCAGCGCATATCGATTCATGGGAGGCCGTGCGCGAGAAAAACATTGGATGTGCGCTAAAAATGTGCGCCGCGCACGCCTGCGCACAGGTCATCCAACAGCGTGCGCCACGGCCACTGCGAAATCGCACATAGCGCGGCGCACATCACAAAAGTAGGCGGAACACGGGGTGTAACACTCGGAATGGGGAACAACGCGTGAAAATATGGGCATCTGAACCAAATTCATGACAAGCCTGCATGTGCCCAGCCACAATGCAGCGTATGCCCACGGGAGCCACACAAGGCAACACACTGTCCCAAAAAAAAAAAAAATGACCATTAATGGGCCCGGGGGTGTGGGGGAGGCCACCCTGGAGGTCCGAGGACAGGGTGCACACCAAAACCCCCCTGTGTGGATCTTGCAAAAAAAAAACACCTCCATGAGCTCATGGCCTACAGGGCTACCCTATTGTGGGAGAATCACTGCTGTCGCTCTCCTCACCCTCTGCAGCTGCATCAGGAGGTGGTGGAACTATGGGAGGCAGCCCACGCAAAGCCCTAGTCTGTTCCTCCATGGCAGCAAGCATGTGGGTGTGGTAGGTCTCGTTCTGGAGTATAATTGTGCGGAGGTCCCCATGCAACAACTCACGGGATGCCCGGACCTCCGCCCTAGTTGCCTGCATCTCAGCTGAGAGCATACATGTGAGACGCTCTAGCTGCTGTTCTGTCCTTCTGTTTGTTGAAGCCTCAAGCTCAACAAGAGTCGTCCTGAGGTGAAGGAGTTCCACCCTCAGGGCTTCCCTGTGGCCCTGGGACTCTATGGAAATGGCTTCCCGCAGAGTCGCCAGTGCCGCCCGCCTGTCCCTGTCGGACGCCAACATGTCCTCCCTGTGTGACTGGCAGATGGAGTCTGTTGCCTGCTGTAGTCGCTCCATCAGCCTTTCGGGGGGGACAATGGAAGTGGCCACCCTATCCATGGCCTGAGCCATCATCTCTGATGATGCTGCCTGTTGGGTTGCCATACCGTATATGGATTGCTCCCATGCGGTATTGCCAGGTTGCGGACGGCCACCATGTCGGCGGGCACCACACCTGTCTGGGGCAAGGCGAACTGCGCCTTGCTGTGCCAGCACTGCCTGAGGCTGCAGGACTGCATTCCCCCTCTGATCTGCTGGCCCAGGAACAGGATCAGATGTCGCGGAGTGTGACCCTGCATCCGTAACCACCAAAGGCATACCTGCCAACACTGACATCCCCATTGAGGGTGCTAACCCTGGTGCAGGTGGGTCGGACAGAACAGAATCCCTCCCGGGAACACTCACCTGCGACGTCACATAGGTCTCATCATCCGAATCGACACCTGAATACAACTCGGGGGAGGTGCAGCCAGAGACACCCCTTGAGAGCACGACCTGCAGCAGTTGTGGGTTCTCACCCACCACCACACCACATCCCTCACTGGTGGTCGGTCGGTCGGCCCTCAGACCCCTCCTGGGTGAGAACCATCTCCACAACCCCAGCAGTATCAAGTGCGTCATCCCCTGCAAAGACATAAAAGAAAACAAATGGAAACAGGCATTAGCACTATGGCACACAATTAGGGCTGAGAGGCTACAGAAACAGTACTGGATTGACACATGTCCCACATGACTAAAATCCTCCCATGCATGCACCGTCACTGCGTGTGAAGGGTAGGCAGATTTTATTTATTTATTTATTTAATATTTATTCGGGGCGCAGAAACAAGGAATCGAGAACGGACGGAACAGATAGTGATTAGACAGAGCAGACGGGACAGTCACATAGAATTAAGCTAACTGAGGCATATGCCGTGATGGCCGTTTATTTGAAGATATGGGTTTTTACCTGTTTGCGAAAACGCGAGTAGTTGGTTTCCAGTCTAAGGTGGTCTGGTAGGTTGTTCCAAAGGTTGGCTGCAAGGGTTGGAAAGGCTCTACCTATGGCTCACATTGATGACACCAAGATGGAAGATGAACACATTTGCTGCATGCTGCCTAGCAGTGGCATCACACATTGGCCAGTGATTGGCAGGTCAAATACACATGCCATCACACAGATGGCATGTACCCTAGCCATAAAGTGAAGAGGGAGAGGAGGTCACCAATTGTTCATTCAGTCCAGTTTGCTCATGAAATTGATTTTTTCATTGAAATGGTTCAAATGTTTAACCTGGAGCTGCCAGTCCAAAATGGTCCTATAGCACAGGGACATGTCTAAACAAATCATGTCCAGGAAACAAAGCCAGTCCACTGTACCATAGCCATGTCAGACATGTGACAATAGGACTGAGAAATCCTGAGTAAAAGTGGTGGTATGCAAATAATCTGCCTGAATAAACAGAGGTAAATAAGCAACAATGTTGTGGCAAGATGACACTTCAAGGGCAACTGGCGTGGTGTTGGGCTGGATGTCTAATGTTGGCAGAAGGGATGCTGCTATACCCAAATGCTGGTGCGCAGAATGTATAGGATGAGGCACATGGGTGACCCAAACCACTCAGGCACACACACCCTCACCTGGCACCCAAACAGAAGCCCTCCCACACATACCATGCACATGGATGACACACACATGCATGTGCACTCACCGGACAATGCCTCGTAATCTGCCAGTTCTCCCACACCTTGGATCTGTTCCTCCGTGACGTAGGTCCCAGCAACCTGCTCATGTGGAGTGAGTTCTATGTTCTCTGCTGGAGACCCACCTCCAGTCACTAGAGTTGCGGCATGACTTGAGGCCAGCTTATTCTTTGCCCTGCGCTTCAGGTCATTCCAGCGCTTGTAGCATTCAGTAGCTGTGCGCCTCACGATTCCAAGGGCACTTATGATGTCCGCAATGGTCTGCCAGTGTGCCTGACATTGTGCAGGTGTGGTCTTGGATCCTGCAACAATCACCATTTCGCGGTCATGTGCGGACACATACTCTACAAGTGCATTCAGTTCGGCCTCATTGAAGCTGGGCTTCCTTGGCGGGCCGGACTGTGTGGCCGTGTCTGGGGCATCAGCCTCTACTGGACGAGCACTCTTCCTCTTCCGGTTGGAAGGTGGTGGGGATCCTGAGTGTCCTACGCCGCTCTGGAGACTAGGGGCAGGAGCCCCGGTGGACTCTGTACTAGGAGTGTGGGATTGCACACTCAGCATGGGAGTTGGTGCAGGCATTAGCTCAAGTGTGATGGTGTCAGGGGGAATGTCAGCATGATGGACTTGGACTGACACTGTCCTGGCTGGGTGTGTGAGAGGTGGGCTGGATGGAGCCGCAGCTGCCCCTGCAGACTCCCCAGCCTGCCTACATGGGGCAGCAGATGACCTAGCTGCCCCTGATCCACGTGGCCTGATGACACCAACGTTCACCGGCACACGTGGCCTAGACCTGCTGACCTGGAAGTCAGCCATGGAGTCACCCTGTGGCCTCGTTCCACAGTGGGCTGGTCCAACAAGGGCTGAGCATGGATGGTGTCAGCCACATTAACCTCAACCGGGGGGGGCATGGGTGTCCCTGACTGCTCCTCCACACATGGGGGGCTAGGGGCACCCTGCAAGTCACGGCCACGTCCCCTACCGGATCCACCAAGCCCACCACTTGGGGCTCGGCCACCTTTGCCACCCTTACGGCTTGTTCGCCTCCCAGCCATGGCACTGATGTTATTGTGCGTATGGGAGTCGATGTGAACTATTGTCCTGGGCAATTGGGGGTCAAAGGGGTTGGGTACCAGATGGTAATCGTACCCTAGTGCTCTAGCAAGGCTGTATGTCACCCCTGGGGAAAGATGACGGGTCACACAACGCACAGGCACCCCAAAAAAGGGAAGTAAGGTGCACGCAACTCCTCCTAGACCACGTGCATGGAAAAATAAACCTGCACTACGCTGTGGCACCCAGAAACACAAGAATGAACGTATGCGTGTCACACGCAGCCTAGAATTACCTCTGAAGGGGTACGCGATACACGGGGCAAGCACAGATGTTAAATACGTGCGTGACTCACCATCTGCCAGGAACAAAAGCGTGAAAAATATGCGCGTGTGCGCGTTGGCAACACCCCCGCCGAAAGAAGAATTGTACGCTGTCTGAGGAGACAGGACAACAGTAGAAGGGAACGCTGTTTGAGGAAACAGGCCCAGGAAAAAGAGGAAAAGAGAAAAAGCTGTCAGAGGTAACAGGGAGTACGAACTTGAAACGCCGTGAAGTAAATCGCGTGTGAACCGACAAGAAGTACAGATTTCACCCACTCGCTCTCCACGAAAAGCACGTACAAGGAAATGGCGTTCTACACGTACCTTTTATACACACGTCACAGACGCACATACGCGATGAGGCCATTTCCACCAATTACACGCTTTGACACTCGGACGTGTATCTTTTTTTTTACACGTGCCATTCTCTACGGCCATGCGCGTGACGTCATAGCTGCGCATGGGGGCCTTTGGGCCAATGAAATCGCGTATGCGTGCAGACGCGCTTACGCGCTAAGGGCCTTTCCTCGAATTACACGCAGACGTGCAGGACTTTTCACGTGCCAAATCACTCCGTATCAAGCTGGCCACGCGTAACCACACGGAAGACCACGCTCCGGCCCAGAAAGCCGATTTACTGCCCCCCCCAGAGCCCGAGCATGCTCCCACCTGCCATCTGCTGCTGCCTGAGTGCCTGCTGCCCACGTGCCCTGCCATTTGCTGCCTGCACATCAGCCAGGGGTGCTGTTGCTGTGACCACCCCTGCTGGAACCGAAGACTCCCGACTGGGATTCCATCGCTCCACAGCCCAGCCCCAGGACCCAGTTGCCCACCCACTCCTGCCTCTGGGGTTGTCTTGTCGGGCACTGCAACATCTGGCACCACTGACAATACCCGGCTAGAGAGGCAGAGGGGCACCAGCTTCAGTGCCAGGGAAGTTGGTGTCCTGGTGGAGCAAGTCCTGGGGCAGTATGATGCCCTCTTCGGAAGGTTGCGCGCCGACAAGGAAGGACGGACTCGGATCTGGATGGACATCGTGACTGCCATCAACGCGGAGGGGGTGGCAGTCCGCGACTTCCAACATGTCAAGAAGCGCTGGGAGGACTTCAGGTCCAGGTCCCTGAACAAGGCCCGGCGCCTCTTGAATGCAGCGGATGCTAAGGGGCGCCGGGGCCACTTGTCGGAAGATCAGATGAGGGTCCTGGAACGCATATCCCCAGCGCTCCACGTCCAGGTCCTTGAGAGGCAGCCCCGTCTGGAGTAGAGCGGTAAGTGTACATGCATCATGATTGTAAGCTGTGCATGTGGTGATATGCCAGTAGTGTGCCGGTTGCACATCTGTTTGTATGGGGCCGAGTATGGGTGGGGGTGTACAGGACCGTGAGGCTAACACATGCAAGCGCTGTCATGTGTGAGACATGGATGGTGCTTGTGTGTGTAGGCTTGCATGCCAAATGCAGTTGTGTGGGCACACATGTTTGGATGAATGTGTATGTAAGTAGGCATGTTCGTGATGTCACACATGTATGTTGTTTTCAGCTGCATGTATCAGCACTGTGTACATGTGCATGTGTGTGTATTTGACAAGGGTGCAACAGTGATGCAACATGGATGCATGTGACAGCGGGATGTGGAAGCCTGATTGCCAGATGTGACATGGATGCCCATCGAAACACTACGACGGTTGGCTGAGGTGTACACATGCATGCAAGTGTGGTGGTGTGCGTGCATGTGTAGTGCACTCCCTGTGTTGCATGTGATGTCTGGCTCACCTTTGCCTGCTCATGCTGTTGTATGTGTATGGATGGTGCTGGCAGTTGCGATGTGGCTGTGGTATGGCTCATGTGTGCATGTAGAAATGACATGTGTGTTGCCAATTGTGATGCCATGTCTGAGGTTTGCCAATGCCACTCATGTGCAACTGTCATGTGTGTATGTGTCCATTGTACAGTGCCCTGATGCCTGTGTTTTATTTCTCCCTGTCTGCAGCGTCAACTGATGAAGAGGGCGGAGAAGGTGCTGTGGAGCACAGCGGCGGGGATCGCACCGCCAGCCGGAGACGCAAGGCCCGGCTCCCCTCCCAGGTTGTGATCTCGTCGGGGAGTGAGGAGTCCGGTGCCGCGTCCCAGGCTGCAGCTGCCAGGGGGAGGTCCAAGAGGCGGAGGTCGGAGTTGGACTCCTCGGCAGCAGAAGGGGCAGCTGGGACCCCACAGGGCCCAACGGGGGAAGATGGCACAGAGTCATCCAGGTTGGTGGGGGATTTGGTGGAGGAGGAGGCCGTGCAAGCAACAGAGACGGGGTCTGGAGGTGGGGATTCCACTGGTGATAGTGGTGCAGTGCAGGACCAGGGACAGGAGGCAACACAGGTCGCCGCGGAGGTGCCTGTGTGCAATCCTGTCCCTGATCCTGTCACTGCATCATCTTGCACCAGCAGGGATGCCTACGTCCAGACCCGTTTTCAGGCAGGGGGTGAGCTCACGACAACTGGCCTTCCTCTGCCTGCGGACGTGGCTATCCGGGTCTGGGTTGAGCCTGTCCTGACTGGTGTGGCGTTGCGTCAATGGGCAATGCAAGGTGACCTGCAGTCTTTTCATGAGGAGACTGCACGTCATCTCGAATGGCTCGTTGACCGCGTCGGCCTATTGGGACAGGTCACCCAGGCCGGATTCCTCCATTTGATGGGGCTTGCTCAGACCCCCTCCTCAACTGAGCCCCCTGTGCTCCAGTCGTCCTCCGTGTCATCTTCCCACCCATCAGTCACCTGGGTGCCCTGTGGAGCTGCCTCTGACGATGCGGCCAGGCTGGTGGAGGAGGCATCCCTGCCACAGTCGGGAGTCGGACGTCCAGCAGGGGTGGCCACATCAACGACTGCACCCCAGCTAGCGGAGGTTGTGCAGGCAGCAGGAGGCAGTGCACGGGCAGAGGCGCAGCAGCAGCAATGTGGTGGGAGCCATGATGGCTCGGGGCCTTCGACATCGGAGGGGCAGGCATCGGCCGGAGGGCAGGAGGACCCAGGACGGGAAGTGTCTTCCATGTGGCAGCGGTTGGGCCACGCCATAGATGCGGAGCGGCAGCGGGCGGAAGAGGCACGGCTCACGATGGTCAGGGCGGAGAACTCCATGCGGAGGGCCCTGAGGCGGGCCGAGTCCCTCGAGGCAATCCGCAGGGAGTTTGGGGGGAACATGTGGACGGCCCTGAGGACCCTCGGGGCCATGGAGGAGGAGCGCCTCCGGGACATTGAGCAGGAGTTCGATGATGCCCTGGCCCGGAACATCCCGAAGTGAGCCGTCGGACTAGCCCGCTGCCCTTGTAAATAGTTCTGTAGTTAGTGTTAGGTTTCCTTTGGTTTAGCATTTTTTTTGGACCTTTTGGACAATGGGCCACATTTTTGCATATAGTTATTTTTTTTAGGTAGTGTTATTCGAAAGGTTTCATTTCTTCGTTTGGGATCAGGGACCCTGGATTGTTTATCTGTATATAGTTGACTTTTGGATTTTCATTTTTTTTATGATTTCACCATGGAGCAATGGTTTTCGATTTTAATTTTCCATTGGATTTACTTTTGTGGACTGTGACTTTGGACACCTTTCGTTTGCATTATGATTTGTGGTTTTGCATTATTTCACGTACCTGCTGGTTTAAAAAAAAAAAATCCATTATTGTTTGTTTATTTTTGATTCAATTTATGTTGCGTTTAATACATATTTTTTCTTCAAACTTCAATGTGTAGTATCATCTCGTTGGTTTCATGCATATCATGATATGAGTTGTGACATTCACTGACACCCATTGGGTGTATGTGAGGGACATGTGTTCATTTCCAAACTTGCAATTGGGGTTCGATCATGTTTTTGCCATTTCTAAGTGGGTGGATGCAATACTCAGGTAGGTGTTTGGCATTTGGAGGCTGACCATAAGGGCCAGGGATCTAGATTGTGGTGACATGTTGGCTGGGGGACATGAGTGGGGGCCTGGTGGAGGGTGCCCCTGGTGGCTGGGGAGTGGGGTGGTGGTAGACATGAGTGGGGGCCTGGTGGAAGATGCCCCTGCATGGCTGGGGGGTGGGGGTGGTGGTAGACATGAGTGGGGGCCTGGTGGAGGCTGCCCCTGCACTGCTGGGGGGTGGGGGTGATAGGGGACATGAGTGGGGGCCTGGTGGAGGCTGCCCCTGGATGCTGGGGGGTGGGGGTGGTGGGAGACATGAGTGGGGGCCTGGTGGAGGGTGCCCCTGGTGGCTGTGGGGTGGGGGTGATGGTAGACATGAGTAGGGGCCTGGTGGAGGGTGCCCCTGGTGACTGGGGGGTGGGGGTGGTGGTAGACATGAGTGGGGGCCTGGTGGAGGCTGCCCCTGGTGACTGGGGGTTGGGGCGTGGTAGACATGAGTGGGGGCCTGGTGGCGGCTGCCCCTGCACTGCTGGGGGTTGGGGGTGATGGGAGACATGAGTGGGGGCCTGGTGGAGGCTGCCCCTGCACTGCTGGGGGGTGGGGGCGGTGGGAGACATGAGTGGGGGCCGGGTGGAGGCTGCCCCTGCACTGCTGGGGGGTGGGGGTGATAGGGGACATGAGTGGGGGCCTGGTGGAGGGTGCCCCTGGTGGCTGGGGGTGGTGGGAGACATGAGTTGGACATGAGTGGGAGCCTCGTGGAGGGTGCCCCTGCACTGCTGGGGGGTGGGGGTGATGGGAGACATGAGTGGGGGCCTGGTGGAGGCTGCCCCTGCACTGCTGGGGGGTGGGGGTGGTGGGAGACATGAGTGGGGGCCTGGTGGAGGGTGCCCCTGGTGGCTGGGGTGTGGGGGTGGTGGTAGACATGAGTGGGGGCCTGGTGGAGGGTGCCTCTGCACTGCTGGGGGGTGGGGGTGGTGGGAGACATGAGTGGGGGCCTGGTGGAGGGTGCCCCTGCACTGCTGGGGGGTGGGGGTGGTGGGAGACATGAGTGGGGGCCTGGTGGAGGGTGCCCCTGCACTGCTGGGGGTGGGGGTGGTGGGAGACATGAGTGGGGGCCTGGTTGAGGGTGCCCCTGCACTGCTGGGGGGTGGGGGTGGTGGGAGACATGAGGGGGGGCCTGGTGGATGGTGCCCCTGCACTGCTGGGGGGTTGGGGCGGTGGGAGACATGAGTGGGGGCCTGGTGGAGGGTGCCCCTGCACTGCTGGGGGGTCGGGTGATGGTAGACATGAGTGGGGGCCTGGTGGAGGGTGCCCCTACACTGCTGGGGGTGGGGGTGGTGGGAGACATGAGTGGGGGCCTGGTGGAGGGTGCCCCTGCACTGCTGGGGGGTAGGGGTGAAGGTAGACATGAGTGGGGGCCTGGTGGAGGCTGCCCCTGCACTGCTGGGGGGTGGGGGTGATAGGGGACATGAGTGGGGGCCTGGCGGAGGCTGCCCCTGCACTGGTCGGGGTGGGGTGATGGTAGACATGAGTGGGGGCCTGGTGGAGGGTGCCCCTGCACTGCTGGGGGGTGGGGGTGGTGGGAGACATGAGTGGGGGCCTGGTGGAGGGTGCCCCTGGTGGCTGGCGGGTGGGGGTGGTGGGAGACATAAGTTGGACATGAGTGGGGGCCTGGTGGAGGCTGCCCCTGCACTGCTGGGGGGTGGGGGTGATGGTAGACATGAGTGGGGGCCTGGTGGAGGGTGCCCCTGCACTGCTGGGGGGTGGGGGTGGTGGGAGACATGAGTGGGGGCCTGGCGGAGGGTGCCCCTGCACTGCTGGGGGGTGGGGTGATGGTAGACATGAGTGGGGGCCTGGTGGAGGGTGCCCCTGCACTGCTGGGGGTGGGGGTGGTGGGAGACATGAGTGGGGGCCTGGTGGAGGGTGCCCCTGCACTGCTGGGGGGTAGGGGTGAAGGTAGACATGAGTGGGGACCTGGTGGAGGCTGCCCCTGCACTGCTGGGGGGTGGGGGTGATAGGGGACATGAGTGGGGGCCTGGTGGAGGCTGTCCCTGCACTGGTGGGGGGTGGGGTGATGGTAGACATGAGTGGGGGCCTGGTGGAGGGTGGCCCTGCACTGCTGGGGGGTGGGGGTGGTGGGAGACATGAGTGGGGGCCTGGTGGAGGGTGCCCCTGGTGGCTGGGGGGTGGGGGTGGTGGGAGACATGAGTTGGACATGAGTGGGGGCCTGGTGGAGGCTGCCCCTGCACTGCTGGGGGTGGGGGTGATGGTAGACATGAGTGGGGGCCTGGTGGAGGGTGCCCCTGCACTGCTGGGGGGTGGGGGTGGTGGGAGACATGAGTGGGGGCCTGGTGGGTGGTGCCCCTGCACTACTGGGGGGTGGGGGTGGTGGGAGACATGAGTGGGGGCCTGGTGGAGGGTGCCCCTGCACTGCTGGGGGGTGGGGTGATGGTAGACATGAGTGGGGGCCTGGTGGAGGGTGCCCCTCCACTGCTGGGGGTGGTGGGAGACATGAGTGGGGGCCTGGTGGAGGGTGCCCCTGCACTGCTGGGGGGTGGGGGTGGTGGGAGACATGAGTGGGGGCCTAGTGGAGGGTGCCCCTGGATGCTGGGGGGTGGGGGTGGTGGGAGACATGAGTGGGGGCCTGGTGGAGGGTGCCCATGGATGCTGGGGGGTGGGGGTGGTGGGAGACATGAATGGGGGCCTGGTGGAGGCTGCCCCTGCACTGCTGGGGGGTGGGGGTGATGGTAGACATGAGTGGGGGCCTGGTGGAGGGTGCCCCTGCACTGCTGTGGGGTGGGGGTGATGGTAGACATGAGTGAGGGCCTGGTGGAGGCTGCCCCTGCACTGCTGGGGGGTGGGGGTGATAGGGGACATGAGTGAGGGCCTGGTGGAGGCTGCCCCTGCACTGCTGGGGGGTGGGGGTGATGGTAGACATGAGTGGGGGCCTGGTGGAGGGTGCTCCTGCACTGCTGGGGGGTGGGGTGGTGGGAGAAATGAGTGGGGGCCTGGTGGAGGGTGCCCCTGGTGGCTGGGGGGTGGGGGTGGTGGGAGACATGAGTTGGACATGAGTGGGGGCGTGGTGGAGGCTGCCCCTGCACTGCTGGGGGTGGGGGTGATGGTAGACATGAGTGGGGGCCTGGTGGAGGGTGTCCCTGCACTGCTGGGGGGTGGGGGTGATGGTAGACATGAGTGGGGGCCTGGTGGAGGGTGCCCCTGCACTGCTGGGGAGTGGGGTGGTGGGAGACATGAGTGGGGGCCTGGTGGAGGGTGCCCTTGGTGGCTGGGGGGTGGGGGTGGTGGGAGACATGAGTGGGGGCCTGGTGGAGGGTGCCCCTGCACTGCTGGGGGGTGGGGGTGGTGGGAGACATGAGTGGGGGCCTGGTGGAGGCTGCTCCTGGATGTTGGGGGTGGGGGTGGTGGGAGACATGAGTGGGGGCCTAGTGGAGGCTGCCCCTGCACTGATGGGGAGTGGGGGTGATGGTAGGCATGAGTGGGGGCCTGGTGGAGGGTGCCCCAGCACTGCTGGGGGGTGGGGGTGATGGTAGACATGAGTGGGGGCCTGGTGGAGGCTGCCCCTGCACTGCTGGGGGGTGGGGTGATAGGGGACATGAGTGGGGGCCTGGTGGAGGGTGCCCCTGGATGCTGGGGGGTGGGGGTGTTGGGAGACATGAGTGGGGGCCTGGTGGAGGGTGCCCATGGTGGCTGGGGGGTGGGGGTGATGGTAGACATGAGTGGGGGCTTGGTGGAGAATGCCCCTTGTGGCTGGGGGGTGGGGATGGTGGTAGACATGAGTGGGGGCTGGTGGAGGCTGCCCCTGGTGTCTGGGGGGTGGGGTTGGTGGTAGACATGAGTGGGGGCCTAGTGGAGGCTGCCCCTGCACTGCTGGGGGGTGGGGTGATGGGAGACATGATTGGGGGCCTGGTGGAGGCTGCCCCTGCACTGCTGGGGGGTGGGGTGATAGTGGACATGAGTGGGGGCCTGGTGGAGGGTGCCCCTGGATGCTGGGGGGGTGGGGGTGTTGGGAGACATGAGTGGGGGCCTGGTGGAGGGTGCCCCTGGTGGCTGGGGGGTGGGGGTGATAGGGGACATGAGTGGGGGCTTGGTGGAGGCTGCCCCTGCACTGTTGGGGGGTGGGGGTGATGGTAGACATGAGTGGGGGCCTGGTGGAGGCTGCCCCTGCACTGCTGGGGGGTGGGGGTGGTGTTAGACATGAGTGGGGGCCTGGTGGAGGCTGCCCCTGCACTGCTGGGGGGTGGGGGTGGTGGTAGACATGAGTGGGGGCCTGGTGGAGGCTGCCCCTGGTGGCTGGGGGTGGTGGTAGACATGAGTGGGGGCCTGGTGGAGGCTGCCCCTGCACTGCTGGGGGGTGGGGGTGATGGGAGACATGAGTGGGGGCCTGGTGGAGGCTGCCCCTGCACTGCTGGGGGGTGGGGGTGATGGTAGACATGAGTGGGGGCCTGGTGGAGGCTGCCCCTGCACTGCTGGGGGGTGGGGGTGGTGGGAGACATGAGTGGGGGCCTGGTCGAGGCTGCCCCTGCACTGCTGGGGGGTGGGGGTGGTGGGAGACATGAGTGGGGGCCTGGTGGAGGGTGCCCCTGGTGGCTGGGGTGTGGGGGTGGTGGTAGACATGAGTGGGGGCCTGGTGGAGGGTGCCCCTGCACTGCTGGGGGGTGGGGGTGATGGTAGACATGAGTGGGGGCCTGGTGGAGGGTGCCCCTGGTGGCAGGGGGTGATAGGGGACATGAGTGGGGGCCTGGTGGAGGCTGCCTCTGCACTGCTGGGGGGTGGGGGTGATGGTAGACATGAGTGGGGGCCTGGTGGAGGGTGCCCCTGCACTGCTGGGGGGTGGGGGTAGTGGGAGACATGAGTGTGGGCCTGGTGGAGGGTGCCCCTGGTGGCTGGGAGGTGGGGGTGGTAGGAGACATGAGTTGGACATGAGTGGGGGCCTGGTGGAGGGTGCCCCTGCACTGCTAGGGGTTGTGGGTGATGGTAGACATGAGTGGGGGCCTGGTGGAGGGTGCCCCTGCACTGCTGGGGGGTGGGGGTGGTGGGAGACATGAGTGGGGGCCTGGTGGAGGGTGCCCCTTCACTGCTGGGGGGTGGGGGTGGTGGGAGACATGAGTGGGGGCCTAGTGGAGGGTGCCCCTGGATGCTGGGGGGTGGGGGTGGTGGGAGACATGAGTGGGGGCCTGGTGGAGGGTGCTCCTGGATGCTGGGCTGTGGGGGTGGTGGGAGACATGAGTGGGGGCCTGGTGGGGGTGATGGTAGACATGAGTGGGGGCCTGGTGGAGGGTGCCCCTTCACTGCTGGGGGTGGGGGTGATGGTAGACATGAGTGGGGGCCTGGTGGAGGCTGCCCCTGCACTGCTGGGGGGTGGGGGTGATGGTAGACATGAGTGGGGGCCTGGTGGAGGGTGCCCCTGCACTGCTGGGGGGTGGGGGTGATGGTAGACATGAGTGGGGGCCTGGTGGAGGGTGCCCCTGCACTGCTGGGGGTGGGGTGGTGGGAGACATGAGTGGGGGCCTGGTGGAGGGTGCCCTTGGTGGCTGGGGGGTGGGGGTGGTGGGAGACATGAGTGGGGGCCTGGTGGAGGCTGCCCCTGCACTGCTGGGGGGTGGGGGTGGTGGGAGACATGAGTGGGGGCCTGGTGGAGGCTGCCCCTGCACTGCTGGGGGGTGGGGTGATGGTAGGCATGAGTGGGGCCCTGGTGGAGGGTGCCCCAGCACTGCTGGGGGGTGGGGGTGATGGTAGACATGAGTGGGGGCCTGGTGGAGGCTGCCCCTGCACTGCTGGGGGTGGGGTGATAGTGGACATGAGTGGGGGCCTGGTGGAGGGTGCCCCTGGATGCTGGGGGGGTGGGGGTGTTGGGAGACATGAGTGGGGGCCTGGTGGAGGGTGCCCCTGGTGGCTGGGGGGTGGGGGTGATGGTAGACATGAGTGGGGGCCTGGTGGAGGGTGCCCCTGGTGGCTGGGGGGTGGGGGTGGTGGTAGACATGAGTGGGGGCTGGTGGAGGCTGCCCCTGGTGTCTGGGGGGTGGGGTTGGTGGTAGACATGAGTGGGGGCCTAGTGGAGGCTGCCCCTGCACTGCTGGGGGGTGGGGTGATGGGAGACATGATTGGGGGCCTGGTGGAGGCTGCCCCTGCACTGCTGGGGGGTGGGGGTGATGGGAGACATGAGTGGGGGCCTGGTGGAGGCTCACCTGCACTGCTGGGGGGTGGGGGTGATGGTAGACATGAGTGGGGGCCTGGTGGAGGCTGCCCCTGCACTGCTGGGGGGTGGGGGTGATAGGGGACATGTGTGGGGGCCTGGTGGAGGCTGCCCCTGCACTGTTGGGCGGTGGGGGTGATGGTAGACATGAGTGGGGGCCTGGTGGAGGGTGCCCCTGCACTGCTGGGGGGTGGGGGTGATGGTAGACATGAGTGGGGGCCTGGTGGAGGCTTCCCCTGGTGGCTGGGGGGTGGGGGTGGTGGTAGACATGAGTGGGGGCCTGGTGGAGGCTGCCCCTGCACTGCTGGGGGGTGGGGGTGATGGGAGACATGAGTGGGGGCCTGGTGGAGGCTGCCCCTGCACTGTTGGGGGGTGGGGGTGATGGTAGACATGAGTGGGGGCCTGGTGGAGGGTGCCCCTGCACTGCTGGGGGGTGGGGGTGATGGTAGACATGAGTGGGGGCCTGGTGGAGGGTGCCTCTGCACTGCTGGGGGTGGGGTGGTGGGAGACATGAGTGGGGGCCTGGTGGAGGGTGCCCTTGGTTGCTGGGGGGTGGGGGTGGTGGGAGACATGAGTGGGGGCCTGGTGGAGGCTGCCCCTGCACTGCTGGGGGGTGGGGGTGGTGGGAGACATGAGTGGGGGCCTGGTGGAGGGTGCCCCTGCACTGCTGGGGGGTGGGGGAGATGGTAGGCATGAGTGGGGGCCTGGTGGAGGGTGCCCCAGCACTGCTGGGGGGTGGGGGTGATGGTAGACATGAGTGGGGGCCTGGTGGAGGCTGCCCCTGCACTGCTGGGGGGTGGGGTGATAGGGGACATGAGTGGGGGCCTGGTGGAGGGTGCCCCTGGATGCTGGGGGGGGTGGGGGTGTTGGGAGACATGAGTGGGGGCCTGGTGGAGGGTGCCCCTGGTGGCTGGGGGATGGGGGTGATGGTAGACATGAGTGGGGGCCTGGTGGAGGGTGCCCCTGGTGGCTGGGGGGTGGGGGTGGTGGTAGACATGAGTGGGGGCTGGTGGAGGCTGCCCCTGGTGTCTGGGGGGTGGGGTTGGTGGTAGACATGAGTGGGGGCCTAGTGGAGGCTGCCCCTGCACTGCTGGGGGGTGAGGTGATGGGAGACATGATTGGGGGCCTGGTGGAGGCTGCCCCTGCACTGCTGGGGGGTGGGGGTGATGGGAGGCATGAGTGGGGGCCTGGTGGAGGCTGCCCCTGCACTGCTGGGGGGTGGGGGTGATAGGGGACATGAGTGGGGGCCTGGTGGAGGCTGCCCCTGCACTGTTGGGGGGTGGGGGTGATGGTAGACATGAGTGGGGGCCTGGTGGAGGCTGCCCCTGCACTGCTGGGGGTGGGGGTGGTGGGAGACATGAGTGGGGGCCTGGTGGAGGCTGCCCCTGCACTGATGGGGGGTGGGGTGGTGGTAGACATGAGTGGGGGCCTGGTGGAGGCTGCCCCTGGTGGCTGGGGGGTGGGGGTGGTGGTAGACATGAGTGGGGGCCTGGTGGAGGCTGCCCCTGCACTGCTGGGGGGTGGGGGTGATGGGAGACATGAGTGGGGGCCTGGTGGAGGCTGCCCCTGCACTGTTGGGGGGTGGGGGTGATGGTAGACATGAGTGGGGGCCTGGTGGAGGCTGCCCCTGCACTGCTGGGGGTGGTGGGAGACATGAGTGGGGGCCTGGTCGAGGCTGCCCCTGCACTGCTGGGGGGTGGGGTGGTGGGAGACATGAGTGGGGGCCTGGTGGAGGGTGCCCCTGGTGGCTGGGGTGTGGGGGTGGTGGTAGACATGAGTGGGGGCCTGGTGGAGGGTGCCCCTGCACTGCTGGGGGGTGGGGGTAATGGTAGACATGAGTGGGGGCCTGGTGGAGGGTGCCCCTGGTGGCTGGGGGTGATAGGGGACATGAGTGGGGGCCTGGTGGAGGCTGCCTCTGCACTGCTGGGGGCTGGGGGTGATGGTAGACATGAGTGGGGGCCTGGTGGAGGGTGCCCCTGCACTGCTGGGGGGTGGGGGTAGTGGGAGACATGAGTGTGGGCCTGGTGGAGGGTGCCCCTGGTGGCTGGGGGGTGGGGGTGGTGGGAGACATGAGTTGGACATGAGTGGGGGCCCTCACCCTCCACTAGGCCCCCACTCATGTCTCCCACCACCCCCACCCCCCAGCAGTGCAGGGGCCCCTGCACTGTTAGGGGGTGGGGGTGATGGTAGACATGAGTGGGGGCCTGGTGGAGGGTGCCCCTGCACTGCTGGGGGGTGGGGATGGTGGGAGACATGAGTGGGGGCCTGGTGGAGGGTGCCCCTGCACTGCTGGGGGGTGGGGGTGGTGGGAGACATGAGTGGGGGCCTAGTGGAGGGTGCCCCTGGATGCTGGGGGGTGGGGGTGGTGGGAGACATGAGTGGGGGCCTGGTGGAGGGTGCCCCTGGATGCTGGGGTGTGGGGGTGGTGGGAGACATGAGTGGGGGCCTGGTGGGGGTGATGGTAGACATGAGTGGGGGCCTGGTGGAGGGTGCCCCTTCACTGCTGGGGGTGGGGGTGATGGTAGACATGAGTGGGGGCCTGGTGGAGGCTGCCCCTGCACTGCTGGGGGTGGGGGTGATAGGGGACATGAGTGAGGGCCTGGTGGATGCTGCCCCTGCACTGCTGGGGGGTGGGGGTGATGGTAGACATGAGTGGGGGCCTGGTGGAGGGTGCCCCTGCACTGCTGGGGGGTGGGGGTGGTGGGAGACATGAGTGGGGGCCGGGTGGAGGGTTCCCCTGGTGGCTGGGGGGTGGGGGTGGTGGGAGACATGAGTTGGACATGAGTGGGGGCCTGGTGGAGGCTGCCCCTGCACTGCTGGGGGGGGTGATGGTAGACATGAGTGGGGGCCTGGTGGAGGGTGCCCCTGCACTGCTGGGGGGTCGGGGTGGTGGGAAACATGAGTGAGGGCCTGGTGGAGGGTGCCCTTGGTGGCTGGGGGGTGGGGGTGGTGGGAGACATGAGTGGGGGCCTGGTGTAGGGTGCCCCTGGATGCTGGGGGGTGGGGGTGGTGGGAGACATGAGTGGGGGCCTGGTGGAGGCTGCCCCTGCACTTCTGAGGGGTGGGGGTGATGGTAGGGATGAGTGGGGGCCTGGTGGAGGGTGCCCCTGCACTGCTGGGGGGTGGGGGTGATGGTAGACATGAGTGGGGGCCTGGTGGAGGCTGCCCCTGCACTGCTGGGGGGGGTGGGGGTGATAGGGGACATGAGTGGGGGCCTGGTGGAGGGTGCCCCTGGATGCTGGGGGGTGGGGGTGGTGGGAGACATGAGTGGGGGCCTGGTGGAGGGTGCCCCTCGTGGCTGGGGGTTGGGGGTGATGGTAGACATGAGTGGGGGCCTGGTGGAGGGTGCCCATGGATGCTGGGGGGTGGGGGTGGTCGGAGACATGAGTGGGGGCCTGGTGTAGGGTGCCCCTGGATGCTGGGGGGTGGGGGTGGTGGGAGACATGAGTGGGGGCCTGGTGGAGGCTGCCCCTGCACTTCTGAGGGGTGGGGGTGATGGTAGGGATGAGTGGGGGCCTGGTGGAGGGTGCCCCTGCACTGCTGGGGGGTGGGGGTGATGGTAGACATGAGTGGGGGCCTGGTGGAGGCTGCCCCTGCACTGCTGGGGGGGGGTGGGGGTGATAGGGGACATGAGTGGGGGCCTGGTGGAGGGTGCCCCTGGATGCTGGGGGGTGGGGGTGGTGGGAGACATGAGTGGGGGCCTGGTGGAGGGTGCCCCTCGTGGCTGGGGGTTGGGGGTGATGGTAGACATGAGTGGGGGCCTGGTGGAGGGTGCCCCCGGTGGCTGGGGGGTGGGGGTGGTGGTAGACATGAGTGGGGGCCTGGTGGAGGCTGCCCCTGGTGTCTGGGGGGTGGGGTTGGTGGTAGACATGAGTGGGGGCCTGGTGGAGGCTGCCCCTGCACTGCTGGGGGGTGGGGTGATGGGAGACATGAGTGGGGGCCTGGTGGAGTCTGCCCCTGCACTGTTGGGGGGTGGGGGTGATGGGAGACATGAGTGGGGGCCTGGTGGAGGCTGCCCCTGCACTGCTGGGGGTGGGGGTGATGGTAGACATGAGTGGGGGCCTGGTGGAGGCTGAACCAGCACTGCTGGGGGGTGGGGTGATAGGGGACATGAGTGGGGGGCTGGTGGAGGGTGCCACTGGATGCTGGGGGGTGGGGGTGGTGGGAGACATGAGTGGGGGCCTGGTGGAGAGTGCCCCTGGTGGCTGGGGGGTGGGGGTGATGGTAGACATGAGTGGGGGCCTGGTGGAGGGTGCCCCTGGTGGCTGGGGGGGGAGTGGTGGTAGACATGAGTGGGGGCCTGGTGGAGGCTGCCCCTGGTGGCTGGGGGGGTGGGGGTGATGGTAGACATGAGTGGGGTCCTGGTCGAGGCTGCGCCTGCACTGCTGGGGGTGGGGGTGATGGGAGACATGAGTGGGGGCCTGGTGGAGGCTGCCCCTGCACTGCTGGGGAGTGGGGGTGATCGTAGACATGAGAGGGGGCCTGGTGGAGGCTGCCCCTGCACTGCTGGGAGGTGGGGGTGGTGGGAGACATGAGTGGGCGCCTGGTGGAGGCTGCCCCTGCACTGCTGGGGGGTGGAGGGGTGGGAGACATGAGTGGGGGCCTGGTAGAGGGTGCCCCTGGTGGCTGGGGGGTGGGGGTGGTGGGAGACATGAGTTGGACATGAGTCGGGGCCTGGTGGAGGCTGCCCCTGCGCTGCTGGTGGGTGGGGGTGATGGTAGACATGAGTGGGGGCCTGGTGGAGGGTGCCCCTGCACTGCGGGGGGTGGGGGTGGTGTGAGACATGAGTGGGGGCCTGGTGGAGGGTGCCCCTGGTGGCTGGGGGGTGGGGGTGGTGGGAGACATGAGTGGGGGCCTGGTGGAGGCTGCCCCTGCACTGCGAGGGGGTGGTGGGAGACATGAGTGGGGGCCTGGTGGAGGGTGCCCCTGGATGCTGGGGGTGGGGTGGTGGGAGACATGAGTGGGGGCTTGGTGGAGGGTGCCCCTGGATGCTGGGGGTTGGGGTGGTGGGAGACATGAGTGGGGGCCTGGTGAAGGCTGCCCCTGCACTGCTGGGGGGTGGGGGTGATGGTAGACATGATCGGGGGCCTGGTGGAGGGTGCCCCTGCACTGCTGGGGGGTGGGGGTGATGGTAGACATGGGTGGGGGCCTGGTGGAGGCTGCCCCTGCACTGCTGGTGGGTGGGGGTGATAGGGGACATGAGTGGGGGCCTGGTGGAGACTGCCCCTGCACTGCTGGGGGGTGGGGGTGATGGTAGACATGAGTGGGGGCCTGGTGGAGGGTGCCCCTGCACTGCTGGGGGGTGGGGGTGGTGGGAGACATGAGTGGGGGCCTGGTGGAGGGTGCCCCTGGATGCTGGGGGTTGGGGGTGGTGGGAGACATGAGTGGGGGCCTGGTGGAGGCTGCCCCTGCACTGCTGGTGGGTGTGGGTGATAGGGGACATGAGTGGGGGCCTGGTGGAGGCAGCCCCTGCACTGCTGGGGGGTGGGGTTGATGGTAGACATGAATGGGGGCCTGGTGGAGGGTGCCCCTGCACTGCTGGGGGGTGGGGGTGGTGGGAGACATGAGTGGGGGCCTGGTGGAGGGTGCCCCTGGTGGCTGGGGGGTGGGGGTGGTGGGAGACATGAGTTGTACATGAGTGGGGGCCTGGTGGAGGCTGCCCCTGCACTGCTGGGGGTGGGGGTGATGGTAGACATGAGTGGGGGCCTGGTGGAGGGTGCCCCTGCACTGCTGCGGGGTGGGGGTTGTGGGAGACATGAGTGGGGGCCTGGTGGAGGGTGCCCCTGGTGGCTGGGCGGTGTGGGTGGTGGGAGACATGAGTGGGGGCATGGTGGAGGCTGCCCCTGCACTGCTGGGGGGTGGGGGTGGTGGGAGACATGAGTGGGGGCCTGGTGGAGGGTGCCCCTGGATGCTGGGGGGTGGGGGTGGTAGGGACATGAGTGGGGGCCTGGTGGAGGGTGCCCCTGGATGCTGGGGGGTGGGGGTGGTGGGAGGCATGAGTGGGGGCCTGGTGGAGGCTGCTCCTGCACTTCTGGGGGGTGGGGGTGATGGTAGACATGAGTGGGGGCCTGGTGGAGGGTGCCCCTGCACTGCTGGGGTGTGGGGGTGATGGTAGACATGAGTCGGGGCCTGGTGGAGGCAGCCCCTGCACTGCTGGGGTGTGGGGGTGATAGGGGACATGAGTGGGGGCCTGGTGGAGTGTACCCCTGGATGCTGGGGGGTGGGGGTGGTGGGAGACATGAGTGGGGGCCTGGTGGAGGGTGCCCCTGGTGGCTGGGGGTTGGGGGTGATGGTAGACATGAGTGGGGGCCTGGTGGAGGGTGCCCCTGGTGACTGGGGGCGGGGGTGGTGGTAGACATGAGTGGGGGCCTGGTGGAGGCTGCCCCTGGTGGCTGGGGGGTGGGGGTGGTGGTAGACATGAGTGGGGGCCTGGTGGAGGGTGCCCCTGCACTGCTGGGGGGTGGGGGTGGTGGGAGGCATGAGTGGGGGCCTGGTGGAGGGTGTCCCTGCACTGCTGGGGGGTGGGGGTGGTGGGAGACATGAGTGGGGGCCTGGTGGAGGGTGCCCCTGCACTGCTGGGGGGTGGGGTGATGGTAGACATGAGTGGGGGCCTGGTGGAGGGTGCCCCTGCACTGCTGGGGGGTGGGGGTGGTGGGAGACATGAGTGGGGGCCTGGTGGAGGGTGCCCCTGGATGCTGTGGGGTGGGGGTGGTGGGAGACATGAGTGGGGGCCTGGTGGAGGGTGCCCCTGGATGCTGGGGGTTGGGGGTGGTGGGAGACATGAGTGGGGGCCTGGTGGAGGCTGCTCCTGCACTGCTGGGGGGTGGGGGTGGTGGGAGACATGAGTGGGGGCCTGTTGGAGGGTGCCCCTGCACTGCTGGGGGGTGGGGGTGATGGTAGACATGAGTGGGGGCCTGGTGGAGGCTGCCCCTGCACTGCTGGGGTGGGGGTGGTGGGAGACATGAGTGGGGGCCTGGTGGAGGATTCCCCTGCACTGCTGGGGGGTGGGGGTGATAGGGGACATGAGTGGGGGCCTGGTGGAGGGTGCCCCTGGATGCTGTGGAGTGGGGGTGGTGGGTGACATGAGTGGGGACCTGGTGGAGGGAGCCCCCGGTGGCTGGGGGTGCAGTGGGACATGCGTTTGTGGGCAGTAGTGCAAGGTGACATGTGGGTTGGCTGGGGGGCATGACCATGGTGGATGGGGTGCCTGCGGGACATGTGCAGGGTAGGCCCCTGTGGTGTGGGCCACCTGCAGGGGCCGTGGAGGGTGTAGAGGGAACACCTGGGAGGACCCACACGTGCAATTCACGTGTGCTGCTCCCCGCGCACCCCTGGAATACACGTAACCTGATGGAATTGCGTGTGATACTTCCTGCGCACCCCTGAAATACACGTACCCTGCTGCTTTTGCATGTGATACTTCCCGCACACCCCTGGAATACACGTCCCCTGCTGCTTTTGCGTGTGATACTTCCTGCGCACCCCTGGAATACACGTACCCTGATGGAATCACGTGTGATACTTCCCGCGCACCCCTGAAATACACGTACCCTGCTGCTTTTGCGTGTGATCCTTCCCGCACACACCTGAAATACACATACCCTGCTGCTTTTGCGTGTGATACTTCCCGCGCACCCCTGGAATACACGTACCCTGCTGTTTTTGTGTGTGATACTTCCCGCGCACCCCTGGAATACACGTGCCCTGATGGAATCGCGTGTGTTACTTCCCGCGCACCCCTGATGTACACGTACCCAGGACAATCGCGTGTGGATCTTCCCGCGAACCACTGAAATACACGTTCCCCGCTTGGAGATTGCTGTTTGGTAGCCCTGTGAACTGGTCCAGGGTTAGCGCAGCCCTTTGCGATGATTTGGGGATTTTGAAGGCTTTTCCTTGCGCGAGGGCGTTCTTGGGGGCGTAACTGCCGCTGCTGCAGGGTCGCTGCCCCACTCTGCGCCACGGCTGGTTTCAGAGGCTGAAATCCATGAATACGCTGTGCGATGGAAAGGATTTTTTCACACGCGGCTGGCGCAGTGTATCGCACGGGGACACTGTACGCCAGCCGCGTGCGCCATTTTTGTGCGAATTTCTATGAATTACCCTGTTAATCTTCTGTGACTAAGCAAGTACTATCAATGGAAACTGCAGTAGTGAACCGCAGCCCATCCATTGCCCTGGCAGCCCTGTCCACTGGGACATAGATCATAGGTCCTTCAAGTAAAGATATCCTACCAAAGTTGACTTGATTATGGTGATTATTCATTTTAATGAACAGAATTTGTTAAACATGAGGTTTTTACTGTGGTCAGAGAAAATAAAGCTAGCAGCACTTAAAATTTACTCTGAATATATACTAGCCAGGGGCAGCTTAGGACGTAAGTGATAACATGGACAAATGCTGCTGACCCCACAGACTGCTTGGAGAACCAGTGCATCAATAATTAATCATCCCTGCCAAGCTGGCATGCATTGTTCAAATATGCAAAATCCATCTGCTTTGCTGTCATCCCACTACCTTTCATTCTCCAAGTCAAGACACATTTAAAAATGCAGAATCGGGAAGCAAGTCCCACGGGGTGTATGTGTGAGAATTGCACACACCCTCAACATTGTTACAGGAATTAAAAAAAAAATACTATGGAGAAAGGCACAGCACCCAAAGATTCTTAAAAGATACAGGTACCGTTTCTTTGGTGATGATAAGAAGAAACACACGCACTCTCAGTGGAATCGACATATCATTTAAAGGTTTAAAAAAATATACAAATTAAACCAATGTACACAAAGTAAATATCAAAAGACACGTGGGATAATTAATAAAATCCCTACACGTTGGAATGTTTTCAACAGAATTTACCGAAAACAAATGAAAAATTAATTTGGATTCCTTGAAGATGGAATTCTGTAGGATAATTACTTTAAAATGTTTTTTTTTTAACCAGGTTAGACAACAATAAAATACCAACATGCTCCAAAGAAAACAACATGACACCTGAACACATTTTGCTACAACTATTACATCTCAATTTAAAGGAAACTGTAATCACCCAATTATTTTGCCTCTTTCAAACAGGTGTTTAAGTTCAAACTATGGGTGCAGTGAGACCGACAAACAGATGAGTGCAAACTTTAAAAGGCAAGCCTGTGTATTTGTCTTTGAACACGCATGACACCATTCAAGGACGAGGGATTTATTTTAAAATTGTGAACACATTATTAATGATCAGGAACAGAGTTCTACAAGAGGTAAAAACATATGGTAAGAATTGGTAGCCTTACACCAAGTACATAAAGCACTGACATACTTAAAGCAACACAATGCAACCACACTGACATCAACATAGGAGATTACATGAACATAAATCTGTAAGTGGAAAGACAAAACAAAGTGATGCCCATTTGGAAGTCATTGATTTACAATCCACAGACAATATGTGTGAAAAATACACAGTCATCCAGTTTACGCCCATTGTGCAATGGGTGACTCAGTATAACTGCACCAAGTGTGACAAGCTGAAGGAACTTTGTTAAGCATATGGGAAAAGGGTTTACCCGAAATAAAATGTCCACAGTTATTCCCTACTGGTGGTGGTGAAGATAAGATTCAAATATCACTGGCTTGATACAAAGCAAGTCACATTTGATCAGCGGAAATATGATTTAGACTTAATCACAACAACATTTTCCCCTTACTAGTCAGGTAAAGAAAAAGTTTATTTGAAAACATGATTCTTTAACCATACCAAACACATGCATTGCAATCTTAACCATTCCAATATAAACATAATAAAATGTACATGCATCTCAATATATTCAATAAAAACATTGCATATAGACACTAATATGTTCAAACTCACACCATACAGTTCATATTGCTAGTTACTTTATAGGAACAAATTAATGCTGAAAATCTGGTCCCCATATAACAACAATTTATTACAACTCACTTTCGTGCCACTGGAGTTTGTCTCTTTGTCTCCAAGCCCTCATGGCATAGCTCGAGAGTCCACAAAGCACATAGTTTGAATCGTCGGTCAAACACATTTGGAGTGCACTATAACAAGTTTGAATTACATTTTGCTTTGTGGGTGATACAGGGTATTTTAAACATGATGCATGCCTGAAGGGATAGCCAGTGCAGCTCTATCAGGATTGGGCTGATGTGGTCAAATTTTCAGAGTCCTGTCCTGTGATGAGGCGTGCAGTAGTGTCAGACATTTTGAGCTAAATGATGTTGTGTCTAGAACAGACATTATATACAGGCAGACATTCTTAAAACATGAACGTTCAACTTTATTATGATTATGTATTTTGAACATGCTGTGTTGTTGTAGGTCTTTCTGTTGTGTCTGCTTGGGAACACCCCTCCTACAACTATTAAAAGGAGCTGATGCTCTGAATCAGCTTGACAGAGGCTTGACAGCACTGGGCAAGCTTTGCAAGAAGCATGCAAAGCGTTTTGCTGTCATGCTATCAATCGGCAAGTCAGTAGTCTGCATGGCTTCTAGAGATGCTGGTGCTGTAGCTGCTGCAATAGAAAGTAAAACAGATACTTCAATTACATTGTATCCTTTGAATTGAAGAACGTATGCAGTGAGTGGTGAAACATGTAACACTAATCACACAAATGATGCAGCAGGCTTTAAATATGATCTAGGGTGACCCAGGAAAATTACATGTTGATTAATAAAGATATAAACATTATTAAAGAATCTACTGCCAGCATTACGATCTCAGTGAGGATCTCAGACTTCTTTTCACCAGTAACATTAGACTAAAATAGCCACTTAGGTTGATGAAATAGTAACTAATTCATTGGCATGCGTGGGTAGCAAAATGACCAATACAAGTGTGCAGTGATATTGTGGAGTAACATCTCAGTAGGGTGTCAATTGTTGAAATTGCAGAAAAAGAAGCCAAGAGAAATGATAGTGAGGTAATATTGAATGCAAAAGATCAATGTAAAATATCGATAGAAACACCTACAAATGATAATGTCCCTAAATGCATATATAATGAAGAAGCTTGCATTGTATAAAACACTAAGGGGGTAATTCATAGAATTCGGCGCACAAGTGGCGCACACGACTGGTGCACAGAGTGCGCTTGCTGCAGTCTGCGTCAGCCGCGTGCGCCAAAACCCATTTCAGCGCACAGCGTATTCATGGATTTCAATATCCATAACCAGCTGCGGCGCAGAGTGGCGCAGCGACCCTGCAGCCGCACCAGTTATGCCCCCAACCCCGCCCAGTGCGCCAAAACATCGCAAAAATCCCCTTCATGACGCAAAGGCCAGTGGACCAGCATACAGACCCCCAAGCATGAAAACACGTGGAAAACTTCTGCGCACCCCTTGGAATACACATACCCCGCTCGCACTAGCGAAAACAAATGTAAAAGTCCACGCGCACCCCCAGAATACACGTACCCCGCTCGCGCTAGCGAAAACGTGTGTAAAAGTCCACGGGGTATGTGTATTCCGGGTGTGCGCGTGGACTTTTACATGCGTTTACGCTAGCGCGAGCGGGGTATGTGTATTCTGGGGGTGCGCAGGACTTTTACACGTGTTTTGGCAGTGTGGGCCCTCCCGGGTGAGCCCTTTCCCGCCTCCACATGCCCTGCAGACAGCCCACACCACAGGGGACTACCCTCACCCCTGACCATGCCCTGCAGGCAGCCCATCCACCCTGGGCATGCCCCACAGGCAGCCCACACCACAGGGGACTACCCTACACCCTGACCATGTCCTGCAGGCAGCCCACATGGCACCATGCACTTGTGAGCCCCAACACATGTCCCCCCCACCATTGACGGGCACCTGCCAGCATGCTCTGACTCATGTCTCCCACCCTCCACCCACCCACCATTGACGGGCGGCACCGGCCAGCAGGCCCCGACTCATGTTCCCCACCCCCTCACCCACCCACCCATGACGGGCACCTGATATCAGGTCCTGACACATGGCCCACCAAACAACATGTCATAACAATACAGACCCTTGGCCCTAATGCCAACCCAAATCCCACCTGCCCCCCAGTACAAGCACGCAACCATCCACTGCACCCACTCCCAAATTAGCCATGCCATGAGAGTCTCAAAAGAACCAGCATGGCCATGCATGAGTGTACAACAGAGCCACACAGTGGCAACACATGACTGAGGCAATGCTCATAGAGACATGCACAAAACCAATGAGAGTACACCACACCAATAATGAAGGAATATGAAACGTATTGAAAAACGTAATGAAATAACAAAATGAAAAATCAAATGTGCAAATAAAGAAATAATGAAGGCAAAAAATTAAATGAAAGAAATCAAATGTAAAACAAAAATCCACACCAGGAAACTATAATAGTGGTCCATTGTCATTGTCCATATAAAGTACATTAAAAAAAATAAAAGCCATTGATCCATGGTAAATTCAAATAACAAAAGTATGTACAAGTCTTGAACTATTTACAATGCAACTCCAAAGGGTCCATGATCCCAAAAGAAAAGGAAACCTACCAAAAAACCTATAAAAAAACGATATACATAAAGTGGAGCAATGTCCATGAACTCCAAAAAAAAAATACTAAACAAAGGAAACTTAACCCTAAAGAACTATGTACAAAGGTGGCGGGCAAGTCCTACGGCTAACTCTTTGATGTTCCGGGCCAGGGCATCATCGAACTCCTCTTCAACGTCCCAGAGGCGGGCCTCTCCCCCGGCCTCGAGGTCTCGCAGGGATGCAGTCATGGCCTCCTCCAACTCCCTGCGAGTTGCCTCGAGGCACGCAGCCTGCCTCAATGCCCTGCGCATGGAGTTCTTTGCCCTGACCATAGTGAGCCGTGCCTCTTCCGCCCGCCGCCGCTCCGCATTTATTTGCTGGCCCAACAGCTGCCACACGGAACACACTCCCAATCCAGGGTCCTCCTGCCCTCCGGCCGATGCCTGCCCCTGTGATGTTGATGGCCCGAGCCATCATCGCTCCCACCTTGAGCCTACTGCTGCCATGCATGTGCCCTGCCTGTCGATGCCTGCATGTCCTCCTCCTTCCGGGGTCCAGTTGTTGGGGTGGCCACCCCTGCTGGACCTCCGACTCCCGACTGTGGCAGGGATGTGACCTCCACAAGCCTGGCCACTGGGTCATGGGCAGCTCCACAGGGTGCTCAGGTGATACTTGGGCAGGAAGATGGCATGGAGGACAACTGGCGCATAGGGGGTTCAGTTGAGGAGGGGGTCGCTAGAAGTTCCAGCACATGGAGGAACCCAGCCTTGCTGACCCGTCCTAGTAGGTCGACACAGTCAATGAGGTATTCAAAATGACGTGCATTGTCCTCACGAGAACCCTGCACATCATCCCGAATACCACGTTGATGCAATGCCACCCCAGCTAGGACAGGCTCAACACGGTCCCGGATTGCCATGTCCCCAGGGAGAGGAAGGCCAGTTGTTGTGTGCGCATCCCCTCCCTGAAAACAGATCTGGATGACGGCATCCCTGCTGGTGCCGGATGACGTAGTCACAGGATTGGGGACAGGATTACACACAGGAACCTCTGCGGCAGCCTGTGCTGCCTCCTGTCCCTGCCCCTGGACTGCACCACTAGCACCAGTGGAATGCCCCCCTCCAGGCCCCATGCGTGGGCCTTCCACGGCCTCCTCCTCAACCGAACCCCCCACCAACCTGGATGACTCCGTGTCATCTTCCTCCATAGGCCCCTGTGTGGGCACAGCTGCCCCTTCTACTGCCGAGGAGTCCACCTCCAAACTCTGCCTCTTGGACGTTCCATTGGCAGCTGCAGCCACGGATGCGGCACCAGACTCCTCACTCCCCGAAGAGATGACAACCTGGGAGGGGAGCTGGGGCTTCCGTCTCTGGCTGGCGGTGGGATCCCTGCCGCTGGGCTCCACAGCACCGTCTACGCCCTGTTCATCAGTTGACGCTGCAGACAGGGAGAGACAGAACACAGGCATCAGGGCACTGTGCAATGGTCTGATACACACATGACAGTTGCACATGAGTGGCAGTCTCAAACTTCACAGTTGGCATCACACTCCCCAACACACATATCATTTGAACCCACACACATGTGCAAATTAACAGGAATTGTGCAGCTGGCAGCAGCATCCATACACATACAACAGCATGAACATCCGAAGGTTAGCCTGACGTCACATGCAACACGAGGAGTGCCGAACACATGCACACACACCACCAGACATACATGCATCTGTACATCTCCACCACCTGTCACAGTGCAATCATCAGCAACTATGTCACATCTGCCAATCAGGTTCCTACATGTCTGTGTCACATGCATCCATGGTGTATCACATTCGCACACATGTCAAACACACACATGCACATGTATGCCGTGCACATACATGAAGGTGGAACCAGCATCCATGTGTCACACCCGAACCATGCCATAGTACATACACAGAAATGCTAACATGTGTGCATCCCCACATGCATTTGTGCATCATGCATTTGAACACATACACCATTGATGTGCCTGACACATGACTGGACTCACATGCGGCAATCTCATGTCCCTGCACATACACATCCATACATGGGCCTTTCAAGACATATGTCCAAGCTGCACACTCCTTGTACACCTCAACATGCACTGCGTCCAATCAGTACACATGGACACTTACCGCTCGACTCCGGACGGGTCTGCCTCTGAAGGACTTGGAGGTGAAGCGCTGGGCGTATACGTTCCAGGACCCTCATCTGGTCGTCGGTAAGGCGGACCCGGCACCCCTCTGCATCCGCTGCCTCCAAGAGGCGCCAGGCCTTCCTGAGGGTCCTGGACCTGAAGTCCTCCCAGCGCTTCCGGATGTGTGGTATGTCGCGGGCTGCCACCCCCTCCACGTTGATGGCTGCCACGATGTCCTTCCAGATCCTCTTCGGTCCACCCTTGTCAGCGCGTGGTTTTCCAAAGAGGGCATCATAATGCACCAGGACTTGCTCCACCAGGATACCAACTTCTGCGGCACTGAAGCTCGTAGCCCTCTGCCTCTCTGGCTGGGGGTTGCCAGTGGTCTCTGATGGTGTTTCCCCCGATATGGCAACCCCCAAGGCAGATGTGGGTGGACAACTGGGTCCTGGTGCTCGGCTGTGGAGTGATGGAACTTCAGTCAGGAATCTTCTGTTCCAGCAGGGGTGGTCATAGCAACTGGACCCCTGCAGATGGCTGATGTGTAGGCACCAAATAGCAGGGCACGTGGCCATCAGGCAGGCAGGCAGCAGCAGATGGCTGGTGGGAGTCGGCTCAGGGCTCTGGGGGGCAGTAATTCGGCCTTCTTGGCAAGAGCGTGGTCTTCCGTGTGTTGTCGCATGGCCAGCTTGATACGGAGTGATTTGGCACATGAAAAAACAGCACGTCAGCGTGTAATTCGAGGTAAGGCCCTAAGCGCGCAAGCACGTCTGTGACGTAACACGCGGGCATTTCCCTCGCCACGGGTTGAAGGTCCCACGTGGGTTTCCATCGCTCTGTACATGCTCTTCGTGGAAAGCGGTGCGTGTGTTTTCCAGACGTTGGGGTTCACACGTGATTACTTCACATTGGCTACAGTGCGTACTTCTTCTTTTGGCATGGGTGTTGGCTATGCGTTCTTCTTCTACACGCAAGGCAGACGGTGTGTCGGACACGCTATTTTTCCTACTGCAGGTGTCCCTGTTAGTCGCGTACCCCTTTTTTGCGGTCATACTAGCCCGCGTGTACACATTTTTTGTGTTCCTGGCTGCCACAGAGTACTGCGTGTGTTTTTTTACATGCACGTGGGCTACAGGGATCGCGTATCTCTTTTTCTTGCTTTTTTGGGATGCCTGAGCGTTGCATGACATGTCATTTCTCCTAAGGGGCCACGGAATGGGGCATTCATGTAGCTGTATATACGTGTTTGTTGTTTGTGCACACTTTTATACTGCGCTGGGACACTTCCACCTGCTTTCGTGTGGCGGACAGGTTTAGGCATGTGCGTGTCTTTTGGCGTGCACGTGTTTCCCCTATTCAATTCCATGAATACGTGTAGTTTGTTGCGTGTGGGCGTTCCGTGTATTTCCCAGCAGTACTTCCCCAGTTACGCCCTCATTTTCACGCATTGTTCCCCATTCTGGGTGTTCTGCCCCGTGTTCACCCACTTTTGGTGTGTACGCTACACGTTGTGCGCTTTCGCTGTGCCCGTCATGCACGGCGTTCGGGATGTTGCAATGACGTGTGCGCCCGTGGCACACATCCCGGGGAAAACACACACAGGGCCTTCCATGAATCGCACGCGTGCGGGTGCGCTGGCTTTTTTCACGCTTGCGGCACTTTTTTCAGTGCACATTTGTTCCATGAATCGGCCCCTAGCTGTATAATCACAGGTGCTTCTGTGGTAGGCAACCTTGTAAATATGAACGCATTGCTCGAATTTGAAGTACAAAACAGTAGTGAGAACTTAATACTTAGAAGCCTCCTCCCTACTCCATTACTACATCTACTAAATGCTACACTATCACTTCTGAGCTGGGTGATTATAGAAATCTATACCTTAAAAACAGTCCTGGGAAGCAGGATAATACTAAGTTCCCAAATGAGATAAATGGGAAAGAAGAATAGGTAGATGCACTATGCACAATGAATCTGCTGCTAGTTCAAAACTGCTAGCTCTAGACCATCTACTGGCGTCATTAGTTAAACTTCGTGAACACATACATGTTGAATCAAGAAAGCATACACAAACATTGAATCATATTGAGCAGTATATAATTAACTTGAATGAAGGTGGGGCCGGCAGGTACAATTAAAACACTGGATTTGCAATAACACAACAGTAAGTGAAATAAACACTGCCACCATTAATACTGACTATGATGATTAATGGAATAAGAATAAAAGCAATCTGGAAACAATTCTAACTGAAGTTTTGCTTTGTTAAATGTGTAGACCTCAATCTTTCAATCAATATGGATACCAGAAAGAAAAAGAAGAAAACAACTACGATAAATTAAATAAATAAGGCTACAACTAACAAAGTTTGTGAAGCATGGTTACATAAAGATAAACAGACATTCCAAGAGTATCTAATAGTTGAACTGCTTAGTGTTACTACTGCTATTGATTGCACAATTCAATGGGAACTTTGGTAAGAAAATGGGCAAAACACATTGAAAAGAAAACCAAAATGCTGTAACCTCAAAGAAAAAGAAAAAGAAAATCTCTAAAAGACATGCTACTAAATGTATCATCTGCTCAGGATCGCTAAAACCCCTCTAGTTACTAATAGCATAGGAGCTTATGAACGTATGAACTGTGTGACCCTAGAAAAAATAAAAATATTAAAAACAAAAACAGACAGACGTATGGAATCAATAAAAATCAAGATATTCTTTCATATTTACCCGCACTGGGCAACAAACCCAAAATAAATGTGAGCTAAAGTGGAGGGTCTACTAATGAGGACATGAGTATGTATGATGTGCTAGATTAGCTGTTTCAAGAACTACAAGAGGATAATGTAAGACTAGATCTTGATGAAGTCATACCATGTCTAAAGATAAATACCAAACCAAAATTAAAAGTGCTGTTTGATGCACATACTACCAATAAAGATATGAAAGATAGTATCCTGGATAGGATAAGTGAATGTAACAATGGTGGGCTTAATAGTAAGAAGGCTCTACACATACAAAGTCTATTCTGTTTGGCATCTCTACTTCATCTAAATAGATCTGCTGATCTGCATTTCTTTTTCCTGAAACCAAAACTGAAGATATAACAATTGTGGATCAGTCAGAGCAAGTGGAGTTCAGCACAC
Source organism: Ambystoma mexicanum (assembly GCF_040938575.1). Classification (NCBI taxonomy): domain Eukaryota; kingdom Metazoa; phylum Chordata; class Amphibia; order Caudata; family Ambystomatidae; genus Ambystoma; species Ambystoma mexicanum. Next base: position 48,952,465 of record NC_090924.1, on the reverse strand, counting down.
CACACAGAGTCTTCAAATAAGATATCAATCTTAGGTATGTTCTGATGAGTTATGCAAACTTGGTTATGACGGCCATGACATTAACTTAATAGAAAATTGTAAAACTGGTGAAAATGTAGTACATCTATTGGCCCCTGGAAAAAATGGTGATTGTAAAAACATTTTTGTTGTAGCTGATATTGGGGAAGATGGCAGGAAAAACATCTAGTTTGTAACTCATGCTTTGGAAGGTTGAATTCTTCACTGGATAAGCTTGGGTGGCATTGGTTGTCAACTGTATTGCTGCCTAGAGTTGTAAATTTACCCGTATGAACTTTTCATGCACATTATAGCAGTGATTTGAAAGATAATAGGAGCAACCAGCCACTCAAGAGCACCTGGCCCAGATGGAATTTGCAACCTGCTATTGAAGTTAGTTACCATGATCTGGAGTAGTATATTGCAGATATTGATAAAAACATACTAGCATTGCAGGAGTATTGCCTATCAGATGGAGAAAGACTTTAATGCCAGTGTATAATCGAGGCTGCAGGAATGAACCTAGGAGCTCTGGGATATTAGCCATGCTCAACAACCCGGCAAATATTTTCAGTCATTTTATTTAAAAGAACTGAATGATTGGATGGATGAGGATGTTATCATACCCTTTAATTAAATGGATTTGTATACAATGCTACTGTACCCTGCACAACATTATGACCTTAGTGACCATCATAGAGCAAGCTAGGCATAATTTTAATAAGCCTGTGAACGAAGCCTTTGTAGACTTTAGTGCAGCCTTTATCACAGTTACCCATAACTTGGTATGGACTAAATAATTGTATGCATGGAGAATTCCTTCAGGATTATTTAGAATGAATATGGCACTGCACGATTAAACAACAGTCACTGTTAGATATAATCAGGAAATGCATCTCCCAGACCCTATATCTACTTATAGCAGAGTCAAGCAGATATGTGTCCTTACTGCTATTCTTTTCGATTTATAGCTGGTTGATTTGACAAATGAAATAAACTCACATCCGGTGAATCCCCCTTTGTTGTGCACTGTCAAACTGCAATGGCTGCGATATGCTAATAACCTGATAATCCTTGACACAACAGCTAAAGGACTACAAAACTGACTCGAACCTCCACCTTCAAGTCAATTCCCTTGTTGCCTTTACAGCTGAAACTAAGATTATGACTTTTATCCAGACGAATAAGGGGGTTAAAAGGTTTGTATGGCCCCTTAATGGTACAAATGTCGAATATGTTTCATTTCATAATTATATAGATGTGACTATTGATCGAAAGTTCAACTGGCCTTTGCATATCATTAATGACAGTAGAGTTTTGTAGGAGTCACTGGGGGCCTCGAATAGATGGGGGGCTCTGAATAGCTGGGGGCTTTGAATACAGGGGCTTATTAATTTAGCATGCAAATGTAGTTTAACATGTAGTTTTAGTGTGGGTATTATTCAGAAATTCAGAAATACAAACATATGCAAGGCATAGGTTTCCAATGCAACCAGCGTGCGTATAATGGAAATTGCACAGAAAGTTCAGAACATGTTTTGAATTTGTATTATTTCAAGATAATAGTTCATTTGACTGAATTTGCACCAAACTTAATAACTAATATACATTAACATACTAACTCAATGAATCCCATTTAATAAACTGAATGCCATGCCCGTAACATTGAGTGCAAATTAGTTTACATGGAAATAAATGTTCTGAATCCAAATTTGAAATGCATGTGGCTCTGTTTCCATGGGGTTCTTAAACGTGCAGCATGAGCTTGTGTGACAAGTTGAAATATGCGAGAACTAAAGACAAGCTATTGTGTGCACAGGAAACGCAGGAAGAGATGTATCTTCTTGCTCTCCAACAGTAAAATCACATGTGTTTCAATGTTATGATTTAGATGGGAGGTATTTTCTTTTGAGTGGCAGCAAGAGGTAATATAAGGACTTGTGTGGGTGTAGCTGGGTCAGACATTCGAAAACATCCACGGAGAGCCATCCACAGAGAGGCATCGTGGGGAGACCTCTTCAAATGCTGGGCTGAGAGGGATGGTGAATTGCAGGGCAGAGTCCATTGCTGGCAGGCTTCATGGGGCAGTGACAGTCCTTATCTGTGTGAGAACTGACTGAGGCAGATTCTCCAGTTCCAACTGAGCAAGGAATATTGCCAGCCTCTAGGTGAATATTGGTCAAAAGTGCCCCTCACTTGGATTGCCTGTTGATCACTTAGACAGAGAAATAGGTCACTTCATGTGTAATATTTCGATGTTAAAAGGGCAGGCAATTTCAAATTTACATGAAAGTATTTGCGGTTTTTATCTTTCTCTCTCAAAGTAAATTTCTTACCAATTTTCTCGTGTTGAAGGTCGGATGGTAAGATTGAGCAGAGCTGTTTCTGTTAATGTGTGCGAACACTCTAAATAAGGCATTTTGTTTTCCATTTCCAGGTAAATAGAATTGCATAATGCAACTGACTGAACAGCCTTGAATCTTAACCTTCTATAAAAATCAAAAGGTTTAAAAACAAATTGGGTTTGTGCTCTTATTATGTGTTTGCATTTTTATTAGCACATAGACTGAGGTACAACAGGTGATAGACTTATTTTACCACAGGCGGTAATTCATATTGCCACATGTGGTAAAATCTTAAAATAAATTGTTTGTTCTGTGAATTGAGTTTTAGAAGGGGTAGACGTGTATGTATGTATGTATGGTTATTTGCTTTTGAAATGATAAATATATTTTGAAGTCAGCCACCAGGGCATACAGCAGTATTGTACACAAAATACTGCGAGCAGGGTACATAAGTGACCTATTCTGAGTGTTCAAGTCCAGTACCTTGTTGCAGTAAGTGGCGCTGGTAAAAAAAACTATTGTTAGGCAATATTCTGAAGTTAGTCTCACCACTGTAAAAAAAAAGGACACCCCAACGAAATACCAGTCTTTATCACGATAATAAAAAACCACAAAGCTAGATATATTTTCAAAATATATCCCACAGTTATGAGGCAACCACTTGCAATTGTATTATCATTTGCTGCACGTAATTTGGGCTATAAAATGGAATATTTAAGACAGATTTATCAGACGAAAATTGTGACCAGCATGTATGGATGAGAGATATGGGCAACTAATAAACTAACCAAATTCAACTTTAAAAAACTGGAAAGTTAGTGTTTAAAGAGATTGTGCCATATGCCTGTAAAATATCTTTGTGCGGAATTAGGTATAGTTTCCTTGAAATATAACTACATTAAGAGACACTTCAACCTTTATAAGAAACTAGCAGAAGTACCAGTTATCTGAACTGGATCTGTAGACAGACATGATAACACTGATCCTGTAGGTCGCTGATCCAATTCGCTTATCACTTGATGTGCTTTGCACCCTGAAGTGAACTGTACTGAGAATGGGCACGTGCGACTGGCTTACATACTCCGGAGTAAACATTGAGGGGAGGTGACTGTTAGTGTGCTGCTGCATACCTGGATCTTCGGTGCTCTATCCTCACCTGTTGGCTCACCCTGGTGTGGTGCAGTTTGTTGTGGTGCATTGCAGTGCAAATATCTTGGGAACCGTGAATCCTAGGGTCTGGACCTTGAGTTTTGTTCCTCATCTCGGAATCAGTCCTTCTACGAACACATTGTTGTTTCACCGATTTCAGGCAACCGTCTCATGTCTGAAGGTGCCGAAATCCAGGGAAACATGGTGGGGTGTCCAATTATCATGTAGCTAGTAATGTCTAGAGGTTCCTAACAGGTTACTATGCAAAATGTGGTGCAGATTGGTGTAACAGTGTGGAATTATATAAGGAACAACACTTCGCCAATCCACAAACCCACAAACATATTTTGACTTGTCCTGACATCCAGGAAACAGGGTGGGGTGTCAACATGTCATGTAGTCAGTAATGTCCAGAGGGTCCTAACTGGTAACTATGCAAAATTTGATGCAGATTGGTGAAACAGTGTGGAATTGCATAAGTAGCAACGCTTAATCAGAAATCCCCCCAACAAACAAACAAATTATCACTTATATATTACATGGCCCGCAGTATGGTTAAGTTGCTAAACTAATAGGAAGAGCACTTTTTCAGCGGCTTATATTTTCGCTCCCCGGACGAATTCTAACCAACTTTTCAAAAAAAGTATATGGTATATAATAATAATAATAATAATAATAATAATAATAATAATATAGCCGGCTCTGAATTCTTTCACACCAAGTTGGGTGAGGTTTCGTGCGGGGGATAGGGGGAATTGTAGAGGGGTCCCAAACATTTTTATTTCCATAAATTGAATGGGGGAAAAACTTTGAGCGTGGCTACAGCCCAAATGATTGGATGGATTTTCACCAAATTTGTGGCAGGAGCGGAGGCTTGTGTGTTTGGTGGAAATTGGACCGGTAATTTTGTTGCAAAACACTGAAATGTACGTCCCAAAAAATTAGTGACATCTGGGTCCGCATTGGCCTGCGGTCCGCTGTGCTGTCGGCGGGGCCGGTGGTTGGTTGGAGGGAAGCATGCTGTGTGTGAAAGATTTGGGGAAATGCTGCCATGGTTTATCGGAGGACAGTGCTGCGGTGTGTGTGGCAAGGATCTACATTACTGTGTGCATGACTGGGCCTTTTGTACGTAGCAGTGTACGCACTAAAATTTGTCATATCTGGCTCTGCTCTGCCGTCGTATTTCCCTGTTCGCAGTGGGGTCAATACTTTCATTGCACTCCAGTTGGCGGCATGTTCTATCGGAGGACAATATGGCAGCAAAAGGATCTGAAAAACATAGTGTACGGCATCTGGTGGTGGGAAGAAGGGATGGAAAGGGTGCGGGAGTGAGAAGAGCTTCGTGTGATATATATCATTGTACAAGAAGACAGTGGTGTGATAGCGCTATGCATGCATGTTCCGCCAATGTGCGGGCACCTCAACAGGCAACTCGCTTGTGTGGTCATTGTAGGCAGCCTTAGTTATGGCATGAGAGCTCCACCAACGATGTCTTTCTTTCATGAGTAGTGTTAGGCATATTTGCAGAAGGGGAGTGCATTGCACGACACATGAGGATGTCAACATAGCGCGTAATATGGTGTGTTGTGTGAGGTAAGTCCGAGTGGCTGCAGCCCTAGCACAGAAAATTATGTCCACTGGTGAAAAGGTATGTTCACTGGTTGAAAGTAGCTGTCACATTGTTGTTTATTGTCTGAGATTTGGCTGCAGTGCACACAGTGTTGGTTGCATGCATCTGGTGATTGGTACAAGAACCAACAGTTGTCGGTGTATGGGTGGAGATGGTGCAGTGACCAGCTGTGCAGTGTGTGCACTGGGTGTATTAATGGAATAGTGTACATATGAAGCAGGTCCCGGTGCAAATGTTTCTTGTATGTGCTTGCGTAGTGTCCATTGCACAGATTAGTAAGTGTTGCTGTGCAGTATGCATCATTGGTTCTATACACGTATTACAGTGGTGGGAGCGGGCTGCATGTTGCAAAGATTGTCTTGTTTGGTTGGCATGCTTATAATGCTTTCTGATTGGAAGTGGGTAGCGAACGCAAACACAGTGGTATGTTCTGCATCACTGTAAGTGGAAGACGTGTCCTTGCGTCCCTGCTTTATGGTGTGGCGGTTGGGTGGAAGTGCTGGTGCGTATGTTGCCTTTGGGATTTCCGGCACATGTGTACCTGGTGGCCTGCATGGCTCAGTTGTGTTGTGGTGAGGGTTGCGTAGGCCTGGACTGTTGGGTGCATGCCTTGATCACAGCCTCCTCAATATAATGCAGCAATGCAGTTGTTACTGTGCATGCATTTGCAGTTGTTGAGTAGCACACAATGGTTGCGGAGGACAGTGTGCACTTGGTGGAACAGCAGAAGTGAGGTGCTATGCATACATTACCATATGGTGCACATCATTGCCCCTGTTGCACAATATGGAGCTACATGTCAACTTCTGCGTACTATGGGTAGGCCGTTATAAGACCCTTACTCAAGGAAGTGTTTTACCACATCGCGCCAAGAAAGGAAGTCATCAGCATCAGAAAGTTGCAATATGCACAATGCACATTGCCACTCACATACTGTTATGCACAGGCAACGCCATGTAATTGAGCGATGTACGTACAAATGTGGCCTTGTTGAAAGTTGGCAGGCGCATTTGCAGATGGGGCCTGCATTACACATAACATGAGAAGTAAAACATAGGTTGCACTAGGGTGTTCAGTGTGTGGTGAGGTGCAGAGGCAGTGATGGTAGAAGAATGGCAGAAGTGGAGAACAATGGGGAATACATGAAACTTGCAATGTACACTGCAGTATGGTGTGTTGCATGTGCTAAGCCTGTATCCCCTTCCATGAATGGGTGCCCACCTTGCACTGGCAAAAAAAGTGCTGTGGGGTGCAGTAGGTTTCACAATGTTGCCTTCGATGTGCCATTTGTGATTATTGCATAAAATGTTGCTTGTATGGTTGTGGGGATTGGTTGCAATTCTTACCCTGGGTAGTATATGCCTGAACCTGATGGAGTGATGTGTGTCCTGTGGGAGAAGAGGTGAAGTAGTGGCTGCTTAGAAGTGGCTAGGGCTGACCTGCATGTATATGCCCACTTCTTCACCTGCATAGGTTTGTGATGTTGAGCTAGGTGTGGCCAGGTGCTACACTGTTGGATGTATGGCAAAAAGCCTGTAGGCGTAGGACAGTTCGCGAAGAGGCTAGGCCTGCTCAATAGCACGGCACCATAATGCAGACATGCACTTCTAAGTATGCAGGTCTCCGATGGAGGTGACGTTGAAAAAATGGTTCTGTAGGACCTCGTAGACGTGGTTAAACAGCACAAGTGAGCTGATATGCGTCCGGTACCATGTGGTACCCATTATGCCACCACCTTGGACATTAGGGAGCCACATGGCGCTACTTGTGGTTGACTTGAGTTGCCATTTGCACCACCGATCATATGTTATGTTTCTGGATTGTGGTATGTGGGAAATGTTCCCTTTCATGCCCCCATTATGTTGTGCTGGGTGTAGGTAAAGCCTACAGTATTGTGTATAAGGCCAAGGGCCGTAGGCCTTTGGTTATGCAACCAAGTGCCAATCCCTTGAGGACAGCCAGCATACCATACTGCAGCCATGTAGATTTGCCTCTGTTTCTGACCGAGGATGGTGACCTTTGAATAATGGGTGTGGCAAGCATTTTACACTTGGTGGAACAACCAAAGTGAGGAGCTATGTGTTCGCAAGCACATGGCATAGGTAATTGTACGTGTTGCACATTAGGCTGTAATTTACCCACACTACAGGTTGGGAGCACTTTTATAAACAGAAGCATGTGTGCTTTTATGTGCAGTGCTGGGATGTTCACCACTGACTATGACAGCATTAAGGAGCAATATTTGCAGTGGGTCCAAGGAAATGGAATTTGTTTGCCCTCCATTGGGAATGCTGTTTTGTTTGCTACTCTGCACGCAGCATTGCATACAATTCTGTAGAACTGTAAGAGAAGAGTTGACGCTCAGTACATACAAATGTGAGGAGGAGAAGGGAACAGAAATGCACCGAAAGATATAAAATGCCAAAAAATGTCTAAGCAAGCATGTAGATAACAAAAACAGGACAAACCCTCCCAACCAAAAAAACTTTCCTTTTCTGATACAGTACTAGAGCCCCAACTCCTTATCCTGTTAGTGGGGAAAACATTTCATAGCATTGTCAGAAGCAAAGCAAGGGAGTTCCTGTGGCAATATTACACTGTATGATATGGGTCAATGAGAACATTGCAAGCACATATCACTAACGTGCTACTTCATGGTTGTGGATGAGAAAAAAAACAGTATGCTTTTAAAGACCGTGCTGGCCACTCAGTGGCAGATACCGTGTACAAAGGCACTTATAGCACAGTAATATGCATACTGCAGAAACATTTTTCGTACCTTAAATTTGTGGCACTGGGTGCGCAAGTGGATGAATGTGGATGCACACATTTTGCAATCTATTACGAAATGTGCAGTAGCAGGCTGATCTTCTAACAGTACCTATGAAGTGTTGTGCAGCACAGACAGTGTTAGATGTAACCTCCTGGATGTCATTGGTCGAATCGTGTGTGCCCATTTACCCGTACCCGATGAGGTGGTGCTGGACAAAAGGTAGTGTAAACTGAAATAGGAATGCTACTGCTTTCCTGGGGTGCGGTCCTCACCGTAGTTTGGGACCCGCACGTGCCACAATCTGCACTTTTTATGTGGTTGTCCAATGACCATAGGACTTTGGGGGATATCCAATCAGGTACTGTGGGTGTGGTTCAGAGGAAGGGGCGTTGAAACTAGTGTATATTATGCTCTACATAGTGTGGCTGCCTGACATGGCGAAACCCATTGTGTTGCCTTTCTACTATATCTGCACAAGTATGCCCTGGAAAGAAACTTTGATGGCAATTTCAGGTTGGAAGGAGTGGTAGAATTGTGGAACGGTGTCTACGAGCACTCTTTTGCTGACATGGATGCACTTTGCAAAGACCTGGCAAGTTTTGGAAGAGGCAAGGTTATCGTCATCCACTAAGGTGGCTTGCACATGGGTTACATGTCTTGTTTAGGCTGGTTCTGTCAACTAAAGAGGTTGCTGAAGCTAGTGAAGAGGCTTTTTCCCACTGCCAAGGTGCTGCTCTCATCGATAACACCACGAAGAGTGTGGCCCACTGCTCACGGATATTATTCTGAGCCTGGCGCAGGAAGGTGTCTCATCAACAGAAGTATGTACACTTTTTTGTCCGCTGCTGGGATGTTCTTTTGCAACAATGACCTCATTAGTTGTGGAAATACAGAATTTTTCCAACCAGATGGCATTTCCTTGTCACCCATTGGTAATGCTATTTTGTTTGCCCGTCTACAAGATGCGGTGAAGAGTTTACTGGTTTACTGTAACATTGTCTGCACAAGAAAATAGGATTTAAAAAAAAAAATCAAAGGTGTTCCTCTAGAAGATTCTAAAATACAAAAAATAACAAAGCTCTTTTAAGAGCCGCCTGTTATAACAAACTTCCCTACCCTGGTTGCACATTATGCCCCCATGCTTGCATGCAGCAGAAAAGCCACATCCTGGATTTGCAGGATGGCGGCGATGGAAATGGGACTATGGAGCTACAGGGATAGCGCAATAACAATTCTGAGCCGGCTGTATACGCAGAGGACTGATGTACAGAACTGATACTGTTACATGGAGAGCTGTTTAGTGTCATTGGTGCAAGCGTGTAGAACTTTTCAACAGTATGAAATGACGGCGTGCTGCAAAGAACAAACTGGAACTGGAAGAAGGAATGTTTGTGCTTCATTTGGACAAGGCCGTCACCGTACTTGGGTAAACGCACGTGCGTATACTCCCTTTTTCTGCAAGTTGCCTATGCCATTGGGACAATGGGGACTGTTGCTGCTGTGGGTGTGGGTGACAGGAAGGGACACTCATAATTCTTTCCACTACTGTACGTATTCATTCAGAGTGAAATGGTTGCTGGTAGTTGCAGACACACTGTTGGACACTACTTTTAGCCATTCCACCATTGCAAAAAGAGGGATACACCCAATTTCTTCTAGAAATAGTTTCAAGAGACACTCTTTTAACCCAGCCTACCCAGGCCTGTCACATGCTCAAGAACATTCAGAGGCCCCCCACAGTGTTTGTGTACTGTGTGCAGCCTGACTGATTGTGCAGCAAACTGAGTGATATCTTATGAAGGTCAGTAGTGCACTTTGCACAGACCCCCACCAGTGTGTGTGTACCTTGTGTACCTTGTGAGGTCTGAGTGACTGTGTAGGAATGTCAGTTATGTGGTCTTTGAGTCTCTATGCACTTTTCTCAAACCCCCAATACTGTATCTGTTCCTTGTGATATCACATTGCCTGTGTAGGAAACTGAGTGATATATTGTTTTCATTTCTTTTTAATTAACTTTTTTGGATTTGTAAAAAGCACAGTAGCAGCCCAAGGGCAGCGAGGCACTCTTGCATGACAGTGCCTTAGTTACATGAACTTGTCTTACTTACATAGGGATACTTGGGTCTTGTTTACAGTGACATAATCTTATAAAGAACTTATACATAAGCCCATTCCATTCAAGCAATACAAAAAGCACTGACAAAGTGTTTGGTGAAATTATTAAACAAACTGGCAAATTATAAATAGGATAAATCAACATAAGAATACTTTTCGCCTCCTGAAGATCCACACTTTGTGGTGAAACACGTGTAGAGGAATTTTTATTAAATAAGTAAGGATTCTTTTCTGGAATGATTTTGCTGTAGGTGTGTTATAATGTTTAATTACACATTGTCCCAAATTGAAATAGTTGTGCTTGTTTGGCAGTAGTTGGTGTGGGAGTCACATGTAGCTCCTGTTAAGCTAGGCAGGCCCTTCTCTGGTACAAGTAGCATATACATTGCTCCTAGCTGCCCTGATTTTGGAACCCTGCATTGTATGCTTGCTCATATTTTGGGCCTATTCTTCTGATGTTTACTTATTTTAATGTAAAATTACGGTTCGTACCACCAAGTACACTTGTTTTTTGTTAAAAAAGTGTAGGCTTTGTTAGGCCTCTACAAAACAAAATCTGTTTGATGTAAAGGTACCTACTGAGTACACTATTATTACTTTCTTTACTTGCTCGTGTTCACTCACTGACATGTTGGTTGTTTTACCAAGACCTATTAAAATGGTTAATTCGTTCAGAAGCAATACATGTGTCGTGATCTCATACCTTGCTCACTAGGTTTCAACCAGTTCTAAAACTCCAAAGTGAATGGTGCATCATATTGTTATTATTGATCTGTTTCAAGAGGAAATTGTGTTGTGCTGAGGAAGAAACTGGTGGCACTATGTACGCATCACTCATTTGGTACTTCTCTTTATCATGATGGGTGAGAGGATATGGGATGGAGCACACCAGGCACTCCGCTCCTGTGATCTCTTGAAGGCCACATGCCAACTGAGGTAATTTCCTGTGATGTCATAAAGTCAAGGTTAATGTGAAATAATTTCATGTGATGTTATGTCCTGTCATTTCATTGCGTGAAGTTGCTGTGCCATCATTTCCCGTTATGTCATCAGTATGGTAGGTACGATTTTTGAAACGTTAACATGCCTACATATTTTTGGGCACAGAATATTGGCATCTCTGCGCTTTTGGACGACTGTCCACTGGACGCGTTTTGGGCTCAATGCGTTGCGCGCATGTGCATGTGTGTACTATGCACACTGTTGCCAATTTTCTATGGAGTAATAGTGCGCAACACGTGCGCCAACCATTTTGGGAAAATGCTGGTTACTTATAGGGTGCACCAGGTGGGATTCTTATTCAGATACGTATCTGTAGGACGTGGGTGCATGCCCCGACCACATTAACGTTCCTTCGCATATGCTGCAGACTGCTTATTTTACCAGGACACAGAGGCACATCTACATATGCCTGTACTTGCAGTACACACAAATGTCCGTCCTCACACGCATTGCTAGGTGGTGGACAACAAGTGGCCATGCAGAGCCTGCTGCTGTTGTACGGATGCGTACATTGTGATTGTGGGTATTCCGTAGGACACTTCTCTTTTGCTTAATTGCAAGCATTGCAAGGAGGACTGTGTGCCGCTGAGTCTGAACGCCATTTCAGGAAAAAAAGCATACCACCCAAACACTTTGCAATACTACCATTATTAATGTTCACTTTTGCACATTCATACAACCCATTAGGGAACGTAAGGGGTGGCACATTTCCATATTTACTGTGGGGAAATTCGGATTTGCAAAACTTGCTTGTTAGGGAAGGAAGAGATTGCTGTGTCACCGTCACGTCTCCCATGACACAGTTTTTGAGGGGATGGCGGCCTGCGACATGGGGAAGGAGTATACGTGCACATGCACCACAGCCATTTCATTTAGTCCACAACATTTGTTTGTACGCAACTTGTAAGGGGGCACAATTGTTCCCCATTGTTCTCATGTTGCCTTCCAGCTCTCCTTTTTGCTATTTGCACAGTTTCTTTCCTTTGCTATGCACAAATGGTGTTGTGCAAGGATTGCAGCTTCTATTGACTTGTTTTTTTTCAGTGATATTATGAATGACATTTGTGATGGCATCTTTGATGTCATTGGTGTTATTCCTTGCAGTGCACACTGGTGGCACCAATTATGGTTGCTTAGCTTTCGATAACTGTCAAATTTTTTTTTTCGGTTTTACCTGTAACCATAATGTCCCTGTAACAACGTTTGTCCAGTGAATTGCACAGGTTTTTGCTAGTGCAACTTAACCATAACGTCCCTTTGACAATGTTTTTTGCCAGTGAATATAGAGGTATATGCAGGTTGCTCCCCACACATTGTTGTTTTATAATAGGACGGCATATCCAACTGAAAATCTATGCTAAAGAGGTATCAACACTGATAAACTGATGGTAGAAAGGGTTACATCAAAAAGTGACACAGATTATGAGCAAAATCTGGCAGAACCTGCAGAAAAATAACACATTTATGAATATCTTGCCCATCTACCTAAACTGGGAAGTTTCCATTGCTATATTATTGTATTCCCTAGGAAATGTATTAGACGAGACTACATGAAAATTAAATTTAACATCATTCCTAGTCAAGAAATTACTAGGGCTTGGGGAATGTCACAAATGCAAGACTGAGCATCTGGAAAGAGCCCAGCACATGTTGACTGGATACCCGAAATTGAAGCCAATACGAAGGAAATATCTGCTTGCATGTGGGAAATGTGAAACGGTAACTAAGGGTAATGATTTGTCCTGGAGTAGATTTATGAAGAGAGATGATATTTGTCTAGTCTATTATTTGACTTCTTTTGGCACCACATACAGAAAGTTCTTGAAATAATGTAAATTAATGGTATTGCATATTTGCAAAAGATGATATTTAATGTGTTAATTATCTGAAATGTAGCTTCTTTGTTTTATTCTTTTTTATGCTGAATTTATACAAATGTATATTTAAAACTGTAATATACAATAACATTTAAAAATAAAATTACAAAAGCTTGAAGGAAAAGATAAAGAATAGGAGATCATAGAAGTCACATATAAATAAGAGATGACACTCTGAGTCTGCTGCCTGATAGGCATTTTCTGATCAGATCAATTCATTCTGTAATGAGTTTTGCGTTTACTGTAGTACATACAGTTTATGTGTTCGCTATAGCACACAACGTGTATTATAAAGTAACCATTAATATATTGACCACCACACAGTCATTTGTTTATTTGATCAGTAATGGCAACATCACTTGAAAATAATGATACTCTACTAATCTCCAATTCAGATACATATACCTCCATGGTGTCTGCTAATCTGTAGCCACTATCTTTTGCTTCTAATATAAGTTAAGTTATGGGTCTGTCTAGACTAGAGGTAAGTATTCCTTTTTCATACAGCTACTGATTTGTGTCCTGAATTTTCAAACTCGACCAAATATCTTTCTTGTTGCAGCTATTGTTAGAAATTGTCAAGCAAATATGTTAGACAAGTACACTCATGGTGGGCAAAACCACAGTGGTTAAGAGTACTCATGCCTATTTTGATAGGTGCAGGGGCATGTCAAGATTTGAGTTGTGCTGTAATTGTGATTGGTGGTAGAGTGACCAACGATTCTAGATCCCTTTAGTTTTTTGGTTCTGCTTTAGCCCAAATCTATCTGTGCCCCAAGCCCCAACGTTTTTTGAGATGACCGTGTAAGAGAGTAGTAAGCATGTGCTACATACAAGAGTATGTGATTATGTGCTACTCAGAACTAAGATGCATATTTTGCAACCTAGCAACAACAACATGTATTGTGACACTATTCAAATGTGCACTGAATATGCATGAAAGAAACTAGTTCACTTCCTGAAACTTGCAGTCACATAAAAAAGACGGAAAGTATGACCAGAATGTACTGTTTTCCATGGTGCAAGTAAACGTATTGAGGGATCATTTCTAGAACCTTTTAAATTATAATCAAAATGATTCGAAATGTCTACTATTAGGGGAAATCTCACACTACTTTTGGTGCAAAAAATGTGAATGCAGAGGAGCACGACAGGGCCATGTGGTGTTGTAGGTTGAAGAGATGCCACAATTCGGGGAAGATGGTGTCCAAAATGTTACATCGTTTGGAAAGACACATACTACATGTGAAATACCAAATGAAAGTACTAATCAACACAAACAACAAAGTCAGTTCCAAACACACACATCTATACATTGCTGTAATAGGACACTCAGAAACAACACGCCACCCTGCAAGGAATGCTGTTTGGCTTCCCAAGGCGAGACCTCTTTGAAACCACCATGAATAATATTGTATCTGCAATTAGGAATCTTGTTGAAAGGAAACACTGAAATGCTCTTATGTATTAAACCCCAATTCGGATGCACTCTACATCAATGGCTATTCTCCAATCTGCTTAAATGTATGGAAATCAAACACTAATGTGCAATTTGTAGTTGATAACTAAATGTCTGTGAGTCAATAATTAACTTCATACATAACCAAAGTGGAAAACAAACGTTAATTGCAAGATCCCTTTGAATACATAGTCACAGAAAGAAAGCCTAGCAGCCAGGTTAAACAGTTTAGGTGTCAACAGACTTAGCCGTTGGGAATGTGGCAGCAGATAGATTAAAGGGAAGTAATTTATATGGCAAGAGTCTTGATTTACAATGGATACAGCGAGACTAACATTTTAGAGCAATAATTGCATTGGGCCCCATTTGTATTGTTCGGTAGGAGTTGGTGATACATTAGATAGTAGCAATGTTTTTCATCCTAAATGTATATTTTCTGAAAGTTTGGCTTTTAGGTGTGAGCACAAATCCTTTAGCAATCTCTGATAAGTAATATTCTGAAGGAAACTGGCCTACATGTATTTGTTTGTTAAAGTTTTTTATTCTTTGTAGGTATATGTGAAAATAGGCAATGTTTATGAGCTTTCTGTTCTTTTTTCGTATTGTTTATCAAAAGAACTAGGCTTGTATGGAATGGAGCATATCCAACATTGGAAAGGTACGTTTTTGGACATTTAAAATGGAATGAACGCTCGAACTACCTTTTACGTTGTACATGGACCTGCAGCCTGCACCTTTACTTTTAGATGGACTAGAAGAAGGACTTGTAGAATTGGAGTAACATTTAATTTGCAAAAATACATTAACATTTCAAAGTATGGTTATTTGCAAGAATAATATATGGACCTCAATGTAACGGTTCCATGTGATTATGACATTATTATATATTATCCCGCCCTGCCCCCGAGTCTAGAAT
The DNA here is from genome assembly GCF_040938575.1 of Ambystoma mexicanum. Classification (NCBI taxonomy): domain Eukaryota; kingdom Metazoa; phylum Chordata; class Amphibia; order Caudata; family Ambystomatidae; genus Ambystoma; species Ambystoma mexicanum. The sequence continues at coordinate 48,937,181 of NC_090924.1, read as the reverse complement.
ATTTGGGGAAAGGGTTGGATTTTCTGGAGAGTGCATGTTTTGGAAATGTTGCCACTGCGACATAAACAATGGATACCAATTTAACATGCCGTTGACGTTAATCTATTTCTGCAAACACAGTTGTTTAATAAATACAGCAAGGCAGTTATTTCTGGTTGTTGTCAAGTATTGTTAATGGGGGTATTTTAACCATAATCCATTTAACAAATTAATATACATAATTACTCAATATGCTATGGGTTGTGTATTTCAAGAATGTTTTTTTGGGTGCAGCAAATTGTGCCAATTGGGTTTATTCCCCCCACAGCAAGCCCTTGATGCAGAATATTCCCATGTCTGTGTAGTCCACATTCTTTCACTCTCTCACCATTCTTCCCTCTGGTCCAACCGGTATACAGTGTTTATATCGAAATATTTTATATTGAATGACAAATATTCGAGATATGTTAATTCATTATAAAATATTTCGATATAAAGACATGTAACCGTCCAACCCCTTCAGCCGGGCACACCCTGGATGGCTCATCACAGATGATATCTCCCTCTATAACGCCCTTACTAGCCTCTCTCCTGGTCTGACCATGCTGCCCTCACCTCCCATCTGGATCGCACTGGCTACCTGGCTAAACCTCTGCCTTCACTGCCAGTCTCCTTCTCCGTCATTTGACTGATGAATCGAGTGTCAGTAGCTGCTTTTGCCACCTCCTTTATTCCTCCCCCACTCCTGCTATCGACATCAACACAGACTCTTCCCTTGCAAACCTTCACCTCTCCATCTCCAACACTCTTGATATCCTTGGCCCTGCCATGAGAATCCGCATGAGGCCTGCCTCCAAGTGCAATAGCTGGTATGATTCTGACTTAGCCTCGCTTAAACGCAAGTGTCAAGTCGCTGAACGGAAATGGCTGGCTTCTAGTACATCTTCTGACAAACTGGCCTGCCGCCTGCTCCAAAGGTAAAACAGACTCGCCATCCGCTCCAAGAAATGGGCCCCTTCTTATGTCTCTATTTCTCCTCTTACTTCCCAGGCCTTCTGCACAGCCTTTGCCGCCCACTTCACTACCAAAATTCAGGACATCCTGTCCTCTTTCTCTTCTCACCCCCACTTCTCCCCTTGTACCCAAGCCTCCCTTGGACCCCCTCTCTCCTACCCCCTTTCTCTCCTCCTTCTCATCCATAGTGCCAGATGAGGCCACCAAGACTGTCTGCTCTATGAAAGTCTTGTCAAAACAGGTGCTTCCCTGCTCCTCTAGAACTATCAAGGACAGGTACCAAGAGGGTGCTCGAGGAGTGATGGAAAGGAATTATCCCTCAAGCACTCCCTTGTGCATCCCATCCTTAAAAAATGCTGTCTTCTGACCCTTCCTTCCAGGCTTCCTACAGCCCTATCTCCACTACCCCATTCTTGGGCAAACTCTTGAAGAAGTTGGTCATCTCCCAACTAATCCATCACACTGAATCTATTGGCTGTCTTCACGACCACCAGTCTGGCTTCAAAGCAGCCAGAAGAATGGAAACTGCTCTCCTGAACATCCGTGATGACCTTCTCTCAAACCTCAATTCCAACTCTCCTTCTGTGCTCATCCTCCTCGATATGTTGTCCCCCTTTGACACGATCAATAATTCCACCCTCATAAATTGACTACATGATACCCTAGGCATCACTGATCGGGCACTGGATTGGCTGACCTTCCTCCAAAATAGGCCTTCCCAGGTGCAACTGGACGTGTTTCTAGCTTCTATCTCACTCTCCACCTGCGGCATCTATCAGGTCTCTATCCCTTTGCCATAGCTCTTCAACATTTACCTTGCCCCTCTCGCCCACCTGATCTCCACCTTCTCTCCTCATTTTCAACACTATGCTGATGACACACAGCTCTCCTTTAAGCTTGCCTCCTCTTCCTCCTCTCCTTCCTCTCTCATTCCTGACTGTCAGACAGCTATTCATGCATGGTGTGTGTTAGGAAAGATTTCGTAATTGTAGGTAATTTTCCTTCCATGTGGCAACCCCTAAACTTTTTGCTGTTGTTTTTCACCTTGTTCTTGACTTTGCAAGAGAAGTGCAGCCTTCTGCCGCACTCCTCTGGGCTTTCGCTCCTTTTCTTATGGGGAAACTGACATGCCCTTAAGACAGTCAGTACCGGGGAACGCTGTTTCCCGTAGTTTCTTTTATCGTGTTGCGGCTTTAGTGCAACATGACACAAGAGGGCACTGTAAGCTAAGTTACAGCTCTCTTGGGTCTCTAGCCTTCTACAGGCCCTAGATACTCTTTTAGGATGGTATTTGATCGGTGCAAGTCATTCAGGGACTGGAATGGTGGCAGCGATCGTTTTGTTTATTTTGAGCTCCTTTTGGCGTTCTGATCACGTTTTTCGCACTGAACCCAAAATGGTGGCCTGGCTCCCAAAATGGCCAGTCCACGAGGCTCCTTTGTCCTGTCCACTGACCGTCTTGCTCCCTTCACCTTCCCCAGGTCGGGCGACCCGGGGCCTTCCTTATTTGGGCATGTACTTTCCCGCGAAACGTGGTTGCTTTCGCGGGCTTCTACATGTCATTTGTGTGCCTCCAGGGTGTGGGCTGGGATGCTTGGTCCCAATACACATCCTGGGTGCCAGAGAGTCTAGGGTGGTGTGAATGCCTGGGACCACCGTGGTCCGTGATTGGTCCACGTATGGTATGTGTGTTGATGAGCGGATCTCCCATTGGCTCCCCTCCGTTTTGGCGCAAAGGGAACCGTGGATAAGAGGGAGCTGGAAACACCACTACCATGTCGATCTCCTGAGTTCTCACGAACGAAGGAATACAGGAGCCAAGTATCCTGCAACCAAGAGGCTGGACCGAGGAATCGCTGGTGACCCGCTGAAGGAATCCTCCTTTACACTGCTGTCGTCCTGTGAAGCCCTTTCCTCCTTGGATCGAACCAGAAGGCCTGTACTGGTGCTTCGACCTTTGGAATAGCAGGAACAGCTATTCCCGGCGACTTCATCATCTCCTGCCAAGTAAGCCTTCGGAAGTGTCTCTGGGCCATCCAGTTGACTGACCAGCTTACAAGGGAGTCCTGCTCTGTAACTGCCGCCAGGTTGTGTTGTATTTCGAGTCCTTGTCACTCTCCCACGCTTTGTACGCTTGGCGTTCCCAAGTCTGAAGGAAGGAGTGTACATTTGGCTTGAATACACACGGCCGCTCCGTTGTCCTGCTGCGGCAACAAACTGTGCTGGTTTCGTCGATTGGGACGTCTTTTTGCTCTACACGACTACGAGGCGTTCCCTGCTCTTCTGAGCCTGCCAGCTGCTGAAACTAACGTGGAGAAGCCTGGGTCTGCTTGCTTCGGGGACCGGTGAGTAGTTTAGCTAGGATCTGGTCGCCCTCCTGCAGTATCCCATTGCTTTTCCCTGCTGTGTAAAAACAGCACCATTTTGCCGTACTCGCGCTCTGCTTCTGCTCGCTGTGGAGGCTGCGCTTGAGTTGCGGAACCTGTTCTCCTTCTGCTGTGCACTAACCCGAACTGCCTGACTTCCTCCGAAGAGCTTCCTCTTTTGCCCGTTGGCACCGGCGTGGCAGGTACTTTGAGCACAAGGCTCCACTCTTCGCAGGGCTCGGACTTCCATCTAGTTAGGTGCCTCTGAAGGCGAACTGAGTCTAAAGCGTTATCGCACTGCCTGTTTTCCTTTCCTTTCAGGTGGACTACATATTTCGTGCGTTAAACGCTTGCGACTGTGTATTTGTATATATATTGTGTTGATATGGTATGTGTTGGTTTAATATTGTGATATTGTGATTTTCTTGCTACGGTCATTATTTTAAAGGCCTTAAAATAAATGTGTATCTATTTTTGATATAACAACTGTTTGGAGTAGTTTGTCAGCGCTCTTGCTTTGTGTGCTCACTGCGGGCTTTCAGTCACCCTCACCCCTCTTGAGACCTAGTCTTGACCGCCGCGATCGCTACCTTGATTGGTCTGGCTCGTCCAGAGGTTACCCTGTTCCAAGTAATTAGGTTGGCCTTCTGAACTTCTGCGCCACCAGGACAGAGTTCAGAAATCCGTCTTAACAAATTGGTGTACAGCGGTGGGATACGACTGAAGGTATCCAGTGTTGCGCTCGAACTAAGGCATTTCAGGTTATTCCAACCAGTACACGTAGTGAATTGTTGTAATATAACTTTAAAAAGGCCATAGTCCTATCAAACAGTATGGAAGCAAATACATTGTTAACTTTAAATGCTTCCAAATCAGAAACGCTGAAAAAGATGTGTGCGGAGAGAGGTGTTTCCTCTCAAGGCACAAAATTGGAAATGATCCAGAGAATCGTGGCGTGGCAAGAAGCGCAGCTTGACGCTATAACTTCCGAGGACAGTGCAGAAGGTGGTGGGGCTGCTCTCACTGGCAGAACCGACGGTTCTGCCGCTGCAATGATCCATCGCGACCACGAGGACAGGGAGGATGTAATGTCTAATGTTTCCTCTGCCAGTGTTGATGGGGAGGCTATGCTTGAATTCAAGAAGCAAGAGCTGCGGTTTAGGCAGCAGGAGCTTGAATTCAGCATAGCCAAACTAAAAATCGAACAGGCAGAAAAACAGAAAGACAGGGATCACCAGTTGGAACTGGCCAAGCTTCAGGTTGCAAATGGATCCAAGGGTCCTAGACATGGGTCTGGGGCTTCCTCTCATCCACGGTTTCCGAAAGATCTGCTCAGTGTGTATGAAGAAAGGAATGACATTATGGACTGGCTAAATGCGTTTGAGTATGCATGCGAGGTTCAAGAAGTTGACAATGCTGATAAGATTGCGTGGTTGCTCAGTAGACTGCCCCATTCTGGCTGCAGTGCCATTATGGAAATGTCGAAGGCTGAGCAGGCTGATTTCGCAATGTTAAAGCAAACTCTCATTTTAAAGTTTGGGAAGACTCCGGCCCAATATTTAAAGCGTTTTCGAGAGTATAAGAAAAAGGAAGGTGGTACTTGGATATCTTATGTCGCTGAATCTTTGAAAAACTTAACTGGCTGGGTCGAAGGTTATAAGGTTTCTACCTTCGAAGGCATGATAAATCTTGTCATGCTGGAACATATTTTTGCTTCTTCTTCCCCGGAGCTTAAGCAGCATTTGGCCGATTCGAAGGAGATAGATCCTAAGAAGCTGGCCATTGCAGCAGACTTATGGGTGTCACATCGAGTGTCCCATAAGGACAAAACTCATCCTGGTAAGCAGGAGGAAGGGAAAAAGTCCAAAGATATGGAGGGTGGGGAATCTGCTAAATCTTCTTCCCATAAGGGCCACAAAAAGAAAAACAAGGGTAAGACACAAGAGAACTCACAGGGTAGTGGAGGTTCGCCTCCGAAACAGAACTCTGGTTACAATAAGCCTCCCTACGTAAACAGACCCACTGGGGCTTGTTTTTCTTGTGGAGCAACTGACCATGTGAAGGGGGATCCCCGATGTAAGGTTAGACCTTTGGGGGTCCACTCCGCTAATCTGGCCTTCTCCTCCTACGAGGAAGAAGAGATTACAGGAGCATCCTTCTCCTCAGACTCATTTCCCAGCGGGATAGAGGCTGAGGTAGTTTTAGTGTCCCTGGGTTCCTGGGAGCCTAAAGTCGCAGAGGCTTATGCTAGGATTCCGGATAATACCAAGCACTACTTTAAAGCCAGCGTGCTGATCAATGGAGTGGATACTCCAGCTCTTAGGGATAGTGGGTGCAGTCGCACTGTAGTGGATTCTACCTTGGTAGACTCAGAGGAAGTTGCCAGAGCTACTCTGATGCCCACTAAGTTGGCTGACGGCCCCCTCCGTATGTTTCCCGTGATCCCTGTAAATCTTACTTTAAATGGTACAGCAGTCAGGATTCCAGTGAGCATTCAGAGAAACGTCCCGGGAAAGGTCTTGTTGGGCAATGATCTCAGAGCTTTAGGGCTCGTAGGAGATACTGCCGAAAGACCCTACACACGGTCTCAAGCACGGGCAGCATTGGCCAAGTCCAATACGCCGCCCCAGCCGAAGGGGAAACCCAAGGCGAAAGGAGTCTACAAGTCAAAACGAGGGAAAGAGAATATTCCCCCGAGCTCGCCTACCACTGCGGTGGAGGAAGTTGGTCAATCGCCCGGGCCTGACGAGGAGGTGGCGATGCCTGAAGTATTCGACCCCAACGATCATCCTGAACTAAAAGACTTGTTAGTTGAAGGAGGTCCTGATAGGGACGAATTCAGTAAAGGCCAACGTGAGTGCCCATCTCTGGAAGGCCTAAGGAGACAGGCCTGCTCCCAGCTTGAGGGTGAACCTCCTGGGAAGCATAGGATTTATTGGGAAGGTGGACTCCTGTATAGTGAGCCCACAGAGTCTACAGAAGGAGACCATAGGAGGTTGGTGGTTCCCCTTGCTGTTAGGCCCTTCCTCCTGCAGTTGGCGCATGAAGTTCCCCTTGCTGGTCACCTTGGTATGAAGAGGACCAAGCAAAGGTTATCCATGCACTTCTACTGGCCCAAGATGGGGGTGCAAGTAGAAAGTCACTGCAGGAGTTGTGCCTCCTGCCAGTTGTCTGGTAAGGTTGGCGCGACAATCCAAGCTCCGTTGGTACCGCTCCCAGTTGTGGGGGTACCATTTGAAAGGGTAGGGATCGACATCGTTGGTCCCCTTGACCCGCAAACATCCTCGGGCAATAGGTTTATCCTGGTGCTGGTCGACCATGCAACCAGGTATCCTGAGGCCATCCCATTGAAGACTGTAACTGCCAAGTCAGTTGCAAAAGCTTTACTCGGCATATTTACTAGGGTTGGCTTCCCTAAAGAAGTTGTGTCAGATCGTGGCAGCAACTTTATGTCGAAGTATATGCAGGCTATGTGGAAAGAATGTGGGGTCACCTACAAGTTGTCTTCTGCATACCACCCCCAGACCAATGGTCTGGTGGAACGTTTCAACAGAACGTTAAAGAGCATGATTGGGGCTCTGGAGGAGCCTCAGAGAAGAAAATGGGATCTTCTTTTACCATGCTTGCTGTTTGCCTACCGAGAGGTACCACAGGAGGGTGTTGGCTTCAGCCCCTTCGAACTTCTGTTCGGTCATCCCGTACGGGGACCCTTAGCCATCGTCAAAGAGGGATGGGAGATGCCCACTCCCCCTGTTACTACCAACGTAGTTGATTATGTGCTAGGGCTCAGAAAACGGATGGTACTTCTGATGGGCTTGGCTAGTGATAAATTGAAGGCAGGGCAAGCGCTGGTGAAACATTGGTACGACCAGAAAGCTTCCCTCATCAACTTTACACCTGGTCAGCAAGTCCTGATCATGAATCCAATAAGGCCTCGAGCTTTACAGGACAAATGGTCAGGCCCTTACACAGTGGTGGAGCCCCTGGGTGAGGTGAACTATTTAGTGGACCTTGGAAGGCCTGGACAGGCTCCAAAAGTGTTTCACGTGAATAGGCTGAAGGCTTTCGTCCCAAGAGTCGAAATCGCAGCACTGCTACTGGCTTCAGATGTTGAGGAAGAGGAGTCTGAACCTCTCCCCGACCTGTTCCAGAGCGGTCCTTCAGATAGCTCCTTTGAGGGTGTCCGAGTGGCCCCTCACCTGACTCCGAATCAGCAGGCTGAGGTGAAAAGTTTGCTTAGGCAGTTTTCCCCCCTGTTTTCACAGTCCCCTGGTTTGACACCTTGGTGCAAACATAACATTGACACAGGAGACAGTGTACCTACCAAAAGTAGGGGATACCGGATGTCAGATAAAGTACGGTCTTATATTAAGACCGAGGTCAACAAGATGTTAGATCTTGGGGTGATTGAACCCTCTAGTAGTCCTTGGTCCAGTCCTGTGGTCTTGGTTCTAAAGGCAGGCACTTCTGAATTGAGGTTCTGCGTGGATTACAGGGCTTTGAATGCTGTCACCAAGACAGATGCACACCCCTTGCCTCGAACAGATGAGCTGGTGGATACTTTGGGTGCCTCCAAGTACCTCAGCACGTTTGACCTCACTGCTGGCTATTGGCAAATAGCTTTAGCAGAACATGCCAAGGAGAAGACAGCATTTTCTACTCCAGACGGCCTTTACCAATTCCGGGTAATGCCGTTCGGGTTGAAGAATGCACCTGCCACTTTCCAGAGGCTTGTGAATCATGTGTTGAATGGGTTGGACGAATTCTGTCTTGCATATCTGGACGATATAGCAGTTTTCAGTGCCACCTGGGAAGACCATGTGAAACACCTCGGGATTGTGCTCCAGGCTCTTCAGAAAGCCCACTTGACCATAAAGGCTAGTAAATGCCAGATTGGACAAGGCTCAGTGGTTTACCTTGGACATGAAGTAGGTGGAGGGAGGATACAGCCTCTACCCAGTAAAGTATAAGCAGTACAAGACTGGCCTACCCCCACTACGCAAACCCAAGTGAGAGCCTTTTTAGGACTCACGGGGTATTACCGCAATTTTGTGGCAGACTATGGCACCATAGCTGCTCCTCTGACTGCCCTCACAACTCCGAAGAAACCCAAGAAGGTAACTTGGACCGACGAGTGTGAGAAGGCCTTCAATGGCTTAAAAGACTCCTTGTGCCAGGCCCCTGTCCTAAGGGCCCCTGATTATCAAAGACCTTTTATCGTGCAGACGGATGCCTCTGACACTGGGATAGGAGCTGTACTATCACAAGTAGATGAGAAGGGTAAGGAACACCCTATCGGTTTTATTAGTCGCCAGCTTAAGGACAGAGAGCTCAGATGGTCCACGGTAGAGAAAGAATGTTTCTCTGTTGTGTGGGTCCTAAGGAAGTTGAGGCCCTACCTCTATGGGACCCACTTCACTGTGCAAACTGACCATAAGCCATTAAAGTGGCTAATGAACATGAAGGGGGAGAACCCAAAGTTGCTTAGGTGGTCCATAAGTCTACAAGGCTTCGACTTCACTATTGAGCATAGGCCAGGTGTCCAACATAGCAATGCTGATGGGTTGTCCAGAATGTTTAACCGACCTGAACAAGAGACTCATTCAGGGGTGGATTAGTTCCCCCTGTCCATAGTCTGGGAGGGGCGAGTGTTAGGAAAGATTTCGTAATTGTAGGTAATTTTCCTTCCATGTGGCAACCCCTAAACTTTTTGCTGTTGTTTTTCACCTTGTTCTTGACTTTGCCAGAGAAGTGCAGCCTTCTGCCGCACTCCTCTGGGCTTTCGCTCCTTTTCTTATGGGGAAACTGACATGCCCTTAAGACAGTCAGTACCGGGGAACGCTGTTTCCCGTAGTTTCTTTTATCGTGTTGCGGCTTTAGTGCAACATGACACAAGAGGGCACTGTAAGCTAAGTTACAGCTCTCTTGGGTCTCTAGCCTTCTACAGGCCCTAGATACTCTTTTAGGATGGTATTTGATCGGTGCAAGTCATTCAGGGACTGGAATGGTGGCAGCGATCGTTTTGTTTATTTTGAGCTCCTTTTGGCGTTCTGAGCACGTTTTTCGCACTGAACCCAAAATGGTGGCCTGGCTCCCAAAATGGCCAGTCCACGAGGCTCCTTTGTCCTGTCCACTGACCGTCTTGCTCCCTTCACCTTCCCCAGGTCGGGCGACCCGGGGCCTTCCTTATTTGGGCATGTACTTTCCCGCGAAACGTGGTTGCTTTCACGGGCTTCTACATGTCATTTGTGTGCCTCCAGGGTGTGGGCTGGGATGCTTGGTCCCAATACACATCCTGGGTGCCAGAGAGTCTAGGGTGGTGTGAATGCCTGGGACCACCGTGGTCCGTGATTGGTCCACGTATGGTATGTGTGTTGATGAGCGGATCTCCCATTGGCTCCCCTCCGTTTTGGCGCAAAGGGAACCGTGGATAAGAGGGAGCTGGAAACACCACTACCATGTCGATCTCCTGAGTTCTCACGAACGAAGGAATACAGGAGCCAAGTATCCTGCAACCAAGAGGCTGGACCGAGGAATCGCTGGTGACCCGCTGAAGGAATCCTCCTTTACACTGCTGTCGTCCTGTGAAGCCCTTTCCTCCTTGGATCGAACCAGAAGGCCTGTACTGGTGCTTCGACCTTTGGAATAGCAGGAACAGCTATTCCCGGCGACTTCATCATCTCCTGCCAAGTAAGCCTTCGGAAGTGTCTCTGGGCCATCCAGTTGACTGACCAGCTTACAAGGGAGTCCTGCTCTGTAACTGCCGCCAAGTTGTGTTGTATTTCGAGTCCTTGTCACTCTCCCACGCTTCGTACGCTTGGCGTTCCCAAGTCTGAAGGGAGGAGTGAACATTTGGCTTGAATACACACGGCCGCTCCGTTGTCCTGCTGCGGCAACAAACTGTGCTGGTTTCGTCGATTGGGACGTCTTTTTGCTCTACACGACTACGAGGCGTTCCCTGCTCTTCTGAGCCTGCCAGCTGCTGAAACTAACGTGGAGAAGCCTGGGTCTGCTTGCTTCGGGGACCGGTGAGTAGTTTAGCTAGGATCTGGTCGCCCTCCTGCAGTATCCCATTGCTTTTCCTTGCTGTGTAAAAACAGCACCCTTTTGCCGTACTCGCGCTCTGCTTCTGCTCGCTGTGGAGGCTGCGCTTGAGTTGCGGAACATGTTCTCCTTCTGCTGTGCACTAACCCGAACTGCCTGACTTCCTCCGAAGAGCTTCCCCTTTTGCCTGTTGGCACCGGCGTGGCAGGTACTTTGAGCACAAGGCTCCACTCTTCGCAGGGCTCGGACTTCCATCTAGTTAGGTGCCTCTGAAGGCAAACTGAGTCTAAAGCGTTATCGCACTGCCTGTTTTCCTTTCCTTTCAGGTGGACTACATATTTCGTGCGTTAAACGCTTGCGACTGTGTATTTGTATATATATTGTGTTGATATGGTATGTGTTGGTTTAATATTGTGATATTGTGATTTTCTTGCTACGGTCATTATTTTAAAGGCCTTAAAATAAATGTGCATCTATTTTTGATATAACAACTGTTTGGAGTAGTTTGTCAGCGCTCTTGCTTTGTGTGCTCACTGCGGGCTTTCAGTCACCCTCACCCCTCTTGAGACCTAGTCTTGACCGCCGCGATCGCTACCTTGATTGGTCTGGCTCGTCCAGAGGTTACCCTGTTCCAAGTAATTAGGTTGGCCTTCTGAACTTCTGCGCCGCCAGGACAGAGTTCAGAAATCCGTATTAACAGTGTGCTTCTAATGAGCTCTGTCTTAATGCCAGTAAGTCTGAGATCCTTCTCATCGGGACTCCTGCCCCCTCCTTCCCTCCTACTCTCTGGCCACCCTTCTTAGGCCCTCTCCCCCGCTCTTGTGAGGCAAAAAACCTGGGTGTCATCTTCAACTCCTCTCTCTCCTTCTTTCCTCACATCAATGACCTTGTCAAGAAATATCCCTTTGAGCTACACCTCATCAGAGGCATTCTCCATTTCATCAGCTTCCCCTAGAAACTCAATGGGCCTCATTATGACCCTGGCGGTACGGTACCAACGGTCCCGGTAGGTTTACCGGCATCGTTGCTACCTTACGTCCATACTACGAGTTGTGTTTGCGGGTCTCGCTCTGCCCGCCAGTCCCTTATTACCGGCACCTGCCGATGGGCAATTACCAGGTCCACCAAACTCAGCATGGCCCAGTAATTGCCCATTCACGGGTGCCGGTAAAATCACGGCACGGCTGCCGCCGGAGTTGCAATTTTTCCGCACCTATGAATGGGCAAGAACCGGGTCATTCCAAGTTCGGCGGACGTGGTAATTGCCCATTTGCGGGTGCCGGTAACATGGGACTCCCCATCCCCATTCTGCCCCATGGGGCTGAATGGTAATGGGGACGTTGGATGCACCAACACATGCAGAGTTGTGCCGGTGCATCCGACGTGCTGTGCTCGTAGGTGCCGGTGAGCCCCCCAGGAAAAACCTGGCGGGCTGTCAGGCACCCTCGAGCACATCCGGTAGTATGGCGGACCGGGAACTACAGTACCGGCATGCTTACCTGTACCGTAGTTCCCGGACCGCCATGCTCGTAATGAGGCCCAATATCTCCAGAGATCTGGTTCTCCCCAGGCTTGACTACTGTAACATCACTCTCCTTAATCTTCCACTTTCTGCCCTCGGCCCTCTTCAAGTAATCCAGAGGACTGCAAGAGTTATCCTTGGCCTCAAGCACAGGGACCGAATCTCTGCAGCTCTAAAATCTCTCCACTGGCTCCCTGTGGCTGCAACGATCAAATTCAAAACCCGCTGCAACATCCACAAGACTTTCTGGGGCCTGGGAGCTCACTACATCCCACTCGCGCTCTTTAAATACCTCGCTGCTAGAGTTCTTTGAACTTCTAATTCTATCTCCCTGCAAGTTAGATGCTTCTTCAAGCAGAGAGTGGGGGAAGCTATCTTTCTTCGGCAGGAGCCTTCCTCTGGAATGGCCTTCCTACCGCGCTCTGTTTTGAGCTATATCTCCTTAAATTCCAGACGATCCACAAGACCTTCATGTTCTCCTCCTCAGCCCCTCCTGCTAGTTCCACCTGACTATATGTCTGGTTGCCTGTATCCCTCATTACCCTTACTGGGGCCAGGCCCTCCTTCGACCAGTCTCCCCCTCACCCCTTTACCAGCACTTGCCCCTGGGCACCCTTCCCTGACTAGCTTATTGAGTCTGGTGCACACCCCCTCCCTCGCACTAATTGACCCCTAGCCCTTTTTTCTCCCTGAGCACCTGCCCTCCTAGGCCTACCCGTAGCACTTGCTCCTTGTCCCCTCCCCCTCCTCACTTCTCCCTCTTCCCCTCCACCTGCACTTCCTGTTATTGCACTTGCATGAGCCAAAAGTCACAAGCCCTAGTAGGGATGTTACTGTTATTTTCTCCTCTGTCCCCCTACCCCCTCGTCTTGTGGCACATGGAAACACTTTTTGATGAATAGGCACCATACAAATGTGCCATAAATTAAATAAATGCAAATAAAATGTGGTATTGTGACTTATGTTTTGGGTACAGCTCACCACAAGGGATGGAGATATTTCGGGTGGGTGTTTCATTCTGATATTTTGAAAGTTAGTAATATTTTCCTTTTTTGTTAAACATCTGTCCCCAGCAATTGGTGGTTGTGTCATGGTGGGTTTGAACATAAGTATTAGTTGGGGTACTCATAGATGATGAAAAGGTTGTGTGCATGTGAAATATGTCCCCCTTGTGTGTCTTAAATGGAGAAAATGCCAACTGATTCCAATTTCTGAACTTGGAGCTGAGGGATACGAACATTGTCCCATTTCCAAAAACACAGGTTCACATATGTATAGTCTTGGAAAGACTAGTAAGTTTGTTAGAGTGTTTGGTGTGGTAATTGCAGATGTGTACGCTATTTGGGTCGTATTGTCATGTGCAGTAGTGTGTGGCGTTGAGGTATAAATTGGGGCAGAGTTACTAAGGATTTTGGATTCAGAGACAGTGGGCTTCATTACAAGTAGTAGTAAGCTCACTGGCATCCTTATTTCCAGACCGGCAAACTACAAGTCTGCCTGCCGGGGCCGCTGTGCCCGACAGGCCTGACCCTGCCGGGCACAGCGGCCACGGTAGGCATTCTTGTCATGGGAGAACCAGCACCGTTGCTATCGGTGCCGGTGCTCCTGTGTACCCACTCCCATAGAGTTCAATTGGACTCTATGGGAATGGGGATTAACAAATGTACCGGCACCTGACTTCCCGTGCTGGTGTGTCTCTGAACTCAGAGAGGTAAAGTATGTTCCAAAAAATTAAAAAGAGCCTGTTTCAACCACGGCCCGCAGCTGGGGACACAACCACTAACAAACAAAACTCTTTCACAATACTACAGAAAGCAATAAACATGTTAGTAGCACATTGGGGCTCATGTTCATCAGAGCCATAACGTTAATGAAAAGAGTAAAACCCTTGCGTAACCTCATGGCTCATTTTCAAACATTTGTATGGCCGAGAGGAGGGGGATGAAACCAAGATGTGTTTCTATCGCCTCCCTTCCTCTCCGCCACACAAATGCTCCAGCATTTGCACAGGCATAGATTTTCATGCGGGCGCAAAGGCTAGAGAGCCTCAGTATAAAGCAAGCATACCCCATAGAGATCCATTGTAAATGTTGTCTGCCATGCTCAAATGACAGACAGCGTTTACAATTACAAATACTCACTATCCGACATGCTCGCAAGACAGAGAGCGTTTATTTCATTGCGAACAAATGTTCACAAATGAAAATTAAATGTTTTCTGACATGCAAGCATGATGGAGAGCTTTTATTTTTCATTGTGAGGGCTGCTTGCCATGTGAAGATGGCAAGCTGTGCTCACAATGAAAAGTAAACACAGCCTGGCAAGCCAGCGTTTACTGACTTTGCACTGCAGAGTGCAAAGGTGAAGGGCAAAAGACAGTGTACAGGCTTGATCGCAGTGCAAATGTACATTTGGTGTTAGGTCCAGATTACGTTACAATCTCTTTTATACCTGCATTCATGTATCTGCCTGAGAAGTGAAAAAATAAATCCCGTTAACCACCTGCTTACTGTTCGCCCACATAGCAACATTTTATCATACTATTGGAGACAAAAAACAAGAAACCCCATCAACCCCTATTACCTGCTCCTGATATTACATGACTCAAGGAAAAAAGTAAAATAAATACATAACCCAAACCACAGCCATTGTCAAAGGCTACCGTCACACATGGACCTGTCTGGACAAAATAGCAAGCTCGAACTTAGAAACTATAATTCCTTCCCAGGACTGTAAAGCTGAGAAATTTATTAGTGGACACCACTTGTAGCAGATTCTACCACTGAAAATCTCTTTTGTTACCTCTAACACTGCATCTGCAATCTGTTTGTGAGCGCTGGCCCATTCAACTATGTGCCCAAAAGTGATGTTATTTCTGCCCAATACATTTTGCTTCAATGGTTTCAGAACGTTAGGTTGATTCCGTACAATATTAAAATTGCTTGAGCCACCACCACAAGCAGGTCAGAGAGGAGTGTACAGTGGGTCGGTTGGCATAAGGAATCTGACATTTCTCTATTTGTTGTTTATCAAAGTCTGACTGTTTGTATGGTATGTGTGATTCTTAATTAAAACTCAAAGAGTGCAAACACTTTTCTCTGCGTCCTTTTTCAATATTTATAAATAGCTCTCTTTTATTGTGTGTAAAAGCAGATGGAGATGGCTTAGTGAGAGAATTGCTGGATTTCTGTAGCTCTGTTAATCCCACTGACTGTCATAGCTTTGAAGCCAATCATGTCTGTCAGCCTTTCATTCTTTCAATGTTGAGCAATGTAGTAACATGAATTTGGACACCAGTACGTTTTTAATTTACAAGACTATGGGGGTCATTACGAGATTTGCGGTAGAGGGTTAATGGCGCCGGTAGAACTGCCAGCGCCGTTAACCCCCTACCGCTTCATTACGAGGTCTGCTCGTGGGACCCGCTAAGGACGCCTGGTAAATCCAGGCGTCGTTTCCGGGTCCCGCGATCTGTCCAGCATGCAAACAACAGGCCCGTCATTAACAGGCCCATTGTTAGCATGCTCCCCATTCCCATTGAACCCTATGGGGGCTCGAATGAGGATGCACAGGGGGGAGTCATTACGACCCTGGAGGTAGCCATGCCGATATTAACAGCATGGCTACCCCCATTTCGGCTACCAGGTCTGGGTTCCTGGATTGGGGAAATACCGGGTCATTCCGATCTTGGAGGGCCCGGTATTTTCCCATTCCAGGAACCTAGACCCTGTACATCCCCATTCCCATTCGAGCCCCCATAGGGCTCAATGGGAATGGGGAGGATCCAAACAACGGGCCGTTAATGACAGGCCCGTTGTTTGATCCTGGTCTGCTTGCAGGACACGCTAAGGACGCCTGGTAAAAACAGGCTTCCTTAGAGGGTCCCGCGAGGAGACCTTGTAATGAGGCGGTAGCGGGTTAATGGGTCGAGCAGCTCTATCGGCCCCATTAACCTCCTCCCGCCAGGGGTGAAATGAACCCCAGGGTCTGGGTTCCCTGAATAGGGAAATACCGGGCCTTCCAAGGTGGGAATGGCCCTGTATTTCCCCATTCAGGGAACCCGGACCCGGTACCCAGTATGGGGGTAGCCATGCCCCTAAAAGCGCCATGGCTACCTCCATACACTGAATGACCCCCTATGTGATAGAAAATATGATATTAGAAAGTGCTATTTTGATGCCAAGAGAATGATTCCTACCCATTCAACATCATTCGTTTAATGTAATTTATATTGTCAAGTGAGTTGAGCATACAATTGCATAAAATGTTCCTAAACAAAGCATTTCCATCCCTGTTTGAGGGATGGAAATGGAAATGTGGCAGCTGTGGTTTTAAACAGCGGCTGTCACACTTAAAGAAAAATTTACGACGGGGTCAATAATTATCCTGTCATGATTTGTGCCTCCCAAAAGGCACTGGGGATGAGCCTAATTTCAGCGCTTTTAAAAGCACATCCCGTTTGTGAATTCTGGATGTGCTTTTAAATAAATGTCCAGAAATGCCTCTTAATTTGTACAAATTAACAAAGATGGAAAAAGGGCATCTGAATGAGTGCATCTAAGATGTGCTCATTCATATGGCCTTTCTGAATTGAGCTGCTCCATTTTTTGTGCCAATTCTCCTAATTTTTGCTGCAAGAAGTTTAGAGAATCTGGCCCCTGATGTCTTTTCCACATTTGATATATAAACTAAGTACTGCACTGTTTTTTGATGCGTAGAGCAAAACAGTTTTGGTGGTAGAAGTCTAACATTATTATTTGTCAGTGTTCAGACTAACTAAATCCTACATAAATTGGCATGGCAGACAAAGCAATAAAAAGTGACACAATGTGCCTGATTCATAGAAGTTGTGTGCGTCGAATATGAACTGTGCACACTAATTAGAGTGCAAAACTACTTTTGTAGATTCATGGAACGGATTTTGCTTGTCTTTCCATGGCTTTGCGCGGCCCTGTCACGTCATCGCGTGAAGTTGAGTGCTTTGCGTGAGACTCCACGGAAAGTGTGGGACAGGCCTACGCAAGGAAATAAATAGGGGCGGAACATGCATATTCCACATTCCCCATGCAGAATGGGGAAGAACAATGAATAATGTGGGCTTGTTGAGGGACGGGTCACACAAAGAAACCACATGCCCATTCAAGCACAAACATAACCACATTTATGGATTTCACTGCACAACGTCACGTCAGGAAAAGTCACGCGCAAACCTCCTGATCTCACCGCCTCCTGATACTACACGCAAAGTACAATGCGCGTATAATGTGCAAAGGAAACAATGCATATAAGGCACACAATGCACACCATTCCAACGTCAGTCAGCCACAATAAATGCAGGAATACTTGGAGCCATCGTACATTGACACAGAAGGAGGAGGAGGATGCGGCTACACAGATTTTCACAGCACGCACCACACTGTTTGGGATGCCAGATTACCATATGAAAGGTACCGTTTTGCACCCCACGTCATACTAGAGCGGGTCACAGGGTGGGAGGAAACCTTACTGCCCCCACCATCTGCTCACATGCTCTCACCACCCTGGAAAAGGTACTGACAGTGCTCCATTTCATATCCACAGCCTCTCTTCAGTGCACCACTGCCATAGTTGGTGGCATATCTCAGGCCACACAATCTGCTGTCTCCACAAGGTGTTGGCCTTCATAACATTGCGTGTGTGTGTACGATGGCACATACACATGCCATGCACACTGCAGGAAAGGCAGAGAGTGTGCCAGGAGTCCAATGCAATTGCACATTTACCACATGCACTTGAAGCAATTGATTGTACACATGTTGCGCTACGCCCCTCCTGACTGACAGAGCACATTTACTGAAACCAAAAGCATTGGCACTCCATCAATTTTCAGATCATCAGTGATGCAAATGGAGTCATCATACAAGTCAATGCCAATTTTCCCGGAACCACAAATGACAGCTATATTTTTCCACAAGTATTCAGTCTACCGGGCCCTTGCATCGGGAAAATATGGCAACACCTGGCTCCTTGTTGAGTAACAACTGTTGCACACCTGCATGCATGCATGCACATGACACACTGATCAACAGATAATGACAATAAATGCTAATAACCACCATTGACACTTTTGCAGAGGACAGTGCCTACCCACTATCAAGATTCCTGCACATGCCATTCAGGAATCCGGCAACAACAGCTGATGCAAGATACAATGCAGCACATATAGGCACTTATGGCATAGTGAAGTGCACATTCAGGGTGCTTACGTTTCCGCTCTTTTGACTTCTCTGATGGGGTTTAACTATAGGACCCACCAGTAGTATATAAAATCATCCTGGCAGCATGTGTCCTGCACAATGTTGCCAAACGGCAGGCATACCAGTCAATATGCAGGAGGGTCATTGGCCTCAGCCACAGGCACCACCCTTGTCCTCGTTTGGCCAAAGGACACACAGAGAGGTTGCATGCAATCAGCTTGTGCAAACATACTTCTCATGAAAATCAGCCCCTGTGGAGCACACACAGTGAAGGCACATCCCGGGTGCCATTCATTGATAACTTGGGGCCAATCCTACGTGCCCATAGTAAAAGCCTGAGAATGTGTGTCTGGGAGAAGCAAACTGTGCATGGACATAGCCATAAAATCATATGCAACAAACACTGACACAGTCATAGCAACTGTAAACAACAGTGACTATGTTGCAAACACTAAAGCACACAACACAAGCACAGTCAGAAGGCCACCACCAATAGTGCACACAGACCCACAACAATACACAGGAGAACACAAGTAGGAATGCGCTGCACAACATGAAATACACTATTAACACTTGTGTGGACAGCCCTGGCAACCCTATTTGTGACTCACAACAATATACAGCTGGAGTGGCCACCCCATTCCCTCACAACAATTATGCCCACAATACACATCTACACCAAAATAGTCACACAGAATGTGAAAATTAGAGGTTCACTACAAGACAGATTCACATCTCACCTCACACCTTTCCACTTGTTAGCCTGATGCAGCTTCACCATGGAATGAATCCTTTCTCCCCTCATTAGATGAACAAACCAGCCTTCTCTGCTGACGTGTTGTGAACAGGCATCCGGCAGCAAGGTACTCCACCATCTCAGCAAACATCTTCCCATGCAGAATGCCTTGGTATACAAAAACTACAAAATGTGAGAGCAGGTAACACATCCATGCACCCAATTACACTGCAACATGTGACCCCTGAGTGCCATGCAACAAATGCAAGCAAGAACTCTCCAGCCACCCATCACCATGTGTCCCTGCACCCATGCATCAAGACCCGCCCACCCCAAACCAATGTAAGTAAAACGCCCCACACAGTCACACCTTCCCCACCCACAACACTTAAACTGCCTGCTCCCCTGAGTGCCATGCAGTGAAGGACCAGGTACCACTTATACCTTGTTCTGGTGAGGGGACATTATGAACACGCTGATCCGGCTGGAGTCAGAATGACAGTGAGAGGACTGGCAAATAGAGATCACTGAAGAGGTTGGATACACAGGATCCCCTTGGAACCCCTCTGAATGCCACAATGTGGCCTCCCTTGATTAACGTGACATCAGGACAGTGCAGTAAACACTGACAGAGGAGGCGATGATCGAAAGTCCAAGATGATGGAATCCAAGCATCTCATCAATTGCAGCGAAGACAGGATCCGGTAGAAGGCAGCTGGTCAAAGAGGCAGCAGTCATACAAGAAGGCAGGGCACAGAGGCAACTGGCATAAAAGAGACAAGCAGACAGAGAAGGCAATGAGAAACAGAGGTAATGAGACTGCCATACAAAAGGGAGCAGGGAACAGGCATGAGGGAGGGAGGGCAGAGTTCATAGGAACTGGACTGAATGGGAAACAATGTGCTGGGAACAGAAGGGAGCGTTGAGATGCACTAGGAAGCTGTCAACAGGCAGCAACATTTCTGCCAGTGTACCGTGCATGGTACATTTCCCCAATGGCAAACTACAAAACCAGGTCTGGTGTCTGTGGTGAACCTGGCATCCCCCAAATGGCCTAAAATGCTGTAATGGTTGTGGATTTGTCTCGGGACAGTCCCCCTGAAGGGGCAGAAGTACCAAGAGTGGGCTGCCAGCGTGGGTAGACATGCCATGAAAAGCTGAGTGAACGGGATGCCGCGCTGCAGGCAAGAAACATGCAAAAACTGCAAGCAATCACTTGCCAGACTCCCATCACCATGTGTTCCTGCACCCATGCAGCCGGAATAGCAACCCTCAGGATAACTAAACAATAAACACCCTACAGTGACAGCCTACCTCACAGCATTCACCCCACAACTAGTGCCCCCTGATTCCCATGCAAAAACAGCAAGCATAGACTCCATAACCATGAAGCCAGACTTGCTCACCTCAGTTCAAGGCAAAAAATCACCCCATATAGTCTGTAGGGTATTTTGTGGAGATTTGGGGCCTGACGGTATTTTATTACCGCCGAAAAATAACTTAGCAATAATCACTCTTTGTATTCAGATTTGGCCATGTGCAACAATAATACAATGGACATGCATTATTTCAGCACCCAGACCTGCATATTTGGTATACGTGGTTGGTGGTATTTTGGTGAGCATAATTCCCTTGTTTTATTTGTGGCCCCAATGTCCAGAATCCCTTATCTTTGCTTAGATTTTTCGTGTGATCACTAGAGAGACCTCAGACCTGCATTCTAGGAATACCACATTTCCAGTGATAGTGTTGGTGTGCCACCATGGGCGAACTCACTGACTTATTTACGACAGAGATCTATATGTGGTAGTCTTGTGGTAATTTCCACTACCTTATATACGGTAGGGAGCTATGTTCAGAGAGTCTCTCTTCCCGTTGGCTCATGTACCTCCAACAAGCTATGCTACAGTCACTCACAATTATTCATACTGATTCTGACATGCACACATCTGTCTTAAAATGACCATTGCACTGTTTAAAAATCTCCCCACATCATCGGCATTGTAATGGTAAATAGAAAATAAAACACCCGTCTGTTTTCAAATATTTTCTGTATTATAAAAGCTGCATTTAGACACGATCTCATTCTTTACAGAAATAAATAAAATGGTACAGTCAAAGCATTGTCTATGACACACTGCAAAGAGCGTGGCGGAGAACAGAACTCAAATTGCAACATTGGTATTTGATTAAGACACGCACAGGAATCCTACACTGACTGCATATTACCGTACACACTCAGCTCCCACACTTCTCATTACCTTATCTTTTTAGTTGTTCTCTTTGTGAATGTGGCTCTCTTGGATTAACTCCAGCAAAAAGGAACGCTTGCCTTCTCAAGCCGGGGTCATTGCCTGGAATTCTCAGCTTTTTCAGATAGGAATGCCTCAGCCAGTGGAAAGGTTTTTCTTTCAGCTCTCCCCAATCTCGACTGCAGCAGGACACAGGAATCTGCATTCAGTCAGGACCCCACAGCCAGGTCTTCTCCCCAGTAGTGCAGAAAGATGTCTGCCTGTCTTTTTTCCCTGATACTGCCCACTAAAACTTTCCTCTCAGCCCTCTGTATGACGTGTCCCAATGAAATCCATCATCTCTCATCCTCCTACTCTTCAACAATAGCTTCGCTTATACATTTGCAATTGTTGCAAATCTGACTTCCTTCTCCTGCAGTTACTGTGCACAAAAACACGGAGAATCAGGCAGAGAAGAGAAGAGAAAAAAATCTGCACACACATTTAAATGGTTTTCAGAGTATGCCTAATTCTGCAGTGGAGAACACATTTTATTAGTGGGTTATATTAAATAAGGTTTTATTAGTCAGGTTAATGGTTAATAGGTTAGCTGTTAATTTTCAAATGTGTCTCTCGCACCATAGGCATTTCAGGTGAAAAATAGTGTGCATTTTTAAATGAACACGTGTGCTTTTAACTGTAAAAATAGATTTGCATCTTATATGTTAAAATCGTTTTTGACTGAATAGCCTGTCTTTCCTTGTTAATCTGCTAACCCATATAGCAATGCACCGCACCCTTGTGGTGGTGGTGCTGCAAAAAAAATGTTGCTACTTGTGCAGTAGCGCTGTACTCTGTGCTGTTTGCTAAATATCCTTACATATACCCTCCTTTTGTTTTTAGAACTTGGCTATAATCCAAGCCAATTCCTAAAAACAACTTGTTCTTTCTTTTTCTTTTAAAATGCATGTGTATTGGGATATCTTTCTCTTCCTGACGTAGTCAGTAAAATCAGTAACATTTTCATTTTTACTGATAGCACAATCAACCATCCACCCATGATTAGCACCAGGATAGCCAAACCCACTATTGAGCGTTCCCCCCAGGTTCCCCAATTAAATCTTTCCACTTCTATTATGCCCAGATTACTAATTGTAATATTGTTTTTTCGCAAATTCATTTTCATAACATGTCTTTCTTTGTGATTCAATAAATATTCCACATCTGGATCTATTGGAAAAGTATCCCTTTGAAAAAAATCGATATTTTCCACTTGGCTTTCCCAAACATCATTTGTTACATGAAACAATGTTAATCCCCCAATTGACACAATTGCATCCTTTGGAACCTGTAAATAAAAAACATTATATTTTACCTGTTTAACCACGTATGTTCCATGGTTTAAATGTACTACCGTCATGTTCTTTAAACAGGTGCTGACCAACCATTTACCTCTGACCATCTTAGCCTGTGCCATTTCTTCACTCCCCATATTACTAATAATCACTTCACATCCCTCTGATATATTTGGGTCAGATTTCAATCCACAAATAGCATCTGTGGCATCAGGAACAAACGGTTTACCTGGACACATATAATTTTGTTCTTTAAATGTTACACATGTTTCCAGGTTTGGTATTAAATAAACTTCAGGATGCATAGCAAAAATCCGATCTCTAGTCTTTCCAAGTCCACATATAACGGCATTGCATTCCCCATTTCGAATGCAATTTTTACCTGTATAAGGTCAATTTCCCTCCTGGTCAATCTTTCTATCATTTGACGAATGATATCCTGCGAAACAAAATACAAGGGAATATGTCCTTGAATCAATTGTGAAACTGCAGTTTGAACTTCTCTCATATAATTCGTTAATAGTCTATCAACAGGACTCATTATGTTCAATATTTCATTTAAAGTTCTGTCATGCTTAAGTATTACTTTAGTCGCCCGTTGCATCACATCCGCTCGTTCATTTAGAATGATTGCAGTTTCATTTATGAATCTTACTTGTTCATCCAGTCCCCCTCTAATTCCATCTAATGTCTTTTGTATTATTTCTAGGTCAATACTCAGTTGTTGTGCTTTAGTACTCAGTGTTCCTACCGAAATAGAATTGGCTGTTGATATTGTGGTACCTATTATTGCTCCAATTATAGACATTACCATTGATATCGCGAGCATCACCGCACCTCTCTTTCCTCTCTTCTTCTTAATGTCTGCTGAATTCACAAATGTTTTTTCCAATTGCATTAATATATCTCTTATTGACTGCTTAGCGTCCTCTTTTCTTATTTCCAGCCACTCTTTAGTCTGTTCAATCTTAATTCCGGTATTGTTCAAGTGTTTTTCAATCAAAATCTCAGGATTTAACGGTATGTATATATTTTGGAAAATCATCCTTCTATCACTCATGATGAATCCTGGTGCCTCTTCCACCGCGATACCAGATGCTGGTCCAGGTTCAATGACAACCCGTGCTTCTGAATTCTTGAAGATCCCTCCAAATATCATCATCATTAAACATGTCATCGGTATCATCTTCAATGCTGATCGCTTTGTAGCCTTGGTCTTCACCCCTCTTTGGGGCTTTCCCGGAATCCGTCCTCGCGGGCTCCAGGACTCCATCGTCTCCCGTGGCCTCTGGTCCCAGAACCTCCGACCAAATAATGTTAATTTTCTAAATCAAAATAGAAAATAAACAAATTAAGTACATAGCACAATACTAATTTCCACCTTTTGCCAAAAATAAAACATGCTTGGTAAAAATATTTCGTTTATATTTTTTTTCCTGTTTTTTTTTTTTAAATCAAATACAAGTTAAAAGAAAACAAGCATATATAAAACAGCATTCAATATTTAATACACTTTCTCTCTGCACACCAACCACGAGCTTCCGTTATATGTGCATTTATTTATTTATTTATTTATTTATTTATATTATATATTTTTACATATATTACAGTGTTTATGTGCCATCATAACAATCAACTTTTTTTAACTTCTTTGTCACTGCCTCCTGATTACACCCATTTATTTTCTCAAGGGACTCTATCCGTTTCCACATGCTCAAGCTGCCTGATCTCATGTCTGGGATGGCATGGTTTGATTTGATTTACATGGACAAACTGCTCTATTGCTGTTTCACCTTCATTTTTCAAAATATTATACACTACAGGAGAGACTTTATCTATAATTCGAAATGGCCCCTGCCAGGCTGCTAGAAATTTAGAATTTTTCTGTTTACTTTTTCCAAAATGAAACTTGTACACCTGATCCCCTACACTGTATTCCTTTACTGATGTCTTTTTATCATAATATGACTTTGCACTGTCAGCAGCTCTTTCCAGATTTCTCTGCACAAAAGCAAATGCATGTTGCAAATGCCTCCTCAGTTCATCAATATATTCATGAACTGTGGATGCACTCACTAGAGTTTGCTCATGTGTTCTGTATAGTAGGTGTTGTGGTAACACCATTTTCCTACCTGTTAAGACCTCATGGGGGCTAACACCTGTTGCTTTGGCAGGAGTCGACCTGATTGCCATCAAAACCAATGGTAAACGCAAATCCCAGCTGGAACCTGCTTCTGCCACAAATTTCTTTAAAATATCCACAACAGACCTATTGCTTCTTTCAACTGTACCTGAAGACGCCGCCCGATATGCGATATGTAGTTTCCTTTTCACACCTAGTATTTGCCATACCTTGCTCATTAGAGTACTTGTGAAATGACTTCCTCTGTCTGACTCAATTCTTTGCGGCAACCCAAACCTTGAGAACACATGGTTCACCAGCAATGTGGCTGCTGTTTGCGCACTACAATCTGGTGCAGGAATGCACTCAATCCACTTTGACATCAAACATACCACACTCAAAATATAACGGTGTCCCCTGCTCGACCTTTTTAAAGGACCTACATAGTCTATTTGCAAATCTGACCATGGGAGAGTTAGGCCTCTTTTCATCAATGGTGCTCTATGCATTGGTGAAGCAGGTTTAAATTGGGCGCATACTAGACATCCTCTAGTATATAATTCCACATCTTGGGACATATGAGGCCAGTAAGCATAATCTTTTAGTATTTCTAATGTTTTTTGTGAACCTCTATGGCCTGCAGTTATGGCATCATGTGCATGGTGTAGCATTAGTCCTCTGAATGAAAGGGGTACTACCCACTGTATTTGCCCTGTTATGGACTCTCTAATCATGAGCCCATCCTGTAATCTAATTCGTGTTTTGTTCTTTAATAACACCCTCAACTCTTCTTTTCCCATACAATCTTTTTCTGTTACAGGATTTTGTTCAGGATCTATCAAATGATTATAATAGATTCCCAAAATTTGATCATTCTTTTGTGCCTCAATCAAATCTTGGTCTGGCGTGTCATGACTCCACTGCACCACCGGTTGATCTACCTCCTTTGGTGCTTTAGAACGTGTGACTGCATCAATTTGTATTTCACCCATTAAATAATCAATAGGTAGCAATTCTCCCATCACAGCCCCAATCTTAGCCAGATGGTCTGCCTTATCATTTCCCTCCTTATCCTCTCCTGGTGTTTTTAAATGCCCACGAATTTTTCTCCAGTATATTGTTAAATTATTTTCTGACACCAATTTGTCTATGGCTTGTATCATTTTTCCATGTTTAAGTGGCTTTTTGTTGTATGTAACCATGCCTCTTGCTTTCCAACCAGGCAAATACTCCACAAAGCTATTCCGTGCATAGTCAGAATCAGTCACCAGGACAATTTCACTGAACTTTTTATCAACTGCAGTAGCAATTGCTTTATAGATGGCTGCCAATTCCGCCACCTGACTGCTCCTATCTCCAATCCTCATCCCTATACTAGGAACGCCTTCACATTTCAACCAGACATTTCCTATTCCTGCCACTAATTGTTTATTATTGTCATTTTCAATGTGAAAAGCACAACCGTCCACATATACAGTTGGCAAATCCTTGCATGTTTTTTCATCAAAAGCTTTGTGTGGTGATTGTTCAAATTCCTGTAAACTAGCTTCCACATCCATTTCATTTGTTATTTGTTCAGCTGCACAGTCATGTAAGTCAGCTAACCCTTGAGCAATTGGGCTCTTTTTATTTTGTCCATATCTTACTTCTACGGGAAAACCTTGTAATGCCAGCGTCCATGAAGTGATTCTGGATTGCGCTAGATTGCCTGATCTAATTCTTTTACTCTCTAAAAATTGCAAAGGTTGATGATTTGTTTCAATAATCACCTTTTCTCCCTGAACAATGGGGCGAAAATGTTGTAGCGCCCACACAGTGGTTAATAGGGCCTTTTCACATTCATTAAATTTCATTTCAACTTGGGAAAATGCCTTACTTGCATATGCAATGGTTTTGTGATTCAAATCGTGTTTTTGTGATAACACTGCTGACATACAATGTTCAGAAAAGCCTATTTCTATAAAGAAATCCCTGTCCTTTATGGGGTATGCTAAACATGGTGCCTTTACAAGACATTCCTTCAATCTAGCCACTGCATCAGACTGCTCTCTTTCCCATCTCCAGGGAGTATTTAGTTTAAGCAGTTTAGTCAATGGTTGAGTGATTTCTGCATAATTCTCAATGAACTTTCTGTTATAGCCTGTCATCCCTAATAAACTTTTTACTCCTTTCACATTTTTAGGATCTTTTAATCTTTGTATGGCCTCTATTTTCTTCCTTTGTGGATTTAGCCCATGTTCAGTCACTTCATGCCCTAGAAAGTTCACTTTTTTCTTGCACCATTGTGCTTTTTGCAAAGATACTTTGGCGCCTGCTTTCTGCAATTGGCCAAGCACATGTCTTATTTCATCAAAATGACTTTTAAGGTTTTCATTTTTTATCAGGACATCATCCACATAAACTATTGTTCCTCTTTCCGCTGCATCTGGCATGGCCTTTCTCAAAAATATGCCAAATTCACTCCCACTATTGATGTACCCGAACGGAGCTCTAAGCCAGGCATATTGAGTCCTGTCAAATGTAAAGGAAAATAGGTGTTGTATCTCCTCTGCCAATTGCACACACCAATATCCAGATGTGAGATCTAATGTGGTAAATACATTTGAACCATGTATCTGAGCTAGGCCCTGATCAATGAATGGTAGTGGCCATCTAGATACTGGTACTCTTTTATTTAACTCTCTTAAGTCTGCACACAGCCGCCATTGACCATTTGGCTTTAACACACCTAAAATAGGCGTATTGGATGTGCTATGAATGGGCCTAATTATTCCCCGTGATTCCAAATTTTTAATAATCTCTGCCAATGATTCTAAACATGCCAGCGGTAGTCTATACTGGCGTACAAACACTGGATTTCTGCTACAACCTTCTGGTAGTGTGGCCACATGTAAATCAGTTAAACCACAATCATAAGCATCTTTTGCAAATACATCCTTAAACTCCATAAATATTTCCCTCAGGTCGTTTCGATCCCCATCGCTGTCACATGCATCCGCTAAGGAGATCTGCTCTTCTACCATTCTGGAAAATTCTGGAAACTCTTCTGGTAAAGGAATCTCAGCGCTTTCCTCTAACTGTGTGGCTGTGTCTTTTTGTAGAGCTGCCACTTTCAAATATTTTGGCATATCAGCTTCCACTTCAATGGGCTGATTTCCTGTTTCATTTTCATTTAAATTAAATATTATGCAATCCTCTTGATGGCAGCACACTGTCTCATTTGAATCATAAGGATACACAGAATGAATTTTAAATATTCCTTTGGGCTGAGAGTCCAGGTGTTCTGGCAACTCGCCCTTGGCATCTACATATTTTTCAGGAATATTCCCAATCACCATGTTATTTAAATCTGCCGTATAATGTGATTTTTGTATGGCCATTCCTAATGGGGAGTTTTCCTCTAAATGAATATCCTGACAACCTTTATTATTTACCATGATTTTTACAGATCCCTCACCAATGTCTACCAATGGAATGTATTCATAATCCAGGCCTTGCTGTTTTATGGATTCATTCAGGCATACAAATGCATCAGAGCCTTTCATCTGCTGTCCATTTTTGCATTTCAGTGTTATTGCAAACTGTTTTGTAAATGCAGGAACAATAGTATTTTTCCTCATTTGTAATTCGACTGCATAAGGAACTAGTTGTGCACAATGATAAGCCCTTCTTTTGTCTTCAAATTCAGGTGCCGGACCACCTAGGCGTGACCATATTTTTTGATTAAGGAAATCTAACACCATACACATTCTGTGCATGATGTCATTGCCCATGTAAAATTCATTTTGTGCTCCACTCACTATCCATACATTATGGTAAATTATTTTCTGCCCAATGCTAATTTTAAGCATGCATCTGCCTGCAATTCGGTTTTCAAAGTCCGGACTGTCCAACCCAGAAACATATTGGTTTTTAATCCTAAATTTCGGGATTTCTTCCCTCTCCATAATTTTTTGCAACAATTTCTCATTAATGAAACTCCTTTCATGTTCAAGCGCTAAAGTGGCTTTTATTGTTTTAAGATAATCATTTATACCAACGTGAACCCATGGTTGCTCATCTTCCATGTGTATTTCTGCCAGAGTGGTAATGTGTTTTTCTGAATCTGTTTTAGGAACAATATTCTGTTTGCATGTATTCTCTTTTAAGTAAAAACGTAATGTGTGCTCATCTATAGCAGTCTGCCAATCTTTCCTTGGGTCCAAGTATATTTGTACAGGTAGTTTTTCATTGTCGCTCTGATCTTTGTCTTGACACATTAATATAACAGTGACACTAGGTATGCAGCTATTCTGGAGATATACCTCCACAGCATCATTTGTTTTGGCAACGGTGTGACATTCTTTTATATTGCTGTTTTGTGATTTT
This sequence comes from Ambystoma mexicanum, assembly GCF_040938575.1. Lineage (NCBI taxonomy): Eukaryota > Metazoa > Chordata > Amphibia > Caudata > Ambystomatidae > Ambystoma > Ambystoma mexicanum. Next base: position 48,908,208 of record NC_090924.1, on the reverse strand, counting down.
AGTTTCTTAGGCCTCAATGGTTTTTTGGTTAAGGACCACAGCACTCCATTCACCCCATCTATGAGAGGAGACAATCTTTTCAGGCAATCTGTCCCCATCAGAAATGGAATTTCACAAATAGATGTGATCAATACCTCTTGTTTCATTCTGTGCTTTTCTATTTTTATGTCAACCTCAGTTACACCTATGATGGGCACCTCCTCCCCATTAAAGTTATGCACTGGGCCTTGATTTGCCTTCACTGTGATCTGACTCTGTGGAGGCCTCCCTTCATTGATACTCTTTACCAGCTCCTTGGACATAATTGTGGCCTGTGCGCCAGTGTCAATCATAGCGAAGGTGTGGCATTTTTCTTCTACAGTGATGGGTGCATAATATCTGTCCTCAACTTCCTCTAATACACATAAGAAATGTGAATTCTTACTGATTTCAGGGCTCACCTTTCTCAGGTCTTTTTCACTTTTGGCTAAGCACATTGGTAAATGAAAAGACATTTTTCCCTCCTTTTTACCCATTTCTGTGCGAGATATTTTATTCATTTCTCCATGATCAGAAGTTTTTTGGAGTGTGGCCACTGTTCGCCCATCCATCTGGGTAACATCAGAGACCACATTACAACCTTCCAACTGAACATGTGTAACAACATCATTCAGCAATTTGTCATTTTTTAATTCTGTGCATTTGTGATCATGTAGTGTCATATCAGCCCTTGCAGCCTCTTCAAAAATATGTGGCTCAAAGAATTTTTCAGGTGATTGACTTGTACCCTCCTTGTGAGTATTTCCTTTTTCTGTCTGTGTTTGGTTATTGTTTTGATTGCCCAGGGAAGGAGCTATGGCATCCCCACTTACTCCCTGTTCACTGGTATTCCCCATGCATGAGTCATTTTTCTTAAATCTGTTCCTTTGTTCTTTTGGAATTCCTAATGTTTCTTTTTCATTTGTGCAAATCTTTACTGTTTTATTTAGCTCTAAGTTAAACCGTACCTCTTTTTTAGAAGTATTTGCACTTTCTGTCACAATTTCATTTACTGGTACTTTCATTTTTAATCCATTAGGCATCTCAGAGTCGTTATGCAAAATTATATCAGAGCAATCTGTCATTTTGGCACTGCAGTTATCATGAGTACTTAGTCACTTTTCGGAAGCCCCCCGGTCATTGCTATGGCCATCAGCCCCCTCTTTGGAAGGTTGTTTTTGCGCTGTATAGAGCTTTCCTATTTGCTCAGCTAACATTTTCACTTGGGCCTCAAGGCACTGGAACCTTTCCATCTCTCTAGGATCCTCTTTCTGTGGCCTAGGTCGATATTGGTTGTTTTCCCCCTGATTGGATCTATTCTGATACCTCTCAGGTGATTGATACCGGTTGGGATGGTTTCTGAACTCTTGATTCATTTGTGGAGGGGAGCGGGTTGCACCCATCCTTTGATTATAGTCCCCTGGTGGGGAATCATTGTACTGGCGTGGACTGTAGTTCACGTTTTGCCTCATGTCCTGTCTCTCAGATTGTGGGTACTGGCCCCTATGTTGATTTCCATTATCAGTAAATCGATCCACATATCGGGGCCTATCCTGATTACCATATATCATGGTGTTGGGATCAAACCTACTCTGTGTCCCCAATGACTGGTAGGGACCATCATTTCTTTGATCTTGATTTTGTCTCTGGTTATTGTTCATACCTGCCATATCAGGCCGATATCTTACCCGGGGTCTATCCCCTAAATATCTAGGGCTGATGTAGCTCTCTCTATTACTAGGATCATGTGTTTGGAACATTGGTACAGGAAATGGCGATCTTTGTTGATTACCCCTTTGTTCAGGTGTCACATTATTTTTACCTTGGCTTTGAGCAGACTCAAGGGACATTTTGGCTGACCTGATTTCCATTACTGTGGCTGAGGGTTCTTTAGATTTAGGCCTAGTATCTTTCATTTTATCACTTTCTCTACCCTGACAATAGAGTACCTCATATAGCTTGGTGCTTTGATGTACAATCCATTCAAGGGACTTGTCACGGTCAAATTCACGGACCAATTGGGATATGATGTCTTTCTGTAGCCCATAGAAGTATGCGGTTTTAAACTCATTGGAATTTGAGTCAAAATATACATCAAAGCGAGAGAATGCTCTTTTTAAGTCTTGTAAAAATTGGCGAGGGGATGTATTAGGTCCAGCAGTAATAGTGTACGCGACTTTCTTTGCCTCCTGCAATGACTGAAAAGGAGAAAAATGACGCCTAATTTCTTTTTCAAACTCCAGCCATGTCATATTCTGCTGTTCATTTAATCCCCTTATGATGCTGGCCGTCGGGGCATCTAAAGTTAAATGAAAATATTGTCTGTACTGTTCCTTAGGTATCTGGAGTGCTTTAAAAATGTCATGTACCGCTTCTAAGTGATCCTCAATGCAGCATTCACCTCCCTTTTTAAATGGTTTGATCAGGGCTTTAATGGATTTCATTATTTTTATGGGGCTACTTGTTGCAATGCATGGAATTGCACTATTTTGTGATTCAATCCTGTTTTCAGGTGTATGAGATTGGTGGCTGCCCCCAATGGGAGTATCAAATCCCCCAAGGGCGCTGCAACCAAGTTCAGTCACCGGCCCAGTCACTGGGGCACTATCTCTTTGGGCAGAGCTAGAATTCACCTCCACTCCATTGAATGTGGTACCCTGCCGCCTCTCCTGGGACCTGGGAATGCACATTTGCTGTTCTAAGTCCTTACACTTTTTAAGGAGTCTAGTTGCTTCATTCTGCAAATAATTATTTTCATCGCTCATTTTATTAATCGCCTCCTGCATGTCGCACATTTGCATTTGGCATTCATTGAACTCTTTATTTCTTTTGTCTCTTTCTTGAATCATTTTAATCATTTCTTGTTCTGCACTCTGGAGATCACCTTCTTTTTCACAATGTTCTTTTTGTAAAATCTGCATTTCTGAAACAACCTCATCTTTATCCTGCCTAATGTGATCCACTAAGGCTTTTAAGTGTGTCAATTCTTGCTCACTATCTTCAAATTGTTTCTTGCTTTTGGATAACTGAGTATCAAAGTCTCTGCATTTTAATTGCATGTCTTTTTGGCATACATCCAATTCTGCTCTCAACATTTCCTGATTTTTACTTGCCCCATCTAATTCAGTCTTTAACCTGTTAATTAGCTGAGTATCATTCTCTTGCATTCGCAGGGACTTGTTTAAAATAAACCATATTTTGCCGCATAGCCGTATTAAACAGTCTTTCTCTGCACTTTTATCGGCTGCATTCAATAATCTTGTAAGGCAGACCTGAATTATGCTGCCTTCTGCAAAAATATTGTCTAGTTTTTCTTTCTGCACCTCACCCTGAATGCGGTTACTCCATTCTAACGTGCTATTCGAAGACCAATTCCCATGTGCAAATAACTTTGCCTCTAAATATTGCACTAGATCTGAGAATGTGGTTTCCCTTTGTGACATTCTGAAATTCGTTTTTAGTGGCACACTGCTATTATAAAATGGGTTCCCTTTAATGTGCAAATGGCAGTGTGAGACACGCTTGCCACGCCCAGTAGGTACTCTGTGATCACTTTCCGGGCCTGCAACGCACCATAAATATGTAGGGTATTTTGTGGAGATTTGGGGCCTGACGGTATTTTATTACCGCCGAAAAATAACTTAGCAATAATCACTCTTTGTATTCAGATTTGGCCATGTGCAACAATAATACAATGGACATGCATTATTTCAGCACCCAGACCTGCATATTTGGTATACGTGGTTGGTGGTATTTTGGTGAGCATAATTCCCTTGTTTTATTTGTGGCCCCAATGTCCAGAATCCCTTATCTTTGCTTAGATTTTTCGTGTGATCACTAGAGAGACCTCAGACCTGCATTCTAGGAATACCACATTTCCAGTGATAGTGTTGGTGTGCCACCATGGGCGAACTCACTGACTTATTTACGACAGAGATCTATATGTGGTAGTCTTGTGGTAATTTCCACTACCTTATATACGGTAGGGAGCTATGTTCAGAGAGTCTCTCTTCCCGTTGGCTCATGTACCTCCAACAAGCTATGCTACAGTCACTCACAATTATTCATACTGATTCTGACATGCACACATCTGTCTTAAAATGACCATTGCACTGTTTAAAAATCTCCCCACATCATCGGCATTGTAATGGTAAATAGAAAATAAAACACCCGTCTGTTTTCAAATATTTTCTGTATTATAAAAGCTGCATTTAGACACGATCTCATTCTTTACAGAAATAAATAAAATGGTACAGTCAAAGCATTGTCTATGACACACTGCAAAGAGCGTGGCGGAGAACAGAACTCAAATTGCAACATTGGTATTTGATTAAGACACGCACAGGAATCCTACACTGACTGCATATTACCGTACACACTCAGCTCCCACACTTCTCATTACCTTATCTTTTTAGTTGTTCTCTTTGTGAATGTGGCTCTCTTGGATTAACTCCAGCAAAAAGGAACGCTTGCCTTCTCAAGCCGGGGTCATTGCCTGGAATTCTCAGCTTTTTCAGATAGGAATGCCTCAGCCAGTGGAAAGGTTTTTCTTTCAGCTCTCCCCAATCTCGACTGCAGCAGGACACAGGAATCTGCATTCAGTCAGGACCCCACAGCCAGGTCTTCTCCCCAGTAGTGCAGAAAGATGTCTGCCTGTCTTTTTTCCCTGATACTGTCCACTAAAACTTTCCTCTCAGCCCTCTGTATGACGTGTCCCAATGAAATCCATCATCTCTCATCCTCCTACTCTTCAACAATAGCTTCGCTTATACATTTGCAATTGTTGCAAATCTGACTTCCTTCTCCTGCAGTTACTGTGCACAAAAACACGGAGAATCAGGCAGAGAAGAGAAGAGAAAAAAATCTGCACACACATTTAAATGGTTTTCAGAGTATGCCTAATTCTGCAGTGGAGAACACATTTTATTAGTGGGTTATATTAAATAAGGTTTTATTAGTCAGGTTAATGGTTAATAGGTTAGCTGTTAATTTTCAAATGTGTCTCTCGCACCATATGCATTTCAGGTGAAAAATAGTGTGCATTTTTAAATGAACACGTGTGCTTTTAACTGTAAAAATAGATTTGCATCTTATATGTTAAAATCGTTTTTGACTGAATAGCCTGTCTTTCCTTGTTAATCTGCTAACCCATATAGCAATGCACCGCACCCTTGTGGTGGTGGTGCTGCAAAAAAAATTTTGCTACTTGTGCAGTAGCGCTGTACTCTGTGCTGTTTGCTAAATATCCTTACAAAACGATCCAACAAGACAGAAATGAACTGATATTCGTCTTCATCAGGACACACACACAGTGGCCCTCATTACGACCCTTGCGGAAATTGACTGACCGGACCGCAACAGCGTAAATAGCGTTTCCGCCATTGCACGAAGGAGCAAAGTGCGGCTAATTACGACCCATCGGGCACGAGCATTACGCCATGGCGGAATCCGAAAGGCTGCGATGGCGGAAATGACCCCAAAACGGCCCTTACCGCCGCCGTACGCTGCACCAGGTGCAATACCGCCACCCATCTTAGCGGTCACCGTAATGAGCGGGCACCGTAATGAGCGGGCACCGCAAATTACGGGCACCGTAAATATACGGAAACGGAAGTAAAAGCATGTGGCCGGAACGGGAAACAGCACGCCGCACAACTATAAAATCCGAATCCCAACACAACCATTAAAAATCCGACCCTGACACACATCCCAACCCGTTAGCAACCCCAGTTCAAAAAATAAATATGGGAAAGGTAGCCAAGAAAGCGTGTGATCGCAAGCGGCAGGTCCACTTCTCCCGAGAGGAACTGACCGTGCTGACCGAGACCCTGCAGGAAAATGCCGCCGTCGTCTTCTCCAGTCAAATGACCAGGACGGCCCTTGCCAACAAGAAGGCCATATGGGCCCTTGTGGCACAGCGCGTAAGTGCGGTGGGGACAACACCCCGCACGCCACAGCAATGTCGCAAGCGGTGGGACGACCTGCGGATCCGCGTACGCAGCATACTTTCTGCGAACAGGAACATCGCCACAGCTACCGGGGGGGGATCAGAGTCGCCCATCAAGTTGACCCCCTGGGAGGAGATCTGCGCCTCCACCATAGGAATGGAGAGCATAGAGGGAGTCGGAGGGATGGAGAAAGGAGTGCCGACATCCGGAGAATCAGGTAGGTTTGCCAAGAGAAACAATGCGAAATCCACAAACCACGAACATGTGCAGTACCATGTGACCCCATAGTGCAATACATACTTTGCCCTGACAGCGCCCTCTAAAAGTCAGAATGAATAAACAAATTAATCAAGATGCCATAAACAACCCCTACATGTGCAGCATGCACCCCCTAACTGCAGGCAGCCAAATGAATGCATCCTCAATCCACACGAAAATGAGACCACCTCCAAGGCCCAGTCCCATATCAGCCTCATGTACCACCCCAATGCATTTGACACGTTGCCATTCCAAATCCGACAGACCCATAACTAACGCTCGCCCCTCTTTACTCCACCACAGGGTCCGATACCAACGACGAGCTGCAGGACACCCCTACCAGCACGCCTGCAAAGAGGGCCAGGACCAACGTCCCAAGAGCCTCCACCTCAGGTGCAAGGATCAAGACACGGCAGCAGCAGGAATCAAGTGCCAGCACACTGGAGGGGACTGCAACAGGCACCCCAGCAGCCAGCAAGTCCACAACCCCAGCACCACAGGTCCCCCCAAAGAACGTATCTGATGGCACTGCCTCTGGTGGTAGCAGCACCATAGGTGACACAGCTGTCATGCCAGCATGCTCCGACACGGAAAACAGTGCTGGCGACGTAGGTACCATCCATGACCTTTCCCAATCCCCCTGCATGTTCCATCCCCTACACCATGACGAAACCACGCAGGGGCACCCTGAAGACGACGACTGGCCAACCCCCACAAGTCCTGTGCCAAGGCAACATGTGTTGAGCAGCCCCCCTGTCACACCACCGCAAATGTCCATGGCCCAGCAGAGGCAACAGTCCCTCGACCTGCTGATCGAGCAACAGCAGGAAGCGTCCACGCTACTCAAGGACCATGCAAATGAATGCGGGGGTTCCAGGGCAGCCATGGAAACATCCACCGAGACACTCAGGGCACAAATAGAGAAAAGTAGTGAGAGCCTCAGGGGAGAAATGGAGAGAAGCACCGAGAGCCTGAGAGCACAAATGGAGAGAAGCACCGAGAGCCTGAGGGGGGAACTGCATGCGACGTCCAAAGACGTTTGTGCTGAACTTGCTGCTGTGCGCCGTGTGCTCTCGGAGCTCTCACAAACCCTCAGAGACATGCATGGACGCGAGCAGGCAGAGACGTCATCCGTGGCAAGTTCCGTCCAGGGCAGCCCCCAACGCAGATCTGGCAGGAACCTGCGCTCCACGGGCAGGGGTGCCCCTGATACCCGTAGAGGGGGCTTGCAATAGCGTCTACCCACGGGCAGCATGCATATCTGGACACTGGTGTTGGGGGGGGAGGAAGTAGGGTGGAGGGGGTGTGTTGGGCTTCACTGGGTGGCGGGTCCATAGGGTGTATGAATCAAATCACATTAACAATACAGCACTTCATTATCATCCAATGACATGTGTGGACATTGATATTTGCGTACGAGGCCTTCATAGGCGTACAGTCCACTATGTGCCTGTACTACACACACACAGTGCCACAGGTCCCCTTTCCGTGTAATAGGCACCATGCGTGGTTGCTAGAAGCATGCATCTATGATGCTCTGTCGGATTGCACGTGCATCCTGTGCCTCATGGACTCCCTGGCGTCCCTCCACATCCCCACCCTCATCATCATCATCTTCAGGTGCATGCAGTACAGCGTCAGGGGGCATGGGCACATTCCTACGTATGCACATGTTGTGCAGCATGACACATGCCATGACCATCTTAGAAACCCTCTCATGGCTGTACATGAGTGCCCCGCCAGACCTGCTGAGGCTGCGGAAACGAGCCTTCAGTAGGCCGAATGCCTGTTCAATGACCACACGGCTACGTGAGTGGGCATGGTTGTAGTCCTCCTCATGCTGGTTCTGTGGGTTCCGGATTGGTGTAAGGAGCCATCTCTTCAGTGGATACCCGGCATCACCTGTATGGGACGAATAAAGGGTGTCAGTGGAATGATAGTGCTAAGTAGCCCCCCCCCCCTCCTGCAAGGTCATTGACGCATCAAATGGGCCACGATGTCATGCATGGAATGAGACTCACCGAGTAGCCAGGATCTGTGCCCTGCGTGTCGCTCCATGTAGCGTGGTATTCTTGTGTTCCTCAGGACCATAGAATCATGGGTAGATCCTGGAAATCTGGCACAACAATGCGTAAAGATCTTGTTGGAGTCACACACCATTTGCACATTGATTGAATGAAATTGTTTCCGGTTGCGGTACTGGACCTCCATGGCATGTGGGACAACCAATTCAACATGGGTGCAGTCGATGGCACCAATGCAACCCGGGATGCCGCCAAGTGCATGGAATCCCACCTTTGCGTTGGTAATCTCCTGGTACGTGCGTGGTAGTGTGATGTGGTCGTCGGCGTGCTTCAGGAGGGCATCGTGCACTTGGGAGAGTGTCCGTGAGAACAGTGGCTGTGAAATGCCATGCAACTGTCCCACTGTGTGCTGGTAGGTGCCTGTGGCCAGGAAGTGGAGTACAGACACCACCTTCAGTAGGGGTGGGATGGCGGTTGGGCTATCTATCATGCTCACGAGGTCAGCATGTGTCATGTCCACAATGGCGATTATGGTGTCCCGGTCCAAACGGTAGAGGGTGTGGATCTGCTCAGCAGTGAGGTTGAACGGATCAGCTCGGAGGCGTGGGATTGCGGGCCGCCTGCGTGGTGGTAGTGGCAGTGCTTGTGGGCCTTGCTGACCCTGCCTTGCCCTCCTCCTCCTCCTTCTCCTCCTTCTCCCCTGTGCGCCCGGTTGTTGTACCTGTTGTTGTTCGTCGTCTTCTTGTAGTTGTAGCACTTGCAGTGCTATCTGGTGCCCCAGGCCCAACATCGCTAGTCCTGCCGGTAGCATTTTGGAGTGGGAGTGGTTGTGGGAGGGGTTTGGGTCTGCTATATATGTGCTGTCGGCCTGTATGGCCTCCACCTGTGCTGATTGAATGAATCTGTGGCAGATGCAATCCCTTCTGGCCGAGCACGTCCCGCACGTAAGGCTGCATTTGGCCGCATGGCATCTTGGGATTGGAATCATGTATCAAATCCCGATGGCAGTGTGATGTACTTTGACTGATTTTCATGCTATGCTCCCATTGTTACACATGCTATGATTGCAGCCGCTTACATACCTGTGAAGAGTCAGTGGTATGTAGGGCTCGATCGATGGCCGACCCTCATGCAGCACAGTATCGTACTTCACCGACGGGCGTGGCGTCCCATTTGTGATTGCAGCCAGTTAGCATTATGACACACAGCCGCACTACATTGATGTAATTGTGAATGCAAGCGTTCACAGAAGCCTTTTCGACGTAATGTTGCAAGTGAGGAATTCGAAGGCCAGGATTTTTGGTTGCGAAGTAGCGGTGAGGAGACGCCCACAGGTCTGCCTGGAAATGTAACGTTCTATTGTTGAATGTCCTTGGGACAGGGCCCATAACGAGCAAGCAATGAATGACATGAATTGAATGGGATGCGCAATAGCGTAGTGGACGATAAGGCAGGACGTTCCCAAGTCCATCTAGCTTCACGACACTACAGATCCGGCCAGGAGCACAGTGGTTTTTGCAGACTGCATTACGCACAGACGCGATGGAAGTTTCACATATTATGTGAGTGAATGTTCATGCGTTTTCATTGCGGGATGAGGGAATGATGAATGGATGCATGGACAGATGATTCCATTTAGGGTCTGCCATGTACATGTGTTTTTTGATTCAATCCCCTTCCCCTGCGCTATGTGATGCAAGGCTGCCATAGTGGGACTTACGTCTATCTGCCCTTGTCGGATCCTCCCTGTCTCGACGCGCCTTCATACACTTGTGTCTAGGCACGTTACTAATCCCATGTCATGGGTTCTATCTTGACGGACGCATGCACAGTAACCGACGTTGCCAATGGTGTATTAACCTCGATTGGTTTCGTTATGTATCGATACTGATTTAGGGGTGTGTATATTCCTTTGGAGTGGGCTAGCATGCATATGGGTGTGGATTTGGTGTGTTGAATGAAGATAGTGATGCATCATGTGTCATGTAGTGCAATCGGTTAATTTGTGTTTCATTTTGGTGACAGGTATCTCCTGCCCTATTGCAGATGCCATCTGTACGCCACTCCTCCAGATGGTTTTTACTCTCGACACCTGCAGCTTCGGGTGAATCAGTGGAGCAGCATTACGATCTTATGGGACGATCGCCAATGGGCCACATGCCCTTACGCTGTTCTGGTGGCTAGGTGCAACATTTCGGCCTTTCAGCTGGACTAGTGCCTGCCTCATGGGACGGACCTGCGGTTCTTGCCGCTTCCATGTTGCCTTTTGGAACGTTGATGTTGGCCCTGTGTGCCATGATGGTACAGGGCGTCACACAAGTGGAAGCTGGTCAATTATTGCAGATGCAGCCCTCGGTGATGATGGATGTTTTGGTGTTATTTTACAAATTGCTGTGAGGCCTTTGTCATTTGGATGTGCATTTAAATTGTATTCCGATATTTGGCGTGTTGCGTTATTCTTTGCAGGTGATGTGGCGATTTTCGATTTGTGGCGGTATGTATTGCGAGATGATCTGCATTGTGTTCCGCCTTCTGAGTTGAGTTGTGTGGTACAGTACTGGCCGCTTTTGCCTACGTAGCACAGTGTGGTCACGGATAGGGGCTGCCATTGTGACTGTTTACATGATGTGCTGTTCAGGGGCGGGGGATTGGCTTTTGGCCGACTGGTGCCTGTCAGCCAGGTCGATTGATGGTATGATGGGATGTTCAGAATGTGGCTGGTCACAGGTGCCTGTGTTTGCGTGCGTTTGTTGGAGGGGGACTGGGGTCATGTCCATTGGAATAGCTTCTGTATTCATGCCATCTGTGCCCTGCAGCTCCCATCGGCCCCTCTTGGGATGTGCCTGGCTGCTCAGTCACTCTGCCAACTTGTGTGGTACATGCTTCTGCTGATGGTTGGTTTGTTTACTGGCAAGAGTACAGGTCTGGTGCAATCCCCCTCAGGATGCTGTTTTGGATGTTGCCTTGCGCTGGTGGCAAGCGATGGGGGACTACTGTTGTTTTGTGTCATGTGTTCTTGATTTCCATTTTGATGTCTTGTACCTTCACATGCCTGTGCTGCATCAGTACGGCTATGGTGAAATGCCGTACATGGATGCCCACTCACGGGGCGCTTCGAACACCTGCATGCATTTCTACGTTGGCATGCATGGGTGAATTGTAGATTTCACTGGTTGCATGGTGTGAGTACATTGCGCCTGCCAGGAGTTGTGCAATGTGGCCAGGGAGTGGAGTACAGGCACTCAGTGGGCCATTTACGGTTGGTTCACGATGCCGTATTTCTCGCCATGGCGGAATGGTCCATTCCGCCATGCCTGATGGCGTTAGGTACATGTCCGCTAGGGTCGGAATTGCCGTACCGTTGCACCATGGTGGTGTTTGCGGTTTGGCATGGTGCGCGCGCGCGTGCTTAGTGCAGTTAGCGTTGGCGTTCACTACGGTGTCGCTAATGGCTTCGTACTTTGCGGTGACGGGTCATAGTCGCACCGAGCGCTTTTCGATGGCGGTATTGCATTTCCGCCATCGTTTTCCCCTTTCCGCCAGGGTCGTAATGAGGGCCAGTAAGCTGAATTTAAGACAATGGCCCTCATTACGACCCTTGCGGAAATTGACTGACCGGACCGCAACAGCGTAAATAGCGTTTCCGCCATTGCACGAAGGAGCAAAGTGCGGCTAATTACGACCCATCGGGCACGAGCATTACGCCATGGCGGAATCCGAAAGGCTGCGATGGCGGAAATGACCCCAAAACGGCCCTTACCGCCGCCGTACGCTGCACCAGGTGCAATACCGCCACCCATCTTAGCGGTCACCGTAATGAGCGGGCACCGTAATGAGCGGGCACCGCAAATTACGGGCACCGTAAATATACGGAAACGGAAGTAAAAGCATGTGGCCGGAACGGGAAACAGCACGCCGCACAACTATAAAATCCGAATCCCAACACAACCATTAAAAATCCGACCCTGACACACATCCCAACCCGTTAGCAACCCCAGTTCAAAAAATAAATATGGGAAAGGTAGCCAAGAAAGCGTGTGATCGCAAGCGGCAGGTCCACTTCTCCCGAGAGGAACTGACCGTGCTGACCGAGACCCTGCAGGAAAATGCCGCCGTCGTCTTCTCCAGTCAAATGACCAGGACGGCCCTTGCCAACAAGAAGGCCATATGGGCCCTTGTGGCACAGCGCGTAAGTGCGGTGGGGACAACACCCCGCACGCCACAGCAATGTCGCAAGCGGTGGGACGACCTGCGGATCCGCGTACGCAGCATACTTTCTGCGAACAGGAACATCGCCACAGCTACCGGGGGGGGATCAGAGTCGCCCATCAAGTTGACCCCCTGGGAGGAGATCTGCGCCTCCACCATAGGAATGGAGAGCATAGAGGGAGTCGGAGGGATGGAGAAAGGAGTGCCGACATCCGGAGAATCAGGTAGGTTTGCCAAGAGAAACAATGCGAAATCCACAAACCACGAACATGTGCAGTACCATGTGACCCCATAGTGCAATACATACTTTGCCCTGACAGCGCCCTCTAAAAGTCAGAATGAATAAACAAATTAATCAAGATGCCATAAACAACCCCTACATGTGCAGCATGCACCCCCTAACTGCAGGCAGCCAAATGAATGCATCCTCAATCCACACGAAAATGAGACCACCTCCAAGGCCCAGTCCCATATCAGCCTCATGTACCACCCCAATGCATTTGACACGTTGCCATTCCAAATCCGACAGACCCATAACTAACGCTCGCCCCTCTTTACTCCACCACAGGGTCCGATACCAACGACGAGCTGCAGGACACCCCTACCAGCACGCCTGCAAAGAGGGCCAGGACCAACGTCCCAAGAGCCTCCACCTCAGGTGCAAGGATCAAGACACGGCAGCAGCAGGAATCAAGTGCCAGCACACTGGAGGGGACTGCAACAGGCACCCCAGCAGCCAGCAAGTCCACAACCCCAGCACCACAGGTCCCCCCAAAGAACGTATCTGATGGCACTGCCTCTGGTGGTAGCAGCACCATAGGTGACACAGCTGTCATGCCAGCATGCTCCGACACGGAAAACAGTGCTGGCGACGTAGGTACCATCCATGACCTTTCCCAATCCCCCTGCATGTTCCATCCCCTACACCATGACGAAACCACGCAGGGGCACCCTGAAGACGACGACTGGCCAACCCCCACAAGTCCTGTGCCAAGGCAACATGTGTTGAGCAGCCCCCCTGTCACACCACCGCAAATGTCCATGGCCCAGCAGAGGCAACAGTCCCTCGACCTGCTGATCGAGCAACAGCAGGAAGCGTCCACGCTACTCAAGGACCATGCAAATGAATGCGGGGGTTCCAGGGCAGCCATGGAAACATCCACCGAGACACTCAGGGCACAAATAGAGAAAAGTAGTGAGAGCCTCAGGGGAGAAATGGAGAGAAGCACCGAGAGCCTGAGAGCACAAATGGAGAGAAGCACCGAGAGCCTGAGGGGGGAACTGCATGCGACGTCCAAAGACGTTTGTGCTGAACTTGCTGCTGTGCGCCGTGTGCTCTCGGAGCTCTCACAAACCCTCAGAGACATGCATGGACGCGAGCAGGCAGAGACGTCATCCGTGGCAAGTTCCGTCCAGGGCAGCCCCCAACGCAGATCTGGCAGGAACCTGCGCTCCACGGGCAGGGGTGCCCCTGATACCCGTAGAGGGGGCTTGCAATAGCGTCTACCCACGGGCAGCATGCATATCTGGACACTGGTGTTGGGGGGGGAGGAAGTAGGGTGGAGGGGGTGTGTTGGGCTTCACTGGGTGGCGGGTCCATAGGGTGTATGAATCAAATCACATTAACAATACAGCACTTCATTATCATCCAATGACATGTGTGGACATTGATATTTGCGTACGAGGCCTTCATAGGCGTACAGTCCACTATGTGCCTGTACTACACACACACAGTGCCACAGGTCCCCTTTCCGTGTAATAGGCACCATGCGTGGTTGCTAGAAGCATGCATCTATGATGCTCTGTCGGATTGCACGTGCATCCTGTGCCTCATGGACTCCCTGGCGTCCCTCCACATCCCCACCCTCATCATCATCATCTTCAGGTGCATGCAGTACAGCGTCAGGGGGCATGGGCACATTCCTACGTATGCACATGTTGTGCAGCATGACACATGCCATGACCATCTTAGAAACCCTCTCATGGCTGTACATGAGTGCCCCGCCAGACCTGCTGAGGCTGCGGAAACGAGCCTTCAGTAGGCCGAATGCCTGTTCAATGACCACACGGCTACGTGAGTGGGCATGGTTGTAGTCCTCCTCATGCTGGTTCTGTGGGTTCCGGATTGGTGTAAGGAGCCATCTCTTCAGTGGATACCCGGCATCACCTGTATGGGACGAATAAAGGGTGTCAGTGGAATGATAGTGCTAAGTAGCCCCCCCCCCCTCCTGCAAGGTCATTGACGCATCAAATGGGCCACGATGTCATGCATGGAATGAGACTCACCGAGTAGCCAGGATCTGTGCCCTGCGTGTCGCTCCATGTAGCGTGGTATTCTTGTGTTCCTCAGGACCATAGAATCATGGGTAGATCCTGGAAATCTGGCACAACAATGCGTAAAGATCTTGTTGGAGTCACACACCATTTGCACATTGATTGAATGAAATTGTTTCCGGTTGCGGTACTGGACCTCCATGGCATGTGGGACAACCAATTCAACATGGGTGCAGTCGATGGCACCAATGCAACCCGGGATGCCGCCAAGTGCATGGAATCCCACCTTTGCGTTGGTAATCTCCTGGTACGTGCGTGGTAGTGTGATGTGGTCGTCGGCGTGCTTCAGGAGGGCATCGTGCACTTGGGAGAGTGTCCGTGAGAACAGTGGCTGTGAAATGCCATGCAACTGTCCCACTGTGTGCTGGTAGGTGCCTGTGGCCAGGAAGTGGAGTACAGACACCACCTTCAGTAGGGGTGGGATGGCGGTTGGGCTATCTATCATGCTCACGAGGTCAGCATGTGTCATGTCCACAATGGCGATTATGGTGTCCCGGTCCAAACGGTAGAGGGTGTGGATCTGCTCAGCAGTGAGGTTGAACGGATCAGCTCGGAGGCGTGGGATTGCGGGCCGCCTGCGTGGTGGTAGTGGCAGTGCTTGTGGGCCTTGCTGACCCTGCCTTGCCCTCCTCCTCCTCCTTCTCCTCCTTCTCCCCTGTGCGCCCGGTTGTTGTACCTGTTGTTGTTCGTCGTCTTCTTGTAGTTGTAGCACTTGCAGTGCTATCTGGTGCCCCAGGCCCAACATCGCTAGTCCTGCCGGTAGCATTTTGGAGTGGGAGTGGTTGTGGGAGGGGTTTGGGTCTGCTATATATGTGCTGTCGGCCTGTATGGCCTCCACCTGTGCTGATTGAATGAATCTGTGGCAGATGCAATCCCTTCTGGCCGAGCACGTCCCGCACGTAAGGCTGCATTTGGCCGCATGGCATCTTGGGATTGGAATCATGTATCAAATCCCGATGGCAGTGTGATGTACTTTGACTGATTTTCATGCTATGCTCCCATTGTTACACATGCTATGATTGCAGCCGCTTACATACCTGTGAAGAGTCAGTGGTATGTAGGGCTCGATCGATGGCCGACCCTCATGCAGCACAGTATCGTACTTCACCGACGGGCGTGGCGTCCCATTTGTGATTGCAGCCAGTTAGCATTATGACACACAGCCGCACTACATTGATGTAATTGTGAATGCAAGCGTTCACAGAAGCCTTTTCGACGTAATGTTGCAAGTGAGGAATTCGAAGGCCAGGATTTTTGGTTGCGAAGTAGCGGTGAGGAGACGCCCACAGGTCTGCCTGGAAATGTAACGTTCTATTGTTGAATGTCCTTGGGACAGGGCCCATAACGAGCAAGCAATGAATGACATGAATTGAATGGGATGCGCAATAGCGTAGTGGACGATAAGGCAGGACGTTCCCAAGTCCATCTAGCTTCACGACACTACAGATCCGGCCAGGAGCACAGTGGTTTTTGCAGACTGCATTACGCACAGACGCGATGGAAGTTTCACATATTATGTGAGTGAATGTTCATGCGTTTTCATTGCGGGATGAGGGAATGATGAATGGATGCATGGACAGATGATTCCATTTAGGGTCTGCCATGTACATGTGTTTTTTGATTCAATCCCCTTCCCCTGCGCTATGTGATGCAAGGCTGCCATAGTGGGACTTACGTCTATCTGCCCTTGTCGGATCCTCCCTGTCTCGACGCGCCTTCATACACTTGTGTCTAGGCACGTTACTAATCCCATGTCATGGGTTCTATCTTGACGGACGCATGCACAGTAACCGACGTTGCCAATGGTGTATTAACCTCGATTGGTTTCGTTATGTATCGATACTGATTTAGGGGTGTGTATATTCCTTTGGAGTGGGCTAGCATGCATATGGGTGTGGATTTGGTGTGTTGAATGAAGATAGTGATGCATCATGTGTCATGTAGTGCAAT
The DNA here is from genome assembly GCF_040938575.1 of Ambystoma mexicanum. Lineage (NCBI taxonomy): Eukaryota > Metazoa > Chordata > Amphibia > Caudata > Ambystomatidae > Ambystoma > Ambystoma mexicanum. The sequence goes on along the minus strand of NC_090924.1, from coordinate 48,891,467 downwards.
CGGTTAATTTGTGTTTCATTTTGGTGACAGGTATCTCCTGCCCTATTGCAGATGCCATCTGTACGCCACTCCTCCAGATGGTTTTTACTCTCGACACCTGCAGCTTCGGGTGAATCAGTGGAGCAGCATTACGATCTTATGGGACGATCGCCAATGGGCCACATGCCCTTACGCTGTTCTGGTGGCTAGGTGCAACATTTCGGCCTTTCAGCTGGACTAGTGCCTGCCTCATGGGACGGACCTGCGGTTCTTGCCGCTTCCATGTTGCCTTTTGGAACGTTGATGTTGGCCCTGTGTGCCATGATGGTACAGGGCGTCACACAAGTGGAAGCTGGTCAATTATTGCAGATGCAGCCCTCGGTGATGATGGATGTTTTGGTGTTATTTTACAAATTGCTGTGAGGCCTTTGTCATTTGGATGTGCATTTAAATTGTATTCCGATATTTGGCTTGTTGCGTTATTCTTTGCAGGTGATGTGGCGATTTTCGATTTGTGGCGGTATGTATTGCGAGATGATCTGCATTGTGTTCCGCCTTCTGAGTTGAGTTGTGTGGTACAGTACTGGCCGCTTTTGCCTACGTAGCACAGTGTGGTCACGGATAGGGGCTGCCATTGTGACTGTTTACATGATGTGCTGTTCAGGGGCGGGGGATTGGCTTTTGGCCGACTGGTGCCTGTCAGCCAGGTCGATTGATGGTATGATGGGATGTTCAGAATGTGGCTGGTCACAGGTGCCTGTGTTTGCGTGCGTTTGTTGGAGGGGGACTGGGGTCATGTCCATTGGAATAGCTTCTGTATTCATGCCATCTGTGCCCTGCAGCTCCCATCGGCCCCTCTTGGGATGTGCCTGGCTGCTCAGTCACTCTGCCAACTTGTGTGGTACATGCTTCTGCTGATGGTTGGTTTGTTTACTGGCAAGAGTACAGGTCTGGTGCAATCCCCCTCAGGATGCTGTTTTGGATGTTGCCTTGCGCTGGTGGCAAGCGATGGGGGACTACTGTTGTTTTGTGTCATGTGTTCTTGATTTCCATTTTGATGTCTTGTACCTTCACATGCCTGTGCTGCATCAGTACGGCTATGGTGAAATGCCGTACATGGATGCCCACTCACGGGGCGCTTCGAACACCTGCATGCATTTCTACGTTGGCATGCATGGGTGAATTGTAGATTTCACTGGTTGCATGGTGTGAGTACATTGCGCCTGCCAGGAGTTGTGCAATGTGGCCAGGGAGTGGAGTACAGGCACTCAGTGGGCCATTTACGGTTGGTTCACGATGCCGTATTTCTCGCCATGGCGGAATGGTCCATTCCGCCATGCCTGATGGCGTTAGGTACATGTCCGCTAGGGTCGGAATTGCCGTACCGTTGCACCATGGTGGTGTTTGCGGTTTGGCATGGTGCGCGCGCGCGTGCTTAGTGCAGTTAGCGTTGGCGTTCACTACGGTGTCGCTAATGGCTTCGTACTTTGCGGTGACGGGTCATAGTCGCACCGAGCGCTTTTCGATGGCGGTATTGCATTTCCGCCATCGTTTTCCCCTTTCCGCCAGGGTCGTAATGAGGGCCAATGAATGTACATCAGCATATGCAAAAATTAGTTCATATCTAGATTTGCTCATAACTAATTGATGATGAGGTCCACTTGATCACTGTAACAATACAAATGACACAAAACAAACAATTGATTAAAAACCTGACCGAGCCTAGCAGCCCCATGTCACAAAATAAGGTTCGAAGAATTGTTATTATTCCTATAGACAAAAACATCTTATAGAGAGTAACAACTGCAAGGACAAATCACCTTGTTACAATCAGTGGAGGTTAGGAGAAAAGTATCACAGTCCAACCGCCCAGGCAATAAGGCACATATTGAGAAGATCAATCTTCAGAAACATGACAAAGGGACTCCGATTAATAACATCTCTACTTCCCCCAAAGTGGCTAAAAACCTAAAATAAAATTACACAAAGTGCGAAACCAATGGCACACTCTGCATACCTCTATGACTGTTTAACAACGCATTCAACTGCAATGCGAATCCTCATCAAGTGGTGTAGACGATGAGGTGTATCGATGTAAATTTCAAGCCTCTGTTTGTGAAGAAGTCAAAGGGGCAAAAAATGAAAGAGTTGGGATATAAGTAATAATACAGAAAAGGCCCATAAAAGGCTGTCCGTAAAGGCCCAGGTCTAGCATGGGCCATACCACTTAAAAAGACACATTGAACCAAAATGGGCCGTGAGGCCTCTATAGTGTCTACCAAATGTCCAAGCATAAAGCCTATGTAGGCAATCATAGTGTAAGTTTGCCAGAATGAATGATTGATAATGCATAATATCTGGCAAACATATACTCAAAAAGTATTTCATTGGGTAAATCGTCTAGTTTAAACGAAATAAAGAATGCACTGTAACTGAGATAATGTCAGTCGGAAATTATGAACGTGATCTGAAAGCTGCGCCGATTTCCGAAAATCGGAATAGCTCGAATGTAATAGAAAGATGAAAGTTACTTCCCATTTGAACACAATAATGCATGCTTACGGTGATTCTGCCAAAGTGCTTAAGTGGCATATTAAAATGCCCAAATGCAACACCAATAAAACCTGGTGAAAACATACTTGGTTACAGCAGCGAATCGAACAGACCTGGTGGCTAAAAATAGGCTGCGCGCGACTCGTTCAAAGGAGATCTAAGTGTCATGGAGACATCTGGGCTCGCGCTGGACGGGCACGCCAGAAGAAACAACTGATAGATATAAAATAAAAAAGGACTAAAGACAAGACATCCAATTTCTTCACTGGTGTTTACACAAATAAGGGGCTTAAGACGTAAAGCTAGATATTGCATCAGCTGTCTAACCTCGGATTGGGAACTGGAATAACAAAGTTCCCTAAACATGAAAATATGTCGACTGGTGAATGGCAGTACATGACTGCCAGTGGCTTGTCTATATTCGGATGACACCACGTTATCTGTCAAATCATAGATATAGAAAGAGGACTAGGGAGTGGTGATCACCAAGTCATAACTTAGTCCCCATAGATTAAACAGTATAAGAGAAAGGTTATTGCTGAAAGCCAAGACATATAGCAAACAAATTAAGAAAAGATATTGAAATTCTATTACATACTCAAATTAATAAATAAACCAAGACATTATAACTAGACATTACCTAAAAGAAGTCAATTCCTAATGAAAGAAAAATGTCTACAGAAAGGTGGATATACGCCAGAAAGATAGCGTAAAGCTGTTCTATGACACACAATTAAGCCATTTTTCTTGATGGTTAAGGCCAGTCTGGTAGCTAAGAGTATTGTACATCCACCACATATCAGCCCAATCGACCCTTAATGTTGGCTTCCACACCTAGTATGTTGGAGCAGCTTGAGGACCTCATGTTTTTCTGCCATTGTGAGTCCCGGGCCACTGGTGTGGACATGTTCTCTGCCAGGCGTTCCATGACTTCTGCAATACGACTCAACATATCGCCATGCTAGATGGCAGCATGCAACATTAGCTGTTCATGCAATGTCTCTCCAGTATACACATGTCCACCACGTGTGCAGGGCCCACAGAGGTGTGATGCAAGGGACGAGGCCCATTGCTGCTGGGCCCCTGTTGTTGGATGCAGGTCTACCACCCTCCATTGGACATCAGCCCCAGAACCTGACACCAACTCATGGGAGGGAGATCTTGCAGCTGTAACCACCATGAACATGGGGCTCACCATGTGAAACCTTCTTCACCGCTGAAGCTTCAACAGCCCCATCTGATCTGTATGATGGGGCCCTCACCTTCTCCCTCAGCGATTCATCCACTTCTGGTTCTGCATCTGAATCAGCAGAGTCAGAAGAGTCTGAAGAGACAGAAACATAACTAATAATCACCTGTAGCACCCGTGGATTTTTATGGCAAAGGACATCATGGCCTCCACTGGTGGACCAACGTACCAGCTCCTCTTCTTCCGCCTCTGTATCCGATGTATCATCACCTGCACATGGACACAGAACAGCAGGTTGAGTCATGTGTTTCCTGACAAACATTTACATGTACATCAAAGTGCAGACAGACACAAAATGGCTGGACACCCATACATCTGACAATGTCACTTGGTGCACTGTGAGCTCTAAACCACTGATGTGTGGCATTTGCTGACATGCGCCACCCCTCTACCCTCAGTCCTGTCCATGCCATTGGTGGACACATAGATGTACAAAAGTGGCATACACAATGGCTGACGGGCCATGCAACAAGCATTTCATCACACAAACCAGGGACAAGTACTGCACATGGGACATCACAATGATGAAGGCCAGCACATGACATCAGTTAGCTGTCCGAACCTATAGATACTACCAAGATCAAAATATGAAGGACAATACATGATTAAAATGTAGTACTTGATAAACATGTCATGGCAAATCACACATGTAGACTGCTCATCCATTTCTCTCCATTTCAACATATGATGCATGCCTGAAATGTCAAACAGTGATGTCCTTGCCAAAGTGCTCCCATGGATGGATTGAGACATTGCCTACATGCATTCCCTATACCAAAAGGATGGGTGTCTGCTTCATCATGGACATCAGGGAAAAAAAGATGGGAAATTGCAATAGATGATGTCTCACAGAAAGAAAACTATGAATCAATAATTCATGTAAAGGACTCAAAATAGTAGTAAGGAGTGTGATAGGTCAGGAGTCATAATACCCAAGTAATTTCATTATTTCATTGTCATAAATACATAGAGACATAACAAATAATCATTCAATCATTACAAAAGTCATAATGCCACTAAAACCAGAGAAATTTCTCATAAATGTGTAAAAGCGTATTTAAGAAATTTGAAAAAAAGCTCCAAAAAGTGTAATGCACTGAAGTGATATACTTGAGGCAAAAAAATGTTCTTTGGCCTCAATATAGAGCATGTATAATGTTCTCTAATATCACTTATAGTGCTAAACATAAACATTTGAAGTCAACTAGAGATATTCCAGAAAAGAAAGATCAATACAAATCTAATAATTGGCGAATATCCCTTTATACTTAGTTTCAACAACCAAGTAATCTAGTTATGCATCGAAAACTGATGTTCGTCTTCCTCAAGACAAGAAACCTTTTACAAAATGATAATCTGATATTTTCTTAAAGGTTTTTCTTTTCCCTTCATTTCTTTAACACCATCCCCTAGTTAGTGCTTAGAACATATTCTAAAAGAAATTTTAAAAGACAATTAAGACTTGACCACTCACTACTCCTCCTACAATAGCTTGTATCCCTATGTTCAAGAAGGACATCCGGAAGTATGCTGAAGTGTAGGACTGTTGGACTGGACTCCCTGCTCTGCTTGAACTCTATGTGCTTGTGCTAGAACCTGAAGTTGGCTGTCAGTGAGTGAAGTGTACGGCCGTGGAAATGTTGCTGAACGGATTTGCTGTACCCTCTAAACTCTGCCCTGTTCCCCGACCACCAGCGTGCAGCCAGTCCGATATAAGTCTGGTGCACGTGCATCTCGCGCGCGCATCGGAAAGTGTGCTGAAGTCTAGGACTATTGGACTGTACTCCCTGCTCTGCTTGAATTCTGTGTGCTTGCACTAGGACCTGAAGTGGCCCGTCAGTAAGAGGAAGTGTACAGCTGTGGAAACGTTGCTGAACGGATTTGCTGTACTCTCTAAAGTAAATATAGCTGGGACTTGTGGTTGTGGACTTGTGCTGGTGCAGCATGTAGTGTGCCGCTGGTAATTTGCTGCATTCTGATTTTACTCTGCCTTAATTGCAGCTCCACCCTGTTCCCTGCCCACCGTTGTGCATCCAGTCCAATATAACTCTAGTGCAAGTGCATCTTGCGCGCGCATCCGGAAGTGTGCTGAAGTGTAGGACTGTTGGACTGTTTGGCGGGATGGCGATGGTGGTGCGGGTGTCACAACTGAGTAAAATACTTAACTTGCCCTGCAATTGATAAAACAGTTTAAGTGTGTCTATTGGGAGTTGTATTTGTTGTCAAAATTGATGGCATGTTAGTCAACACTAATTAACAAAGTTTGGCCTCTATTTGTGGGAACAAGGTAGGATCCAAACTTATACATGCTCTGATCATGGTGGGCAGCATGAGCAGTGGAAAGAACCTAATAGATACAAACACGCACACAGGGCTGAACATAACCACGCTTATTCAATTGCATGACTACAGTGCGGAGCAAATTTCTCTTATGCTGCAGCCTTCCCTTTTTGGTGAATCGGCGATGGATGCAAATACAGTCCCCTACAGTCAGCAATCCTTAGCAATTGAACCGAATGTCACTGTGAACGATCAAATGTGATTACCTATAGTTAAATCAAAATTAGGGGCATTGTCTGACAAGAGTCATACCCGTCAGTCAACCTATGCAAAAGATGACTTGCCTTTGGGGAAGCCTCTCAACAAACACATTTATTTATATATTTATTACATTCATTATACGCCCAGACCGGGAGGTATCGTGGCGTAGCAAATTTGAGAGATATGGAAAAGTTTAACTGTATTAATGATGTCTCAATCATGGCCCCTACGCTAATAAATGAATGGGAAAAACGTTGTTGGATTTCCCTAGGCCAAACATCACCTGCGGTCTATCTGCCCTCGAAGGTAGAGAAAATCTCGCTACATAATCCACAGGGAGTTACCTTTTCTGAGCCGGGGCTGGGATATGGAAATCAGTTTGATGTAAGGCCAATGCGGCCGTCGACTAGTTCCCCCACCTATCATCATTTGGGTGCAAGTACGGGGGGATTATTCAGCAAAGAGTCAGGGCAATGAATTTTCAGCCCTTGACGATAGCAATCCATATGTTAAAGAAATGATGAACAAGACATCTGAAATGATACACGAAAATACTGAACACCCGCTAAATGAGAATGAGGAAATCACAAAATTTCCTGTAGTAGCCTCACTCTTGTATTTATTAGATAAAGGCCATGAACTAACGCATGTACACTTAAACTCTTTAAAAGACATGATGGTGGGTCTGTCTGGGAAAATATGCAAACTTGAGTGATTCATGGTGGCACACGTTACATGTCAGTCAGAGAAATGGGGTCTGTTGGACTCATGTATTTTGAAAATGTTAAATCCTGTGAAACCTGGGGGGATTGATAAAGGTACCCAAACAGTGGCTGATCAGGAAATGGAAACCGCTGATCACTGCTCATATGCAAATGTGGTGATTGATGGTGAGAAGTCCTCTGTTCCAACCCCAGTGATAATGTCGTCCCCACTATTAGATGCTATTCAGTTGAACTCATCCAAATTAGATGACGTATTTCGATATCTCATAATCCTACAGTCAAGGATATCTGTGGGAGGCGAGATGGGTACTGTGTCAGCTGGAATAGACAAAACCTTGATAGGAAACATTGATACTTCCCCTAACTGTCCGGTTAAAATTATTTAGAGCGCAGCGGCCTTACAAGCTGACTCGCTGGAAAGTGGCATGAGGCAACAGGAATTGGTGGCTAAAAGTGATGAAGGGATGAGTGCTGGTAATGATGATCATGAAGCAAATGATGCCGATACAGTATTTTATCCACGCAAAATGAAACGTGCGCATGCCAAGGCAATGAAAAGAGAAAAAAAGCAAATAAAAAAAAGACCAAGGGTGTCATTCCGACCCTGGAGGTAGCCATGCTGCTATTTGCGGCATGGCTAGCCTCATTCCAGGTACCGGGTCCGGGTTCCTGGAATGGGGAAATATCGGGCCATTCCGACCTTGGAAGGCCCGCTATTTCCCCGTTCCAGGAACCCAGACCCTGTACACCCCCATTCCCATTCGAGCCCCCATAGGGCTCAATGGAAATGGGGAGGATACAAACAATGGGCCCGTAATAACGGGCCAGTTGTTTGCATCCTGGTCTGCTTGTGGGACCTGCTAAGGATGCCTGGTTTTACCAGGCGTCCTTACCGGGTCCTGTGAGCAAACCACGTAATGCGGTGGTAGGGGGTTAACGGGGCCAGCAGCTCTACTGGCACCCTTAAGCCCCTACTGCCAGGCTCGTAATGACCCCCAAAGACATTCTGGAAAACCGGAAGAATAAGAAACAAAAATTTTAAAGTGAAAGCTCACCTGGAAAGTGGGGCGCACAACAAACAATTAAAAAATCCTTCTGATGTATCGGGCAATGACTTGCTAATTGACCACAAACAGCAAGAGGCTTAAGATACAGCTGGTCTGTTCGGCGACTCTTAAATCACCAATTTTAGTGGGTAAGTTCTTTAATTGAGTGAAGTATAGTTCAAGTGGAAAACTTTTCCAATAGATTTTTGCATATTGTCGCAGTTCACCGGATTGACGGTAACCCAAAAGCCGTCAGAAACAGTAATGAGAAAAAAGGAAATCCAGGAATCTGCGCCAAGTTATGTGGTTGCGTTATTGTATTGCCTTGTGGTGCCCATTAAATGATAACACATGTTTCGGCTCTCCTGAGCCTTTTTCAAATCTGGGCTATTATTTTCAACAATGACTGTACATCAAATTTACCATCTGTTAGTCATTTAAATAAATTAATACAACAACAAAAAAATTCACAAAATAGATTAAATTAGATTAATCCCAATGACAACATGAACCATCATTTAGAATGAATGTAGCATGTCAAACATTAAGAAATAATGCAATTTATCAGTATTAATGAACAGCACAATAACCAATTTTTTTAACCAATTTTTTTAAAGACAGAAAGTAAGGGTTGGCATTGGGGAGGAATGTACGGGGTTTGAAAAGAGACATACAAAAATGAGGGGACAATCAAACAGACAGACAAGAAACAAAAAATATAAACAGAGTCTCATTAGTCACTATTCTTCTGCTGCATATTGTTATGCTTATGCTATGTCGCAAATTTTATAACTTACTCTATTCAATGTTAACTCCTATTCACATCTGTTACGAGTGGGCTGAGTTCCTGGGTTTGATCCTATAGTTGCAATCCTAATAAAATGTTGTTACGAAAATGCTCTTATTCTCTATATTGCTGTTGAAAAGGATTTTTTTGATCATACTCCAAATGTGTCACATAGTCTGTATGCTAAAAGTATTAATAGGTGTTGATTAAGAAAAAGATGTTCCACTATCATCATGGTTACTGTGATTCCATATAAGATAGGTAAACCCATTCATTATGTGAGCTTTCCAAAGACCCTCCAATATTGCGGAATTAACAGTATTATAAAGTTAATATCAATGCGTCATTTCTGTTTATACTTCAAATTATTAAATGTTTCCCCCAAACGTAACTATTCCTTCTTATCGTCCAATCATGTCTGAAAATCTACAACTAAGGACTGAAAAACTCTGTATGCACGCTTACCTTGCTGTGTACTAGTAACTCACATTGGCTGCCTTCCGAGGGGAAAGCAGCCGGTGCCATTTTGGGACTATTTGTTGTATCCTAGGCAACGTGGCGATAGGAATACTGACGTGTAATGCCGAGCCGGTCAGATTAAAATATTAAGGAGAAACAAATGTTTGTTTCCCATTGCATACTCCGGATACAAATTAAACAGCATCCTATAAAAAGAAAAGTAATTCCGCTCATTACGTATCTCTGAACTTACACATGAGCCGAGATCTGGCGACTGCATACGCTTTAGCAAGTTGTTATGGCAACTTTGCTTGAACACGCGTCTTAAAGATAAACTCACAAATTACCTATCAATGAATTACCCATTTACCAAATATAGGCACATTGATGTGTCATGCTTTTTTGATACACATATTAGCACGTTGTTGGTTTGTACTTAAACTGATTTCCTTGCAAAGGAACGGAGAATATGCATCAGTACGTTGTTATAGTAACATTGCCAAACACGTGTAGATGCGTTAGCACGCTGCTATAGCAACGTAATTAGAAAGGAGTCACAATGACAAACTCACAGTTATCCTATCTGTGGAATGACGTTTTCACAGATATTGGCACTTTGCTGAGTTGACATTAACTAGCAACAAGTCTTCTCGAAAGCTCAAAAATCCACAAGCAAGATGCTCAAAAGAAAAAGTGTTAAAATGAGTGTAAGTGGTCGTAGATGGCCCTTACTATATTTGCAGTCATAACGCAAATATTATTTGATTTTATTTATAGAAATGATTAATTGATAATGTGACATAGCCTGACTATTAACTACCTTGATGGTATTAACCATTACATATCAATGTTAATAATAATAATAACAACAAATCGTCCGCATTATGCAGAATATATGTATTGCGGAATGCACATTAACCTTACAGGAACAACGCCATTTCATTGTCTATATTAAGGCCTGTCACTGTAGAGTTGAAGTAACAAATCAGTCTGGCCTCCGCTTGGCGTAGTGCTTTGACTCTATCCCTGCCCCTTTTGGACAAGGTGACATGCTGAAGGCCGACAAACTTAATTGAAGTTTTATCATCCATTTGGTGATTTTTTTGCCAATGCCTAGATAATGGTAGGGTTAGGTCTTGGCTTCCAATTTTTGTCAAGTGCTCCCGAATCCTGGTTCTTAACTCCCTTTTAGTGCTGCCTATATACATTTTTTGGCAAGTACAAATGATTCCATAGACAACATACTTTGTTCTACAGTTGATCCTTTGCTTGATCTTAACAGTTTTACCATTGGGACCCAGGAGTTCTTTAGTCTTGTCACTTGCAAATTTGCACATTGTGAAAAAAACACATTTTCTGAAACCTTGCTCATTTGTAGTTAACCATGTTGGTTGCTTCACCTCCTTGATATCTGGTAATAAAGATTGACTGATGAGTGATTTCAGGGTACTCGCTTTCTTTAAAATAATGACTGGTCTGTCACGAACACATTTTTGTAAATGTTCATCCAATTGGAGTAGGTGCCAATGTTTTTGTAAAGATTTTCTGATTTTCTCATGATCTTTATTGAATTGAGTTACAAACACCAATGTCGTTGGTTTCTCTTCTGTTTTTGTCTTTTGAATAAGGGTGTCTAACGGTCATAGATTTTTAGTTTTCTCAAAGGCCTTTTTTATACACTTTTTTGGGTGTCCTCTCTGTTTGAAACGTTTCCTTAAAAGTGTACACTCTTGTTCAAATTTATCATGCTCTTTGCAGTTGCGCCTTGCTTGGATGTATTCTCCAAGAGGAATATTGTGTATCGTTGTGTGCTGATGACAACTGCTGGCATGTAGTATCGAGTTGGCTTCAGTTTTCTTACGGAAAGTCCAAGTTTCCAAATGATCATGTTTAGCATGAATAGTAAGGTCTAAAAATTAATTTGCCTAGCATTATTTTCCCCGGTGAATTCAATGTCAAAAGGATTCTGGTTAAGTCTTTTCGTGAATTCAAGGAAGAGGATTTCAGGACCTTCCCAAATCAGGAAAATATCACCTATGTATCTTATCCATAGTTTCACTCTATTATTGAAGTCTGGATCTTGGTAAACAGTATGTTCTTCAAACATCCCCATAAATATGTTGGCTAGCAGTGGGGCATATTTGGTCCCCATTGCTACCCCTTTTAGTTGTTGATACAGGCTATTGTTGAACATGAACAGATTGGATTCAAGGGTCAGTTGTAACATCTCTTTGAGCATGTCAATTTGTTGAAAATATGAAGCAGAGTCGTTCCTGAAAGTATAATCAACTGAGGCTTTTGCCCATTTATGTTGCATTGATGTATATAATCCTTTAACATCCAAGGTAGACAGTATGAAAGAATCTTGCCATTCAAAGATTTGGATTAGGCAAATTACACGGGAGGAGTCCTGTAGGTATGATTTGACAAGAATAGCTCTTGGTTTTAATATGCCATCCAGATATTGTGATAGGTTTTCAGTAACCCAACCAATACCACTCAAAATTGGGCGACCTTCTGGTATAGGTTCATAGTGTTTATGAATCTTGGGTTGAAAATACATAGTAGGTGTTACTGGGTCTTTAGTTATGTGGTATATCCTTTCTTCATCAGTGATTAAGCCTTTTTTGTGCCATTTGAGTATGGATTCATCAATATAACTTAGAATGTTTTGTCGTGCTGTAGAATTGAGTTTTCTGTAACAGCCAGGTGTTGACAGATGGTTTGAGGCCATACTTAGATAGTATTCTCTATCCATGACCACAATATTTCCCCCTTTATTGGCCTCTTTAATCACTATTGATGTGTCACCCGATAGAGTTTGGGAGAGCCCTTCTTTCACCCCTTGTTAAATTATCATGTTTGTAAGGAGGCCATCTTGTGCCCTGGTTCGTACGTTGTGGAAGATTATATAGTTCTTTCGTAACTACTTTGTAGAAGGTATCTGTTATATTGTCCGTTGATAATTGAGGAATACATTTTGATTTGGTTTTCAATTCTTTGGTGGTTAAGAGGTCTGGTTGAATTCTTAACTCATGTAGTAAGTTACGCATGTCAAAATTCGCATCTTCTGTCAAGGACCGTAATACAAAAGTGTCTTCTATATCTTTGATTGTTAGATCACTGATCAGTGTCGGCACTTCTTTGGCCTGGTAATCGCCAGGGGCTCTAGTAGCAAAGAATTTCTTTTGTTTGAGTTTTCGTATAAACTTGAATAGGTCAATATGCATGTCAATTTCTTCAAGATTTATTGAAGGTGCAAATGACACTCATTTTAACACTTTTTCTTTTGAGCATCCTGATTGTAGATTTTTGAGCTTTCGAGAAGATTTGCTGCTAGTTAATGTCAACTCAGCAATGTGCCAATATCTGTAAAAACGTCATTCCACAGATAGGATAACTGTGAGTTTGTCCTTGTGACTCATTTTTAATTACGTTGCTATGGCAGCGTGCTAACGTGTCTACACGTGTTTGGCAATGTTACTATAACAACGTACTAATGCATATTCTCCGTTCCTTTGCAAGGAATCAGTTTAAGTACAAACCAACAACGTGCTAACATGTGTGTCAGCAAAGCATGCCACAGCAATGTGCCTATATTTGGTAAATGGACAATTCATTGATAGGTAATTTGTGAGTATGTCTTTAAGACGCGTGTTCAAGTAACGTTGCCATAACAACTTGCTAATGCATATGCAGTCGCCAGATCTCGGCTCATGTGTAAGTTAGAGATACGTAATGAGGGAAATTAAATTTCTTTTTATAGGATGCTGTTAAATTTGTGTCAGGAGTATGCAATGGGAAACAAACATTTGCTTCTCCTTAATATTTTAATCTGACAAGCTCGGCGTTACACGTCAGTATTCCTATTGCCACGTTACCTAGGATACAACAAACAAATAGTCCCAAAATGGCCCGGCGGCTTTCCCCTCAAAAGGCAGCCAACGCGAGTTACTAGTACACAGCAAGGTAAGCGTGCATATGGATTTTTTCAGTCCTTAGTTGTAGATTTTCAGACATGATTGGACGTTAAGAAGGAATAGTTACGTTTGGGGGAAACATTTAAAAATTTGAAGTATAAACAGAGATGATGCATTGATATTAACTTTATAATACTGTTAATTCCGCAATATTGGAGGGTTTTTGGAACACTCACATAATGAATGGGTTTACCTATCTTATATGGAATCACAGTAACCAAGATAGACATCTTTTTCTTGATACACACATATTGGTACTTTTAGCATACAGACTATGTGACACATTCGGAGTATAATAAAAAAAATCCTTTTCAACAGCAATGTAGAGAATAACAGCATTTTCGTAACAACATTTTATTGAGATTGCAACTATGGGATCAAACTCAAGAACTCAGCCCACCCTTAACAGATGTAAATAGGAGTTAACCTTGAATAGGGTGAGCTATACAATTTCCGACATAGCATATGCATAACAATATGCAGCAGAGGAACAGTGACTAATGAGACTTCTTTTATATTTTTTGTTTCTTGTCTGTCTGTTTGATTGTCCCATCATTTTTGTGTACCTCTTTTCATACCCCGTACATTCCTCCCCAATGCCAACCCTTACTTTCTGTCTTTAAAAAAAATCGGTTATTGTGCTGTTCATTAATACTGATAAATTGCATTATTTTGTAATGTTTGACATGCTACATTCATTCTAAATGATGGTTCATGTTGTCATTGGGATTAATCTAATTTAATTTATTTTGTGATTTATTTTGTTGTATTTATTTATTTAAATGACTAACAGATGGTAAATTTGATGTACAGTCATTGTTGAAAATAATAGCCCAGATTTGAAAAAGGCTCAGGAGAGCCGAAACACGTGTTATCATTTAATGGGCACCACAAGGCAATAAAATAACGCAACCACATAACTTGGCGCAGAGTCCTGAATTTCCTTTTTTCTCAGAGTTGCTAATTGATCTGACACAATTAAATGAGGAATCCAAAGCGATACTTAACATGGCTATTCCGAATCAACAGCAAGTAGAAAATAACACAAGAGTGATACACAAGGGAAACGAGGTATCCTATCTTGACAGTAGTGACACCCAGGTATCAGGGTTACAGAAGCAAGGTCGCCTATCTGCATTTTACCCCATGGCTGCTAACAAACTAACTGGCATAGCAGCTGGAGGGAATGCGGAGTTGGCGAGATGTAAGGGGGCTTCTACACAGAGAGGGATTAACAATGATGGGCCCGGTCAAATTGGCCGGCCCCGAGTATCTGAGCATTGTTTGCCTTCTGTGAAGGTGACCGACGGAACAAATGTGGGGAATGGTGAACTAACTCAGGTTGTACCAAAATTGTCAACCCTTGGTAGGACGCACACTGTGGATACATCCAGAATAGAGATATCATCTGCCCAGGGAGGAACGCTACCCGGGAATGGCTTGAACCATGAAATCTCTTTGGAGGGTGGAACGGGTAAGATTGAAAGAGAAGAATGTACATTTTCAAGGGATACAAGATACTTCTTGGGGTGGCGTTGTGACCCAAAGATATATGGGCAACAGAGACTGAATAGATCATGTTTGTTTAATGTTTTCAAAGATAGTCCACAGTTGAGAACACTGCACTTAGAAAATATAGACTGGATAAGGTTGGCTAACCACAACAACATTTGTATGATATGTGCACCGCAATCGTTTATCATACTAAAGTTCTTGTGGGATAATAGAGAGGACTTTGAATTGCGGGGTCTTTCACTGGAATTATTTCAGTCCCTTGAGGAGGAGACAGACGAGTTTTAAGATGAACAGATCCCAAACGTTGAGGTGAATCCACCAAATGACTCGAGTACTCAACCAATGGCAACACAGACAGCGGAATTTATAAATCAGATCTCCGCCTTACTGGGAGCAGCCTCAAATATTACATGGTTGGAACCATTGATGACTTCTATCTTAGAAATGTCATCTAAAAACAAGCAATCCTAGCTAGAAGGACTGCTCAAAGATATCATGGAATTGTTGTGGGATGAAAAATATGAAAACTTGGCTCACACATAATGAAACACCAAGGCTTCCGACAATGTTTTTTTTACAGGTTTGTTTTTTAAACATTTAACATAGATTTTGTTTGAACTGTCAATTAAAGATATTGGTCTAAAGGTATTTGGAAGGGCTCTAGTTCTTTTTTCAAAAATCAGTATAATGTCTGACCTGCGCCACAGAATAGAAACTTCCCTTAGTATGCCATTATTTACTAAGGTTACATTGCACTTTTAGAGCCGCTTCAGTAAGAGAAATGCCCAGCACTAGGAATACTATACCACTGTCAGAGGAGTAAGAGGCACTCCTATCATACTCCACTTGTGATAAACTATTTTGATCTTTCAAAACTTTCTGAAAGTAGAAAAAACAATTTGATTCTGATATGACAATTCTGAACCTTCATGCATTCTTGCTCTTCTGCCATTAATAATACTAAGGAAAGCATTTCAATCTTTTTGGTTATTTGCATGTAGCTATTCTGTCCTGATGTTTTGGGTAAACATCCTCTATGTATTTCTGGGACAGTTATACATTGTATAAGTATGGAGGACTTCAGTATTTTACATACTCTTCACGTTTGTGATACTTGAAGGAGCAGGGTTTTGGCAATTCTACTTTCTTGGGCATACAAATGGTTAGATTTAATCTTTATCGATGGCTTAAAGTTTTTTTTTTAAATAACCCAATTACGTAAACAAATAAGTAAAGTCTGTTACAATACTTTTTGGATCTTTAGAATGTATTATACCATGTAGTAGTCTTTGGATCCTATCCCTATACGTTGATGAAAGTAATAAATTAACTTTATTAGACTTAGAGTGGATGGACCTCATACTTTATGCAACTATTACAAATTCCATGCGTTAAGACTTACAGAATTAACCAAACCTTTTGGAGTTAAAATCTGTGTGATAAGTGCGTCATGACTGCTTTCCTCTGTTGGAGAACCACGAAGTCCAGCAATAACACCAATGAGTAATTTTGACCAGAAAACAATCTACTTGGGTTTTAGAAAACAAATTCCTAAATGTGGCTTTAGATGGTATATTTTACCTGAATAAACCATTAGTAAAAATGTGGGAATAGGTGTGCATCAGTAGGTTTATCTGATAACTGACTGTACCCCTCCATTTTCAAGGGAACACCTGTAAATCAGTAATCCTGCATACTTCTTGTTCTAACCATGTGATTTCCATGTTAAGGAAACTAGAAGACCTAGTCCAATTACAAAAACCCTGTTTTATTTTGAAAAGCTCAATAGAACCTATAGAAAAAAGCCCTCAAGCAGAGTGTACAAATAGGCACATGATTGAGAATCTTTTCCCTTACCTTCTATTTTACTTAATATATTTAACAAACACGGTATAACGTTGCCTTTTAAAAGAAATATTAAACACTGCACATCTTCAGAGTCCGGATTTCCTTTACTTAAGGACACATCGAGAGAGCTACACAGTTGGTGAAGCCACCAAAGGGTCAATCGTTTGAGCATTTCGCTCCTGAGTTATGGTATGTTGCATAGTCTTGTCTTTACATATTCCCTATTATCCATGTTTCATGTGGAAAGCAGACCTGGTGTAACCCCATGCATTCCTGACAATCCTGGACCTCCAACGCTACTCTCAGATCAGTCACATTGCTCCATATATCTTAAAAACTGTTTACACAGTTTGATCTTGGACACAGAAGACGCTGTCTAGGGAGCAAGGTTTGGGGCCAAATATGCTCTTAGTCTACTTTGAGCAACATGGTTACTTCAAGGTCGATTAAGATCTGAGATAAAATGGAACAGAACCCATGGCAATATTACTCAAGTGGTGTTACCATAGGCACATCACTATACCTCAAAAAATATTGCGAAGATGTGCTTCACTTCAGTTTGAACTTTAAAAACCTCAACCAATTTGAAACATTTAGTCAAATTTTACACAAGAGTTTCTTAATGAAGGTGACCGTGCCAAAGTGAAAACAGTACTTATCAGTAAAATTTAAGTTTTTATTGTAATGGCTGTACGGTAAGATCCTCAAATGTAAAACTCAACTATAGAGAGTCAAAACATGGTACGAGTAAATTAATTTGTTGGACTTGTTTAATATAAAGTTTCTTTTACATATTAATGGCATTTACAGCAAAATCCCAATTTTAATCTCTTACAGAAATGAAAAAAATATTTTGTTATTTATTATTCCTGAAGGGGGTGTCTAGTATCCTCCTGCTACAACACCTCAGATATATAATAACACATGTAATGACCTACACAGGTGTTACACTGTTTGAGATTAATTTCTGTCTAAAAAATATGTGTTTTTTCAGGGCCTTTGTTAAAGGATACGTATAAAAAAGACTTTTTGTTTCCAATCAATCCAAAAAATATATAAAAATGTATACATTAGCCAATCGATTCAAGGAAACAAAAGTAGAATGGTTTTATTTAGTGTATAGTGTCTTCATGTTTACATTCTTAAACATCTCAATGTCCATAATAATTCTGTATGTTATTTTATAAATACACCCCTCTGAAATTGTCTTTACCTCTTTATCATTTAGTGAATTATTATTCATGCTGCACTTATAATTAAGCCTTGAAATCTTTGGTTAATGAGTATATGAAATGTTATCAAAATATCATGACCTTCATTTCACCACCTCAATAAATATGTAACTGCTGGTTACTTCCATTTCAAATTTTAAAGAGCAGGACATTCCAACTACTTTCACTTAAATGGTGTGAGCTCGTTTTTCAGTTTACCTAAATAGTGGGCCTCATTACGAGTTTGCTGGTCCAGATGCTTACCGGTACCGTTGTATTGGACCGGCAAACTCTGAGTTGTGCTTGCGGGTGCCTTTCATTCCGGAAGGTCTCACCTGTAGCACCGGCACAGTAATGAACCGTGCTGGTGCTACAGGCATCCCCATTCCCATTGAGCCCTATGGTGCTCAATGGGAATGGGGATCACCCAATTCCAGCACCCGTGAAAGGGCAATTACCGGGTCGGGCGGGGCCGGGATACCCCGGTATTTGCCCATTTGTGGGTGGCAGACTTTCTTGCAAGTGTGGAGGTAGTCTTGTGTTCCTTGATCTGTTACATACATGGAAAATAACCATTCAATAACTAAATGAACATTCCCATTTCATGCTGCCGAACAACTGATTAAAATGCACATAAATATTACATGTACACGTTAATATCAATTTTAAACAAAGGCTCAACAGATGTACTTCAAGTGTCACTCATTTTTCTCATTCTACATTATTCATGAATAATAGACTACACCCCTTGCAACGTACATTAGAAAACTAGTAATCCTCAAACTAATGTTTGTTGTTCCTTGATTTCCCATAAGAAAGAATCGAAATCATAGAAGGCAGTGCAGACGGCTATCATGGATTATTTGCAATTACTTTTGAACTTGATCTCCCATTCGCACCGTAAGAACTCATCCTAGCCTATCAGGATGCAGGAGACGGGCTAAATGTGACAGTATTGGCTTGAGTTTTGTGGTGACCTGCGTGTGTGGGTGAATGTTGTATTGCCTCACTTCACTGCCTCCTTCCCTTGCTGGATTTCTCTTGTCTTGGAGGCTGGCTTTGCGGCAGGTAGATTTGGGGGGTGGGGGGTCTGTTACTTGTGGTAATGCTGGAGGCACATTGCTTTCACTCTTTTGCCCTTTGTAAGTGCTTGCTCATCCCTTGGCACCCCCTTGGAGTTCGCCTCGCCAACGTCCACACTTTTAATTTGTCTGCGTGTTGCTTCACTACCTTGGCTCTCTGTGACTCTGCAGAGTACCTGGCTTCTTTGCTCGGACCTCTCAACTTGGGCTAGTGTGTTGTTACCAGCTGACTCATCACGGCACTCTGGGCGTTTTCACCTCGATAAGGCACCACAGTTTGCTTCATATATGAGTTTACTAATAACTGTACATGTCCTTCAGTTTAGCCTCCACTATTGAATGACGAATTGCCAGTTTCAGTATCATACTTAAAGCCACAACATATTGCTACACACATGTCACTGTAATAACCAAGTTACCTTATGATCAAAGGAGGGTAGCTCCTACTAAAGTGGAATCTACTTGCAATGCACTCCTTCTCCTCCAGGACCATCCTTTATGTCTTGTAGCATACTCTTAGGGCTTCATGAAGAGTTTGTCTATGTTTGAAGTGCTAATACCACCAAACTCGATTTACCACCAATGCAGGTGGTAATAAAACATGACCACCTGATTAAAAGTTAGGGTTACTCCCCATTCTGATGTTCCATAGTAATTCTTTGGGGACTGGTGACTTTACCTCTTACAGTAATTCTACCAACGCCAACACCGCCACCAATATCTCAACTCAATGACAGGCTGTATTGGATTTGGGTCCAAACCCCCTTAGTCAGGCATAGCAGTAATACTGTCTGTTTTACTACTGCCGGCAAACTGGTAATGAGTCCCCTAACAGCTCTTCCTCGTGTGTTCCTTTGAAGTTTTAAGCTGCCTGATGTGGCCAGCTTTGATGTGGCCAGCTTTCAGTGTGTGACACTTTGGAAAAGGGTGATTTCAGTTTTATCCTGATGCACTGTTGCTCGGCCCTTCTTCAGAAAATATATTTTTAGGAAGTGTGGTTTAGGTAGGCAGGCGTGCATGTTTCCGTGTTCATCAGAATGTGAATGTTAATTTTCCCCAGGCAGCTTTGACCCAGAGCCATTTACACGGCGACGTAACGATGGAGGAATATCCTTTTAAGCAGCAGGCAATCCTGAAAGTTATTCAGTGGCATTCTTTTATTGTAATGCAGATGTATGATCATTTTCATGGTAATGTTCTCCTAAGAATTCTGCGAATGTGGCAAATCCATTCGCAGCTCAGAGCAGGTAATTGCACAGTTAGGACATCAGACAGGAAGATATTTCAATGTTCAACTGGCACGTATGATAATGCAAACCTCAATCTAACAAGTCTTCATGTGTATGGAGGCCGAGACGCTTATTCTTCTGGGTTGACTCAGCCAACATGTCTCCCTCAGGAACTTCTTTCATGCAATCCATTAATATGCATTATTATTTTTGCCTTCTTGTATTTCCACCTGTGATAGAAGTTCAGAGGCTGCGGCCATGACATGATTTATTTTAAATATTAGGTGCAGGAGACTATCTACATCAGCTGATCCTCAACAATGTATTCTTCTTCTGCACCTTCCATTAGACAACAGCTGGAATTCTGGCACCGTGTAACTGACACCAAAATCAAAGTGTTTGTTACTAATGGTAATCTGTGTTGGGTTTCATTCATATTGAACAAAGAACTTGACACAAAATTCACTGCAAGATGGATTTCTTTACAAGCATGCACAAGTCGACTGTGCTGTGAACATTACTTTTTAAAATGTTATATTGACAAGTGACCCTAAATTAATAGACATTTCTAAATGGCAATGAACCCTACATATTGAGGTTTCAAATGCACATTTTTGTATAGTCAAATTATGATATCTTAACAAAATACAAGTTTCCAGTCCAAGCCATCTGTTTCTTGAAAGAGATTTATTTCTGGTCAGCACTTTGAATTCGTAGAGATAGCGACATTTTAGTTTTCCTTAAAACCAAGGTAAATTAAAACCACTGTACACGGAAAAGGATTTTTTGGACGGGATATGTGAGGAATTGCCATCTTGTAAGGGTATAGAAGCCCTCACTTTTTAGATTTGTATTGATTAATGAAATGATGCAGGTAATTCCATCTCTGAAAGGGAAATCTGTCAATATGATGCCTCTTTCATAAACTCCATGTCAACAGCATAGTGTGCACCTGCGCCCTGCTGCATCAGTAGCCTGATTTGCAGGGCCTGAACTACCAGTAGCACAGAGACAGTTCAGAGGTCACAGGTGCCCACTTGACAGCTGCAGTGACAGCCAATACACAAAAAGATCTGGGAGCCCTTCTACCAAGAACCCACAGCCAAATAACCTGTTCTCTGGGAAGGTTCCCACTAATGAGGCTCTACAACCACGGTTCAGCCCACTGTACCTTTCACAGAAGAGAAATATCTATTAGCATATCAGTCTGGTCCCACCCACTTGGGCAATCCACCACCAAAATGCTAGGCTATTCTCCTCTGAACAAAAGTACCAACAGCAACCCCAGACACATGTTTCAACCTTGTTGGGACATATCAGTGAGGTGGGGATGTGACGCTCTAAACACAGTGAGCAAGGGGTCCAAGTCTAGATTACCCTGGGTAACTTAGCGTGTCTTGGGTTGCTGATGTACTCTTGTTCAGAGGAGAATTGCCTAGCATTTCGGTGCTGGACTGCCCTTGTGGGTGGGACCAAACTGATATGCAAATTAATATGTATTCTTGCATAAGGGTGCAGTGAGCAGACACATGTTTGTCGACCCAACTGAGTGGAAGAAATTCCATAGAACAGGTTTTTTTTATCCATATAAGGATGCTGTCAATTTAATCAATACCGAGTTTAGGGTAAAGTGGCCAGCATCTCTTACATTTACAAAGCCACATCAAATTGCCATCACAAGTGTCAGCCCTGTAGCCCCAGTTCGGCAGTGGAAAGCTTATGCGTAATCTCCAGAGACAGGATGGGCCTTGCCCTACTGGCAGGAATGTAGCCCGGGGGGGATTGTTCTTTTGTAATGGCAGGTAACACTCTTTTCCAGAGACAACCACTCAACAGGAAGCTGGCCTGGGAACAGAAATCAAAGGGCACACCTATTCACAAAGGTTTGACCTCACATGGGGTGCTGCATATTTACAGACCTTTGATCCTATTGAGAGGGGAAGAGGCAGGATTAGTGCAGACAGGAAGACCTCTTTACAGTTGAGAGAGGGTACCACTATCTTGTTTCTCTCTGCCTATGCCTCTCCTTCATGTCCCCTCCACTTCTTCTAGCACAAAGCACTTTGGGTCTGATGTCAGAAGGGCACTTTTCAGTTATTTCAGGTATACAGATTGGCTCCTAATGCCGACTAGCTTTAGTCCAATCACCTGTGGACTTTTACCTTTAAAGAAGGGGTGTCATACCACTCCTTTGAATCCTCTTTTGGACTTTAACACTTGAAGTAGATTTCATTGGACCCTGCTGGGAGAGCAGTCCTCCCTTTGTAAGGTGAAGACAGGTGTTCCAAGGCAGAGGCAAGATCTATCCCCTAACCATCCCCAGGGGCCACTGGGGGTGAACCTGCTGCTGAAGCAAGACCTGCCTCTCTGCCAGCCACAGAAGTACAGAGGACCTCACTGTGTTGAAGGACCCCTACAGCTGTGTGCCAACCTCCCTTGTGTTTGGAAGCCCCATGACAGGGACCCATCTTGTCCCTGAGTCCCTGGAGTGGGACTCACAGCTACCTGAGAAGTGAACTGCTGTTGGAGCAAGACCTGCCTCTCTGCCAGCCACAGGGGAACCCAGTACCTCACAATGTTGAAGGACCCATGCAGTTGTGTGTCAGCCTCCCCTGTGTTTAGGAGCATGAAAAAGGACTAATATTGTCACCGAGCACCTGTATTGGAACTCACAGCACGCTGAGACAACTGATCCAAGTGTTTTCACTGTTGAAATGCTTGGAGCCATGTTTGAAAAACCGTTCAACACATTCAAGCAGCCAGGACCCTCCGTTGCCGTCTTTTGCACTCTCCCAATCTTCAAATTGCTTGTACTGCACAAAAAATTCTGATTCAGCGTTGCCGGACCACCAAGATCTGCAAAAAGGTACTATTGACTGCTAACTGCCCTCATGGTCTATTTCTGGGCCCTACGGACTGGTTAGGTCACTTCTACCCCCTTTCCACCCAAGAACAAACCCTTTTAAAGAACATTGCAGTTTTTGCTTTCCTTACACCCCTGATTCATTACTCAGAGTGCTGCATCTTGCTATCCTCACTTATTCTGTGTCCTCTGGGGTGGGGTGCGTGCAGTGTTTTCTAGTTAGTTATTATTGTACATGGTGTGTTTAATTAAAGTATATATATTTTATAGAACCTTGATTAGACATACCATTATTTTGGACTGTTCCACTTCTCTGTTTGGGTTGTTACTGAAACACATTCTTGAGAGTATGGCCGTTCCTTGGCCCATGTCACCACAAAAGGTGAAATATGTATATCTGTTAACTGTGCCTGTTTTACCTTGATGATTGTGTTGACTCTTTGTTTGTAGAAGTGTGAGGGCTGAGAAGGCACATCAAATGTCTTTGTTTCTTTGGGCAAGAGGATAAGAGAGTTTCCTATCATGCTTTGCAGATAGCCATGTTGAAGACAGGAAAAGGATTCTTGTATTTCATAAATAAAGAAGGCAGTCCTCTGTGATGTTCCCCCCACTTACTGTGGTAAGTTATAGGAGGATGTGAATTTGACGATCTTCCCAGTGGTTACTTCAAGTCTGAGGAAATCCACCAACTACGACTCAAGGTCGCTCTATCTAATGTCAAGCAGTGGGAGACTTACACTGAGTGCTCATTGGGTTCTTGAACCCATGCTTGCTGAATTGGGACTGAAAAGGTGTTTCCAGATTGAAGCTGCATGTTCACTATTCTTGGCATCATCCCGCCTGTTAGAAGCTTAGTGTCTGGAAGCTGGAGAAACAATGTTGGTAGTTGCAGTGGCCCAGACTTCCTAGTCATAAGAGGGGCATTTTGTTCAACTGTAGAGAGGCCTTCAGAGGGAGACTTGCAGAAGAAGTGCAATAAATCTTTACCAAAGCAAGAAAAGCTGCAACAAAGTTGGAAGAAACTGCATTGAGAATAAGAAGGAATAGTGAAGAACTTTGTCATTAGATGTAATTTTCCAAGAAAACTCCCAGAAGAGTGAAGCCTATGAGAAATGATTGTACAACTGCCGTCAGATCAGATTGTTGCTTTGTTTGGAAGATGGGTTTATGCAGGGAAATGGAAGCAATGTCTAAAATTCTGCAAAAGCACACTTAAAACAGAAAATACATTTCAGTTTTACAAATTGAATTATCTACAAAAATAAGGGGGGAGTTTCTGGGATTAGTTTGGATGGGAGTGTGTAGTGTTATGACCAAGATTAAAGAACTGAATTGACCCTCTACTAGGAGATTTAATGCAAAATAAGAAGATGTGAAAGGGCAACAGCCAACTTTATAGAAGACTATAACTGAGGGAGAATGAAGGAAGTTGCCTCATTTTAGTTCCTTTAAAAAAAAATGTAACATTTTCTTTGCCTAAACACTTTATGCACTTGGTGGTGTTTTCATACTTTCCTGATTTATCAACTCACTTTGTAATCTACTATAGTTTGCTCTAAAAATATTGTCCAGACCAATGAAAGTCTGCTAAATGTTAAGATATATTTTTGCACGTAGGGTAGACATAATCAATCAAAACGTTTTTTTTCAATTTTTTCTTTTTCTATCCCCTTTCACAGATAGGAGCCACATTCCTGCTCCCTATGGAGAAACACTTGCTTCAGCGATAGTTAATTTTTCTCTTGACTGCTTTGGTGATGGTAAGCTAAAATATGTTAGAAGGTACGCAAATAACTTCTTGTTTGAAATTATGTGGGTTCCTTGTCCACTTTTGTGTGAATACCCATACTTGAGAATCGCATACTGACATCTGTATTCTGTGTGAAGAGATGGGCAATCCAAGACAGCAGGAACGGAAGGACAGCACACACAGAGAAGACATTCTGGTTGGAGGGAGGCAATGAAATGAAAAACTGTAACCTGTGATGAGCTTATAAATAGGACTAGAAGTGGAAGATTATTCCCACCACATTCACCAGGGCTTTTGTTCCTTCTCTACCAGGCCTGATCTACTGCCCAAACTGTTTCCCACTCTACCACCTTTTAAACAGGGTGCTTGTGACAGCCTTTCCTTTCCTTCTACTCCCTCCCTAAAATCCCTCACTGAGGCGTGTACTGTGCTGTGTCCTGTTTGGTCATTCACATTTACTACTGTGTAGGAGGTCTTCTAGGGTCAAGATATGTCACATATTTTGGTGGGCCCCAGTGGGGTTCTCTCGCCTGATTGGGCCTATCCTTCTATTTCCTGATGCAGACAGATCATGGGTGGCTTCCCTCACTTCCTGCTTTCCTGTTCAGGCACTGCCATCTATGGACTTTGGAGACATACTTAATTTGGACTGCAACACATTATACCCACAATATGCAGTGTTGTGGCCTGTGCCCCCTCACCCTATGCCCCTCTTTGAGGGTTATTTTGGTGAGATATCTGGTTTCTCTTCATCTGAACATCTGCCTCACAGTGTCATTTATCTTTTATGGTTTCCACTCAGCTTCCTAGGTTTTCCTACGTACTGCCTCTCCTCTTCTCTTATGTATAATGTTATGTAATCAATCATCCTCTCAGGAACATTTTTAAATAGTATTTTTTGTCAGAATTAATTCCCTAGGAACTAATCACACTTAATGAAGACAACCACTTGGGAACACTGTGCTGCTTCCATGTTTCTTATTGAGGGCTCTTGTTGAGTGATTTAAAAGTATCACAACTTCTTCAAGCTCATATGTGACTGTCAACAACTTGCAAGATCTTTCCTGCAAAAAATGTCATCAAGAAGACATAACATAGTCAATCAGAGACACATGAATCTCACTTTGACATAGATATTGCTTTTAAATTCATCATCAGATCATACATGACATATAATAATGCCAGACAGCACTGAGGGAAGGTTAAATGTTCTCCAATATTTTCACCCATTGATGATGGTCATGGAACATTCTGAGGCACAGGGACAAAATGGGTTAGGTAGTGGCACAGGTAAGGTAATGAGCAAAGTCCATAGGCTTATCCACAAAGGGAAAGAACATGTGCATATGCATACAAGGGTATACCCTTTACATTAGCACCAATCCTACTTCTAAAATAAGCCAGTCCCTCAGGAAGAACTCTACTGCCCCTGCATCCAGCTGTTGCTAGGTCACGCTGATGTTCCACCTGTCTAATAGGGATACCCGTAGAGAAACATTCCTACCATTAAACTCAACTAAAGAATTATATACTAAAAAAAAAAACTTGTTGTACTAAAACAACAGCGGAGTAGCACTCCAACTGTTAAAAGGATACAGTCAGGAAGGGGTACTTAATCAACTTTTATTCTGCCTATTTCCTGGGAGTGTATCACATAATATATTAAAAAATACCACTTGGCTGTGCCACCAACATTGCAGCACGGCTTATGGTTTTTCAATTCTTAACAAAGTATACCACTTATTTCAAAAGGATATCTGTGAAATGGTCGGTTGACAGGTTTCGAAGATCAAATAATTTGGTGTCACCTTCTTCAGGACCTAAAACAGAGATTGACTCCATGTCTTCTCCATATTTTCTTGGAGTTGTGTAGGAAATTATTAGCTGCCATCCCCTACTGTCAATTGACTTGCAAGGGACCAATAAACATAAAGGGGGCATGCTTTCAACCCAACTGGTTCAGATACTCATAGTACCATTTTAAAATATCAAATACCTATCACGAAAACACTTGCAGACAGAACACAGTCTTGAGCATTTTAGTGGGTTTTGCCACCTACCCACTATTAATAAGCATGGTTTGCAGGTCCTAGGGCTAATCACTATCCTAAGTGTCATAAGAGGCCTGTGATTCTCAGAGGGACTGTAGATCTACCAGTATCCTATAGTGTCAATACATATCATTATAATATTATGTGCAATTGATCTAAAAGTTATTATTATACATGTTGTCTCCTGCCAATCTTCCAAGTCTAGCAACATGCACACCTGTCCGGTGCTTTAAGATACCTAATCCCTGTGTTAGATAAAGCTCTGGCTGGTGAAGTATTGCCCAAAAACCCTTAGCCCGAAAGTAGCAAAAAAATGCTTTCTAGTCCGATTAGTTGTTTTACTAAAAACACATGCTATTCATGGTCCTCAGACCCCTTGTCACATCGATTATCCATTATTCCTTACATTTAGTTCAAGCTTACCAGAAGCAGCCGTGTCGGGTCATTGTGTTTCTGCCAGCAAGACAGCATATTTTACCTTCAGACAAAATACTATCCTCCTTGCTGTGTCCAGCATTTCACCAGTCAGTCAGATGTCAGGCAAGCTTATATCTTGCACTGTATTCAGTGGTGTGCGTGGGCGTCATAGGCATGCTGGGTGGCAGCATAACAACTCTGCTCTGTGGCACTCTGGCACCATCTTGGTATTGGTCTATATATGGATAAACCCAAGAGCCAGTCAATTTAATAGGTCCCGTTCTGAAGATTAGAACCACTCAAGCAATAGCTAAGATGATGACCAAAGACCAGGAACATCAGTGGGTAGAGAGTATAACGGCTATCACGACTTCCAGGTCTGTTTTGAGGACCAGAGACCAATGGAAATGGGCGATCAACCTCACCAGCCTTTTTTATGCCAACGAGACAGAGGAAGAGGGAGAGGATGGTGGCAAGAAGATTCACTGAGGATCACTCGCAGCCGAGGCAGAGGGATGATCTACCAGAAGAACAACTAGTAGCAAATCTATCAGCAGAGACACTATCAAATTCAGAAATGCAGGTCTTACAAAAGGACTATCTTTTTTTCCTACTGCTAGATATGATCCGCTTCAGACCAGAATAGAAATCTCCCAGCTCATTAGAAAAATCAGAGTGAAGCAATTCTTTGCTGAACAGGAGGACTGATGTGAAGGTGATACAACAGTACCTCATGTGACATTACAGTTTTACCTGCGTCCCCCATCCATTATTCCAAAATCGCTGACCTTTAAGCAGGCTATTGAAAATAAATTGGTTGAATTGGAAGAAGCAATTCTGTTCTTACACAATAACTGCACCAAGGAGGAACAAACTGCTTTGGCTTAGTTACAGACCAACCCTAACATCATTATTAAGCCAGCTGGTAAGGGCTGGAAAATTGTGGTTATGGACCAGACTGACTACCATGAAATGGTTATACGTCTACTGTCTGATGAATCGAGCTATAGGAGGAGAGTGTTGGATCCTACTGAAGACCTGAGGTCACTAATAGGCCCTATCATTGAAGAGGTAGAACTGGAAGGTTATATAAGCAGTAAGGAGGCTGTATTTTTGACACCCCAATATCCCAGACTACATAAGTTCTGCGCACTACCTAAAATACACAAAGGTGTCATACCAACACTGGGATGTCCCATAGTGTTGGGTATTCAGAAAACCCACAGAACCGTAATTCAGTGCTGCAATATAGGATTTATCATCCTCAAGCCCCACGAGACAACCTCCTATTTGGCCAATTTTGTGCTATAGATCCACCTGTTCGGAGGTGAGTGAGTATAAAAAGCAAGCCCAAGGACACACAGATCAGCTTGTGCAAAGTTGATATCTCAGTAAATTGGCTAAAAGAGCCGCCAAAATGGCCAAGAGCATACTGAGGGATACCACTATGGAGCAAAGATCAAAGGAGTGAAAACAGCAGTCCTTTGCTACTCAGTAATGTGTGGAAGAATAAATAAAGAGATTTTGCGCCTATAGTTGATTTTGAACACTGGCAAGTCTGTGAT
The DNA here is from genome assembly GCF_040938575.1 of Ambystoma mexicanum. NCBI lineage: Eukaryota > Metazoa > Chordata > Amphibia > Caudata > Ambystomatidae > Ambystoma > Ambystoma mexicanum. The sequence goes on along the minus strand of NC_090924.1, from coordinate 48,862,617 downwards.
AGCGAAACCCTGTTTCGCCATTAAGCAAAGACAAAACATTAGAGACAGGCTGGTACACAAAGCAGGCTTGGAACACCCTCAGTCGTCGACACAAGGAGAATTTTGGCGTGCGAGGGGGTTGACTGATCATGCCCTGTGCAGATCATGTGCATCTTGCCCACAAACCAATCGCTCAAAAACACTCAACATTGGATGGAAAAGCCCTGGGATTCAAAAATATTTGACTAATTGCAACTCGGCAGGGCTCACTTACGTAATCACATACCCATGCCAGTTGCTGTTTGTGGGTTTGACAATAAGGCCTATAAAGAAGAGGATTTTGGAACATAAATCCTGTATCAGGACGAATAAAATATCTGCCCCGCTTACTAGAAATTCTTTAGTGGCCAAACACATGGCAGATTCACTGGAGTGGACCATTCTGGAAAAACCTTGTGGCCCTACGAGAGGAGGCAATATTCCAGCAATATTGTTAAAACAAGAATATTGCTGGATTTTCCATTTAAAGACTGACATGCATGGGCTAAATGAGAATATACAGTGGCATGATTTAGCCACGTTGGGCAGGTGAAGTCCAACAACAATCAGTAGCTGAAGAATAGCTACAGGCTCTACAGATAAGGAGGTTTGTGAGCAGGGATTCATATTCAATGGGTGGCCTTATATCTGGCTGTAACATGGGGCAATATCATCCACAATATATAATGACATTAAGGAGGGGAAATATTGCATGAAGCAACAACTCCATGTGCCGAGAAAACCAACAGACATACAACTTGTTTAAAAAATTGAATCTGCTAGCGTAGTTCTGTGCACAAGTGTTGCCTAGCCGTATTGCCCCTGTGCACAATGCGGCATAGGCATACACCCCTTTTCCCAGATGGCACCAAGGAATGCCTAAAGAACAACAGGAATGCCACTGTTACCAGTGAAGCCTCATTGGGCTAATGTACATTTGGAAATGTTGCACAATTGAAATGTGCTAGAGAGCATTGGAGGCACATACATTTCATATGGTTGTGTCTAGAGTACACCAGGACATTAGGAAATAGGATCACACGCAGTGACAATTGACCAATGAAAAACGAGTCTGGATAATAGAAGGTGAGATAATTGAGAATTATCTGTTTTGTAAATCCTCTGGCTTATGGTGCACATTTAAACAATATGGGAATGTGGTCTCTTTACCACTGAACACACCAGTTTATCCATATATAGAACAATACCAAGATGGTTCCAGAATGCTACAAAGCAGAGCTGTTATTCCACTGCTCAGCACGTCCGTGACACCCAAGTGCACAACCAGAAGCAGCGCGAGATATCAGCTCGCTTGACTACCGTTTGACTAGTGTGTCACTGAACATGGCTAGGAGGATGGGGTTTTGTCTCCCGCAAGCAGGTCACTGAAGATAAGATATGTTTGGGCCTCATTACGACCCTGGCGGTAATCGCCCGTCATTACCGCCATGGCGTAATGAGCGTTTACGCCGTGGGACGATGGCGTAAAGAGCGCCACATCACGACCCATCGCGCACGAGCATTACGCCATGGCGGTAATGCAATTAACGCCATGGCGGAAAAGGCCCCTACCGGCATCGCTAAGCGAGCAAGGTGCCCTTCCGCCAGCGTAAGTAGCGGCCACCGTAATTTACGGCCACCGTAATTAGCGGCGGCCGTAAAAGGCCAAACCGGAAATAGCGTCATCGCGCCGGAACGGGAAGCAGCCCGTCGGCCATCTTTAAAAACACAATCCATCGCCATCCTACCAAACAACACCAGACCCAACCCTGACACCTGTCCCAACCAAACACCCACCCATCCAAGTTCCCGAAAATGCCAAAATCCGTGAAAAAGGCATGTGACCGCCAGCGCCAGGAGCGATTCAGCCGGGAGGAACTCTGCATGCTAGCGGAGACCCTGCAGGACAACGCAGGTGTTGTTTTCTCCCCTGAAATGACCAGGACAGCAATCGGGAAGAAGAAGGCCATCTGGGCCCTGGTGGCTGAGCGCGTCAGCGCGGTGGGGACCGTACCCCGCACCCCACAGCAGTGCCGGAAGCGCTGGGATGACCTGCGCATACGGGTCAGAGCCGTCATCTCGGCAAACCGCAACCTTGCCCAGGGAACCGGTGGAGGGTCGGAATCCCCCCTGAAACTCCAACCGTGGGAGGAGATCTGTGCTACCACCATCGGCATGGAATCCATCGAAGGCGTTGGAGGGATGGAAAGGGGAGCCCCGACATCAGGCGATGAAGGTAGGTGCCTCATACAAGACATGCCATAGTCACAGCAGTCCAATCATGTGTAGCACAAGGTTGCCCTAGAGTGTAAATGCAACACAAATCAATACTGCCCATAGCCACATGCGAGCACCACCCTGCATACACTGCTGGCACCCGCATACCTGCATCCACATACCACACTAAAAGGAGACAACCTGCATGGCACTGCCTGAAATCTGCCTCATCCACTGGCCAAAATAATGTCAACCATTGTCATTCAAAAGTCCGTAGACCCATCAATAACGCCCTCCCACCTTTGCTCCACCACAGGCACAGAATCACACCCAGAGGACCAGGACACCCCTGCGCCGAAGAGAGCGAAGTCCAACAACAACCTCCCTGCACCCTCAACCTCAGCTGCAGTGAGGCAGACCCCACGACAAGCAGGTCCCACTGCAGGCATACCGGAGGTCCCACCGGCAAGCACCCCTGTTGGCAGCAGGCCAGCAGCAGCTGCTCCACCTCCACCGACATTGCCTGCCACAGAAGGCAGGGGGTCAGCGGCCAGCAGCAACATCGGGGAGACAGCTGCAACAGCTGCATGTTCTGACTCGGACATGGAGCAGGAGGTCAGAAGCCCCACTGACCAACTACATTCCCCCTGTTTCTCAGACGCCAGCCCCCATGAGGGCGACACACAGGGGCACACTGAGGCAGAGGAGTGGCCTTCCACCCCATGCCCTGTCCACACTCCACAGGAGGGGACCAGCCCCTCCATCACTCCACCTGCACTGGCCATGGGCCAGCACGGCCAGCCGTCCCTCGAGGACATCACTCAACGGCAGCATCAACTGTCCGCAATGCTGGATGAGCATGCCGCGGAATGTGTGGGGGCTAGGTCTAGGGCGGTAGTGGCGCAGAGCGCTGCCACCCTGAGGGATGCCATGCAGGCCATGTCCAGGGACATCTGTGCCGAACTTGCGGGCTTGCGTCGTGCGGTCACTGACCTCACCCACACAGTACAGGAGCTGCATGCACAGGGGCAGCCAGGGACATCCTCCACTGCCAGTTCTGCGCAGAGCAGCCCTGTGCGCCGTTCCGGACGCAACCTGCGCTCCACAGCCAGGGGTGCCCCGGGGGCCGGGAGAGGGGGCTTGTGACGGCCTGTGGACACTGTCACAGGCATCTGTTGACAGCTACATGGGGTGTGTTGGGGTGTGCAGGGGGGAGGTGGGAGGTGGGAGGGGGTGTGTTGGGGTGTGCAGGGGGGAGGTGGGAGGTGGGAGGGGGTGTGTTGGGGTGTGCAGGGGGGAGGTGGGAGGTGGGAGGGGGTGTGTTGGGGTGTGCAGGGGGGAGGTGGGAGGTGGGAGGGGGTGTGTTGGGGTGTGCAGGGGGGAGGTGGGAGGTGGGAGGGGGTGTGTTGGGGTGTGCAGGGGGGAGGTGGGAGGTGGGAGGGGGTGTGTTGGGGTGTGCAGGGGGGAGGTGGGAGGGGGTGTGACACGACAGTTCATAGTTCCAATACACTTTTTTCTTTCAAAAAAAGAAATGTGTGGACATTTTCATTGCGTATGTGTGCTTTATTGGTGTACAGTCCACAGTGTGCATGTCCCAGAGACACACAGTGCCCCAAGTGCAGTCTCCATGCGATAAACACCAGCCGTGTGTGCTAGAAGCAGTGGTCGATGATACTTTGGCGCATGGCACGCCCCTCCTGTGCATCGCCTCCTCCATGTGGTGGCGCCCCATCTGCACCCTCCTCATCCTCATCGTCAGGTGGTTGCAGTTCTGCGTCAGGGGGCAGGGGCACATTCCGTCTGACGCACATATTGTGCAGCATGACACATGCCATGACGATCTTTGCCACCTTCTCATGGCCATACAGGAGTGCCCCACCAGACCTGCTGAGGCTTCGGAACCGTGCCTTCAGGAGGCCGAATGTCTGCTCTATGACCACACGAGTACGTGTATGTGCACGGTTGAAGTCCTCCTCGTGCTGGTTCTGCGGGTTCCGGACTGGCGTGAGGAGCCACCTCTTCAGGGGATAGGCTGCATCACCTGTATGTAGGCGAGAATGTATGTGTCAGTCATGTTGTCTGATCAGGAACATGATGTTCCACCATGGCTGGCATGGAACTGTTACCTTGGCTCACTTCTACATGCACTAATTGATTCACACTATGCAACCAGTATATGCTCATTGCTGCCATGGCCTGTTTTGCATGCCATCACCCTATGTATGCAGAGGGGTTTTGTGCATTGTGAGTGCCCTTCCTCTGTATCCGTTCTCTGTGTTACTCACAGCCAGGTGGAGTATGCATCATCTCCCCCCCCCTTTCTGCCAGGTGGAGTATGCATCATCCCCCCCCTTTCTGCCAGGTGGAGTATGCATCTTCCCCCCCCCCTTTCTGCCAGGTGGAGTATGCATCATCCCCCCCCCCTTTCTGCCAGGTGGAGTATGCATCTTCCCCCCCCCCTTTCTGCCAGGTGGAGTATGCATCATCCCCCCCCCTTTCTTCCAGGTGGAGTATGAACTGGTACGTCATTCCCATGCCCACTTCCATGACATTGCACTCACCGAGTAGCCAGGATCTTGGGCCTGCATGTCGCTCCATGTAGCGTGGTATTGTGGAGTTCCTCAGGACCAGTGAATCATGGGTTGATCCGGGGAATCGGGCACAACAATGTGTGATGATCTTGTTGGAGTCACAGACCATTTGCACGTTGATAGAGTGGAACTGTTTCCGGTTGCGGTACGGTACCTCCATGGCACGTGGAACCACCAATTCCACATGGGTGCAGTCGATGGCACCAATGCAACCGGGTATGCTGGCTAGTGCATGGAAACCCACTTTGGTGTTTGCAATCTCCTGGGCAGTCCGTGGTAATGAGATGTGGTCGTCTGTGTGCTTGAGGAGGGCATCGAGCATGAGTGTTCGTGAGAATAATGGTTGTGAAATGCCATGCAGGTGCCCCACTGTGTGCTGGTAGGTGCCTGTGGCCAGGAAGTGGAGTACAGCCACTACCTTCAGTAGGGGGGGGATGGCGGTTGGACTTTCTATCATGCTGACGATGTCGTCGTGTGTCATGTCTACGATGGCGGTGATGGTGTCCCGGTCCAAACGGTACAGGGTGTGGATCTGCTCAGCAGTGAGGTTGTTTGGATTGGCTCTGATGCGTGGGATTGGGGGCTGCCTGCGTGGTGGCACTGGCTGTGCTGGTGGGGCTTGCTGGGCCTGCCTTGCCCTCCTTCTCCTCCTGCGTCTCCTCTGTGCTGCCTGTTGTTGTTGTTGTTGCTGTTGTAGTAGCACATGCATTGCTATCAGGTCCTCCAGCCCCAACATTGCTAGTCGTATTGGCATCTTTGTGGAGTGTGACTGGGTGTGGGTAGGGGTGGGGTGTGCTCTTTTTGTACTCCCCTGAGTCTGTATTGCCTTCACCTGTGCTGTTTCTGTGCACCTGTGGCAGCTGCATTCACTTGAATTGGCCCTTTACGGTTGGTTCGCGATGGCGTTATTTGCACCATGGCGGTAAGGTACTTAGCGGCCTCGGTGATGGCGTTAGGTGCATGTCCGCTTGGGTCGGCATTTGCGTACCTTTCCGCCATGGCGCTAAGTACGGTGTGGGCAGTCGCGTGCGCGCACCCTTAGCGCAGTTAGCGGCAGCGTTAACTACGATGCCGCTATTGGCATCGTAGTTTACGGTCAGGAGTCATGATCGGACCTGGCGGAAAACGATGGCGGTAACCATTTACCGCCATCGTTTTTCACTTACCGCCAGGGTCGTATTGCTGGCGGATACATAATGACCCGTCGCGCCCTGTTCTGGCAAGCTTGAACTAAATGTAAGGAATAATGGATAATCCATGTGACAAAGGGTCTGTTGACCATGAACAGCATGCGTTTTAGTAACACAACTAATCGGACTAGCAAGCATTTATTTTCTATTTTCATGTTATTGGAATTTGGGCAATACCTCACCAGCCAGAGCTTTATTTACCACAGCAATTAGGTATCTTAAGTCACAGGACAGATGTGCATGTGGCTAAACTTGGAAAATGTGCATTAGACAACATGTATAATATACCTTTTGGACCAATTTCACATAAGATTATAATGCTGTGCATTGACATTGTAGGTTACTGGTACATCTAGCACTGGCCTCTGATGACACTCAGGGCAGTGACTAGCCTTGTATGTGCAAACCATGCTGAATAATAGAAGCATCCCACCGGAAATAATAGCAGGTAGGCAGTGAAAGTCCTCAAGACTGGTGTGGTCTGTCTGCAAGTGTTCTCATGACATGTATTTGATATTTTAAAGTGGTACTACGAATAGCTGAACCTGTTAAGGGTTGAAATCATGTCCCTTTTTCGTTTTTTGGTCTATTGACAGTAGGGTGTGGCAGATAATAATTTCCTGTGGAACCCCAAGAAAATATAGAGACGACGTGGAGTCGATCTCTATTTTAGGTCCTGAAGAAGGTGACACTTCACAGATATCCTTTTGAAAAAAATGAGATACTTTGTTAGGAACTGACAAACCATAAGGGGTGCTATAATTTTGGTGGCACAGTTAGGTGGTATTTTTTAATTTACGATGCAATAAACACTGGGGAAATAGGCAGAATAAAAGTTGATTAAGTACCCCTTCCTGACTGTATCTTTGTAATAGTTGCAGTTCTACTCCGCTGTTGTGTTAGTACACATCTTTTTTGTACATGATTCATAAGTTCAGTTTAGTGGTAGGGACTTTTCTCTCTGGCTATGCCTTTTAAATAGGTGGAATAGCAGTGTGACCTAGGGACAGCTGTATACAGTGGCAGTAGAGGGCTTCCTGAGGGCTTAATTTAGAAGTAGGATTGGTGCTAATGTAAAGGATATATCACTCCACTGTTGTGATAGTGTACTACCCCACAGGTGGATTCTCTCCACGGTTTGAGGGCCCATGTTTTTTCTTAGTTAGTGACCTGTTGTGTGATTATGCAAACAAGGGGCCACTTATTATAGCTGATTCTACAAGCATTACAAATGTGTCATCATTGGAGGTCTATGAGAGGCCTGTACTAGAGGAAACTGTTGGAACTTATGAAAAGACCACCACCATACTTCAAAATACACGGCTAATTGTTTAGATTTAAGTGTCCCATTAATGGATATTAATTATGGTAACTGGTTTACCGACCCTGGTAAAATTCTCCTTAGTGCTAAAGGGCAGGCATGTAATTTGATGATAAACATTGCTGTTATCAAAGGTAGTTATAAGAATTGATAACACATTGAATAGGGGTCACATAATAAACTCATGCCTTATTGGGGACAGAAGACGTGTTACCATTTTCAGTTTCTGCAATTGGAAACAACCATAGGCACATGGAATAAAATGTCTTTCTCTTCCTGTTATCTTCTCCCTACTGCGTTTCCTCTGCATATTAAGGTCTGGATACTCTGCATGGGGGTAAAATACACCAAGCCCCAGACAAGTCAGGCCCTCTGAGACCAATACATTGGTGATTTGGGTTCAGTAGAAAAGCCGGGCAGCGTAACCTAACATAACATGTCCAGATAGAAACATATGTGCACTGTGTGCTAATGTGTGCCACCAGGTACACTGTAAAATCAAAACTAGTCTTCCCCCTTTCTCAGGAAAGGATGCTTTAGAGTTTAGATAGTGCAGACCTGCTTTTATATATTTGTTTTTAATACCAAAACGTTTGTAAAGTGCTGTACGAATCAGACAAAAGAGCATAATTGGCCCTGTTGAGTCTTGATGCAAATCTTGATGCAGATCTTCTTATTCTCCTTGATCTCTCGGCAGCCTTTGACACTGTTGATCATCCTCTCCTTCTCCACACTCTTTCCTCCTTTGGGTTTCAAGGCCCTGTTCTCAAATGGCTATCCTCTTGTCTCTCTTCCCGTTCCTTTGCTGTTTCATGGGGTGGCCGGACCTCTCCTTCCTTTCCTCTGGAATACGGTGTTCCCCAAGTTTCCGTACTTGGTCCTTTCCTATTCTCTCTTTACACTTCACTCATTGCCCCTGTTATCTCCTCGTTTGGCATCTCCCACCATTTCTATGCCGACGACACCCAACTCTTTCTCTCTTTCTCCTCCTTCTCAACTGACCATCACCTAAAACTCTCTTCCTGCCTGACCGCCATTAAGAACTGGATGTCCTCCCGCTTTCTCTCTCTTAACACTGATAAAACTGAAGTCCTTTTCTTCCCCTCCAACTCTCTTCCTCCTCCCTCTCCTCCCCCTTTCATTAATTTTCCTCCCTCCAATCTCCCCATCTCTTCCCAAGCTCGTAACTTAGGTGTTCTCTTTGACTCCTCTCTTTCCTTCTCCCAGCACATTTCACTCACCTCTCGCACTTACCACGATACCACTTCTACAATATTCGCAAAATCCGTCCCTTTCTCACTTTCCACGCTACCAAACTCCTAATCTCCTCTCTCATCTTTTCTCACCTCTTCTATTGCTCCTCTCTTCTCTTTGGACTACCAGCATCTCATCTTGCCCCCCTTAAATCCATCTACCATTCTGCTGTTCACACCCTCTGTCTCCTCACCTCCCGTGACTCCATCTCTACCTCGCTCTCTACCTTGGCTGGCTACCATTTCACTCACAGCTAAAATGTTACTTTCTCTGCCTTGTTTTTAAATCCCTCCATGGTCTTGCTCCTCCTTATCTCTCCTCCTTCTCTCCTTCTACTCCCCCCCCCAATCCCTTCGCTCTGCTGACCACTTCCTTCTCACCGTACATCCATCCCCCTGTGCTTCCTCCCTCTTTTCATCTACAATGGTTTTGCTGGAACTTACATTCTTGATTGCTTAAATAATTTGCATTGTACTTATAACTTTTGGCATCTCCTAGCATCTCCTACTTTGTTGTGTTGGTTCGACAAAGCTACAAAAAAGATAGAGCCACAGTGAACTTGAAAGGTCAATTGCTAACTTCTGTTCTAGCAGGATAAGGAAGCTAGCGTAATGTACATTGGGTAATGCAAATGTTTCCTCTCTAATGCATCCTGTTGCTTCCTTAAATGAAGTTACTGGGAACTTGTTTGAAATGATCCTATGTTTTCTGTAACTGCAAAAACATAGATGCTGACTACGGCACTTTCAATAACAACCAAAAATTATAAGGGGAATAATTTGTACTATGTATTGTATTGTATTGTAGTCATTGATATATCACCATTTTCCCATGTGTATGGCCTCAATGGGATTCTGGTTGGAACTCCCTCGGGCACCGAAGTCCAGGTATGGGAAAACGTTCTAAGAGTAGACTTTAAGATGCATGTGTGCATTTGGCCGAGATTAGGACTTAGGAGGGCTGGCTAGGTTCCAGTAAGCAACCCAAGAGGTCAGGTTTGTGGGCAGGTGCTGTGGGTGGTCATGACAGAACGATAGTGCAGGAGACTGGATGTATACCCTGCTAGACCGAATTTGTTGTTGGTTATCAATGTATGCTAATGGAAGAGGTGTTCAGACAAGTGTGGGGTTTCAGTGCGATAATTTATGTGACCAGTACACTGAATTTGTCACAGCCCTAGCTGTATTCTAGAGTGTGTGGATGTAGAGCCGTGCCTGCGGCAGATGTCCACAGAAGTGGTGCATTGAAACATACCTTAATCTCAAATGGAGTTTATCTTTGATGTCGCTCTGACAGTTTTTCTGGCATTATGGGCGGCTACCCCTAAGTCTCCCAAGGCGATAGGCCGGTTGTCCGAAAGCATCTTCTAGTACGGGGTAGAATGTTACCATGTAAAGGACCAGGTTAATGGGATTCTTTCAGTGCAATAGGTAAATACATTAAATAAAACATAGCTACTATGGACCTGATTCATGGAATTTGCAGCAGAGTGCAAAGTAACTTTGCACTGCCAACAAAAACCCTGATTCACAGAACAGTGCAAAGTGTATTTTTGCATAGCAAAGTCACTTTGCACTGCAAAAGTACTCTTTGCACTGTGCTAAATTGACCTAATTCACAGTGCAGTGTACGTGTGCGGTGTAAAGTATCTTTGCACTGCAAAAATACACTTTGCACCGCTTTGTGAATCAAGGTGTTTGCTGGCAGTGCAAAGTCACTTTGCACCGTGCTAAAAATTACATGAATCTGGCCCTATGTGTCTTCCACGTTCTAAAGAAGCCAGCAAAGTAATCTAGTAAATGTGATGTCATGGGGTACTTCCATGTAACCACTGCGTTTCAACAGCTAGCCTATGAGTTAAAAGTGAGACAACATGAAAGTAATCATGTAGAATTCGATATATTAAGACATATTTTGGCAGGGGAAGGACATTGCTAGCAAGAGTTGATCAAATCATTCAATAATTCACACTTTTTAGAGATCTCATACTGATTATTATACGTGAAAAAAATGTTCTGCCCAGCACAGCAAAGACTGTGCATGCAAATTACAACTAAATTGTAGTTCAACGTTTCAAGGCTAGATCTTAAGATTGGAGAGCATTTCTCGAATGTGTTAAAGAGATCCCCAAATCTGCTCTCATTGTCAAAAATGTAAAGGTAGCCTGCATTTTCTATTTGGAAATTAATTTTGTCTTTCTGTTTATGATTGATCCTGCTCAATGTCTGTCTCTGTGTCTCTCTTGCTCTCTTACTTGTCCTTCCTATGTCCATTCTATTCCTCTGTGCCTCTATTGCTCTCTTTCTTGTCCTTCCTGAGCCCCTTCTTTGTCTCTGTCTCTCTGGATACGTCTGTCAATGTTTCACTGTTTCCTTCATCTTCCACATCCAACACTGTAGGGCATCCAATTACTTCTAAATGAACACCACCAACATCGAAATAATATTGTTCAAAAATCCCACTTCATCAATTGTACTTGTAATCTGGACAGTGACGCAGGATTTAACTCTGATGCCCATTAGTGAAGCCCATAACTTTGTAATAACATCCAACAAAAGCATATCCTTTATTTCCCAATCTCGACACTTACCAATAGCTGCCACTTGAAACTCTAAATGCTAAGAAATATCATGCACAAACCTTTTCTCCAACGCAAATGCATGAACATTCAGTCATTGATAATATCCAACATTGAATGCTATACCATGTTCTAAGGCACACGCTAGAAAACAATGGACAAATTACAAGGCAAACAAAAGCAAACATCCCGCCTCGTACCATAACTGAAAAAACATGACCACATCAGAAATGGCTTCTGATCCTTATACTATCTCCCAATTAAAAAGAGCATCATAGTCAAGCGCTCCCATGCACCTCGCCAACAAACTGACCAAATATAACCCAAGGAGACAACTGTGATCAGTTACTCAAGAAAATGTCTCAGTTCGATTGTTCCACCCAAAAAAGGCTGGAGGAAAAATATTTGCAGACCTGGGAGCTAAACTCTGGATCAAACCTTTGGAAATCAAATGGGAACATGCCACACCCACATTCCTCGAGAAGCCTAACCTTTCTTATTTCTCGCGGCTTCTGTAAGCCTTTCTGCCTAGGACACCCTCCACAGAATCGCTCACCATGGAGGCGATGTTTCCCTGATTTCTTGTGCACACACTAGCAATATCTAAAGCACGGGTGCTTTTTCCTCACAGCACTCATACATTTGTACAATAGATATGCCAAACAATGTTGTAATTATATGCCTCAAAGGTCTTATGACTCCTCAAGCCTACCACTCTTCATGTAAATGTGAGGCTACCGTTACATCACCCTACACTTTTAAGCTCGCCACCAACTTTCTCCAACCACCCATTTGCCCTTGGTGCTCTGAAATTCTCACATGTAAGCAGTCTGCTACAAAATCGGCAAATGATGAAATATATAATTGTCCAATGAACGTCCAAGCGATTCCTCCTCATTTATTTATTTTTCTATGGCCTCTAAGATGTACTTCAGAAAACATATACTACATCGTATAGACCTTTAGTCAGTTTGTGTGGATCTGTGTAGGTCTAGCAAAATGTGAATACTTGTCATGAACAATACACAGAGCTTCTCTGAGCGACAGACTGCTACACGGAAATGCAATTATGGAGGTGAATGTTTTTATTCAGAATGTATTGCTATAATGTATTCTAATTTAGATATATGATCATTTGCATGGCAGCACTCCCTTAAGAACTCTGTGATGAACATGCTGTATAAGTTCAAAGCTCTGCGCCTGGTAAGCACATTAGACATGAAGATGTTTTCATGTTTACAGAGACTCAACAAGTCCTCCGCACACAGAGGATGCTCTATGTATCCTTCGGCATCCACTGAGGTAGCATCTTTTCCACATCCTTTATAACTCAGAAATCTTCAGTCCCAAAGCTGCAAACCTTGCTGGGGAAAGATGCCTTGTTGGTGGGAGGGGGGTAAGTACTACAAATGCCAAACAATCCCTTTACATTTATGCCATGGCGTGTTGCAAATATTAAAAACAACGAGGAACTCTGTAAAATGTGCATGTGGCTCCTATAAGTTAAATTAGGAGTGGGGAGTGGGTGGGCTGTTACTTAGCTATGGAGGGCATGGATGTGTGGTGTTGTAGAGGTAGATGAAAGTGGGAATGACAGGAAAGAGAGAAGAGACAGGTGGAGCCAGCCATTGCCATGGGTGCTATTGCATGCTAATGGAAAGCTGATGATACAATCATCATCATTAGTTTTGTAAATCGAGGAGTTCTGTTCTCTATTTGTATTAGTTGATTGCAATCATCAATCAATCTGTTATATATGCACCTGCGGATATAATATAATAATAAAAGCAAATAGCAACGCAGCAATGAAACACAGGAGATTTTTATGTAGCTGCAATCTCTTTAATCTTCACCCTGAAACTGGTGCTTAAAGCGGTAACCCCGCCTACAGATTCACAGGGTGGGACACAAACCACCACAACAATAGAAAGGGGACAGGCTGGTGCCTGTCCTCCAAGACCTACAGGGCTGTGCATAGAGAGAGGACATTACACTGCCCCCTTGCTCAGAAAAGGACTGGGGCGCTTAGCCCATTTCTTCAATCCATCTGGATGACTTGCGCACCATCCTTCTAGAGAAGCTTTGCATGGGAGGAGTGCATCTACCATTACGATCAGTGTTGCTGCTATCTGTGTCCGCGTCACCTTCCATGAACTCAGAGTCTGCATCAGACAAGTGATCAAAGTTTGTTGATTCATCTCTCTCCTGAGTCAGGTCACCTTCAAATGACCGAAAGAATGAAGAATTTTGGGTGACAGTGTTGGTGGACCTGGCAGCTGTTACCATGGTGTCTTGAACATGAGTCATTGTCATGGGTTCTGGTTTGAAGGCAGGGATTCCCAGTCTGAAAGTTACTGATTTTTGCCTTCCTTCAGTGGTCAGCATACTCCTTCATTTTGCGTTTGCTCTCACGATCCGTTATCCGGGCTTTGTCTGCACTGTTGCTGGAGGGCATGCTGTTGTAATTGTGGGGAAGATTGGTTCTTACCACATGACCAAACATGGGTGCTGATGGACATGTTCCTGTGGAACTGTGTGGTTTGTTCCTGTAGTCCCGGAGAAGTGTGCAGATGGCCTGCATGAACGATCCCTTGGTGATCAAGAAGATTTGAAGGGTACGTTTTAGGTTGGCCAGGAATCTTTCCACTGGTACGTTTGACTGTGGCCAGAGAGGTGTGATTTTGCAAGGTGTTCTGCAAACATGACAAAATCATGGCCACTAAATGGGGGTCAATTTTCTGACTTAATGACCGCCTGGGCCCTGGTGGAATGGATCAAGGGAATTTCTAGAAATCTAGACATCTCGTCCATTATTGCCAGTAGGTATTTGCCATTGGCCAGTGGACCAAACATATCAACGGCTACCTCATCCCAAACTTGCAGCGTCATTGTTGTCATTTTAAGGGGTTCAGGAAATGTGCGCAGAGTGACAGCCTTGCACGCTAGACATTTCCCGAGTGTCTGTTCAACTTTATCGTCCATGTGCGGGAACCACACTTTGGTTCTGAGCTGTCTCTTCGTGGACACGGTGCCACGGTGTCCCGTGTGTGCCAAAGAAAGTACCTGGTCTTGTAAGCTTGCAGGGATAACTAACCCGTTTTCTTTTAATAGTAGCCCTTCCACGGAGACGGACAGGGTGTGCCTTATGAGATGGATTGTCTGGAATTGTTTCTCTTCTGCTGCTGACAGGGGCTGTTCGTGCTTGTTTTAGGGATGCCATTTGCCAGATGTCACGCACTTCCTTATTGTTGTGAGAAGTTGGTATTTCCTCATGCCTTCTAGTAATTGCAGTAACGTGACTGACTTCGGCAGTGCATTGCTCATGAGGTAGTTTAAGTATTGGTCGGCTTTGATGTACTGTCTCTCATATTTTACAGGCAATTAATATCTAGACAGGAAGTCAGTAGGATTGCTGTCTTTGGCCGGGCGATGGATGATGGTGAAGGAATATTCCTGTAAATGTAGTCCCTACCTTGCAATGCGAGGTAGCATTTTGGCCGTTGGTTTGCTGTATATGGTCGTGAGGGCTTGACGGTCTGTAAAAATGGTGAATGGTCGACTGTATAAGAACAGATGGTAATGTTCAAATGCCCATACAACAGCAAGACTCTCTTTCTCAGGTTGCAAATAGGCACATTCAACTGGAGATAAACATCATCTTGCATATGCCACCACGCATCTTGCCGATGTTGGTGATGCGCCTGGTTTTATTTGTGTTAGGATTACCCCAAGGCCACCGGGGCTAGCGTTCACTGTCAATTCGGTTTCTAGTTGTGGTTCGTAGTAGGCCATGCATGAGGCAGATGCAATGCATTTTTTAATTAACTTTGAATGCCTCCTCATAGTCAGTTGACCAGGAAATCTCTTGCCCTTTGCCATTGAGTAAGCGGAGGGGCATGCTGAGAGAGGCGAACTTCTGAATGCACCTGGTGCAGTAGCTTGCCATGCCTAAGAATGATATGACAGCAGGCACCAAGGTTGGTGTGGGAGCTTCTAGGAGCACTTGCACCTTGTCTGGGTCTGGGTCCGGTTGCAGACATTTGAGTGAGAAGATATGCCCAAAGAATTTGAGCGTCGATTTGCTGAGCTCACACTTGTCGGCATTTAGTGTTAAGTTTGCCTCTTCGAGTGCCATGGACACCCTCCTAAGCTTGTAATTGCGTGCTTCTTGTGTCGCTCCGAAAATTAAAATATCATAGCTGTACTTCTGGCAATGAGGAATGTGTTTGATGACCTGATGTATCTCCTTTTGAAAAATCTCTGCTGCGGAAGATATCCCAAAACTAAGTCGTTTATACCCAAAGAGTCCTAAGTGTGTGGAGAATGTGGTTATATAACGAGAGTCCGGATGCAGTTCTAGCTGGTGATAAGTCTAGCTTGGAAAATACTTTTGCCCCATGCATCATATCAGTCATTTGGGGTGCCAAATGTCACTCTCTTTCTATTGCAATATTGGGTGCCATCATGTCCACACGAATGTGAATGCTTGTATTATTCTCCTTTTTGGTACAGGCACAATGGGGGACACCCAGGTGGTGGGCCCCAACACTGGTTCAATTTTATCCTGATCTAGTAGAGACTGTGTATCTCGTCCTCCAAATGCTTCTAAATGTTGAGGGGTATTCCCCAGTAATGTTGGGCTATCACTTGAATGTGAGTTATTTTAGTTATTTCCTGTGATTGAGAGACTTATAGGTCTCTTTGTTGATGACATTCACTGTAGCTGTGGTGTCTATTAGGAATTCACGACTCTGTCAATTTATTTGCAGCAGCAGGGTAGGGCAGTATTGGGTTGCTGTTGCATTTCCTATGGCATGTATGTATCCTCTTTTTCGGTCACCACTCGATGACGATGAATTAGACTCATACCTTCATCTCAGCGAAGCGTCCAGGTATCTTAGTTTTTGTCACGGTGCACGTCTTTGTGATTCACTCTTGTATCTGGACTGCTCGGCGTCTCCTCTTCTGTCATCACGCTGCCTATCAATGTGAGCCGAGTCTCTTGTTCTGCTGTGCGAGCTGTTTCTGCTTGGTGCTGGAGAGTGCCATGTTCTTGTTCAGGGACTTTCCCACCTCGGGCAATGGCTTTCCCGCTGTCTAGTATCTTGATTGCTCTCGGCTGTCTAAAAGAATTTGATGTTTTTGCACACTGACTGAAGTGGCTTTTCCCTCCACACTTGTCACAGTGGTGGCCTACGGCTGGGCATGGGCCAATGTGCAGGAAGTTGTAGCCACATCTGTAGCATTTCTTCTGTTCTTGGCTTCATTCTGATGTGCGCACAGGGCACAGGGATGCCGGTGACGCAGTCTGTTTGATTTTAATGTTACTTAATGAATCCGTCTGCATGGGACAGTGCAGAGTCTGCCCAGGCAAGTTGAAGAATTTCCTCAAGCGTCCTGCTTTTCTGCAATAGTTTCTTTCTAAAGTCGAGTGATACACATCCTGCAATGGCCTGTGACTTTAGAGCTTCCTCTGTGGAGTAGCGGTCAGAATCACAATATTTTGCTCTTTTTCTCAGTCTCATAACGAAGTTGTCCATGCTTTCCCCTTTGTCTTGCGTAGATGTGTGGAAAATGTGTCGCTCGTGATCTATGTTTTGGAGCGGGACAAAATTATTATTCTACGAGTCAATTACGCCTTGGAAAGTGTCAGTCGAATTTTCTGGCCTTTCAAAAACAATGTCTCTCACAATGGGGTGTTGCGAGTGGAAATATATGCCCCGGAGGCAGCGTTCCTCCTTGATGCCAGTTGCATCAATGTAAATATTTAATTCCTGGAGCCACCTGTTCCACCTTGGCACCAGGTTGCTTGTGTCTGAAATGTCAAAAGGTTGTATACCAGGAGTTGTAGGGATTCATGCCCTACCTCCTCCCTGGGTGCAGGGTTGCAAGGGGATGAGTTCGCTGGTGGGCTCTGTGATCTGCTGCCCACCTCATGATCTGACATGCTGAGCAACTTCAAGTACACAAGACTGAATGCAGCTCTCACCTTAGTGTGGTTTTGTAGATTCTAAGTGCTGCACATGCCTATTAGGAGGCAGCACTGTCCACAATATGCCTGTCGTATCATGTGCTCTCCTGAAGGGAACGGCTTTGAGCATGCATCTGAATTCCCTCTGTGGCGATGCACTGAAAACACATGGGCCACAAAATGTGTCGAAAATTAACAGCATTCTTCCGTGGCGGTGTAATTAAGAATGTCACTGTAAATTTTGGTGGACCAGATGCACCACTGTGTGAGAACGTGGTCGTAAGGTTTGCAGGCCTGTCCAGGCCTGCCGACATGCAGCATGTGAGTGTGCTGCTGAGCGCCATGTGGATGCCGCTTATCGTCCTCGATGGGCGGGGAAAATGAGATGTTTCACAGTGTCGCATTACAGTCGCGGGCTCCAGGCCAACGGGCCGCCGGAGCAGGAGACCAGTGTGCGGACCCAGGGGGGCACTGCTGTTCATATAATGGGGCACAGTGATGAGACATCCTCGTCGCCAATGTTATATCTGCGTTTGCGGATATAATATAATAATAAAAGCAAATAGCAATGCAGCAATGAAACACAGGAGATTTTTATGTAGCTGAAATCTCTTTAATCTTCACCCTGAAACTGGCAGATTCACAGGGTGGGACACAACCCACCACAACAATAGAAAGTGGACAGGAGGGTGCCTGTCCTCCAAGACCTACAGGGCTGTGCAAAGACAGAGGACATTACACAATCTTTTCACTGTGGAAATTAATTTCTTGATTTGCAAAGGCAGGGACGCATTTAGTTGAGTTTTTACTTAATCATGGGATTGGGAGTAAAAGAAAGATGCCAAACTCGGAGCGACTTCCTGTTACAGGGCAGAACTGGTGCCATATAAATGTTTTCTACTCAAATAGTTAATACCAATTTTGCAGTCTTATCCAAGAGCATTTGTAGACAAGGTTACTGAAACAGCAAGTATACATCCCTATCCCATGTGATCTGGCAGTTTATAAAATGGCATAGGCTTCAGAGGAAAAGCCCCTTACAATAGGAAACCGTGGCACAGCAATCCATTCCCTCTCTGAGAGCAGCAATGATATGATAGGATAAGTAATTTATAACACGCTTGTACACAAGTCTTTCTAGGCTTTTATAGAATTACTTCTATAGAGAACTGAGGGTATACATAAATAAAGCACACAATCAATTACAGGGAGCAGTTACATCTTGGGAATTACCATGTTCGGTCAATTGGTCACATTAGGAACCACCTCAATAACAAAACATGTCTTCTAAAAAGTGAAGGAATCACAAGATCTGCTTTACATAATGATAGTGCCCATAAGATATTAGATCACGAAAGGCAATTTTCATTTGACCCTAAGTAATTGATGACAGGTTTCATTGTTTCTTTTTTTTTATGGGCTTTATATTTGTCTTTTGTTTGTAGAAGATCACTTAAGCTTTTAGCTTTGATAACCTTCATAAAAAAATAACAAAGTTATCTGGGCCCTGGTTCATATTATGAACTCCATCGCTGTATTGATCAGTGATCGAATTCCATACCCATAATGGGGAGCGAGTATTGTTCGAATGTTTAGAAAAACTGACCTTAATGTTCCTCTACCTAGTGCTCCATTTATCTCCTGATTTGTGTGTCCAGCAAGCGTGAACTGTCCCAAAGGAATAAAGACTGCTGATAGGTGTTATTAAAGGCAGTATTGTCTTTGACACCAATAATGTGTGCAATGGTTTCTGTCTGCTTCTTGAGATGGACACTGATTTATACTTCCTAAGGGTTATTGCTGACGTTTATTATAATACATGTACAAACTTTTACTAATGGCCGAACAGTGCCAAACATGACGTTTGGCAGTCACAGCTGTAGTTCACCGAAGCTGAGTGGTTTAATTTTTGATGGGATCTGAAGCTAGTTTTACTACACTAGACATAAGGTGTTAAGTGTTGATGAATCCCAACAATTAGGTGTTTTTGTTCCAAACTAAAAATAGTTTGCAATATGTAGCTGACACATTTTTACCTTTCTGTCACTTGCAACATGTTATGTTGTTTAGAATTTGCAAAGCGCCCTGCCATGGTTTTTAGTCATTAAATCGAACGCAATAATGTCGAAAGTAAAAAAATAGAAAAAATAATGTCGAAAAAAAAATAAGTCGAATTTCTTTTTTATTACGTTTTTTATTCGAAATGGGGGGTTCCCCCAACCCCTCTTTTTTGTATTTTTTTTATTTTACGCTTTTTTTTACTTACTAAACCCAAAAAATACATATAAATAAAAAAATAAAACATTCGACTTTTTTTTTTCAACATTTTGTTTTCGACATTTTTGACATTCAACTTTATTGTTTCGACTTTTTGACTGCACACCCCATGCCATGTACTATGGTTGTAGATTGATTGGGCGTTTGGCAGACTGAAGTGTGAAAAAACATGGGAAAGTTAAGATCATGCAAATAAAGAGTTGCAGTTAAAGTAATTGCTCAATAATTAGCAGATTACTAGTGAAGGGATGATGTAGAAGAACATGCGTGAAGGGTATTCAATAATAAAGTCACAGAGATTATCCCCCGGTAAAAAAAATGCCGATTTTTTTGTTTCTTTAAATGCACTTTTTTCACATATATACGTGGGGGTGGATATCGATAAGTATTTGTGTTATGGGGAGTGTTGGGGTGGCTGTGGGGGGTCTCCCCCCACATATATATGTGAAAAAAGATTTTAAAAAAATAGAAATAATTCGCCATTTATTACCGCAGAATTTATAATGCTGACTTTACTACATGGAAACCGCGTGAAGGGTGATGAGGTTCAGAGTGGATTGCTATGTCAGTGACTATGTGACTGCTGGACCGATTTTTTGGTGTTATTCTATGCGGTGCAGCACAATAAGGGGAGGAGGATAGAAGGAAACAGGATAAACCCAAAGGCAACTGTCTACATTAAAGGGCTCTGCTATAAGTTGCATGCAGAACATAAGCACAAAAAGTGACATGAGGTCACATGAAAATTGCATGCACAATTAGTAAATGGATTGCATAAACATTGAGATCATGCACTTGTCAGGTTATGTAAGGGAATGATCTGGTTGTATGACATTTAAAGGCTAGACAACTGATGAGCGCTCAGCATACATATATAACGGTATTAGTTCTAAAAGGTTATAGAGGGATTTAACATTGTATCACGTACGATGATAAAAGTATCTATTGAAATGCTAATGTTAAATCAATGTAATCTACAGGTCCTTCGAGTGCGCAGCACATTGGCAGACCACATTCTGAAAAAAAAGGATAGACAGAGCAATTACATGAACGCGATAATAGAATCCACAATTACGACAAGAGTCCAGCCAAAAGGAGTGGCATTGTGCATTGCAGTATGTTAAGTGATCTGAATTAGTGTGGACTGTCAGTTTGATGTGCAAATGACCACAGGAGAGACTCCTTAGGTCAAGCAATCCACACTCCACCGAGCGCGTCTCACAAAGCAGAGCAAACAACAGAGCAATGAAGAGTCACCCAAACCCAAGATCACCAGTCTACTTAAGAGGGTTTGTAAGACAACGAAGCAAATCAAGTGCAAAACAAGGGCCGGTCGCCATGTACACACCCAACATGCATGACAGCGACTGAATGCAGAGCCTGTCCTCCTGGGAAGCTACACCCATCCTGGTCACACTCCAGGAACAAACAAACAGAACAGCAAGTACCACTTCCGCAAGAAGCAGATACAAAATGGTGATCCGGAGATAGGATACAACCAAACAATTAGCAGAAGTTCAGGGAATAGTTAGGTGGAGCAGAAGAGTGTCAGGATTTCCCAAGCTAAACTAAAAGCGTAAGTGAATCATACAGTGTGGAACAACAAGGTGCATAGAACTGTCTTGAGATGATCTTTCTCATCCGAGCATGCAGTATAATTACTGCATGCTGAGGGTTAGTCCTGCGCACAAGAGGCCTGAATTGCAAACAAGATTTAATATGGGAAAGTCCCATTGAAAACATGTTTGTAAATCAGGACCAACGTCTGTTAGTCGGTCTACAGATAAACAGCTGAATTATAATAATGAGCCACCTTTATAGGGAAGTAACACTGAATTGCAGCAGACCTGAATGAGGGTGTAGGGCCCCCTATGCAAATCTATTCTCAGCTCCACGGAAAAATGGGAAACTGACTATGCTGTGGGGACTGGGGGTGGGGGGCAGGTGTTGAGAGCTTTCCTGAAGAGAAGATGCTCTTCCAGGCTTTGCAGTGGAAATGCCATACTGCATCCCACATTAACTGACATGTACCCACATGTCAGCGGCTGTTGATGTGATCCTACACTCAGTAAAGCTATTTCTACGATTTTTCCAGCTGGACAAAAGTATATCTTGCAAAGAGCACCAGTCCCTGAAGAAGAGTATGCTATGTTTGCCTAACACTGATTACAATTGAAAAACCACAGCACAATCCCCAAATCTATATTTCTATCTATGAAAGTTGCACGCTCAGCTGGCTGTCAAATTCCACATCTTTTAGTAGCACAACAACCTTGGTAAGGTACTCTATGGTTGAAGAAGGTCCCATGTTCAAAATCGGTCTTTCTCATTTTCAGTCACCCAGAGCCAGGACAGTAATGAATGATATTTTGAAGTAAGCACTTCAACATGACTTAGGAGATTGGTTGTCAGCTTGTTGAAATCCCAATGCATTTAATTATATGGACGAAGTCCTCCAGGATAGTACCAAAGATCATATTTGAGACAATGATAACCATTTATCAAATAGCAAATCCAGCCAGCGGTGTAGCCACGATTTCTTGCCAGGGCGGGCCTGCCAATTACGCAAACAAGCTCAGAGATGGTCCTCTGCAAAAAAGGAGATATATTTATTTTATTGAGGTGTTTTCTTTTATATGCTCCCATGGACAACATCAAAGTGTTAACTACTCTAGGCCTCTGGATATATTTAACACAATACAACCAAATGTCCACTTCTATTGTCCTAGAACATAAAGTATTTTAACCCCCCAAAACAATCTCCTCCTAGGTTTACGTGCTCAGGACAAACAACAACAAAATAGACAATTGACAATAGTACCCACTTATAGTTAGTGTTTGACAAAGCATGCAACTTCTTGTTGTGTGTGATGGAATAACATATTTACCAAAAAGGAAAGAGGTTGAGTATGTGACTTAATTTGTTTTGGAAGGTTATATTGCTAAATGTGATATGTGGGGACTTTGCGACCGGATGCACTTATTGCTGTGTGAGTTTCTCGTTCACACTTACCGGAAATAATTGTCATAAGCAACTGAGTAAAATCCCCTGCATCACAGTGCCTACCAGTAGTTTCAATTCTTTTTAAATAATGCCTTTTAATATATTAATGTTACTCGTCTTAAAAGTATTCGTTTTATTGACTCTGTTTTGGCAAATCAAAGCGTCAGCCCTGGCAGAATTCAAACATGCATGACCAGTCTTGTATGTAGAAGGTAAAAGCAAGAGGTTGCAAGGGTAGTTGAGGGAAGGGTTGAAAACAGAAATTGAAGCACAAGTTACTTGAGTGAGGGAGAGGTAGAACATCGAAATACAATTTTCTCGAGGGAGAGCTAGAAAACTGAAGTAGGTTATGAAAATGATTATTTAGGGGGAATACCATTCACTTACTTTAACTGAGTGTGTCATCTTTTTGTGACTACTGCTAAGACTCTACTCCCCTCTATTTAACTCTACATGTGGCACTACTCTCTTTCTCTCCTGCTCTCTCTCTCTCTCATCTCTTTCTCTCTCTCACTTTCTCTCCATCTCCCTGTCTCTCTCCCTCCATCTCTCTCTTCCTCTCCACTTCCCTCTCTATCTCTCACTCCCTCTCTCCCTCCCCATCTCTCTCTCTCCACCTCTGCCTCCATATCTCCCCCCATCTCTCCACAGTGACTTAGGAAGAGGGAAGGGCTGCAGGCTTCATCCTGGGCTTGGTATAGAAGGTGATGCCCTGCTGAGAGAGCTGCAGCTGTATGCCACTACACTTTTCACTTGAACATGGTGCTATGTCCTTTTTTCCTTTCAAGCCCTACTTAGTGTGGGGAGTCATTGGTGACAGTGAATCTTGTGTTTGTTAAATACAGGAGCAGTGCACAAAGGCATAGTTCCTGTTCTATTGTGACGGTACACTGTGCCGAAGTACACACACAAGAGCAAGGCCTAGGACCCCTGACAGCACTGCCCCTATGGTGTCCCACTTTTCCTGAGTACTCCTATGTTCATGTTTTTCCTGAGAGTTGGAAGTTGTTTTTGCCACTCTCTCACTCCTCATCTCTTTCTCTCTTTCTCTCCCTCTCTCCGCCTTTCTATCTGTCCTTCTATTTGTGACAGGTTGCCATTTGGCCAGGTTGTAGAAGTCCTGACTTTTTTGATTTGTATTAATTAATAAGATGATGCAGGTAGTTCCATCTCTGAAAGGGTAATCTGTGGATCGGATTCCCCTTTCAAAAGCTCCAAAAGCATAGTGTGCACCTGTGCCTTTCTGCATCAGTATCCTGATCTGTAGCGCCTGCTCGTCCAGTGCCACAAAGCAGGTTCAGAGGTCACAGGTGCCCATTGGACAGCTGAATTGACAGTGAACTCTCTGCTGTGCAGGGGCTACATTTAGGATACGCATCCCTGAACCAGAGCTATGATGATCGTAAGTAGCCCAGACTGGAGGCAGGGTAAATCCTAAAGATAAGCCATGCCTAGGTTAAGATATCGAGCACGGTGATCATTTTAGCCGCTTTCAAGTTGATATCACACTTGTGTCAGCTCGCATGGGCCAATGCAGAAGTGTAAAGTGATGTGTATTCGAGCCAGACAGGCAGAGCCTGCCAGATGACAAGACAGAAAAATGAATGGCCATACCTCTTTTTTTTTATCTCTTTGTGAAGATACGTAACCCTCTTCCCCAGAGAAAGTCACACTGTATGCAGCTGTCCTGGGCCGGGGCACCAAAGGAATACACCCAAAGGAAGGAGTCTCACAACAGGGTGCTGCATTTCTAAGGTGTTTTTTTTTTATCTTAGTGAGAAGGAAAGGCAGCAGCCTTAGAGTTAATAGGGAGGCTCTGCGTTGTGGAGGAAGACTTCTATTATATTATTTCTCTCTGCATCTCTCTCTCTCCTTTCTGTCCCTCCACTTCCTCTAGAGCAAAGCAGTTTGGGTGTAATGTCAGAAGGGCAATGTCCACTCCCTTCAAGAACGGGGATTGGACCACTAAGGCAGGCTAGGTTTAGTCTAATCACATGTGTACTCTTACTTTTAAAATAAGGGGTCTCCTAATACTACTTTGAGTCATCTGTTGGACCTTTCAAGAAGATTGCATTGGACCTATGTTGGGAAAGTTGATCTTTCCAAAGTCCTCCGCCCGTGAGGTGAATACTGAGTATCCAAGGCACAGGGAAGCTATGTCCCCTAACCATTCCCATGGACCAATAGGGGTGAACTGCTTCTGTATCAATACCTGCCTCTCTGACAGTCACAGCAGTACCCGGGACCTACCCATGGTGGAGGAACCCTGCAGTTTTGAGCCCACCTCCCCAGTGTTTGGAAGCCCAAGAACAAGGACCCATCTTGTCCCTGAGTGTGGGTTGCACAGCAACCTGTGAAGGATTAATTGCAACTCTTTTGGGAGAGTTGCACTTTCCAAAGCTCTTAACTAATCCAAGACAGAGGACCTCTGCCCCCTACACACTCCCAAGGCGGATTGGTGGGGACCCTTGCTGTGAACCAGGACCTACCAATCTGACCAGAATCTCTCAGGGCTGTTAGAGCAGACCCTGAAAGGACTCACACTGTCCTTGAGCCCCTGAATTGGGTCTCACAGCATGGACCAGATCAGCTAAGTCTCCCTATTCTTCCACCTCAAAACTGGTCAGACTGCTATTGAAGCCAAATTCAACCCCACTGATGCCGAGGGATCCCACTGCTGCTACTTCATGGCACTCTTCTGAACCTTTGAACACTTGTTAGCACAATGAGACCGCTCAATGCTGCATGGTGCCCACAATGAGCCTGTCGCCTGCTTGGTTTGAATAGACTGCACAACACCGGGACCCAAATTGAATTTTTGGATAGTCACTTGCTGACTTGAACCAGGTGTTATGCCACGACTTGACCTAACTCGCCCCTCAAAACTGTTGCTTCACTGAACCACACATTGGAGCAACATGATCATCATTTCGACCACAGCCTCCCACTGACTTGAACCACTTGAGTGTCACGCATTAACCCTTCAATGTACTACATCAAATAACACTTTTATGATCAAGTTTTAATTTAATAGTGCACCAAAATAAATTAAACATTCCATCAATTGACATAACAAGGTGTCTGGTGCTATATATGGAGCCGTACCTGTTGTGTGTTATTTTTTGGTAACAAAGGGAATGGGGAGGGACACAGATTTCACATGGGAGCACAAAAGTGCCGGTGTACTGGAACTCTTCTGGCTTGGTTTCTTTTCATGTGATCCCTGAGAGTATTGGCAGTGGAAAGACTCTTCTGTTCTGCTTCTCCCTAGGCGCCCTATGCCAGTAGTCATTCCGAGCCTGAAACATGCCTTGTGCTTCCAGTTGGTTAACCTTGTGTTTTGCTTACATTTTTTCCCCTGAGAGAGAACTTAACACAGGGCATCATTTTGAAAACAGGTGCCATTAGTAAAGACAACATTTGTTTTATAATTCTTTATAGGGTATTTTAACATAACAGCTTACATTGACAGAAAACGTACTGACAATCTTATCAGTATCATATTTTTTAAACATATTTAGTAAATCATGTTCTTTCCCCAGATATGTGCATATCTGCGTGCTTGCCTGTGTGTTGTGAGACCTGAGTGTATATAGTGCTACATGGGTCGACCAGGTGCAGCCTGATATGTCCAGGCACAGGATCCCAGGATGCTTGGGAGTGAGAGTTGCAGCCTTGCATAAGATCCCCTCAAAATGCTTCTTTGCAGCCACGCCCTTTGTGCAATGCCATTATCACCCTCGCTGTGCATTGTTGCATTTTGGTGATGCTTCAGAGGGATAATGTTTCCTGCCCCTACTCTGTTCTGTAGCACTTTAATATCCAATTGGAGACTGTTGAGAGGTTAGATCAGAGAGGAGGACTCGTAACCATAGGGATGATAGATAGTTCTGAAAGTGTCCTGACACCTCCCAGTGACTCTCTCTTTAACTACATCAGTTCCAGGGTAGACGCTCAGTTATCAAATCGTGCCATAGAGGTCAGAGATACAACATTTGGTTACTTCTAAATCATGCCAAGATTCCCTGATTGCATTACATTATTTCAGAATGGCTACCTTCCTCTACCATCCTACCTACGAATGTGTTGCAGCCTGCCTTGTTGCAGAGGACATGCTATAATAAAACATGACTTCAGTGGCCTTTTCCCAACTCCTTCGCTTCCTCACTCAGGATATTTCAAGACTGTTTTAATAGGCCAGCAGCTGGGACTGTGCGGCGATTATGCAGTCACTGCTTGTTTATGTGCAAAAGCACCTATAATTTGTTATTAAAATAAGACCTTTTCCGCATCACATCTGCAAATAATTATAGGCATGCTCAATGCGGGGCACACTCGTCTCTTCAGAAGGGGATGTTTACATTGTTTAAATCAAGACATAAGTAACATATTGTTTCACTGGCAGAGATGGCCATTTGATGAAGTCATGGACAGAGCCGCGGGAGCTTTGTCTCTAGCAAGGGTGACTCAAGTTTTTCTTCACAAGATGTAGACAGATCCACGTGCATTTGGACGTATTACTTTATTTGGTCTCTGAGCACAACATTTTAAAGTTAAATCTAACATGTTTTGTAGTTGGGTTCTTCTCCATCTATACCCGTGCGGTAAGTACTCCACTTCACCTGCAAAGTCGAGATTTAGCTGGTGGTGATTCCATGACAGCCCCAAAAGTAATGCAATTATCACCAGAAAATTGGTGTAGCACTGAACTTATAATGATGGGACTGTCTCTTGAAATCCTATCTGGATTTCCACGATGCCGTGGAAGTGACCAAATCCAATGTCTTCGAGGAAGAGGTGACCGGAAAGTTTCTTTCATTTTTATAGCGAAAAACACTTTTCATAAAAGAAATGTGTGTGGGGCTGGGGGGTAAGGGATATTAATAAAGGTAGGGGAAAGGAGGGGCGGTGCGCGGGGTCTCCCCCCATAATTTAAAAAAGAATATTCAGTCACTTCACCCTTTCCAAAACATGGATTTGATCAAATCACCTACATCCGGGTTTCCAGAAACATGTGAAACATTTTTGACCAAACATGTATCCTTTCAGCAGGCGTTAAAAAACGAACCCGCAAAGGGACCGGGGGTGCTAATTACGGTACCACAATTTGCGGTACCGTAATTAGCGCCTTCCCCATTCCCATTATGCCCTATGGGGCAAAAATGGGAATGGGGAAGGGCAATGGAGGAAGGAGGAATTACTGCCTTCCCAACCTTGGAATAGAGCGGTAATTCCCCTTTCCTCCAAGGCGGTACCGGTAAATTACTGGCATGAACCATGGCGCTAATAGCGCCATGGTTTACCGCCTACCGTGTAATGAGGCCCATATGTTTTTGCAATGCCAGTGAGCTACAAAGGGCTGAAAAATGGAACATGGTCAAGGATCTGAGGACATGGGGTAGGAGGGTGGCAGAGCAGGAGGGGCACCAACTAGAGGGGACTAAACATTTTCAGCCCTCTTCCCTGAACATTTCTAGAGGGGCTGAGAATCCTCAAGCGCATGAACGAAAAGACGTGGCACAGGCTTCACTTGCGTTCCCAGTGGAAGTCAATCTATTTCAATCAAGGATTGTTTATTTGTTCCAGGTGCTGCTTTATTTCATGGAGGAGCAGATAGGCAAACCAGTGAAGGCCTCAGCTGGAAGGCGTTGGAAGGGCAGCCATTTACACTAGGGATGGGCAATCCTTAAAGTGCTTGACTCGAATGGCAATTCCAACAAGGCAAAACATGGTTTGATTCAGCTGGAGCCATTCAAGCCTCCATAGATTTTGCTCGATCCAAACCAGCAAGTGTTCGATTCAACTTGCATGTGGCTCAAATTGGTTTGATCCAATTCGAGCCATTAGGTCACTACGATTTGCATTGGATTAAAGCTTTTTTGAACAGTAGAGATATATTGATTTGCATCAGCTTAGTCTTTTTCAAACCATATACTGATTTCAACAGTGCTGACCTAGCAGGGGAAACTGAACGCAGAAAAAAGTACAATCTTCTGAAATGAGAAGATAGGACAGGAAAAACTTGCTGTCAGAGCACCAGCTTAATGTCATTCACTGTGGGTTTGGCAGTGTGGATAAAAAGTGTGGCAATTCTGTTGCTACCATTTTCTTTGGCAGTAAGAGAATTCCAGGTTTGGCGTTTATGTGGAAGTGATACTCTGTGATGAAGTGCTGGAGATAACTCTTCCATTTATATGCCAAATAGGGAGCGGGGGGAGGGAGGGAGGGGGAGATTTCTGAAGGCTGAATTACCACCACTGTATTTCTTCCAAAATCCCAATTGAGTCCAATGAACTCTACAAATGGGTAGTAACATTCCTGTTAACACAGTTGTAATCTGGAAGACCAAGTGCCAGTAACAGTGAAAGAGTTTCTCAGCATTTTGGATGGAAATACCACCAAACTTGTAATGAGCCCAGTATTGCCCGAGAGTTTTTTCATGCATGAGACAATCAAATACTCCTAATGGCTTACGTTCTTGTTGCAAAATTTGAACAATTTCGAGCTTTGGATCCAAATGGTTCAAATGGTTGGAGACTAATCAAACCCTCATCTGTTTTGAGACGGGTCACCTATCCCTAATTCACGCCACAGTTTAAACAGTGCTTCGTGCTGAGCTCACAGTTGTTTTCTCAGGGCACCACTGACATTTGTATAAAAGGATTTCCTCTCTTAGAGATACTCTGCCCCTCTTGCAAGCATGCTACTGTAAGTTCTGTGAAAGAAAAAATAGGCACATCAAAAAAAAGAAATGACAACCACTAATTGATTTCTTCAGGGTGATGGATGTTTAGTTTTTCGGAGAAAACCAGCTGGTATTCACATCATCCATTATGCTTAATAATATGATAATTGCAATGCATAAG
Organism: Ambystoma mexicanum; assembly: GCF_040938575.1. Classification (NCBI taxonomy): domain Eukaryota; kingdom Metazoa; phylum Chordata; class Amphibia; order Caudata; family Ambystomatidae; genus Ambystoma; species Ambystoma mexicanum. The sequence goes on along the minus strand of NC_090924.1, from coordinate 48,833,330 downwards.
AGCAGTTGTGTCACTTGTAAAATCCAGAGCGTAAAAAGACATCTTGGTTTGGACCTTGTGCCGTGTCAAATGCTCTGCCAGTCGTGGCGCTTAGTCTATAATCACATTGCCTTCTGGCACTTTTAAGTTGGTTCTTACAGTGGAAAAATAAAGCTAGACACACTGTACAATAATAATGTGAGCTAAAAGCCAGAACCTGGATTCATCCGTGATTTGTCTTTCTTCAGGCTATTAGGCTATTAGGGACTGACAGGATGGAGCATTCAAGAGCGTTTTTTTGTTTAGTCTAAAAAGCAACTAATATGGCAGCCAGCTACTTGACCTATCTTCTTATAATAACAATAATAATGTGTCTTCTTCAGCTCTTCATGACAGAATCCTCCAGCTTCTAAGCATGGTAATAGAAGGTGTCACTGGAAACCGCAGATAATGATACTCAATGTATCAACCTTCAAAGGATCAAGGGCTATTTCAGCTCTGTCATGCCAAACCGAACCTGCAAAGTGCCTGCTCGGCGAATGCGAGAGGCAAGCACTACACCTGTGACCTGCCTACTGATGAGCTATCCACCCATCCTATTTACCGCGACCTTTTGGGGGCAATTGCCACCTGTGTTTATGTCACTATTGGCTCAGACAGAAACTGTAGCTTAATATTGAGCCCCTAACACAGAAAATGTTCAAGCTGACCGCCAGGCACAGACAACTAGTTTAAGCCTTGCCACCTATACACAGAGCACTAGTTTAGCTGCTATACAGACAACAATGTATGTGTGTCCAAATGTAAGCATGCAGCAATGGAATATGCAGTCTACAAGCTACAAAATAGCAAGCTGTACAACAAGAACACCCGGGGGTCACAGCTAGGCTTCCCGACTGCACCACACTATGTTCACCTGGGCAAATCATGTCAACTCAATTAGACTTATTTACTTTCACTACCAAAACTGAGATCACCTTTATGTGATTCTGTTAAGTGTGCACTACACAAAAAGCCTTACTCGATCATGGTTAATAAACTTCAGTCTTTGCCCGATATATGATACTAACAATATTAATAAATGGTTTATTATTTTAAAGTATTTGCTCCATTTATAATATTAATATTGATCATTTGTATAGTGCATAAGACAGGCTGTGAATTGCACTTTAGTGTGCTCATGGCGCTGCAATGTTTTGTTGGCAAAGGGGCCTGCCTTGAAATATCTGGCTTACCGAGTGTCTCTAGATTTTGATCTTTCTAAATTCTTTCTTTCTTTTCTGTTGCTTACCCTATTTCACGAATTTCTCATTTTTATCTCTGCAACTATGATTTCTCACAGCGACCTACATTTCTATTTGCTTTCCAACATTATACTTGTGATCCCGCTTACTTTCATACCCCATGGTTATCTCAATTCCTCAATCTCTCCCATATCTGGGTATATCTTAAAACTGAATAGTGATGGCTGGAAGGTGTGCAAACCACTGGCATTGCTTTAGGAAATATTCCAGACCATTCATGTTCAGCCTGCCATTACAGAAGGGGAAAGACCACGTTCAAATTAGACTTATTCCCTATCCTAAAGGGGCAGTCAGACACAAACTGCTAGGTCCCAATCCTTCTGCACAAGGGCCCAAGCAACTACATTGCATGATCCAGCCTCATTGAGCAGCATCAGTGAGGTGTAGTTTGAATATCTAGGAAAAGAATGTGCAGGACCCAGAACCCCTGAGAGTTCTGTGTACAAAACTCAGTATGGGTATATTACCATTGGTACAGTTGAGAAATAAATGGAATAGTGATTATTCGCCCATGTGTTTTGCATGTAGGTTGCAGAGGGAATGTGTGATCCATTTTCTGCTGATTTGCCCATCCTATCTTGATCTTAGGAAACGTTATCTGAAGCCTTTGTTTCTGGTTAGGAACATAAGATCGGCTACACAAGCTGATGATCTATGTTGCATGTCGGATGATAGTTTAGCCGTCCATTCTGTGGTAAACTATCTGTTAGAGGCACGAAGAAGGAGGAATTCCTGCCTCGCATGAGTTGTAAGGTCTATCCACACTCTTGTATTTATAGCTTTATTTGTAGAATCATTTATAATTTAAAGTGTAATTTGGTAACAAGAAGCGAATGCAACTGCTAGTAATATTTTGCACATTGCACATTGCACATTACACTTTACTATGCAAGATTAGTTGGGCCTCATTCCGAGTCATGCCGGTAAGTATCTGTATTTACCGGCATGGCGTAAAGTACGACACCGTGCTGGTTGAAGTCTGAAAATTACGGCCCATTCCGAGCTCACGGACACGCGCTTTCAGCCATGCCGGGAAAGGACCGCGCGGCCTGCCGCAAAACCCCCGAAAAACCCCTACCGGCATGCAACCGACACGTAAAGTACTACACCGGCCTGTAAGCATTAGCGACAGTGCATAATGGTGACCGTAAATTACGGTGACCGTAATTTACAGAAACCGTAAATTATGGTCTCCGGCGAAAAACGGATCCGGAAATTACGACATCGCACAGGAACGGGAAGGAGAGCGGCGGCCATTTTTAAAAACACAATCCATTGCCATCCGCAGCTGCCAGCAGCCCTGTGAGGAAAGTAAAGTCGTGAACCGGACCAGGCACCGCAGGACATGCCGAAAGCACCAAAAAGGGCGGCGGATCGCGTCCGCAAGGTGAAATTCTCCACCGATGAACTGCAGGTCATGGTAGACTACCTTGCAGAGCATGCTGATGTAGTTTTCAGCGGCGACATGCGCAAGGAATCAACCCTCCGCAAGAAGACCATCTGGGCGGAACTGGCACAGAGGGTGAGCGCTGTTGGAAGCACCCCCCACACCTCAAGGGACTGCCGCAAGCGGTGGGACGACCTGCGGGTGTGGGTGCGGGGCCTCCTCTCCACCAACCGCAGCCAGGCCCTGCAGACGGGAGGTGGGCCAAGTACACAGGTCCAACTAGAGCCATGGGAGGAGACCTGCGCGCAGCTCATTGGCACGGAATCCATAGAGGGCGTGGGGACCATGGAGTGCGGCGGAACGACTTCTGCAGAAGGAGGTGCGTGTTGACAGTGCACACTGGCAATGTCTATTGCATCATGTAAACTGACCCAGGGGCCATCGAAGGCACCCTCTCATGTTGCCCTCCCCCCATCCAACGCATCTCCCCATCCAACAAATGCTGAGGCAAGTGCCGCCTAATGCTGGCCCAAGTGCGAGTACATAACGCACATCAACCATACTGGACTGACTTGCACAGCCCATCATGCACACCGTCCAGCGTGGTAGGCATAGTACCTGCCGAAATGTACATGAACAGGGCACAACGAATCACTCCCAAACATGTGTATATGTCATCACCATGCACATGTACCACTGCCATAGCTACCCCCCAAACTGAACAACCCGTGAATGACTGAAATGTCCATGCAACCATGTATGCAAATTGGACATAGCACATACACTAATGTTGTCCCTCTCTCCTACCCCCACAGGCACAGACCATGACAGCACAGAGCCCCAAGGAAGCCGGCCAAGCACCTCCGCGGGTACTGGCAGGGCCAGGCCGAAGCCAGCAGCCAAGAAAACCACCCCTCAGCCTACGGAAAGGCCACTTGAAGCTGGCAGACCAGCAAGCCACAAAACATCCGCGGCAGCAGCCGAGCAGACCCCTACCTCAGCACAATCGAGCATTTCAGGGGAGGCTGCTGCTACCGCACCAGATGAGTGGGAGCCCAGCCCGCCACCCATCCAGGGGCCCATGTCGGAGGACGACCAGGAGAGCATGCAAATGCTGGAACCATGCCTCGTGACACTGGCGTCATGCAGTGACTCCGGGGATGCACCATCACCAGTGCACAGCCTTGAACTTGACCCGCTGGGGTGTGACGTCGTTCCCCCCAGTCCACCCATACAACCCCCTGCACAGCATGCTGGTGCAAGTAGATCATCCGATGGCCCCCCTTCACCTGACCAGTTCAGAGTTAAGCAATTGAGCGATCTCATAGGGAACTATATTGAGGATAATCGCCAGACCAGGGCTGGACTGCATGAGGAACTCAATCAAATGCGCCAGTCCCTCAACGACTGCACCACCAGATTGTGCGACTCCCTGACGGACAATACAACCCGGGTATGCCATGTCCTCAACCGCATTGCTAATGCCCTTGAGGCAGGGAGTCAAAATACGGAGCCACAGCAGGAGGGCACGTCCGAGACAAGTGAGGCCACGCAAGGCAGCCCGGAGAGACGCCTCCGACGTCCCTTGCGCAAACAAGATTTGGCTCCCCCAGACAAGGGCTCCAAGGGACATTAGCCATTCCTGCCACATGTGGTCCCGAGATCCTACATGGGACGACTGCTCGGGAGTTGGGGGGAGGGAGGAGGGGTGTGGCGTTGTGTTCTGGAGTTGGGGGGAGGGGGGTGATGTTGTGTTCTGGGGTTGGGGGGAGGGGGGTGATGTTGTGTTCTGGGGTTGGGGGGAGGGGGGTGATGTTGTGTTCTGGAGTTGGGGGGAGGGAGCATGGGCATTTGCTGAAGTAAGCACTGTTTTTTCATTTCTTGTTATCTCAATACACAATTGGTGTTGCAAAGTTGAACCGTTGTGGACATTCTTCATTGCACTTTTTGTCCATCTGCACATATGGCATGGGCCCATTCGACACCATATATCAGTGGAGGGGTCAGCCACCAGTCCTGGTTCGTGGGCACATATGTGCATCATGCAAACCTGGTGACTGCTGCATCTACACGCATGCACGGGTATGGCCATGGTCTGGTTGCCCCATGGGTCTGTTCAGGGGGTTCATGGCAGGGGTCATGTGGCTTGCTGTTAGGGTACATCCACCAACAGCTGCATGTGTCGCAAAATGAGGTGGGTGTGTGGACTGTCATGGTGGTGAACAGTACTTGGCTGTCATGGCAGGCTTTCGATGATGGCCATATGTACATGTACATAGATATATTCGGCACGATCAGGGACACAAATATGTGTCCGATGCAATGTAATACTGTGGGGTGTCGTGTCTACATGATGGTCCGTGAACGGTGGTGTGGACATCTTGGGGTACATGTTCCTTTGTCGCATGCTGCTGTTCTGATGTCGGATCATTCTGGTGCTGTGTACTGTGTACATTCTCATTTGGCTGTGGATCATGTCCATCATCCAGCTCTGATCCATTCTATGGTGATTCCCAACACTCCTATGGTGGTGCCATGCCGGTGACGTGATATCGTACCCCTGCTGTCCTCCGTGAATTCCACTTCCAGGGGTGGGTCTCCAATGTGGTGCCAGGCTGGGGGATGCCACAATGTGAATGTGCAGTGTGCCCTCGGATATGCACTTGCGGTGTCCGCCAATGAGTGGTGCTGGTGTAGTGTGCCTATCCCTTGTCAGTTGGTGTAGATGTAGTGTGATGTGGGTGCCTTATTCTGGCAAAGTCAAAATATGTTCATATGTGCCGTTGCCCTGGTTCTTTGGCAGGTTTGTTGTCAGGGTGAACAACGTACAATGGCTCCATCTTTTCTACGCAGTTGGTTCATGCAGGCACCCACCCTGTGGCACCAGTGGACTTGCATGACACAGTCAGACGACTCAACAGCCAGCCAGACAGGTCATCCTGCATGTTGGGCCATGTGGCGCGGTAGCGTGCTGACCTCTTTCCTTTTCAATCGACCCTCCCAGGTCCAACTTGGGGCCCTCCTCTCTGACATCTTTTCCTCCACCTGTGGTGTTCCCCTGGGATTTAATCTCCCTACCTGGCTGTTCAACCAGTATTTGGCACTCCTTGGCCACCGCATCGCCACTCTCTGCCCAAACTTTCAGCGCTATGCGGACGATACACGGCAAATTTTCAGCCTACCCTCGGCGTCCTCCTCTCCTTCCCTCATCTCTGACTGTCTGTCTGATATCCAGGAATGGTGTGCAGCCAATGAACACTACCGTAATGCTAGTAAGACTGAGATTCTCCTCATCGGCACACCCACTCCCTCCTTCCCTTAAGTTCAAAACACTATGCATTGTCCACAAGGCCTTCTGGGGCCTGGGGCATGAATACCTTCTACTCTCTCTTCCTGAATGTCTTCCTTCCCAAGACCTTTGCTCATCCGTCTCCGACTCACTCAGGGTCAGCCGCTTCTCAGAGCAACGAGCTGGGGGTAGATCTCTCTCTGCAGCAGGGGCCTCCCACTGGAACAGCCTTCCTGCATCCCTGATATTTGAGGAGAACCATCTCTGGTTCCGGAAGCACCTCATGACCTTCCTCTTTGCTTCTGCTTTCTCTCTCCCTCTCCCCTGCTGAATTCTTCACTGAAACTGCACAGGATCTGGATCTGGGCCACTCTCGCCGACCTCGGTCTTGGGCCCAGCCACTCTCCACTTGCACTGCCTCCCTGGCAACCCCTGCACTGCGGGACTGTCTCTCTATCCCTACAGCCCCCCCTTCCCAGCACTTGTCTGCACTTACCTTGCACTTGCCACCAGCTGGCCCTATTAATTTATTTTTGGATATTCGACTTACTTTGTACTGCACTTCCCCCGTCCCCTTGCACTTGCACTTTTTCCATTCTCACTACCCCTGCACTTGCACGGTCTGTGTGACACCTGGCCTAGTGGGATCATTGTCTGTCTTCCCCTTGTTCCCCCCTCCCTGCCTCCTCGCGCCTTCTTCTACCTCACCCGCTACCGGATCACGCCAACATAAGCATCCTATCATTGCCTCCATCCTCCCCACTGCGGCAGAGTCCTGCATCAACACTGATACTACGCTTTCAACTTATCTCCATTTTTGTACTATCTTTGGCTTTCTGCTGTTTATCATAACGTGCTCATAACGTGCTCAGTCGCAAAGCACACCCACACTGCCAGAACCACGTGTGCCTACAGTACACCTACAGTATTGTTATTCAAAGTGTACTGTTAACAATCTGTTTTCCCTCATGTACATTAGCAATAACTGTATGATTATTGCCTTGTCCATCTCTCTGTATGCCAGAGGCAGCCGCTTATAACTAGAGTTGCTGCTCCCCTATTGTGCATCAACTTTAACCATTGCATTCCATGATGCATGTTAGCTGTAGTCCCCGCAACAAGAGGTTTTGGCTGCCCTAGCTTGTGTTGCGTAGTGAATACGCCAATGTACACATGCACGGGCGGGATCAAGGCTTGCGCATGCGCAGTTGATAATAAAGACTACCCGCTGGCAGTTGCCGCCGGGGACCCGAGCAAGTCACACGTCTCCGGCGTGGCTCATTGTGCGAGTGTGTGAGCACACGTGTGAATGATGGCCGGGGCCCCCTGGCACACCCCTGCCAACACAACATTGGCGACAAGGACGACTCCGGAGCAATTCTCCACTCCGACGGCGTTGGAGGGAAAATCGTTGCTCCGTGTCAGCATGGATCCATGCGCACGGCCGGCCGCCATTTTGCTTCACACGCAGATCGCAGTGGTTGCGGCCCGCGAGGGTGCTCGTGCGCCAGCTGCATTTCGTCTATCTTTTGAGACCAAGTTGTGGAACTTACACAGCCTGTGCTGCCATAGGACTGTGGCATTAAAGAAAAGTGAACCAGTCGAGAAGGATACTGTGTCACAAGTAGGCCCATCTGGCCAGACCACCTCAACACCCACGAAGGACTACATTCCCCTGTGAGTACCATACATCACAATGGGTGAGGAGGGAGAGCAAGAGGGTGCATTTTACTGACTATGTCCCATGATGCATGTTAGTTGTAGCCCCCGCAACAAGAGGTTTTGGCTGCCCTAGTCTGTACTCATTTTACCTACTATGTCCCATGATGCATGTTAGTTGTAGCCCCCAAACAAGAGGTTTTGGCTGCCCTAGTTTGTACGCATTTTAACGACTATGTCCCATGATGCATGTTAGATGAAGCCCCCGAAACAAGAGGTTTTGGCTGCCCTAGTTTGTATGCATTTTACCGACTATGTCCCATAATGCATGTTAGTTGTAGCCCCCACAACAAGAGGTTTGGCTGTCCTAGTTTGTACGCATTTTACCGACTATGTCCCATGATGCATGTTAGTTGTAGCCCCCTCAACAAGAGGTTTGGCTGCCCTAGTTTGCACACATTTTACTGACTTTGTCCCATGATGCATGTTAGTTGTAGCCCCTACAACAAGAGGTTTGGCTACCTAGACTGTATTTAAACTACCTATGATGTCCTGTGCAACTACAGGCCTGTTAGGTTCTATATATAGGCACTTACCAACCAAGCCATGTTTGTTGTGCTGAGCTAATGTAACCTAGCTGCTTTTTTATGTATTGTAACTAAGACATTATCTTGTATCGGGGCCTCGATGCCGACCGAGATGTGTGCGCGCTTTATAAATGGAAATAAATAAATAAACAAAATACTGTTTCAAAGCACCCACAGGGCAAAGGGAGGGAACAAGGGAGTGAAACACATTAAAACACAATTATTAAAAGCACCAGAGGGAAAAAGGGATGAACCTCTTATGCCTGGGTAAGTGCTGGGGTGTCTGGGCTCACAGATGAAGTATGTGGTATGGTGAGTGCTACAAGACCGGAGCCGTGCAGGTGTAAGTGCGAGGGTGTGTCAAGGCAAGTGCTGAGGGTAGACAGAAGCTGGGTGATTGGGTGTGAGAGGTCAGGGGCCACGAGGATGCATGAGGGCACAGGGCACCAATCACAGCAACTGTGAGATTAGCAGAGGAGAGAAGAAGGGAAGGAGGAGGTAAAGACGAACGTCTTGAGGATCTTATGGAATTTTGGAATGTCCTGCACAAGGCGGTAGATGGAGGGGGAAGCTGTTTCATAGGAGGGGCCAGTTGAGGAAAGCGATCGACCACCTACACTTCGTTTAGCAAAATGCTTTACACACAAAGAGTTGGTGCCAGAGGAATGTAGTGGTCTAGAGGGAGAGTATTTAGTAAGGTAAAGTTGAATATAGGGTGGTCCCTGGCCCCAGACAACCTTTCGGATGATGCAGAAGGATTTTAATTTAATCCGTGGAGCAACCGGAGCCAGTGAAGACTTTTTAGGGCAGGAGTGATGCAGTCCCTGGGCTTAAAGCCATGGATATGTCTTGCTGCCCTATTCTGGATTAGCTGGAGAGGTTGCAGAGTGGAGGAAGGTAGATTCAGGAGGAGGCTATTGCAATAGTGAAGCCTAGAGAGAACCAGGCCTTGGGTAACATTGAGCCTCTAGGGGAAGGTGAGAAAAGGGAGAATTTCTTTGAGAAGGAAGACCTGAAAGTGGGACTTCTTGGTTATGTCCTGAGTGTGTCCTGAGTGTGAGAGAGGAAGGAGAGAGAGGAGTTGAAGATGACTCCAAGGTTTCTGGCTTCAGAACAAGGAACAGTGGGAAGAGCCCAAGGAGGAAGGCCAGAGAAAAGGGAAGAAGGAGGAATCAGGGGTCCCGATGGGAAGGATCTCTGTTTTACAGGCATTGAGGCAGAGATCATTGGAAGTTCACCAGGATTGGATAGCAGAATGGCAGTCAGGGATGATGGAAGTTGCGAGGGAGTCAGCAGGAAGTTTGAAAAATAATTGTGTATCGTCTGCATAACACTGGAAGTTGGGGGGAAAAGGAGGTGATGAGGCGAGCAAACTGAGCAAGGTAGATGTTAAAGAGCCAAGGGGAGAGGATAGAACCCTGGGTGACCTTGTAACTGAAGTCACGACGTAGCCACATTATACATGAAGGACGTATTCATCCATTCATGAAGTTACACAAACATGCACTAGTTTGTTGTATATAGGCATGAAGCAGATGCTTGTGACCCACGTATGTAGAGGATGGACACGCATACATATCTCTTTATATTCATATTGTTCGCCGAAGCGAAAACCACAAGATGCAAAGTATTCATATATATACCTTGCAAATGCTTGACTGCTACTAACATGGAGGAGCTATAGGGAATGATATAGAAGCTATAGGTCTCCGAAATGGATGACAAAGGAGAGACCGGCTTCAAGTACATGGAAAAGCTGACATGCCACCACCAGAGGGGAGCAGAAACAGGGTACCCAGCCAAGGACAAGTGAAGACGGAAAGTTCCAGTTACCAAGACAATGAGCCATCTGCAGAAATTCAGGCTAAAATCCTCATAATTACAAGCAGGACAGCTTAATTCCGTGGTCTCCACACATGTGACCCAGCCAAACAGTATAACATCAATCGGAGCACACCTATTTATTAAACAGTAAATAATAGAGTTAAGGAAAATACTTTAAACAATTCTGGGTGCTGGGAAGGAACACACGCCCTGACACTGGAGCCCGTGTTAAAATTAAACCAAAGAAAAGTGTCTAACTTTAAAGACACACCCTTCCCCTGCACACCTTTCAAACTGGAATGAATCAGTCACTATTTTCATAGAATTTCCACATTTATAAAGTTGAATATAATAATAGAACATAAAAAACAGCATACATTTGCTTAGTTCAATAACAGATAATATTAGGCTTTACATATGGCCAACATGGAAAATAAAAAGAAACAAAGTAAAGAATCTTCTTTTGGTAGTTGAAATGTAATTTCAAGCTCTACGCGTTTCAGGGAAGGCCCCTTCTTCAGGAGCAAAGATCTGCAAATGCATATACACACAAAGTTATAAATCACCACATAGTCTACTGAATGCTCAAAATTCCTAAACACATCATACATAAGTTACTCTCTTCAGGTTAAAGAAAAACAAGGGTCCAACAATATTGTACATAATGTTTCACCGTGGCTTCTATATCACAGCTAGACTGATGTGACTCCAAAAAAATAAAACTGAAAGTGAAAATCAAAAAAGAGGATGAATAACCCTCATGTGTACCTTTTAATTGGGTTGTTGCCGACATGATGTATAGAGATCCCCCAAGGGTCAACAACTGTATAAAAAGGTCAGGACAATTACTCTAGCTGCCAAATAAAACACAACTCATCAAAGGAAACTTCTACAGCGACTCTAACTCAAAAAACAGCTCAAATAATAAATGTTATCCTAATAACAAAAGTGCAACGAAAAATTCCCAAATAAGAATAACAATAAAATCACCTGCCAATAAGTGAAACCCAAAATATACATCTCCAAGTAATGAGATAAGAATGTGTTGTCATCTATGTTCAAAAAAGTATAATGAAATCACCAACCCTCGTGGAAACCCCTTTGTGCATTGTGCATTTACCTTAAACAATTTCCTGTCAGCCTTTCCCAGAAACCAACCTTTAAGTCCACATAAGACGTGAAATTCCACTTTATAGATGAGGCATCCAGTCTCTAGTAAGTACGTATTGGTCAGCTGGTAAAACAAACAGACACACACCAATACGTATAAATACACCTTAACTGAAATGCATGCAAAACAAATCCAAACTTACATGACCTGTATATGGAAACAGCGCTCTGAAGCTGTTACTTACATTTGAATTTATTCTCCTCTCCAAGGTATACGGACGTCTCCTCTCGGGGTATAGACTCGCACAGTCTCAAGAACGCAAGCGTAGTAGAACATCTAATTTATACTGCTTCCGGGTATATGCGGTCACGTGATCTAATCACGTGACAAACAAATAATTAACTTAAATAAAACCAAGATTCATAAACCCAGACGAAATTCCCTACGGCGGTGATATTAGCCTTAGGTACCAATGAGATATCCTTACCATAGATATAGAAATAATAAATCCTCTCGAGTATATCCGCGAGAGTGATAGTCACGTAACAAGGGAACATGATGCAGAGTCCTTCCAACACGCCCCTATGTGAAGGTACACATAAATAAATCATTACTTATACTTCAAACCCATAACTATACAAATATTAAACACAGGATTAAAAGGAAAGTAATACGAAAATAACTAACACCCAAACACAAGGAATTAAAAAGACCAGAGCTACACCAATTAAAAAGAACGGTAAATAACCACCTTTCCAAACCAAATTAATCCACCCATAAACTAATATCCATATACTTCTAGGGAACTGTAGGATTAACAATAATTTATCCAAACTAAAATAAATAAAATTAAATCCAGAATGACTAAGGAGAAAATAGACATAGGAGAAAGACTAAAGTAAAAAGATTAATAATACTAAAAAGAAAAACTCAAGTCACCTAAAAAAACACAATAAATAAAAAACATCAAGGGTCCAAACGCCCAAACTGATATAAACTGAACTACAGCAAAAATCCCACGTTAATAGGCATAGCCAAGAATACAGAACATTCCCACAAAGCTAGCTACCCTATCTAACACATATCCACCAGATTTCCTACTCAAATTAACCAAATGCAAAGAAGATAAAGAATATTAAATGAAAGAATTTGGAGTCACCCAGTCTGTACAGTCTGTAAAATTGGGAAGTAGCAGACCACCACATTGGACCTAGATCACCTCCATACAAACAGATTAACTAAAAAGCATCACTTAAAACATTCTCATTCACCTAAATAAAGCAATTCAAGGAGAATTCCTCATTAAGATCTCTTGGAGATATTGGGCCTCATTACACGGATGGCGGTAAGGGAGTAACGATATCGGTAAGGGATTACCGGTATCGCTAAATTCCCTTGCCATTCACAACCCGGATAACCGCTATTAGCGGCACCGCTAAGATCAGTGCCACTAATAGCGGCTAGTCCGCGCGCGCGCGATCCCTCATGTCGGCAATAGTGGCATGGCGCTAATAGCAGACCATCACAAGCCATCCGGACATGCTAATAGCGGCATGGATTAGGCCAAAAAAGCCCATACCGGCATGGAGGAAATACTGGCATCGCGAACCACCCGTTAAGAGACATGAGCAGTGTTCCCACCTGCCACAGGTGGCCACAATCAGCACAGGTGGAGGCAATGGAGACTGGGAGAGCAGAAAAGGAGCACACCACACCCCTTCCCACACCCCTTCCCACACCAAGATGGTTCCAATACTAGCAGCATTACATGGGCTGGAGGACATAATTGCATTGCAGTACCAACAACAACAGGCAACACAGAGGAGACGCAGGAGGAGGAGGAGGGCGAGACAGGCCCAGCAAGCCCCACCAGTGCACCTAGTCATACCACAGAGGCAGCCACCAACCCCCAAGATTCGAGCCAGTCCATTCAACCTAACTCCTGAGCAGATCTGCACCCTGTACCGTCTGGACCGGGATACCATCACCACCATTGTGGACATGATACACGATGACATCGTGAGCCTCATAGACATCCGTACTGCCATCCCCCCTCTACTGAAGGTGGTAACTGTGCTCCACTTCCTGGCCACAGGCACCTACCAGCATACGGTAGGACAGATGCATGGCATATCACAACCAGTATTCTCACGCACGCTGACCCAGGTGCTCAATGCCCTCCTGAAGCACACAAGTGAACACATATCCCTGCCAAGGACTGCACAGGAGATCTCCAACACCAAAGTTGGCTTCTATTCACTGGCAGGCATCCCAAGTTGCATCGGGGCCATCGGCTGTACCCATGTGGAATTGGTGGTCCCACATGACAATGAAGCAGTCTACCAAAACAGAAACTAATACCACTCCATCAATGTCCAAATGGTATGTGACTCAAACAAGATAATCACACATTGTTGTGCCCGATATCCCGGATCAACCCATGATTCAATGGTCCTGCGGAACTCAACGATACCACGCTACATGGAGCGGCATGCTGGACAACATGCGTGGCTACTTCGTGAGTAGCAGGGCAAGCACATGGCAGTGTGATGTGGATAGTGATTGGGGGGGAGAGATGCATACTCCAACTGGGTGCGATTGGGGGGACAGATGCATACTCCAACTTGTTATGATTGGGGGGGGAGATGCATACTCCAACTGGGTGTGATTGGGGGGAGAGATGCATACTCCAACTGGGTGCTATTGGGGGGGAGAGATACATACTCCAACTGGATGTGATTGGGGGGGAGAGATGCATACTCCAACTGGGTGTGGACTGTCGTCTGTAGAATAAATGGACATACAGATGTGCGCCAATGTCCACCTAGGCAGCCCACAATGGACCAGACACAAAACCACATGCAAGTTGGGAGATGCACAACAAAGAAATTAATCCAATACGCCAAACATGACATATCTATCCACATGCACATTGCACATCATACCATACCCTATATGACACAAAGCGGCACCATGCAGCTAATATGCAAAATGGCAATGTGAGCTGAACAACATCACAACAGATATGCGTCCTTGAGTGCATACAAAGGGATCACTTGTAGCCATTGTACTGAACCACATTCATACACCACTACTGAAGTGCCGCTTCGCAGCATGGGGACATCGATTTCAGAATGGCAGTACACTAGCAGTGTGGTACAAACGTTGCCCGGGCCCAGGAACATTAATGACCTGTCCTCACCCAGAACATGGCAGTAACTGCCAGAGGCATGCATAGTGCATGTCCACTTGCAAGGACTAGCTCACCTTCTCACATTGAAGTTACACTGATCGTCTCCATGCATGCTGGGATTCGTGGATGCCAATCACAATGCAAATTGATTTGTGTGATATGTACAGGTTCCACTTGATGTAAACAGTAACACATCCCCATTCTTGCACCTATGCAGGTGATGCTGGCTATCCCCTGAAGAGGTGGCTCTTACCCCTGTACGGAACCCACAGAACAGGCACGAAGAGGAATACAATCGTGCACATACCCGTACCCGCGTCGCAATTGAGCAGACATTTGGCCTTTTGAAGACACAGTTCCGGTGCCTCAGAAGGTCGGATGGGGCACTCCTGTACACCCATGAGAAGGTGGCCAAGATCACCATGGCATGTGTCATGCTGCACAATATGTGTATCAGACAGAATGTGCCAATGCCCCCTGACATTCAAATGCAACCACCTGATGAGGATGATGATGGTGATGAGGAGGGAGGAGACGGGGCTGCAGGTCATGCAGGAGGCGATGCCCAGCAGGGACAGCATCTGATCAACCAAATATTCTGATTCACATGGTCCTACTCTGTTGAATGGATGTGGGTATTTGTCCACTGGGTGTTGTGGTGAAGCGCACACTGGGCCCTGTCCCCCAATAAAGCTCACATACACAATTATAAGGTCCAAGCCTGTGTTTTAACTTGTCACCAGTGTGTTTAATGTATTATGAGGTAAAGAAGTGCATGGACCCACTATGCAAACTCCCTTTTCCCCCTCCCCCCACAACAGTCCCAAAACACCCTTTTCCCCCTCTCCCACAACACTCCCAAAACACCCTTCCCCCCCCCCACAACACTCCCAAAACATCCGTTCCCCCCTGCCCCCACAACACTGCCAAAACACCCTTTCCCCCCTGCTCCGACAACAACCCCATGTATGGCTGATACAACGTATCTGTCTTGCTGTACATGTGTCAGCTACATCGGGCTGGCCCTAGTTCCCATCCCCACTCCCACCATTAGGGGGTTGGAAGGGTGTGCGCCGCATAGATCGCAAAGACCGGCGCCGGGGGCTTGTCTGCCTTGAGCTGGCAGAGGAGGAGGTGCATGGTTGTTCTTGTGGTGGTGGGGGGTTCTGTCTGTCCATAGCGTCAGCTATGCGTGTGAGGACCTGCCTCACTAGTGCCATCTCCTCACAGAGCCTGTTGGTGCAGGCTTCCATGCCCTGTCTGATCTCCCTTGCATTCTCCCTGCACTCCTCCCTCAAACGTGCTGCCTCATCAACATGCTGGCCAACCAGCGCTGTTATGTCCTCCTGCCGCTGTCTGATGATGGCCATGTCATGGCCACTGTGTCTTGCTCGTGGGGTGGGAGCCACACCTTGCTCTATGGGTCCAGCATCAGGTGAGGACACTGGTGGACTCCAGCACCCTGCCACGATTTCATCGCCCGACTGGGCATGGCTGCTGGATTGTGATGTGGGGCGTGGGCTTGGCTCTTTTGATTGATGGGGGCTGGGGATGTGCTCTTGCATGGCCAAGTCACAAGTGTCATACACATCGGACAGCGGTGCTGTGGCTGCTGCCTCGCCAATGGAACTATTGGCAGCAGCCATTGGCCCTTCCGTGGGTGGTTCTTGTGTTGGGGGATCACTGGAGTGGGTGCAGCAATTGTTTCTGCCGTAGGTTCACGTCTTGGTGACGTGGGTGGCTTGCTGTGTTTGGCCCTCTGCGGGAGTGCACTCTTCCCTGTGCCCCTCGATGTGCTGGTGATTTTGCCTGACTCCTTTCCCCTGGGTTGTTTCTTGGCGGGGGAGCCTGTGTCGCAGTGTCCTGCTCATCGATGTCAGTCTGTGAGCCTGTGGGGGACAAAGAGGGGAATGGCATTGGTGATAGGTCAAGTGCTTCATGCAGATGTTGTTCATCATGCTGTTCTATGCATTTGGACTTCATTTGTGGACATACAGGTCGTAGGACTGTTGGGTGGGTCATTCATGCATGGGTCTGGGTGGCACGTGTTTGTGGTGATGCGTGCATGTGTGTGTGTTGGGATGTGACCCTCACATGGGCAGGGTTGTGTGCATGTATGTTTGTGGCCACATCCATGAGCTGATTTAGGGCTCACATTTGGGGGGGTACCTCATCTATCACAGTGCAGTGTTTTATGTGGACACTCACCTCCATCTGACGTTGTGGGCGCACCACGCTCCATTTTGCCGACTCCCTCTATGGATTCCACACCTATGGTGCTCGCGCAGGTCTCCTCCCTCTCCATCAGTTTGATAGGGGATCCTCCACTGCATCCTGTGGCCATGGCCATGTTCCGGTTGGCAGCCAGTATGCTGCGTACATGGAGGCGGAGATCGTCCCACCGCTTCCTGCATCACGGTGTGTGGTGTGGCTCCAAAAGTGAACTTGAAGAATTCTTTTGCTATTTAAACAATGTACACTCACGTATCAAATTCACTCTGGAAATTGGTGACCCTAAATTGCACTTTATGGACGTTCAGTTAGAAATTGTTAACAATCAGATTAAAACATCACTTTTTCACAAATCGACAGATGTTAATAATCTATTACACTATGTGAGTTTTCATCCTGAACCAATGATGGCCAGTTTACCATACAGTCAGATTTTGCATCGCAAAAGAATAATCACTGACGCTGATGAGTTCAAAAGTGAATGTGAAACACTGTCTCATAAGATTTCAGCAAGAGGGTATCCCAGAGAACTTTTGAATGAAGCACAGAATAGGGCTCTTCCCATTACAAGGGAACAACTGCTCACCCCAAAGCCCAAGGAGGAGACAGCCTCAATCCTGCACATCTCTAAATTTTCTAGACAAAGCTTTCACATTAAAAGAATCTTACAAAAACATTGGTTAATTCTTCATCACGATCCATTACTATTGGAATTGTTCCCTAATCCTCCAATGGTGGTATACAGAAGAGGCAAAAACGTTAGGGATGGGGTTGAGAAAGTGGAAAAGGGACCTAAGGAGACCCAATTGACATTTGCTACTAAAAAAAAGGGTACATTCCCGTTTGACGTGTAGTCATTGCAATAATGTGGCAAAAGCAGAATACATTTTACACCCACATACGGGCAAAAAAATTAAATTTAAGGACTTTGCTACATGTAGGTCTACAGGGGGGATTTACAGCATTAAGTGCCCGTGTGGCTTAATGTACATTGGACAGACAGCCAGATCGGCCCGTGAACGGTGGACAGAGCATAAATCTTATATTCGCTGTAAGATTGAAAAATCTCCAGTGGCCAAGCATTTCATCAAGGCCATGCATACTATTGCACAAATGTAATGTTTTGGAAGAAGTGAAGAAACCGTCTAGAGGGGGAGATTTTTTGAGGATGCTTGCACAGAGAGAGATGTTTTGGATTGATCTCTTGGACAGGATATCTCTAAGAGGTCTTAATGAGGAATTCCCCTTTAATTGCTTTATTTAGGTGAAAAAGAATGTTTTAAGTGATGCTTTTTTGTTAATCTCTTTGTATGGAGGTGATCTAGGTCCAATGTGGTGGTCTTTTACTTCCCATTTGTGCAGTCTGTACAGACTGGGTGACTCAAATTTCTTTCATTTAATATTCTTTATCTTCTTTGCATGTGGTTACTTTGAGTAGGACATCTGGTGGGTATGTGTTAGCTAGGGAAGCTAGCTTTGTGGGAATGTTCTGTATTCTTGGCTATGCCTATTAACATGGGGTTTTTGTTGTAGTTCAGTTTATGTCAGTCTGGGTGTTTGGACCCTTGTTTTTTTTTTATTTATTATGGTTTTGTAGGTGACTTGAGTTTTTCTTTTTATTATTATTAATCTTTTTACTTTAGTCTTTCTTCTATGTCTATTTTCTCCTTAGTTATTCTGGATTTAATTTTATTTATTTTATTTTGCATACATTATTGCTAATCCTACAGTTCCTTAGAAGTATATGGATATTAGTTTATGGGTGGATTTTTTTGGTTTGGAAAGGTGGTTATTTACCGTTTTTTTGAATTGGTGTAGATCTGGTCTTTTTAATTCATTGCGTTTGGGTGTTAGTTATTTTCGTATTACTTTCCTTTTAATCCTGTGTTTAATATTTGTATAGTTATGGGTTTGAAGTATAAGTAATGATTTATTTATGTGTAGCTTCACATAGGGGCGTGTTGGAAGGACTCTGCATCATGTGCCCTTTTTACGTGACTATCACTCTCGCGGAAATACTCGAGAGGATTTATTATTTCTAGATCTATGGTAAGGATATCTCATTGGTACCTAAGGCTAATATCACTGCCGTAAGAATTTCGTCTGGGTTTATAAATCTTGGTTTTATTTGAATTAATTATTCGTTTGTCATTTGATTATATCACGTGACCGCATATACCCGGAAGCAGTATAAATTAGATTTTCTACTGCGCTCGCGTTCTTGAGACTGTGCGAGTCTATACCCCGAGAGGAGGCATCCTGTATACCTTGGTGAGGAGAATAAATTCAAATGTAAGTAACAGCTTCAGAGACCTGTTTCCATATACAGGTCATGTCAGTTTCAATTTGTTTTACATGCATTGCAGTTAAGGTGTATTTATACGTATTGGTGTGTGTCTGTTTGTTTTAACAGCTGATCAGTACGTACTTACTAGAGGCTGGATGCCTCATCTATAAAGTGGAATTTCACGTCTTATGTGGACTTAAAGTTTGGTTTCTGGGAAAGGCTGACAGGAAATTGTTTAAGGTAAATGCACAATGCACAAATGGGTTTCCACAAGGGTTGGTGATTTCATTGTACTTTTTGGAACATAGATGACAACACAGTCTTATCTTATTACTTGGAAATTTATATTTTGGGTTTCACTTATTGGCTGGTGATTTTATTGTAATTCTTATTTGGGAATTTTTCGTTGCACTTTTGTTATTAGGATAACATTTATTATTTGAGCTATTTTTTGAGTTAGAGTCGTTGTATACGTTTTCTTTGATGAGTTGTGTTTTATTTGGCAGCGTAGAGTAATTGTCCTGACCTGTTTATACATTTGATGACCCTTGGGGATCTCGCATGGACCTGGTTTTTCTGTGCATACACTGCACAGATGTGAAATGAATATTCCATACATCATGTTGGCAACAGCCCAATTAAAAGGTACACATGAGGGTTATTTATCCTCTTTTTTGATTTTCACTTTGAGTTTTATTTTTTTGGAGTGACATCAGTCTAGCTGTGATATAGTAGCACCGATGAAACATTATGTACAATATTGTTGGACCCTTGTTTTTGTTCAACCTGAAGAGAGTAACTTAAGTATGAGGTGTTAAGAATTGTGAGCATTCAGTAGACTATGTGGTGATTTATAACTTTGTGTAGATATGCATTTGCAGATCTTTGCTCCTGAAGAAGGGGGGTTCCCCGAAACGCGTAGAGCTTGAAATTGCATTTCAACTGCCAAAAGTCGATTCTTTACTTTGTTTCTTTTTATTTTCCATGTTAGCCTAATATTATCTGTTATTTGAACTAAGAAAATGTATGCTGTTTTTTATGTTCTATTATTATATTCAACTTTATAAATTTGGAATTTCTATGAAAATATTGACTGATTTATTCCAGTTTGAAAGGTGTGCAGGGGACGGGAGTGTCTTTAAATGTAGACACTTTTCTTTGGTTTAACCCAGCCAAACAGGACAATGCCCATTCAACCAAGGTAGATGAAGAGGTCTGTTCCCATTGAACCAGAAGGGGAAAAAGCTGCAAGTCTTGCCCACAAGATGCTAACTAAATGCATTCTTCCAGGCTTAGGTGATCAGAGATGACAACATTAGGTAACATTTTGCACCTCCATGTTCATTCCCATTGCCATGAAAAGGTACACTCAGTCTGGTAACTGTCCAAGGCCCCATGGCCAAGTCTTCCGTTCTTGTGGCTGAAGGTCTTTCATGGGCCCAAGTGTTCAATGCTGTTAATTGCAGTAACAGATAGTGGACCCCAGCCACACCTATTCAATAAAATGGTAATGACACCCATTGAGGTTGATAGATGTCTGGGTATTTTAGGTCTCCTGCAGAATGCATGAAACCTAGAGGTTTGAGTATAGATAGATGGGTAGATGGATAGATAGATAATACATATCTTTACAGATAGGTATTCGAGTTATTGGCATACCCTTCAGGAATTATGTGTGCTGATCAGGACAAGCAAAAGTGTATTAAAATTGTAATTTGGGAATTCAAGTACTTGGCAATGTTCTGTTAAACTACATATCCATAACCAGAACGTCTTTGAAAGTGCCCATGTAGATCCATTTCAGGGGAAAGCAGTCTGCCTCATATCATCTATTATATGTCAAGAGGCTCCGCTTATTGGTCTGTGTTTGCTCCAACCAGGTTTACGTTAGAGTGCTGCATTGAAGAAAGGCGCAGCAACACAGGTAAGTACATTGTACTTTATTAGTAAGTACTGCTCTGCTTATAGCCATCCACCTGACAGCTCTCCTCCACTAAATGACCACACATCCACATTCCACTCCTAAGGAGTCCCCTTCCAGCATTCTAACATTCCATGACCCTAACACATCACTTTCTCCACAGAGTACCAACCAAACCCCACACAATATACAGGATAAAACTGACCTCCCCCCAAATATTCACAAAATGTACATGATAACCCAGCTATTTACACACATAGTTATCCCATCTTCTTGAAGAGTGTAACAGCCTGGCACTGTGCCTGGGACCAACAATCATACTCGCATACACCCCACGTGCAGTGGGTAGTTCCTACCCACTCGGGTAGTCTCCACCATTGTTAGGCAGAATGACCTGCAGTACCATTTGGGAACAATACGGGCAATTAAGACTACAAGTGTAAGCACAATTTCACCTTTGGTACAAGCCTGTACTACACAGTAAAGTGGTAGCAATGGCTGAGCAGCCAGACTTATCTCAAGAGTTTAAGTGAGAAGTAGAACAAGTTACACAAAGGACCAACTAATACAGTGATTTAAACAAACACTCAAGGTTTCTTGGTAAATGAATATACATGTATTTACTCAGTCAGTTTGAAATGAACACGTTTAGCTCCCCTGAAGTGGGAGCAAAATGGCACTTCAGATACTTAAGAAAGGGGTAAAAAGCCAAGATTATAAGAACAGACAGCCAAAACACATTCATAGGCAGGTCAAAGGGTTTCATCTAGCTACAACCAACAATTCTTCTTAATACGCCTCAATTGTTCAGAGTCTTTGTATAGGATAGCACAGTTCCGGTAGATAATGGCTAAGTCTTTCCCTCAGAGTTTAGAAGAGTTTGGCTAGGTGAAAAGTTTGACGAATGTTTGGGGAAGGACAAGCCTTGGATGTATACGAATTGTTCGAACTACAATTGTTCGAATTACAATTGACCTTTGCACAATTGACCGCATTGTGAAGGTCAATTGTTACATATATGCGGGGGGAAACCCCCCGCAATCCTCCATTATATATATAAATATATATATGTACATATATATATATTACCAAACCAATATATATATATATATATATATATATATATATATATATATATATATATATATATATATATATGCGGTCAATTGTGCAAAGGTCAATTCGGACCCTCGACTTTCGGTCAATTCGGTAATTCGAACAATTGTGTTCGAACAATTTGGGTAATACCCAAGCCTTCGAAGTTGAGAAAGTTTCCACAAACTCTCGCAATGGCCGAAAAGATTTCTGGAACGGGTTTACACAGTACCTTGGTATTGAAGAAGAGCTGTAGCTGAGGTAGTTGTTCCTGGCAGATCGAGCAGACCTCGCAGTTCCTGAGCTCCAGTGTTGGGGACAAGAAGCAGGACGTCGGGAGGTTCCTGCACTGCCCAGTGATGAGGCCAAAAGCTTAGCAAGACGTCGGTTTAAGGTGTGAGTGCCTTAAAGTCCACGAGCTGGTTTCCTTCCCTTTGGCTATCCGGTTTTCAACAGCACGCTGATGAAAATTCGACCAGAAGGGGACGGTGTCCAGCTCATCATCGGTTCTTTCGTTTCAGTGGTCGACTCTGCTTTCTAAGTCCCAGAGACGTGCTTTTAAACAGTTTTCCCCCATTCATTCCAGCCTGGCTGTCACTCACACAGCAGGGTGGTTGTCCTTGCCGGACAGCCAGCCGGCCAATCACGCCAGAGTGCATTCAAGTCTCTTAGGAGACTAAGCACAGGGAGTTTCGGGCACCTCCCTCACATCCTATCCACCCCATACACTCAGGCGACAGAGGAGGGCTCCAGCACTGAAGCCCGCCAAAGGCCAACGAACAAAGGGACCAAACCTGGTTTGGCGCGCAGAGACAAACACAAGAAGGACCTTTCCTAAATGAAATGGTGAAAAAAGATGACGAAAGTCTGTTTTTACAGATAGGTCTTTGGCGCCATATTGAAAAACATGGCTGACCCGATTTTTAGCTACTGTTGTTAGCAGCCGGGAAAAATCACGGTAGTTGATCTACACCACTGCCACCAGCCATTTAAAGTAGGAAAAGGTAACATTTGACTGTTACATGAGTGTTTTGACTCAGGGGAAGCTAGGCAACCCCTCCATCACTCTATAGGAAGATAGTGTGTGCCCACACCATTTGCAGTAGGCCCACACCATTTGCTTCAAAACTTCCCTCCATGGTTTGTTTCCTTTGAAAGCTATTTGGATTCTTCCCTTAGGCAGACTATTTGCCATTTCCACCAACCTATTCGCTCAGGGATGGTATATTGCTGTTTTGTAGTGCTAAATGGCCACTTTCATGAGAAAAGTGTGATTGTCTAAGATGTAAAGTGCACCCCATAATGCGTGAGAAGCTCTTGGGGAAACCCTCTCCATAAAACTATCCTCAATAAAATTAACCCTTTCATATGTAGTGGCTTCTCTTATAGTGTTCCACTCAATCCACTTGGGAAAATACTCTACAAGCACAAAGATTTACTTGGTGCCCCACTCCAAACCTTGAATCCATCCTGTGACATCAATAGCCACCTTGACTAAGGGCTCGGAAGGTGCTGGTACTGGGCAGAGAGGAGTTTCTCTGCAGACCCTTCCTTTGTCACCTGTGGAACCCTCATGGCATCCACCTAACAACCTATTCACTTTTGCAGCTATACTTGGACACCAACATGCATGGCAAAGCCTCCTTTTGTAAGATAGCACCCCAGGTGTCCCTCGTGTGCTAGATGTATGATGGACGCACCTACTGCTGCAGGCAGAATGATTGTAATGACTATTCTGAACTTCCCATCAATAACACATAGTTTATCTTTCTCCTCATACAAACTCATACAATGACAGTCATTACCTTTCTTACCGGTAATCCAATCTTTGGCACATCTAAAGGTACTATCCTCATGTGCAGCCTGACTCCAGACTTCTTCTGATATGGTGGGTAACTCAGTACTATCCACTACTACATCACAATCTAGGCCATTACCTTCTAGCAGGGAGACAACAGGTTGTCATGGGCATCAGCACTGCAATTTATTCCCAAGATAGATAGAATACAATAAAACCATACCCTTATAAGCCCAGCATCCATATGTATATGTGGGGGAGAGGGGTTTCTGCCATCTGCTGCTGAAGAAAATGTGTACCAAATTGTTATCTTCTGATTTGACCATTAATTTATTGTCCCTTAACCAGAGCTCAAATGTACAATACTTAATGGTCCAAGCCATAGTTAATTTCTCCCTCTCAACCACTGACTAATTGGCCTCTGTGCCAGTGAGAGGTGTCAAAGTGAAAGCAATAGTGCTTCTCCGCATTGGGCCAACCTGGCATAGGGTAGCACCTAGACCGTGGCCACTGGCATCAACTGTGAGCATGGTTTGAAGTCGAGGATTGAAAAATCTCGCAATATCCTCCTTAATGTGTAGCCTTCGGACAAAGTAAAGATTACCCTTTTCATCAGAAGGGATCTGATAGCATTTCACTTTGCTGAAAAGTCCTTTACTCATTTCTGATAGTATGGTGCCAGTCCTAGAAAGGACCATCGTCGTAACTTGTCACTCGAGGTTGGGGCGACCCCAACTGCTTTAATAAAGTTTTTGCAAGTTCCCACTCCAGTCCTGGTCAATATGTGGCCTAGGTATTTGACTTCTAGAATGCCTAGCTTGCACTTGCTCTTCTGCATTGTTAGTCGGTCAAGCACATTTCTGTTTATGAAAATATGTCCCTCCTTGGTGTCCCCATAAACAAAGAGATTGTGCAGGAACAGCGAGTTATTGGCCAGGTCCTTGAGTACTTTTTCCATGATCCTTTGGAACACAGTTGCTGCTGATGCACAAACAAACGGCATGTACTAAAACATTTAGACTCCAAGGGGGTAATGAACGAGGTCAGGCATTGTGATTCCTCTGCTAGTTTTTCTTGTTGGTAAACCAACGATAAGCCTGATACGCTAAATATTTTGGCTGATACTAAGGCCGCCAATGTTTCTGGAATTTTGGAAAGCGTATGTTGGTGTACCGATATAGAGTTATTGAGATCTCTCAGGCCCCCACAAAAGGGTAGCAAGCAATTTGTTTTAAACACCTGTATTGCAGGAGCAAGCCACTCTGCTCATTCAATTTCACTTATCACAACCTGTTGAAGCATAACTCTCCCTCATGCTTTGGGGTATCGGGAGAACTCTATGAACTGTGGGCTTGACATTATTTTTGAGAACGATGCAATCTTAATAGTCTCTTACTTCCTGAAGGTCCTTTGTGAATGCTTCAGGGTAACTTTCAGTCCATCCATCAATTACTTCAGACACTGATACCAGGTTGCAAGTGCATGCTTCTATTCGAATGTGAAGCTCCCTTTTTCTTCCCAGCACAGCAGAGAGGAACCTTTCTCTGCTACATAAATTATAGCATTGCACTCCTTCTCGTGGCAGGATCTTTTGGCTTGGAATTTCCCCACCAGGTCAATTCTTATCTCAATTCAGGCAACAGGGTCAATGTCAAATAGCAGGAGATCTACAAAGTCCCCACTAGCGTTCCTTTTACATATTCCTGGATATGATGATACAATGGAACCCACTATTGACCTTCATCACTGTTTCCACCTTCTCCAAATTTGAAAATATCTTAAGGTCCTCTTTTTGGGAGGTATGATATGATATGATAGGTTAGTTATAACGCGCTTAATACCCAGAGGTTTCTAAGCGCGGACCCAGGGATCGAACCTCTGTGGCTCTGTGTCGTCTTGCGAGCACGTTGCCGCTGAGCTATCCTCCCAGATTGAAAAGATCTATTTATTTATTTCATTTGTCTAAAGGGCATACGACCCGGAGGCATTGAGGCGCTGTTCTAGGTGCAAATCTGATGATCATACTTTCATCATACAATCATGTTTTTGTCATTCCATACCAAGGTTAACACATGTACATGTAAATCAAGTGGCAATATCATACAGTAAAGTAGTGTAGCAGGGTTAATTTTGGCAAGTAAGAGTAGGGGGAAGGAGGAGTTGAGGGTTAGGAGAAGAGCTGAGTTTTGAGCGCTTTGTGAAAGACCCAGTAGGATTTTTCTGCCCTCAGGGACAGGGTCATTCCAGAGTTTAGCAGCAAAGTTGGGCAAGCTTGAGCAACCGGCTTTGCATCGCTTTACTTTGGGCACGATTAGTCGATCAGTGTAGGCGGTCCTAGTGGGTCTTAAGGAGTAAGCTTTGGTAATTCTTTGGGAGAGGTATGGGGGGCTGAATCGGAGAGTCACTTGTGGGCAATGGTTAGAGATTTGAAGGTGTTGCACTCCTGGATTGGGAGCCAGTGTGCTTCTCTTCTTGCTCTGGGGATATGTTCTCTTTTACAGATATTAAGGGCTGCTCTAAGGGCATTATTTTGGATGACTTGGAGTTTGTGGATGTTTCCAGAGGAGGTGCCTGTAAATATGACATTGCAGTAATTGATCTTGGAACCAATGATAGCACGGGCAATGGTTAGGCAGTTGTTTTTAGAAAGGAAGGGTCTGGCCGCATTTAGGACCTTTGTGGCATAGGCTGCTGAGGAGGCAATGGCACTTACTTGTCTGGACATGGTGAGTGAAGCGTCAAGGTAAACCCTTAGAGTCTTTAATGTGGTTGAGACAGAAATTGAGCTTTTGTCACTCTTGAAGGCAGTGGTTTGATTGTTGAGAATCTTTAGAGCACTTGGTGGGCCAACAAATAAAATTTCCATTTTGTCGCTGTTGAGACATAGATGATTGGCTGCCATCCAGGCCTGTATTGTCTAGTAGATATTGTTAGGGTGTCAGAATAATCTGCAGAGTTGCCTGTGAGTGGGATCAGGATTTGGGCGTCATCTGCATAGTTGGTGTAGGCTATGTCGAGTGAGTCTAGAATATTGAATAGCGGCCTGGTAAAGATGTTGCATAGGGTCGGGCAGACACATGACCCTTGTGGTACACCACATGTGATGGGAGAGGGTAAGGCGTTAGCGATCTCTGAGAAGAATCTCATGATTGATACTTCTAACACATGTCTCCCATTTTCCTGTTTGGATTTCTCCTCTGACTTTGAGGGTTGTCCTCACTCCTCTCATTAGTGAAGTCTCTGCACAGTCAGTCCAAATGCCTCTTTTCTTGCACTTGTGGCATGCTGTCATTCTGGCTGGGCAAAATTGGTTATTTGCAAGGTGACGAGGTTGCCACACCTGTGCCATTTGGTCTTTTTGCCTGCCTCATGCAGCTTCTTGTCAGCAGGTTTAGCTTTTCACACACTATTGTTCTCCTACTTGTACAATTTAATTTCGTTGACATATATGGATAACTGTCCTATGCTGTATACAATTGACACAGCTTCTTCTAGTGATGGGTCTTTAGCCAAGAGGCATTACTGAATTTTGACATTGTGCAATGGCCACGGAGTAGTGAAGATGCAATATTGTCCCATTATTATCCGTAGCTGAGGATCATGAGAGTGGCTACATAGTTCACTACTGGTTTGTTGAGTCATCGGGTTATTTGGGAAAATGTGTGTCTCACAAAAACTATGATGGTTTTGGGACCAAATTGCCTCTGTGATTTATCAATGACCTTTGCATATTCGTCTAAGTGACCCACACTTTCTTCCTCCCATTTGGCTAGGCCTTCTAAAAGTGCTCTGCCTTTCTGCACCTAAATGATGCAATAGGATAGCGTCCTTCCTAGTCGCAATACATCGCTCCCCCCTATTGTCACCAGGTATGTGTCAAACATCATCTTCCACATTTTCCATGGTATGGTTCATAACCTGGTTGAGCTAAGAAGGGTGGTGTTGGTGGCATTCTGGCATTGACCATGTTCAGATTTGTGTATAAGAGCTGAAAGCGTTAGATCAGTGCTGTGTTATTGGAATAGAATAATTTGTTGCACATTACTCCAAGTATTCTGTTCGCAGTGGTTCTCTTGTGGTGTGGTGTTCACCTGTTGATCTAGCTGATTAGAAACATTTGCTTTTCCATACCAAGAACAGATTCCCCTTTTTGTTGCACCGCTGTACTTTATCAATAGGTTTATCAGTATAGTGTTATCCTATCCAAGTGCGTCATCCGTCTGTACTTAGAAGCATTGTTCGTTGCCCAGCAACTCAGAGGGAAACATCATGCACAGTCTAGTGTTCCCCGAATATGGCAGCGGGAATCATAGGCCGTCATATAGCATGATTAAAAGTAAAGGAAGTACTGGATCGGTCCTCAGGGAGGCTGAGCACCTTGAGCAGGTGTTTAAGCCGAGTCCATTGATTATGTGACGATTCATTTGGCTCTGTAGCTAGGCATATCGGCTCTGTTAAACTCTTCCTGTGTTGAGGAGACCTTTACGTGTGGAGTCGGGGGAAGGTGGATGGCTGTCGCTCCATGGCGTGCCTCCGCTTGCTAGTCTTAGAGTGCTGCGGGGAAGGCAGGCATGCAATGCAGGTACGTTTGTCACACTTTATTGTTAAGTACCGGTGAGCACGCCTCTCCTCATAGCCATGCACCTGGCAGTGCTCTCTCGCCAGCGGATCACCCTTCCACATTTCACCCCTCCTGCATTCCGACATTGCATAGCACCAACAGCTTACACTATTCTTGAAGCCCTCTTCACAGAATAGAGTTTCATAAGTGTATCAGTAGGCAACGTAGACAATCACAGTGCCTTCTTTGTGGCTATCACAATTTGCAGATCTTAAAACCATTTTGTAGCTTCTCGTGGCTTTCGTACAGGAGAAAGGAGGGATTTTCCATCTTTTTAGGGCGTTCTATGTCCAGGGTAGAGAGCTATCATTTTTGGTTGTCATAAAGCTATTACAATAATTGATGAGATCTTCTACAAACTGGGATTAAGCCAGCCACGCCGTATACTGTATTCTGCATTCCCTTTGAACTCATGAACTTTGCTTTGAGATCCAGAATTCCTCATGTCATCTTCCATTTAGTAACGTCACATGCGTCTCGGCGCTCAGAGGTTCGGTTCTAGGCCATCTTGACCCCAGCAATGTCATTGTGCCCCCACGGCTGTTCGTTTTTACGAGGTTCTTTATTTTTCCGTTAGCCTATCAGGCTGCTTTGCTGAGTTCAGTGTGGCGAAAAGGACATGGACGGCCTGAACCTTTCTAGGTGATAAGACACCCTGCTACCTTCAGTGCTGAGTGTGACACACAATGTATACAACTCTGCCCATTGGAAGTGTGTCAGGTCTAATGACTGGTAATGGAGTCGTGACCTGTCAAGCACATGATTCGCAGGATCCTGCTGACAGAGCTGGGGATGGGGGAGGGTGCAGGCTGACTCGGGTGATAAGGAAAATGCGACTGGCGTGTTCTCTTCTCCCTAGAAGAGAATGGGAGCACATAGAGGACGAGCCGTTATAATCTGTGTCATTGCGACTGGCACAATGTGACGCTCACGAAATGGAAGGCCTGAGGTGGTTTGTGTAACTGGAATCCTGTGGCTGCCAACGCTATTGCATCCATATCGGCCTTACTTTCATTTCAGGTTCCCGGAGCTTGCGCAGGAAGCAATTTAGCCATGAATCCGATCTTTCAGTCAGACTGCAAAGCGAGTCAATGATGGACGGCAGATCATTCCTAACAGAGCAACTTTTTTCTTCTTCAATGGCTGCACTAACATGAATACATTCGCATTGCAACCCAAATCTCCGATGGAAACAGTACAACTCAGTGAAGCAGGAGCTGGGATGTATTTAATCTTCGGGATTGTCACGTTTATGATTCACATGGTAAAATGGTGTTAAAAATATATGGACCTGAATAATAAACCCGTTTTTTTCAATGGGTTTTTCTAATTGAAAAATCGATTTTTTAATCAGGCCGCATGTGTAATATACAATGGGTGAGTACCCTCTTTTTTATATGTGGGGGGCCTGTGAGATGATGGAAGCTAGGAAGCACAAACAAAGGGGAGTCTACACAGGCTACCCCACCTTTACACCCGCATGTGTTTCATCCACTAAATATGTGCAGTTAGATATTGCGAATTAGATTATACGATCTAGTGTCCTTTTTGTGGCAAAGTTAGGGACGTCATTTCCCCCAAAAGCCAGGGGTAGTGGAAGTGACATCACACAACCCTCGACCTCTGATGACATCACAGGAAGTGATGTTGTGTGACCCCCATCCCGAAGTGACACTACGGGAAGCGAAGGAACACAACCTTTCACCCCTTGACAAAACAGGAAGTGGCATCACATAGCATTGTTCCTAAGTAAACTACAAAAAATATGGTTACGATATCACTGCAATGTGATATAAATTTCAAACAAAAATGGATCACCACATGTATCGTTAATATCATGTATACGCCCATGTTACCAAATTACTGTGAATGCAAGAAGACGTTTAAGGCCAAATAATAATGATGTGTTATTATTTAGAATTTATGCTTATGCACTTCATATAGAACAAATATACATACAATATAACCTAACCTGTGTTGGTTATGCATTTATCAAGCTCAGAAGGATGAAAAGGTGAGTTGGCCTTGCCAGAATTCAAACCTGCAACCTGGAGATCACACACACATCGCAGCAGTGAACGCTCAACCCACTGAGCTATCTTACCGGATGAAGCTATCTTACCGGCAATAGTAAAATGAGCAATTACATGTCTGAATGTTCTCTGAGTCAGAAGGAAAATTACACTCTTTAGTGGATACCATTAAACTTGTTACTAAGATTTAACAGCAGGCCAGTTCATCTGCAGGTCCTGTGCAAAGTTGGCAACATCTCAAGCCTGCATGGATCTACTTTTCAGGCTTCAGAGTTTGGCAGAATAGATACCATTGGAAGGGTTCATAACTGTGTATTAAAGAATTTAGAGTAGCGCAGGGAAAGCATCGTACTCACACAGCATCCCGACTCTGGGCATGTGTTACCTCATGCATGCAAACAAACATTCTGAACAGCATGCCAGGGAGATAGACACATTACAACAAAGCGTTAATTGTGGCACAATGAAATCAAGGGACACTTTGGGCCTCATTACAAGTTTGCTGGTCTGGGAACTATGGTACTGGTAAGCTTGCCTCTACCCTAGTTCCCGGACCGGCAAACTACGAGTTGTGCTTGTGTGTGCCTTTCTGCCTACCTGGCGGCAGAGCGGCACCTGCGAGTAAAGCAAGTTGGATGCATAACGGTGCCGGTGCATCCGGCTTCCCAAAGCAAAGTGCAAATTAACAAATTCTGTGCTGGAACACTGCTCTCGCATTATAATCGCACTATGCAAATATCAAAACCTTTGTAAAAAAGCCAAATACAACTGCTATTCTAAGAGGAAAATCCCTAACAGACGTGGCTGTCCCATGATTGTAGATTGCAAATAAATAAGTAGTCCACTTTAAAAATGGTATGCGCCCACCTAAACACAATCCATGCAAGGCCTTGAATCCAATTTTCTGGAAATCGGGCAACTGAAAATAAAGCAGAGGATGAGATTTGTTTAAGAGGACCTGTTTTTGGAAATGTGATGATCACCATATTCACAAAGGTGACCTGTGTATTCCTAGGGTTTTTTGCACAAACGAAAATGATTCTCTACCCAGCATCCCCCTTTCCTACTTAAGTGTTAGGATCATGGTACTGATGAAGATTTAGGACAGGCTTTACGGCCCAGGTGGGCGCTGGATTTTCCAATGCTAAGACATTGGGCCTCATTACATATTTACCTGTGTAGTATTAACGTGCCGGTAATACCGTTTACTTGCACGCTACCGCACCAGCAAACTACAGGTTTGGTTGTGGGGTTGCCGATTTGCATGCAGCTCCCAGCTGCTGTCAACTCCAGCACCCCACCACCAAAAAATTCTGGTATTACTGGAACAGGTATTACTGGTGACGGTAATACCGGCAAATCCCCCCATTGAGACCTATTGGACTCCATGGAATGGGGATTAATGCCAATTACCGCCACTTGTAATTTGTTGGTAATTCCGGCAGAGCAAGTGGCTGGAACGGTGAATGTGTTTGGTGGTATCCTGGTGGATTTTCCACCAAGATACCACCAAACATGTAATGGTGCCCATTGTTTTGCTTGTTGTCACCCCCTGTTACTTCCACTTCTGCTACCGAGAACTTTTGTGCCCACTTTCCTCTCTCAAGCCCTTTCCAGAGCTATCGCATCTCTTCATTTTTCTCTGTGGCCCCCCCTCTCTTACTTTCCTGTCCTCCATTGATCTCCCTTGCATGTGCCACTTCTTTCCTTTTATCCATCTTATCTGTTTTTCTCTTAAACTCTTCTTTCTTTCTCTCTCCCCCAGCTCTGTCCTCTTCTGTCTGCTCCACTCACATGCCGTTGGTCCTTAGCTGTTGGCTTCACTCGCCTGCTTCCTCTGCTTCCACTTTCCTCTCTCATACATTCACCTTCTCTCCCTGCCACAATGTGTGTGTGTGTCCTCTCCACTCCCTTTCTCTCTTCACCCTTCACAGTTCTCTCCTGCCACCTATACTCACCTCTGCTTGTCACTGCTGACTACTGCCCCTCAATTGTCACCATGGACACACCACATTGGTTCTCTGTGCACCTTTATATTGGAATGTGACTCCAAACCTTGGACCCACAAACAAATAACTAATGTCAGCTGTGTGGTGTTGTTCTCTCCAGAAGTGACTTGGCACATTCAAACTCTGGTTACCAAATGAAGCTTGTCGGGGTGCTATCAGCAAGGTAACTGTGCTGGGGGAGCCGTTAAAGAGGGAATCAGCCATATTGCCCTTCAAACCTAAACTGGTCTTGTGCAGAAGAGAAGTGACCAAGCGGTTCGGGCTAGACTGCCCCTTTTCAGATGGGATGAAGCCTAATTGGCATAGGATCTTTCCCCTGTCTCTAATGGCTTGGCATTCTACAGAATGATGGCCTAGAGGGTTGCCCAGAGCAATTGCCTGATGTAATTGCCACACATATATATACTTTCAGATCCGGACTGAATGTTTTATAAGAAAAAAACATTTCAGCAGGGTACCAATTCCAGTAAGAAATTTGAAGAAATTAACCTCTGACAAGCTAAAACCCTGGATCACCACACTCTCAGCACAAAATATGGAGATTGGCACACCACACAAGATGGCAACGTCCTTTCTCACTTCTTTCAAGGAAATATCAGAATGTGTTGTGCCATTAAAGAATAAATACTGCCTTGAAGAATGCAAAGACCACATGGGGTTTAATGCAAACATTCAAGAGTTAAAAACAATAAAAATCAAAACTTTTCTATGAGTGGAGGAAGAGGCAGGACACTTTAAGTTTGGAAGTGTAAAAAAAGCTGCAAGGACTTACAAAAATGCAATTCTACAGTCCAAGAAAGATTTGTTCAATGATAGAATATCAAAGGCCACCTCGGACTGTAAAGAACTGTTTAAAATCCTAAGACAACAGGAATGTCCCAAGGGAAATGGAGAGATCATGTTTCCAATGCCAGACACAGGTTTACACTGGCTCCCAAGAAAGGCAAGAATACAGTTCAGACTGCTATTAATCATCCATACATGCAGTAGGGGGTGCATGCCAAAATACTTGAGGGAAGGGTTATTGCAGAAACAGAGCCAGATGGCTCTGAGATCCAAAAACTCCCACATGCTAAGAACACAGCGTTGCAAAACCAGCAAAGCTCTCAAAGGAGCGTTCAGTATAGCTGCTCCCATGGCATGGAATTCCCTGCCCCTAGATGTAACAGAAGAAAACTCCACTCTTGTTCAAGACTGCCCCATCCCATTTCACCTCTGTGACCATTGTAGAGGAGCAGACGTACATATCTGCAGGGGATCCTACCCCCTACCTCCCCTGTATTGGAGCCATGAGACCGTGCTTAACACCGGCTATTGTACCAATACTGCAGCGAGTGCATGGAAGATGGTATCCATTAAGACCACCATATTGAATGTACCCTCAAGTTGATGATAGCCTACAGGAGGAACTCCCTGTAGGAATATGAGAAAGAGCTAAGAAAATGAACTGATGACATCATAAGAAAGTGTGCACAACGTCCTGAAATACTGAATGAAGATGTTGTATGGATCCTAGAGGAGAAATGACGAAGGAAAGAATCAAGTAAGCATTAAAGTTTAAAAGAAGAACATTACACAGTAAAAAGTGCTGCAGAAATCAGAAGTATAAAGCGTGTACATACACTGAAACGCAAGATAGATCAAGTCATCGTATAGGCCAGTTACAAGTACTGAATGGAATGCAAGCAGGCTCGCCATTGTTCAGAAACTGGACAAGGGTATCATGAAATAATAAGCCAAAGAACCATGGAGAAAGAATGAAAGGCTGCGTCGCAGAAGAGTAACAGGTTTATTGGAGTTGCGTTGGGAGGCTACCTGGCCAGAAGTCAAGAGCTGAGAAATCGAGGTGAGCTATCTACGCTGAAGAGGAACATGTGCACGGCAGATTAATCTTCTCACATTAAGATGCAAGAAAAAGCACAAAGGATGCCAAGTCTGCATTCATTTAAAACATTTAAAAGCTAGCAGAATTAACAGAATCATGGTCTCTTGTCACGTGAGTCAAGGCTGAAAATAGGGCTTGACCTTGGTGCTCCAGACACGATAGCGAGTGCCCTCACTCCCGTTACATTCCCAGGACAAGAATACTCTGCAAGGCCAAGTACAAAGAGAATTTCACGGCAGAGGCATGGGTGATGAGAGATGTTGGGCTAATTGGGTGGTAGGGCAGCCTCACGTCCTATCTACTTTCACCTGGGTCTTGGCTTACGTGCTGCTAATTGAACCGAATGTTCCAGATATGGCACATGCGTGCTAAACCAATTGTATTAGTCTGTATAATGAAGGACCTTATAGCTTGAGAAACCAATGAAACACTGTGTAACTGATTTTTTTTAAATGAAAGGTATGAAGTCGTAGGCATAAATTGTCCACCTGATATCGGACAGCCAATAACAAACCTAGCTCCTATATGATTGCATATCTAGATGTGTCCCTTAACCAATCCCAACAATTGATTGGTTTTTCACTATTGCCACGTAGTATGATGTCATTCCAATGCATTAACAAGTATATTATTTTATTTTTTGTGGAAATCGCTGAGAGAACAAGCATACATCCTTTGATGTTCGTCGTAAACTCCTTGTTTTAGAAA
Source organism: Ambystoma mexicanum (assembly GCF_040938575.1). NCBI lineage: Eukaryota > Metazoa > Chordata > Amphibia > Caudata > Ambystomatidae > Ambystoma > Ambystoma mexicanum. The sequence goes on along the minus strand of NC_090924.1, from coordinate 48,798,408 downwards.
ATTGTTAATATAACAGCAACTTTGCATCTTCTTGAGTTTGTCCGGTTATCTGGACTCCAAATTATTCTGGTTTAATCCCATCCAATAATAGATGCACCTACCAAGGGCCATAAACTCATGTGGTAGCTGTGCGGATGGTTTCAATCTAAACTAGTTTGGCTTCAGATTTTCGGAAGATAAGGCATCCTCTGCCATTAGCTGAAAGATTGTGTAGTTTCATGTGGAGAACGGCTGATAGAAATAAACTTGCAAGAAGAATTGAGACGGTGGGCAGGTCGCACTTTGAAGAAATCCCTGCTCGGTTTTGAAGTTCGCTCTGCGGATGGAAGGCAAAGTGGTCGTATTGGAGGAGGAGTCGATACCAAAGGCTTGGAGTTGATTAAACGTATTTAAGTAGACTAAGGGAAATGGCAATATAAAGGGGCGTGATTATGATATTTTATGGAAATAAGTGGGGAACAGGAAATTTTGTGTGGATTGTGGGATGTATTACACACATTTGCTCTGCTATGCTGCATCACTCTGTTATGGTGGTGCCAGAAACAGCAAAATGGCTGCAAAACCCTTGTGCGCGCCAGAACCCCTGAAAATCGTGCTTTTCAACGCACAAAAAGGTGGCTGCCCAATCTGCCACGCATGTTGTCAGTGGTGGAACAGAGCTCTGACTACTGAAATGTGTCACTGGGCTCCACAACAATTGAAAGTGGAGGGCAAAAGGCAGTGCTTTGCTAAATGAAACTCCAATATTGCTTTAAATCACATTTTGTTTGCTGCTGAAACTTCAGAATGCTGTTACAGCACACCTTCCAAATATTCAAAATTCTTGCTGGGTGCTACAATTCACTTAGTTTAAGGAATCACTGGGAATTTACAAGGTCCTGAAAGGCTAAGAGCATAAAGAGATCTTCACAGCAAAAGTGGCCTGCCTGTGGATCTGTAAAGAAATCTCTGTGCAGCAGAGGACTACCTGTGATGACAGCTGTCAGGGGCCTTCCTGATTAAACTTTAACATGTTATAAACTGAATGTCAAATGTTTTCAATATAAGAGGCCTGTTACTGATATTAACCCATATTATAGTTGTTTTTGATCCCACAGGGTTAAAATCTTGAATGATAATTCTATCTGTATTTGATACAACAAGTTTGTTTTGTGCTAAGGAAAAGCCAAAATAATTTAACAATTAAATTAAACCTGGCTGAGCTGCAAGAACTTGAAAAGCAGGTTTATTTCCCAGAGGGAGGGCCTCCCACTCAACAGAAACTCACGGGAGGTGCTAATTGCTAGGTTGGGACAGAATCTGGTCTACAGAGGCAAAGGAACAATGACAAAGTTGCAACCCAGGAAATTGCAAGTGTGAAAAGGGGTCGTAAATAGCCTCCAGAAGGAAGAAACCTGGAGGAGCATGCTCCTGGACTGCAGGGAGACAAAAAGAGGCAGAGCCAAGCGACCATCTGTTGCTGAACCTGGACAAAGAACACATTTTAAAAAATGTATAACTTGCTATGCAAAATGGTGAAAAATATAAAAATGACAGAATTGTTAATTTAATTTCTGGCTGCATGTGTGAAGAGGTGCCAGAACTATGTGAAATGTTCTGAACAGGAATGGCAATAAATGTGGGTTTATGGGGTCTGTATTTGTGCTAGAATTGTGAAACTTTATACACTCATTCCCATGTTAAACACACACATTTGTGGAAACTTGCATAAAAATTGAAAGGTGTGTTCATAGCGAAAAGGGCAAAATTCTGTAGAAAGGGGAGACGTGATCCCACAGCTACAGGGTTTTGAGGAATAGCTGCTATGCAAAATATGGCATCTTTATGTGTGATTTGTATAAAGGTGACCAATGTAGAAATGTACATTTAATATATGTCAGATTTGGAGACCAATGGCTAAAGGGAGATCTTTGAGGATTGTAAAGCAAATCATAAAACCTGACATCACCCAGCCTTGAGCCAATCACTCAAATTGCAAGGCGGAGATGAAGTATTGACCCTATCCCAGCTCAAAGGGGCAAGCTTAGATAAGCCGGCATACACACCCCTTCATGATATCATTTTATAGCATAAATAGACACAGCTGACCACACATAAGGACAGACAGATCCACTCACTCTCCTGATGCTGGCAGAGTGCCCTGCTGCTGAAATCTACATCTTCCTTGTTCCAGACTCCAGAAACTTGGCAAAGCAAAGGCCTATTGCATAGCTGAACCATCCTCAGCTAGGCCTCAAATTCTAGAACAGAACCCCAAAAGTCTAAGGGAAGCATCATAATACAGCTGGGCTGTGCTGTTACTGCTTGGCTGCGGAATTGAAATATCCTCAGAACCAAGAAGGGCAGATCCCGTCCAGTCCTGTGCTGTGACCAGAGCACCTTGCTGGCCCTTCCCAGTCCGATGTGCCCAGCTGTCAATCCCTGACAGGTCCAGAATCCTGACGGTCCAGAATCCTGACGGTCCAAAATCTGAAATCCATTTGTTTTGTGAGTATTCACAGGTAGCTAGAAACTGTTGATTCCTTGCATTATCTTGTCCCCTCCTAACCTCTCAGCTATCCTTCCTTACATAATCAGTAATATTGTTAAAATCTGTAGTGAAATCTTATTCTGTCTATCTGTAAAAGCATCCTTTTCATAGTCATTTGTCAACTATGATCTATTAATTTCCTTTGAGTGACCAGCCTAGCGCTCCAACATGGACAGCGAGGAACCAGGACTGGGTCGCAAATCACTCCTGACTCTTTATGAAGAACAGAATTTTCAAGTCACCTTCTAGCGCACCTAAAGTTAACGCTAACTATAGGTTAAATGATGTTCCAAAAATCATGTTTGTTGTATCATGATCTTTTGGCTCATCAGGAGGGATTTATAACAGAAAATTCAATTCAAATTCATTGATTAGATATAAACTTGCCTAAAAGAAAACAAAACAAAACAAAAAAATCATATATATAACTGATGTGCATCTCTAGCACTGTGAAAGCAAGGGAAAAATATTTGTATCACAAAAATAACAATTGGTGCAAAATTAGGTTCAATCGTGAGAAAAACAGGCAGCTGAATTGAATTTTCTGTTATAAATCCCTCCTGATGAGCCAAAAGATTTGGTGAAACACGTGTAGAGGGCACTACTATTTAAAAACAATTTTTGGAGGATCATTTTTGGAATAAAAAAGCCTCATGATGTAACAAACATGATTTTTGGAACATCATTTAACCTATAGTTAGCGTTAACTTTAGGTGCGCTAGAAGGAGACTTGAAAATTCTGTTCTTCATAAATTGTGACACACACGGCAGTCAGAGTGTTACTAGTCACCACCAAGCAGCACCCAAATTACCTTTATCAAAATAAAAACACTGTCAACCAAAGACCAATTCGCTATCAATTGTATTTGAGACTGCAAATGTATAAATCACTCCTGACTCTTGCCTGTGCCGTCCTGGTAGCTTAGCTTGGATGCTCAAGTTCATAGCCAATATTTTCTGATTTTAAAACTAAAGCCTCTTTTCATTCTCGCGCCTATTTTACAAAAACAACCTTTACTCCATAACTCCCTCCGTTTTTGTGATAGAAACTAAATTTCAACTCCTACTTGTAGCTAACAGCGGTACCTGTCCATAGAACCCAACTCAGTGTGATTCTCCCGTTATTGCGAATATCGCGCACGGAAAAGTTTGCCGTGAATTTTCATTTTGAGAAATGTGTACACCTGTAAAATAGACCCAAACTGCTTCCGACTTGGATTTTAAGATTGCAAATGTTTTCTGCTGACTAACTCATTGCTTATGCTTGTGTGCAACTGTTTAAAGCAGCTCCCATAGGAATTTACAACAATTTCAGCATTTCTCCACACAATTAGAGTTCTTGCTCAGCCACTTTAAAAGTCATCCTGACAGTTGAAAAGCCCACTTCGTTTTTCTCTTTCTGTGTAAGGGGGAAAAGGGGAAGTGAGACACGGGTTTATCTGTACTATTCCTAAATACCTGCTCTCTCTCTGTCCATCTCTTTGCATTGCCTTTTGGGGGTTGAGGGGTGTTGCAGGGGGAATTTCTAACCATTGTGCTATCTGATCTGAAACCAACACAAAAGTATTATTTTCTATGCTGAATTTGTTTTTCTCATTAATTAGTCCTAGTGTATTAAAGACATCATTCTGTGTTCTGTCACCCCATTGGTGATTGTTGTTTACCTATTAATATATATGTTTTGTTTAATACCTTTTACAAACCAGCCTGATTTCTGGTCCAGGATGACCCGGGGTATTCTTAAATAAGGGGTGTGATACGAGTGGTACATCTTTCAAATAATTTAATCCATATATCAAATATGTTTTTCCATTGCGCTGTATACTAGGCCGAGAGCAGAGTGTGTCGCCTGATTGAAATCCTTAACAGGATAAGGAGCGCCTAGATAATCCTATTTCAAGGGAGATAGAAGAGCACCTCTCAAATTCCAGTCAGAATATTAAGAGAGAGAATACACATGGTCAGGACCGTGTAAGGTGATGTCTTAAACTTAAATGGGGTAATATAATTGGAGGCGAGGAAGGAGTACCTCTTACCATAACTGATTATAGGGAAAAGAGAAGGTGATCACAGGGGTTGTTAATGTGTATTGTGTTATTACTTTGATTATTGTTTGATGTATGAAGTTCTGAAAAGTGATAAATTGTGAAAGTTGGAAGTGAAGTAGGTTTCATCTAAGTGTAGTAAATGATTGGCGCCATTCAGAAGACAGACAGATTGTTGAGACAAAAGAGAATTGAGCAGCGATTGATGGTGTCTACCCACATTTTTCTTGTTTTTGAGATTAAAAGTGTTGAGCAATAAGCCTTGAGATAAGTAGAGATTTATAAAAAATAACAAGGTAACGATCTGGTAAGTATCGACAGTTAATTGTGACTTGTCATTATGGAGGATACACCTCTTACACTCCTTTGTAAAACATTACCATGACATCTGCCCAAGCTCAAACAGTACAGTGCAGAATGGTTAAAGGGTGCAGCTGATAAATGTTCATGCCATGGCCACAAGGGTGATCATTGTCAAAGGCAGTATTACTAAACATGACTGCATATGTGCACGCTGCGTACACAGGAAAGAAATTAGAGAAAACACCAGCAGTTTTAGAACTTTGTAAAATGTGTCAAGAGGAGACAGAGTGCCCATTACCAGAGGAGTGGATGATTAAACAGCATAAAGGGGAAGTCATTGAGCCCTCAGCTCCTCTTACTCCACCTGAAACTAAGAATGTAGATGCAGAGGAGACAGGATTTTATCATTTAAAAGAATTAAAAGCAGCAGCGGGATATAATAACCCGACATTTGCACCCCCGCTGATAGTATCAATGACAGTCCAGAAGAGAGTAAAAAGAAGGAAACCAAGTGTAAATTCATATGAGATATAAAGGAACGAGATGAGAGATCGAATATATCAACAGATATAGACAGATAAATTAAGAGATGGAAAGGAAAGAAGAATAGAAGAATAGGGTCGATGAGGTAGCGCTTGTACAGAATGAATGGATGGGAGGACAGATATTACTCAAGTTATATGGGAAAAGCATCAAAGAGGTTAGGCAAAAGGAAGACAAAGACAATCAAGAAAGAAGAGATAAGGAACGAGAAAAGCAGTTGAAGGAGGATGAGAAAGGAAGTAAAGCAGGGAACGACAGGAAAAGATATATAGAGAAGAACAAGAGAAAGACAAAAAGTGGACAGAGGAACAGAGGATGTATGACAGTAGGAGGAAAGCAAAAGAAGAAAGGGATAGGAGAGAATGAAAGAGAGAGGAAGAAGAGGTATGAGTGAAGGAAAGAAGATGACACAGAAGAAGAGAAGAAGAACAAAGTGAAGAAGAAGAATGAAGACAAGAAGTAAGAAGGGAAGCACGAAAGCAAGAAGAGAGGGCAAGAAGAGATGAGAGAGAACAAAGGGAAGTAGGAGAAGGAATACAACAGAATAGAAGGCAGCAGGATCTTGATGCCATTCTCGTACTTAAAGAACTAATAAGAATGAGGAATGAAATATAGGGGTGATGGGAAACGGTAAGCAAAGTTTTGCCAATGAGAGAAATGACTCAAGAAATACCTAAAGTAGTACAAGAAGAGGAAAGATATGATGTAGAAAGTATTGGAAAGACGATCAATAAGCTATATCAGCAAATGAGGCAGAACAGCTAGTGTGGGACTCGAGGGAGCAGCAAATTATCCTTGATACCAAAACCATGGGATGAGGAGGAAAACATGTTTAGTGATGAATGCAGAGCATTGTCCTTGAGCCGATTCAATTAAGATAGAGAAGAGGAGAATGATTGTCAAGCCAGTTGGGGTAGAGCAATGTCAGACAAAGAAAGGGAGTCAGATCATGAGATAAGAGGGGAGGGTACATGCGTCCCCTTGGGAAGTCAATATCTGGATAAGGAGGTAAACTGGTCAGATCTGGAACACCCTAAAGAAAGAACACCAGATTCTACACCATATCCTGAATTTCCCCAAAGAGGATTGTGCAGTGTGAGAGGAGATTCTCCACCTTATGTGAGTAGGTAAAGGTCATTACCAGCACAAAGACGAATAGGGACGATTACTGCTGCATCGGGTAAACAAATAATGGGATTCTGTTATGGTATGGGGTTCTCACAGTTCCCCTTGCTAGAGATGGTTGGGGCAAGACCGCAATATATTCAATGTCTTCAGATGGTTAAGGATAACTTAAAGTGCAAGCTGCCTAGTTTGACTTCAGGGGCTAGAAAATGGATCTACGAATTAGAGAAAATGACAGGGGGACATATGTTGGCCATAGGGGACATAAAAGGTCTATTGGCAGCTATTCTTGGAGAGAGGGCTGACGACATTTGGAGACAAGCGGGATATGCAAGTGTGACAGCACAAAACACAACACATGATGGAGCGTCATTTAATTATTGCAGGGTGGATGTTTGGAGGGCTTTCAGTGTACAGTATCCCGATGCATCATATATGGGTGCAATTATGACATGTAATATGAAGGAAGATGAAGAGACTATTGTTTATTTTCAGGATATTCAAGAGAGATGGCAGCTTGAGACTTGTGAGCCTTGGGAAAAAAAACAGTGGCACTATTTTATCATATTTTGTGTCAGGGATTGCCAGATGCAATAGAAGACAAATGAAAAAAACAAGTAGGCATGGAAGGGAAGCCGTGGGCTGAGATACAGTTTACTATTGTGCATCATTACCAATTATTGCAAGAGTAGAATAGAAAGAACGATGAGAACAGAAAGGTTGAGGAAGCCAAGTAAGTTCAGAAAAAATTGTCAAAATTTGCTATAGAAGGGGCAGTATTGACAAGTGGAGAAGGAGTAGGAACGCAGGAAATAACGGGTGCATCACAGGTGATGAATGCACACCCATTAGATCATAGTGGGTAAGGGTTATGGTTACGAGGAAGAGGTGGAGGAATACGAGGAAGAAGAGGTGAATATCAGAACACGCAAGGTGGATTTCAAAATGCCCAGGGTGGAAGTCAGAATACTTATGAGGATATAATGGCAGGTTTTCCAGGGGGCCACTCCAGTGTGTTGGAATTGTGAGATAACAGGGCATATTGCGTGTGTGTGTAGAAGCCGAGGAAGCATGCAACAGAACAGACAACATTCAAGGGGGGACAGGTCATCCACCTCCATGCAGCACACAAATACAATAAGTCTATGCTCAGGATCACCTGTCCTATCAGACACAGGCACCACAAGCACAGCAGGCACAGCAGCAGAGGTCAGTGAAAATGCACCCATTGCAAGGGCAATCGCAACAGTCACCTATGCAGGCACAGCACAATGCAAACACAGGGCAAATTCTAACACCTAGGACAGGGGGTGTCACTTTGGTAGGAGGGAATCCTTTTACGGGGACAGGGATGAATTTGTACCCTCAATAGGACAGCTCAGAGGGTGACTTGATGTGTTCAGTACTATCAGTAACACCAGACCCCCAAGAGGATCCAAGGTTGTATATAATGATAGGAGGTAAATCGTTTTCTTTTCTTGTAGACACTGGGGTGCCTTGCTCTTGTATAAGGGAGGGAAAATACCCAATGCCAGGTATTGCCATGGATGCTCAAGGGCTGTCTGGAGCTACGAATTTAGGTATTTTGACTGATGAATTACCTGTTTCTATAGGGGAATGTGACCTGTCTGTCCCCTTGACATGTTCGCAAACAAACACTAGTTAACATTTTGGGTAGAGATTTGATGACAAATCTTACCATGACAATTTCATTTACTGATCAAGGAATAGTGTGCTCCAGGAATACACTATTTAAATGTAGGGGAGTTCATATTGGCATTTAGAGGACAAGTAGCTCTATGAGAAGTCCAGTTAGATCCGTAAGTCTTCAGGTATGGGGTGAGCATTTTATTAACATGGCTACCTTTATTAGTAGGGAACATTGTGAGGATACCTGATGAACTTCTATTTAGACCACAAGTATCTATGGATGAGGTAGATGGGCAGACTATTCCTATAGAATTGGAAGCAGCTATAGTGCGAGGGGAAATAGCAATGCTTGAAGGAATAGATTAAGGCAGAGCATGGAGAACAGTGATAGCTCTTGAGGAGGGCTATAGATTGAACTAACAGATGAAGATATGTGCAGAGATGAACGTATAGATGATGAGTTAGTATTTTTCATAGTCATTACATATTGGATAAAGATCATGAAAAGGGAAATCCCACACCGAATGGCAAACACCTGTGTTTTTTCAAGAAGACATAGAAAAGGTGCCAAGTGTCCATTGGACTACGGGCCCATATGAAGTTGGCCTATGAAAGGGAATAGGAGAGGTTAAAATAAAACTCAAGCCAGGAGCAATTTTACACCGAGAAAACCAGTACCCCCATTACTCGAGAAACTGATGAAGGTCTATTTGAGACTATTTCAGCGTTTATGAAACAGGGAATCGTAGTGCCATCGAAGTCCCCGTGATAGACTGTGGTGTGTATGATAAAAAAAATGTAAAGGAGGGTCATGGATATTTATTCAGGACTTGCAGCCTCTTAACCAGATTGTAGAAGCAGAGTTTCCATTAGTCCCAAATCCTCCAAAAATATTGTGCAACGTCCCAGTTTAAGCCAAGCACTTTACGGTGATCAATTTGAAAAATGTGTTTTTCTCGATCCCGTGGAACAAAGACTCACAAGACCTTACTTCCTTTATGTTCAGACAAAAGAGACTAAAACATACTCAATTGCCTCAAGGGTACTGTGAGTCCCTGTGGATTTTTAATAGGGGCCTAGAAATGGATTTAGGCAACATTGAATTTAAGAGTTCAGTAAATCAATACGTAGATGACATATTAATCTGCAGTGAAACAGAGGATTGATGTAGGCAGTACTCTGTTCAGATAATGACTATATTGACAGACAAGAGATACAAGGTAGATAAGGAGAAATTACAGTATTGCCAGGAAGAGGTGTTGTACATAGGTCAGTTAATTTAACATGAAGGAAAGAAAGTGACATCTGAGGCAAATGCAGCATTTTCTGGGTTTATGCAATTATTGCAGGGCCTGGGTGTTTGACGACTGCACATATACTTAAGAAAGCACAAGTTGGTAAGGAAAAGATAGAATGGACCAAGGAAATGGAGGAAGGATTTGAGGAATTAAAAAGAGCAATTTGTACAGCTCCAATTTTGGAAATCCCCAATTATATTGAAGAATTGTATTCGTTTTTGCACACCAATGGGTCAGTAATGGCAGCAGTAGTCACACAAAGAACAAAACTAGCGTATAAACCTTTGGCGTATTATAGTGGGATTTTAGATCCAGTCATGAGAGGACATTTTCCATGTGAACAATATTTGTCTGCTGCCACATTTGCGATTGAGAAGTCCACAAGTATTATCATGAGCTATGCAATGACGCTATGTGTGGAGGAAGCCTTATTTGCCGTTTTTAGAGAAACCCGAAGGTACATTCATGTCACAAAGAACATCTGAATATGGAGTGATGATTTCTAATCCAGCGATTAAAATCGTAAGATGCAAAATAGTGAACCCAGCCACGTTTGTAGCTGAACCTATAGAAGAAGGTGATCATGTACACGATTGTGTTAATTATGTTGAATTTTATGATGATATACCTTGTGTGAAAGAAAATGCTTTAGCGTAAGCAGAGATTCTCTTTATTGATGGTTCTTCAAAAATCGACCAAACTAGTGGGGAGAGGCATTCAGGATCTGCAGTTGGAAGACACAGATTAAATGGTGAATTTGAGGTAGTGGCAAGTGCAAGACTACCATCCCATTTTTCAGCACAGGCAGCAGAATTGATAACGCTTATTGTTGCGCTCGAGAAACACAAAGATCAGGAAGTGACGGTGTACAGTAACTCCGCCTATCTGATGTCAACTGTACATGCAGGGCTGTCACGCTGGAAAAGGAGGGGTTATCTCCATGCAGCTGGCTCTCCAGTGCATCATGCATCGTTATTGGACAGGCTCATTAAGGCACTACAACTCCCAGTAGCCATAATGGTTGTAAAATGTGCAGCTCATACAAAATGGACAGACTTTATTTCCCTGGGAAACAAAGCCGCAGACTTAGAAGCCAAAAGGGCTGCTTATTTTTCAGAAATTTTGAGTTTCGAAACTGAAAATGTTAAAGAAGTATTCAATAGAAACATGCTGGTACGAGAGGGTTTTAACATGCAGTCAATTAAGTAACTAACAGAGATAAAGTGTAGAGCCACGCGAGAAGAGCAGGAGCTATGGAGATGTAGGGGTGTTGATTTTCCCCCACGGAAGCACTATGGAGACAGGAAAGAACTGGAAAGCAAGTGATGCCAGAAGCATTACTGAAAATCGCTCTTGAGCAGCTGCGTTACCCCGCGCATATAACCCAAGAAAGTGTTGCTTCTATCATTGCAGTGGACTGGTTTGTTTCTAATTTATTGGAACACTTTGCACAGTTCATTGTGAATTACATTGTGTATCAGACGTTTACAGCTAGTCATACACTAAGAACAATCAGAGGAGATTACATCCAAATGGCGCATTTCAGTATTTACCTATTTACTACATCCATATGCTACAGACATGTAATGGATATAGGTCTCTATTAGTGGTGGTGTGTGCCTTTTCTCAATGTATCGAAGTTAGTCCTTGTACACATCCTGATGCCACCTGCACAGCAAAGTTCTTAGTGCGCAAAGTATTTCCAAGATGTGCTGTATGTGAAGTACTGAGGTCAGATAATGGGCCACACTTTGTCAATGAGCTGTTTGAACAAATAAGGGTTTTATTGAGCATAAAGCATATGTTTTCTTCTGATTATCACCCACAAGCAAATGGAATATGTGAAAGGCTCAATGGCCTCCTTAAGGAAAGGATATCAAAGATCAAATTAACTGGCTATATTGCCTACGCCAGGCCTTGTATGCCCTTCGAGATCAGCCAGATTCAGATCATCGTCTTATGTGTTATGAACTAGTAACAGGGTGCCGCATGAGGACACCCATTTTGTCCCCATATAGAGTCAGGAGTGATGCCCAGAGTGTAGCACAGGCTATCACAGAGGTGATGAGATGCATGATTATTTAACATGTATGACTACCAGTGTTTCTTTCATTTCAGATCAAGTCAAGCATTGGAGGGAGGGGTTGAGAAACATGGAAGTAGATGGCCCAGTAACCAATCTGAGAGAACTATTACCACCACTAAAGTTATATGTTGGAGATCAAGTGCTTATTAAAAATTTCACTGGTAGGTGGCACGAGCCAAGAATTAATGGACCCTTCCAAGTAGAGGAAGGTTCCCCTACTGCACTTAGGGTGTCTGGAAGAAGAGCTTGGTTACATTTGGGTGATGTAAAGATCTACAAAGGTGAGACCCCCCCTCTAGTACTCGCTGACTGGGAAGCAAGACAAGAAGAAGAATTTCCGCATGTGCAAGCACGTTCGATGACCAGGGAAAAGCACGATAAGGCAGTGTGATTTAAAAAAAATATTTTGGAATGGAATTCATTGGAGACTTATTAGAAAATTAGCAGGAAGTGCATGGACCTGCAGAGAACTCCAGAGCTTAAACATACTTTTTAGAGATTCTTGGAAAAAGTAAACTCATATTGACACTATGCCCAAGCGCCAATTGATTATTTGAAATTGGAACAGCGCTCAATAGCCAGATTCATTTTTGGGAGCATATCTATTTTAAGAATAACACATGACACCAGCCGATAATGACACACATAGATTTGTGTTTGCAGTTTTTGTGTTTATACTCCAGTCATACCCTACACTCATTAGGAGAGATGTTAATATTCTCACTTTTCTCCATGACCCAAAGAACGGTCCAGTTATAAGAAGGCTTTTGGTTGCAATAATTGAGCAGATTATGCAACTACGAATTGTGATTTGAGTACCTGTACTGAAAATGATTCAGGACATAGAAAACGCAGTTGCAGAAAGACTAGTAATTCAACAAGAAATGGTGTGGCACACAAAGGGCCTGATTCATGGAGGTGTTTTATAATGGCTCAATCTACACTCTTTTGCCTGATATACATATGCATGTGTTTCTCTTTTTCTTTCTGTATCTTACATTGCAAACTCTTTATCATTCTGATGGTTCAATTGAAAACATGACACACAGGATATTTCCCAGTATAAGTACAAATGATGATCATTTCTTTGACCATTTTGGCATGTCAAACGACATAAGAGGGATGCAGACAAAGATAACCAGGGGATTAATACCTATCTTGATAACTCAGCTCATTTTTGGAATAATAAGTGGTACCAACATATGAAAAAGGTGGGGGAAAGAGCATCTACTGAGAGCTGCTATGTGTGTTCTCTCTTCCCCTATGCCATGAGTACAGTAAGAACATTCATTTCAAAAGAGATGCCAGCACATGATGAGAAGTGCCTCAGTCACCTAGCAGCATGTACTACAAGAGGACAGTTCAAGGGAGCTGGGTAACCCTAGAATGGGGATCAAGACAGACATTCCCATGCCAGGATGATTATATCAAGACACAGCAAATGGAAAAAGAGTCTGGGTGGACAGACAAGATGCTTGTGTATCCTTCTGTGGGACAAGACAAAATAATAATTGATGAAATGAAGAGGATACATTGCTCTGATAAAACTGAACAAACTGGAATGCCTGGATGCTTGGAGCTCTCACAGCTCTTAAACTAATGACAAGTGATCACAACCAAAGGATGGGAAGATGGAATGATGTCCTGTGCAGCCCATCTACTAAGGAAGGAACCAGTGCATGAGGTGCAGAAGGTGAATGTTCAGTGCCTAAAGTCATGGGCCAAGAACTCTAAACTGCTGACATGGGTGGATGATGAAGCAGGACCAATGGCTGTGGTCCCATTGATTACTGCGACAATGTGCTTTCAAAGCACAGGTAAAGTCTAAGTTGGCGAGAATAAAGAGTGCAAGAACATAATTGATGTCCTAGGAATGAGGAGACGGACTGCTGTCCTAATGGATCGATATTGGGCCTTTGAATTGAAAGCATATGTGAAGTTGCCCAGGAAATTTGGAGAAGTGTGTTCCATTGTACTCATCCATGTTCCAGCCTTGATAATTCCTCAGAGCAACCTGAAGATTGAGGGATTAACAATGGATGAAGAGAGAGAATTATTTCTCATCGGAATCAATAAAGGCTTATGAAGCCATTCCTGATGAGCACAAGTTGTTTTGTTCAGCAAGACTGCTATGAAAATGACATCTATATTCATGCCTGGACTTCAAACAGTAGTGAATGCCAAATGGTTGCAGAATATCAGATTGGAGTTTTTACAGACAATCAATACCACTATTAAAGGATTTAACGCCATAAAGGAAGAGATGAAGGCCATAAGGATAATGACACTCGAGAATAGGTATGTCCTTGACATGATTACAGCAATGGAAGGAGGTGTTTTGGGGCAAGGTTGGGCCTTCTTGCTGTACTTTCATACCATCTCATGATGGTGACATCAGGACTCTGATGGATGCTATAACCATATTGGCAGAATTGCACACGAAAATTGGGGAGGAAACAGAGGCTATTGGAGATGACGATTTGTTCTCATACCTGCCTCGATTCCCGACTGGATGGCAAGTATATTCAAGTTCCTTGGAGCAATATTTTATAGGTCAGCGGCAGGCCACAGCAAGACATTTATTGCAGACCAGGGTCACATGACCTCTTGTGTTTTCTTAGTTCCTTGCACCAGGTTACATATGAGGCTCCTGCTCTCGCACCTACACTGAATTGTGGAATCGCAGGAGTTCAAGAATTTGATCCCAGAGGACCTGAAGGGTCAGTTCTAGTGGTGGGTACATCCCTTACATCTCCTGTAGCGCTTTTCCACTCATTCAGATGCTATGAATATCCCTTGGTCGTTGGGCCTGTTGTCACTTTTCCTCCTCTCCCGTTGATTCCGAAAGATGTGGTAAAGATCAGGGATTCATTGGTGGATGTGATTCTTCTAGTGTCCTTTTGCCCGAGGATATTGTGGTTCCCTTTAGTGATGAAGCTGTCTTCTGCTAACCTCTCCATGTTCATTGATTCTAAGGTCAGGAGAGACTGTGTCCAAAGTGCCTCACTAGAGGTAATGGAAACTCAAAGGGAAGGCTTGCAGATGTTGGATTTGACCCTGTTGTTGGCACAAAGGGTGCATGGTGCAAGGAAACTGGCCATCTTAAAGGTGTATGGTTGGCACCTTTGGAATTCTTCGTAGTGGTGCTCTAGAGTGGGGGTTCTTGCCCTAGAGAGTCCTACCTGAGCAACTCTGCAGCTCTTGAGGGAGTGGTTTGATATGGGCATGGAAGTTTCAACCTAACAGTCCCAATGGGTGGCCATCAAGGCAATGCAAGATCCTTGAGAGAGGACGACTGAGAATGAGAATCTGGTGAATAGTTTGTGGAAGGGGTTAACTCATTCCAGACTTTCTCTGGTGTTGGGGCTGCCTAAATAGGACTTGCTTTTGAGCCCTGTATGAAATTGACTTGGAGTTTGTAACGCTTAAGGCGGTGGTGCTGGTGTTTATCACCTCGGCTAGGAAACACATTTTTTTCTTTTGTACAAGGCCCCCCACTTGGAGATTCGATCAGCTGCGTTGTGTCTGAGGTGTGATCCAAATTTTTGGCCTAAGGGTGCCTCAAAGTTTTATTTGGCACAAGAGATTGGCCTTCCCTCATACTTCCAGTACCCGGGATAACCTGAAGTGAGGTGGCATACTCTGGGTGTAAGACTACCATTCTTATTTGGCCAAATCTGCTTTCATGCACAGTTCAGATAGACTGTTCATCACTTTTGGGGGTGCAAACCCAGGTAGGAAGGCTACTGCCCCTACAGTTACTGGATAAGGGATGTGATTAAGCTGGGTTATGAGGGGTCTGGTCAACTCCTTCCCAAGGGGGTTCAGGAATGCTCTTCGTGATACATGTCAGCTTCCTGGGAGGAGGATCAGGATGTGGATATGCAGGACATTTGTAGGGCTGCTACATGGGCATATTCCAACAACTTCACAATCAATCATCACTTGAATTTGCACACAGAAGGGACATCCTCATTTGGTAGGGGCTTTCCGAGTGTTGACATATTGTAATCTGATTGTTTGACAGAGCCTTTGAATAAAATGGTGGTGGTTGTGTGTGCAGAATCCTTTTGGTCAGAGTCTAATTTCTCACCCCATTCCATAGATTCTTTGGTATGCCTCATAAGTAAGTACTGAATGAGGAAGAGGGACGTGGGGGTAATGATCATCACGTACATGTACTCTTCATTACTCCTAATCCTGCTCTTCTTTGTCTCAGTATGTATGACATATCCATTTTGGGATACAATGTGTCTCTGCATTTTAGGAAACTAAAGCATGCTGAGGTAAAGGAAGTGTTATACTCCATGAAATAGTGGAGGGCATTGGGAAAAGAATAAATAAAATAAGGGTTCCTTTCGTGCAGGCTGGTGCCTAAAGGTAAGTACTGAGATGAATAAAGGCAGGACTAGGAGTAATAAAGATCACCAGTAAGTAATCGAATCAATTTTGTCTACACTCAGCTATGGGAAGCAACCAGACCCTGACCAGAGCAGTGCTCCCCTTCATGACAAACAGATACTGTAGGCCTGTGGGTTATAATTGTAAACATAAGAAACAAGACATAATCAAACACACGTGAAAACAGTGTGCATGAGGTAACGGTTGAGTAAGGGACACAAGACATTTCTCCAAAATAGACTGACCAAAACAATAAGTCCCAGTGAATCATGGGAGTTTGTGTAATAGTGTAATTAAAATTAAGGTGTTAGTTTGGAAAAAGGTTGGTGTTTTATTTTTGAACAACTCTCTAGGATAAGGTTCCATCCTCAAATTTAACTACGGTGACAAGGGAGACATGCAAACTCGCAATGGTATTATACACAGTCTTTAATATAAAAACCCAGTTATTTGTGTTATTTTCCAGTTACAAACAGTGATGCTACAGTAAAGTGTGTCCCCGCATTGTGGCAGATTGACAATAATTGCTTATGATGTGGTCCCACACGTCAACATCAGTTCATGACAGCAAATAACTTTGGACGCCTGGCAAAGGAAACAGGGATGCCACAGCTGTGTGTCTATCAGTGAAGATGTGCCTGGAGCAGAATTAGAAGCAGCCAATCGGCCGTGCTGGGAAATGTTGTGACATGTGTTGTAGCACAAGATTTTCCTCATTCTTTGGCTTAAAACTGTTCATCAGGCCCCGCTGCTCTCAGACCGTGAACGCCTGTGTTTTCTTAAAGTTTCCGGAAACATATTCTGTACCAAGTAATGAATTATCCATACTTTTTTCTGTCTCCTTTTAGATTCCTCCTGAAGTGTTGCAGCTTCATCAGCATATGAAGTCATATTAATTGGACACGTAAGGGGAGGAGTTCTGTTTGCAATTGCGTGCAAAATGTCCCTTCTATGCAATTTTCAAACATTCCACCATGTGGTGGAAAAGTAGAGTTAAAGTGAAAATCAGCTTTATGCTTTAATTTTCCACGATATTATTGGAAAGTTATAAATGCCTCTCCCAATTAACGATTGCGGGAGGAAGTCTCACTTGTCAGGTGGATCGGAAACAGCAGGCGAGAATGTGAAGTCTGTCCTTCTCCCCAATTCTGTCTGACAAATTCTAGAAAATCCTGCGGATCAGTAAAAATGGTGGTTAAAGTGTTCCAACACTGTACAATGTTTTACCAATCTATCTGGCCTGCAAAATGGCCCCACGGACACAATCCTTGGGTCAGATGGGTCAGGTGTTAGCAGATTGCAAAGGCAACAGCTGATCTAAGCAGCTCCACCAGGTCCACATCATCATGCAGGCACCAACTCCATGCAATAATATTGAGTTGGAGATCCTGAAATAGGGCAGCCTGGTACTCTTGCACAAATTAAATCCATTGGAAAGCTCTTCCATTTCAAGTTATGATCCCTATCTAAAGGATGGAAAGCGAGATGGCCAAATGTCACACAGAACAGAAACATGCACTTTGACTGCCATGCTCTCCGCTGTGCAGTGTCCCCTAACGCAAGTTAGGAATAACCTTACAACATCAAAATTACAAGAATGAAATTGTGGAATTAATGTTTCTGCATGTGTGAAAAACTGGATATGCAGCAGAAATTATAGTCAAGGAAAAACAATCCAGCCTGAATCTCTGCAGTAGGCAACTATTCAGGATCTTTGTAGTAGAAACAGACTCACAACAGGGTCAGTATGTTTACAATCTACCCAAGGATGAATGTTGGTGTGACCTGAAGTGGAGTGTCAGGTACTGGCCACTTTGAATGATTCAGCAGGGCTTGGACATGGCTGAAGCCCAGGTCCCATCTACAGAGGCACCACCGAGGCCCCAGTCCACAGACCATAGACATTTGCCACTACTTATTACTTTCAGGCATGAGGGCAGGGACAAAACACATGCTCAGGGCAAAATGCCCATTTGGTACAGTCGTATGCCATGACTAGTTGTGTCATAAGGTGGCTCAGTGGATCAAGGTTGCCTCTGGTCCTGACTCTAGGCCATGCACACTGGTTTGAAGGTTCAGGGTTTCAGAACAGTTTTAGTCCCTGCATCATGGTATCCAATTCGGATGACATCCAGCCCTGCCCTGGGCCACGTGGGGCTGCCGGGGACAAGGTTGAACATCCAATCATGGTTAAAGTAGCTTGTGGCCATGCCCAGTGGGCCCATGGATTGGATCGTCTTTTCATGGGCCAGGCCTGAAGGTAATATCCTGGGAAATGAAGCCATTGGTCATGGCCACGGTACATACCTAGTGGGCCTAGCAGTGGTTTAGTGGTTCCCATGACAGAGCCGAATACCTAGACTGGTTGAATTGGAGTCAGTGCAGGGATGGTGGTCCTGTCCCTGTGAAAGTAGCCCCTGGCCATGCCTAGTAGACACATTCTAGGACTTGAGAGTGTTATGGAGAATTCTCATTTATGGCTAATTTCCCTCACCTAGTGAGTCCCCCAGCAGCTTTGCTGGACTTCTGGAGTTTATTTTTTTCCACTTGGTAAGAGTGAGAGCTTTCCCCCACTCTTACCTGGGTTTTGCTATGTGTTTCTACCTGTTTTTGTGATTGTGGACTCTGAAGTACACCACTTCAATAGCCCACTTCTTTTTGTGTGTCACACAGCAGCTTCAGTGTCATGGCACAGGGTTGTCTTTCAGACTTCCCTCGATTCCATTTCTGAGGCGACTACTGTCCCCCAGAAAAGGGTAAAGTTACCATTAACTTTACTTAGTCAATCTACCACAGATCCAGTACACCCCATCTTCCATGGAGTACTGGAAAGGGTTAACTTGTATCCCTTTGTATCTGTACCTCCTAGAGCATTGTTTCGCTCTTTTAACATTTAGACTTGGCTGGTGGCAGTGGTATCTACCCTAACTTTTCTACCGCGATTATATTAGATAAACGTGGTACTGTTCTTGGCTATTATATTAGCCTCGAACATAAGCCCGCTTGACCAAATCGTCTTTTTATTGGCTCCGGTTGGGTTTATTCGCCATTTCTTTTTGTTAAAGTCCTTCTTGTGTTTTACTTTGAGCGGCAAACTAGGTTTGCCTTCTTTGTTCACTGTCTTTTGGCGGGCTTCTGCCCAGAAGCCCTCCTCAAGCCGCCTGGGTGTCTAGGTGGGCTGAATGTGAGGGAGGGGTGTAGTCACCCCCTGCACAGGGTATCCTAGGAAACCCAAGTCGCACTTTGTCATCATTTGCCAGGGTAGTTGTCCGGGCTGGACAACCCCCCTGCTGGGTGATTGACAGCCAGGCTGCGTGAATGGGGGCTTTTCACATAAAAGGCAGGTCTCTTGGGCTAGAAGTCAGAGAGTTGCCACTGGAACTACAAGGAACTGAAGAGAAGCAGAGAGAACGACGACTGCTGCAACTACCCCATCCCGGTGAAGCCCTGCTGCAGTCCTGAGCTATCTGCCCTTCAACGACTCAGAGAAGATCCAGTCCGGAGTCTTCTTCCCTTGAGCTTGGTGGGGATAACCAGCTTATCTTCTACAGCCAGAGGATCCTCTTCCGTGGTCGAAATTGCTGCACACTGCTGTAGTGGTCCGGATAGCCACCTGAAGAGACTCTCCTGTTTTTAAGGAGCGCACCTTTTATTTCTTATCGCTGCTGCCGGCTTCATCCCTGTGTGGTGCAGACCCCCTTCAGACGTCCTCCTTCACAACGAATCTCCAGGAATTGTGGGTCTGCGGGAAATCAACAGGAACAACTGCCAGGGCACCAGCTGCACCATTGGAACAAGGCACTGTGTTCTGTTGAAGAAACTGGGTGAATCCCTTTTCTTCATTTTCCAAGGCTTGCCCTTGTCTTCCCTCCTTCTTATAACTTTTGCTTCTGAACATTGACAATATCAAAGTACTTTTGGCTACATTGAATCGTGAACTGTCTGACCATGTGATCCTCGGCAACTGGCCCCGGTGTCTTTCGACCCTTCCTCCGGCCCTTTGACTTTTGAACTCCTGTCTCTGAGTGTTTCTTGATTCTGCCTGCCTAACCAAAATATTGCCTGTGATTTTTGCCTCCAACTCCCTCTGGGTATCTCAGGTGCTAAGTCTGTTTTTGCCCCGGTAGCATTTCATGTCATGGATACACGTTTGTTTAGTAGACCGAACCGTCAAAAAGTGATCGCAATCGTATTCGCGGTAACGTGTTTTGTTCATAACACCGGTTCATTCAAACACAGGGTACTTGTCTTGAGACTTACTGTACAAAGTGAATTGGTTACTTGTAGTATCTTTAACGTGTGGTTTTTATTTGAGTTTAATAGAAGTGTTGTGTTTATAACGAATGGTCTAAAAATAAATGTACTTATATTTTTCTACCTGAAACTTTGAGTCAGTGTTTGCTTGAGTCACAGTAATTGTGGTCCCTTTGTGTAATCTCTGCTACTGCTCATATACTCTTGAGATAAGCCTGGCTGCTCCGCCACTGCTACCCCTCTGACATAGTAGTACAGGCTTGTACCAAAGGTGAAACTTGTATTGCCACCTGTGGTCTTAATTGTGTGTAGTGGTCCCTAAGGGCACTGCACAGGATTCTGCCTAACAGAGAGTACCATGGCATGGTTGACGTCTATGCCTCTGTCACAAGGGCCAACAGACACGGTTGCAAGCCAAGACCAATGGCCTTTCCAGAAGGAATGGTGGCCACCAGGACCTCTGGGAGGTTAGGGGGGGCTGGAGCATTGCCAAGTCCTGCCTATAGGGGCACAGGGCATGGACACAGGAACAAATTGATTCAAGTGGAAAAGATACTTGGGATTGTGCGCTATTTACCAGCCTATACGTTAGTTAATAAATGATGCGCATGAAAAAACTACCGGCAGCAGGAGTCTTTCAAAAGGTGAACCTCCCACCCAACGGTTCACAATGCATAAAACTAACTTAAGAACTATTGGAAGACTATCACTGCGCACGGAAATAGTATTCTTATAGAATGAAAAAATGTTCAGATGATGTTTGAGTAACAATCACAAGGTCGTTCTCAAGGCGTCTAAATGCACTGGTTATTATTCAACTGTTCAATAAACAGTTTATTGATTCTGGGAATTTCTGTACCCTTTTAAAGTGATGCAGGGATTTAACCCATTGATCTTTTCTAATTGACTAAGGGACTTCTCAACTCGAGGTCAATTTGAAAATACACTATTGAATAATAAACCGGTGCATTTAGACACCTTGAGAATGACCTTCGGGGTCAAAACACGTGTCGGCTATTATTTCACAATACAAAGAAGAGATTTTTCATGATCGGCGTGTGATTGTTACTCAAACATCATCTGAACATTTTTTCATTCTATAAGAATACTATTTCCGTGCGCAGTCATAGTCTTCCAACAGTTCTTAAGTTAGTTTCATGGACACAGGACGGCTCAATGTGTGGACGAATGCCATGACCAAGCTACAAAGGCCGAAAGCCACACTGAGTCGCTATTTAGGTGGAACATGGCCAACTCGTTCCACGCCATAAGCAGTAGTCATTATGCATCCTTGTGGCCAAGCCTACAGCAAACAGGAATATTCTCCAATATAGGAGCGTTGACATGTTATTACCTATTTATTCTCCAACCACTATTTATAAAGTATTAGTTTGTCTTAACTGTACTGTTTGTTCTGAGATGTATATGTGTACATTATACTCTTATTGTGTTTTATAAAGCACACTACTGCAATTGTCGCTATCTCTTGGCACTTTAGAACCTGGAGGAAAATTATTGAGTTTGGTCAGTAGCCGAAGAAGCAGGTCAAAATTACTTTGGTGTTAAGCTGACGCGTGAAGATTGGAAGGAAGTGTGCTCTGTGGGTTGGGTAGTTTTCTATGTGTTTGCCATGTTGTTTAGTTGGACTTGGCTTGGCTGTACCCTGAGCATTAACCCGGAAGTGAAAATGCATATGTTCGTTTTATAGTGACCCTATTTTAGTATGTAAAAACATTGTCGATAACTTTGCTCGAGTTTATTCTAACAGAATCAAAGTCACTTCTCATGAAGCAGCTTGCTTTGAAAAGTCGAATGCTGTTATTTTGAACGAGGAAGAAGTATTATAAATGTAACTTTAATAAAATTATACTTATTTGGCCCAATTGCCCTCTATGAGATGTAAGTTTGCTGAGAGGATGGATGAAATGGAACATGTGATCTCTTTCCAGAAAAGGAGAGGTAGTAATACGAGGAATCCTCCCCTCCCTAAATGATTTGCAGGCACTTATTGAATAAGATGTAGGGATTTTAATTCTGTGAGCTGTCATACAGTCCAAGCATCCAGTCAAAATAGAGAAAATAATGTAATCACAAATACCTCATAGGGGATGGGTTATCCTGCTTGAAAGGCTCAAAACTATGTTGCGAAAGGGTTATTTGGGAAACATTTATGGCAGAAAGACAGAGAAGCTCATGTTCTCATATTGAGTAATTTGTCAGCGGTTACCTGTTGGCATACATGCCACCAACGTTGTATCATTTGCATGGCGTGTGTATGCCACCTTTTGCCCTGCACTTTTGCACTCCGTTGCAAGTGGCACTCACAAGTAGCATGTCGGGCAGGGTTTTAATTTCAATTGAAAATAAGCAGTGTTCACAATTACAATTAAACCATGCTGACATACGAGAAAATCAGGCATGGTGGCAGGCAGCGTGTACAAGGGATCCATGTGTCTGTCTCCTTGCTTTATGCTGGTGTAAAGCCAGCGGACTCCATAGGGATCTAGAGCAGGAAAATGCATGCAGCATTTGTATGGCAAAGAGGAAGGGATTTGCTGGAAACATGAGTTGTATTCTGCCCCTCCTCTCTGTCATACAAATAATTGAATATGCAGTATGCTGTGAATGGAAGGTGTTAAAGACTTACTCAAGGCATTCATGCCTTTCGTTAACTAATTAACGTTACACCACATATGAGCATGAGATCCAGAGAGTCCTGGAAGATCACGCGGAAACCTAAATGAAGATTCACTGATTTCAGATGAAGGAAAAAGGTAGGCATTCATGAAGAGAGGCTTCAAAGCCACCCAGGGGAGGATCTTTACATACTGGGAATGAAGCACAAGGGACTGCAGTGCTTAGGTACAGGGGCAGATTGCATACAGCTGGCGCTGGTTCCTGTGAGTAGCTGAATGCCCTGTAATGATGTCCAGGCAGTGAGTAGAGATTTTCTAGCAGAAGCCCAAATGCCTGTGTCTGCTAAGGAAACCTTGAAAGTAAGCTATACCCTGAAAGAATACTTCAACGTATATTTCCATATTAATGTAATATAGTGTAGGGCGTAGTGGCCCTCGTTAATGGAAATTAACCAATACCATGTGTCATCACAGATGGAAAATATACTTGGGTCTGGAAGTTATGGTGGCCATTGCATTTCACAGATTGACACTTAAGTGCTAGGCTATTATGTAAGTCTATGCAAAAAGGACGAGCATACTCGTCCTTGGCACTTAAGGGGTTAAAACCTGTTTGTCCTGTGATGATAATAGTTTAAATACAAGTCTCGAATGAACCTATTTACCAGATCTTAAAGGGACAAGAAAAATGAGACAGTGCATGGGGAACAGACTCACAACATACATGTTTGAGGGTGAGGGGGAGTTTTCCACTTCAGTTTACTTATGAAATAAATTGTCACTTTAAAACAGCCCATTTTGAAAGCATTGCAATTTAAAACAGCACAGAATTCAGGGTGTTTTGCCATAAGTAAAGACTGGAAACATATAACTGAGCGATTTATTGATTCTACGCCATTCTGATTTCCTACATTTGTGATTGTATGGCATGTCAAAAGTGATGTACCTTGTATTTTCCAAAACCTTTTAAAAGACTACATTAAAATAAGTATGTGCTTTCGTGTTACCTGCACTGTTAAGCAACACTGTTCTGAATTCGTGTCTTCCCATTGACAGAAGCATCTGTGCTTGTTTTGAATAATTATTGCAAATGGAAGTGTATTATATTTAGTCATAGAAAGATATAATTAGGCAGAATGTGTTTGTTTGGAGATTGATATTTATTCTGCTTGATTCTGGCAATATTGTTTTAAGTGTATTCCCTTGTATTAAGTGCAGGGAGCCACGTGTCATGTTTTCTGTTATTTAATGAAAGCAAAAGAAATACATTGTTGCAGCGCAGCTTGATCCTTGGCCCAGTAGGTGGGAATGAGATTGTGGTGAGTCAGATATTAGAATTAGGGTATCCATGTCCGCAAATGGACCTGAAAGAAATCATTTTTAGGCTCTTGTTTGGAGCGGTTTTGAAACTTCCTTGAATGAGGTTGTGTGCACTTGTCCATTTGTAATTACTCAGATAACAATTTGTGTTGTAGAAGTTGAATGTCATGTTGGCGGTCATATGCGATTTTACAGTTTTTTAAATAACGATTTACCAAAATACTGGTGATAAAATTAAGATTACAATTACATCTTTGATTCCACTCTCTCCTTACTGTGCTCACATTTCAGACATCTCTAAAAAGTCTAACTATCGGCTACACCTCCTAGAAGGTAATCTACCTTTTCTCACTTTCGCCCAGAGGCTCACTGTCTCCAGAGCCCTGGTTCTCTCTAGGCTGGACTATTGCAACAGCCTCTTCCTCAAACTTCCTTCTTCTGTCCTGCGCCCTCTGCAACTCATCCAGAACAGAACCGCAAGACGTATTCTTGGCCTCAAGCCCATGGACCGTATCTCTCTGGCGCTGAAATCCATCCACTGGCTACCCGTGGCTGCAGGGATCAAATTCAAGACCCTCTGCATTGTTCACATGGCTTTCTGGGGCTTGGGACTCACCTACCTTCAACACTGCCTACCTAAAATTCTCCCTCACGAACCCTCCGTTCATCTACCTCCAACCTTCTGCGAGTGAGCCAGCACTCCAAGCAGAGATTTTGTGGGAGATCCTTATTCTCAGCAGGTGCCTCCCTCTGGAAAAGCCTCCCTGCCACCATACGTCTTGAGCCGGATCTCCTGAAATTCCAGAAACTCCTCAAGACCTTCCTCTACTCCTCTTCCTTCTCTCTCCCTCTGCCCTGCTAACGTAGCTCTCTGTCTTTTCCCTCTCTCCCTCTTGTTCCTTACAGCATGCTGACTGGCCGCCTGGTGTACCTCAGTGTTTCACTGGTCCCCGGCACCCCCGCCAGTCCTCTCTCGTACTTGCCTCAGGGCCATACACCCCACCCACACTCAACACAGTGAGATATTAACCCAAGAGAGTGGCTCTCTCTGCACTTACCCCAGTCTCAACCAACCGGGTGCACTTGACCCTCTCCTCCCTGTGACCCTCTGTGCACTTGCTCGATCCGTACGCACCATGCCTGAAGATCGTCTGTCTCTTTCTCCCCTGTCTTCACCCATAATTGTACTGTTAATATTGCAGAAATGCCATCAGGCCTATTTGCTATATCCATACTGTTAAATGTATTTTATGCACTTACTCTGCATGTGCAGACTATTATCATGTCAGATTTTCAAGGGCTCTGAGCGACTGTTGTTCTTCCCCGTGTTTCCACCCTCCTTGAGCGCTTTGAAACACTTGCCTGTGTTTAGGCATTATATAAATAAACAATACAATACATACAATACAAAGCACTCCTATATAAACAATAGTACAAGTGATGCTGGAAATACAAAGCGTGAGTAATTGTTTACATATCACCTCATGCATGTGAGATTTCGAACGTGCCAAATGCAACTGACACAGTCTGCTAATGAAGAACGCTTTCAGACAAGGGGACGGCTGCCTGAGAGGACATCAGACGAGCGTTTCTCAAAGTTAGTAAACGGTTTCATTACACATAAAATCCTTAATTTCACCCGAGAACAATACAAAAAGAGCAGCACAGTACTTCAAACGGTGAAGGAATTAAATGACATTATTTTTACAGAGTTTCTGACTAAAAAAGTAATAGAATATACACAATCTCAAAAAGGCAAGAAGCACAGTGTCAATTTCTATGGGAAGCCGTTGAGGTCAAAATGATACCTTTATGAATGTGACATATTGAAATGAATACAAGATGCATTGAAATGAGTAGGCATGCATTGAGAAGACTATACCATGTATTGCAATGGCTATAACATGTATTGAAATGAGTATGACATGTATTGAAATGAGTATGACATACATTGAAATTCAATGAATAAGACATGCATTGAAATTAATAGGACACCCATTGAAATGAATATGACAGACATTAAAGCGAGTACGACATGCGATGGAATGCATATGACACCCATTGAAATGAATATGACACCCATTGAAATTAATATGACACACATTGAAGTGAGTACGTCACACATTGAAGTGAATTTAATATCATTGGCATGAGTAAGACATGCATTGAAATGAATATGACACCCATTGAAATGAATAAGAGACACGTTGAAGTGAATACGACATACAATGGAATGAATATGACATCCATTGACATGAATATGACACACATTGAAGTAATTATAACATGCATTGGAATAAATAAGACATGCATTGAAATGAATAGGGCATGCAATTTAATTAATATGACACCCATTGAAATGAATATGACATGCAATGGAATGAATTTGACATGAAATGTAATGAATATGACACCCATTGAAATGAATATGACCCACGTTGAAGTAAATAGGACATGGATTGGGATGAATAAGACGCCCATTGAAATGAATATGACACACATTAAAGTAAATGTAACATGCATTGAAATGAATATAACATGCCTTGGAATGAATAAGACATGCATTGAAATGAATATGACATGCATTGGAATCAATAAGACACTCATTGAAGTGAATATGACACACGTTGAAGTGAATAGGACATGCAATGGGATGAATATGAAACCCATTGAAGTGAATATGACACACGTTGAAATGAATAGGACATGCAATGGAATGAATATGAAACCCATTGAAATGAATATGACACACATTGAAGTGAATGTAACACACATTGAAATGAATATAACATGCATTTGAATGCATAAGACATTACCTCCATGTTCCTCTTCCTCGTCCCAGTACTGACCGTTGAGTATGTTCTGTGCTCACTGGAACTCCTCTGGCCCCTATCCTCCCAGTAGGAATAACCTCCCAACCAACCAGCCCACAGCAGTTCTTTCGTTTCTGCCGGAACTGGTGAATCCTCTCCATACCCGTCAGGAGTGGCAACAGCTGGCGGCCTTCACTGTGCGACTCCTATGTGGGGCTTGGAGGTTTCCCAGGTGTCAGGATGCCTGCCAGGCCCCCTGCAGTGCTGTGGGTTCTGGCAGATGAGTCTAGAAACCAAGTGCAATTAGGGTGTGCCGGTCAGCCTCCGGAAGTTGCCCATTGTGCTGCCTTAGGGCTGGGTGATTCCGTGCGCTGCTCTGAGCATCAGTAATTTGGTGGGAGCTGGTGGCGAAGCCTGCGGGTCTCCCGCGGTGGCCACCAAGCTTCGTTACACCTGTCAGGAGTTCAGGTGTACTCTTACTTGGAAGATTGGTTGATCAAGGCCGGGTCTTGGCTCCAGGTTGGCCCATCTTCGATTTGTCTGTTGGGCCCTGTGCAGGTGGGCTTTCTTGCTCAATCTTCTGAAATCTCAATTGTCCCCTTCTCAGACTCTAAAGTTTATTATTGCAGAATTCTGCACCAGGGAGGGACTGGTTCGGCTCCCACTGGACAGGGCCTCCCAGGATCTAGTGTTTGCTGCAGACTGTTTTTGACAGGGATTGGGCATCGGCCAAGTAATTGTTATGTCTCCAGGGGCACATGGCTTCCTGCGTTTTTGTGGTCCCCTGGGTGTGGCTGCTTCTCCAGAGGGGTGTGCTCTTATCCCTGGACTTGCCGATCATTCTCACCACCGACGACATCAGCCTGGGATGGTGGGCGACTCTCCTGGTTGTCTCTCGTCAGGCAAGGTGGTCTCTTCATGACCAGGAGAGATCCTCTAAACTGGTGGACATTCTAAGGGCTTTGTTGGTCTTCAGGTATTCGATCCAGGGGAAGGATGTTCTTGATTGGACAGACAACACCTCCGCTCTGGCTAATATCAACCATCAAGGGGGTACAGGGTCCCAGTCCCTGGAGGATCTAGCTTAGTCCATCAGGACCTGGGTCGAGGCACACCTACTCTCCTTGTGAGCAGTCCATATCCAGGGGGTGGACAATGTGGCTCCAGACTGGCTCTTCACCCAAGGTTTTCCAGGTGGTGTGTTGGTGGTTCAGGCATCCCTGGAAGGACCTCTTTGCCTCCCCCTGCAACTCTCAACTTCCCCGGTGCTGCTCGAGGACTCTGTCACCTGGGGCCCTGGGGGGGTGGGCGTTCTTTCCTTGGCTTGCCCCCACAGAGTTTCTTTATGCCTTTTCTCCAATTCCCCTGATTCCAAAGGTCCTCAGCAGAATCAGATTGTTTCCGGGGGTGTTTAACCTGGTGGTCCCTTACTGGCCTCGGAGTGGAGGGTTCCTGAGCCTTCTGGAGATGCAGTTAGATCTTCCTTTGCTGTTGCCCAGATGCCGTCTCCATTGCAGGTGGTCAATCCCCCTTTCTACTTTCTTATCCATTGAGGGGTATGAAAACTGAGAGCAGAGGCCTCCAGGCGTAAGGCCTTTCTACTGCGGTAGCTGGGACAGTCCTAAGGGTGCATCAGTCCTCTACACCTAAGTCATATGACCATCATTGGGCTAATCTTCTGGCTTAATGAAGTCAGAATAAGCAACCTAATCTGCTGTTTTAAAATCTTGCAGGTATTCATTTTGTATTACGTTGATATGTTTGTCTGAGTCAGTGCCCTGTTGGCAATAATCAAACACAAGCTCCCTTCAGCCTGCTTGCAGGCCCTCCTTAGGTAGAGGGGGTGCAGGCTTTTTAACTGTTGTCAATGCAGTGAATACCAACTGTAGTGTTATATGTTTCAGACGACGGGAGTGTCTTTAGAATTGAAAGTTGGCAATGGACTCTTGTGGTGTAGTAGTTTAAGGTTATCCCTCAGAGCCAACGTCCGCCCTTCGTCCAACCTGCCCCTTTCTTTCAGTTGTCATGTCCCCCCAACATTTTCAGCAAAGTTACTCCACTGCCGGGAACCATCCCCTCCGAGGCCAGTAAGGGACCACCAGGATAAACACACCCGGAAACGATCTGATTTTGATGATGACCTCCGAATTAAGGGTAATTGGAGGAAAGGCATAAACTGGGGGCCAAGCCAAGGAAGGAGCGCCCACCAGGCACCATCCCCCAAGATGGATCCCTCGAGCAAAACCTGGGAAGTTGAGAGTTGCAGGGGGAGGCAAAAAGGTTCATCCAGGGATGCCAGAACTGCCAACACACCTCCTGGAAAACCTTGGGACGAAGAGACATCTCCCCTGAGACCGGAGACACCCTGCTGAGCCAGTCTGCAGTCACAATGTCCACCCCCCTCTCAAGCAGAGCAGGTGTGCCTACACCAAGGTCCTGATGAACAAAACCAGATCCTCTGGGGAGTGGGACCCCGTACCCCCTACGGATGATGTAAGCCAGAGCCGAGGTGTTGTTTGTCCAATCCAGAACATCTGTCCCCCTGAATCGAAGACCTGAAGACCACCAAAGACCTTAGAACGGCCGCTAACCCCTTCCAATTGGAGGACCCCTCCTGGTCCTGAAGAGACCACCTTGCCTGATGAGAGAAGTCCAGGGGAGTTGCCCCCCAATCCAGGCTGTCCTATTAATTTCAATGCATGTCTTAATCATTCCAATGTGTGTTACATTCACTTCAATATGTGTCATATTAATTTCAATGCATGTCCTATTCATTTCAATGCATGTCTTATTCATTCCAATGCATGTTATATTCATTTCAATGTGGGTCATATTCATTTCAATGGGTGGCATATTAATTTCAATGGGTGTCCTATTTATTTCAATGCATGTCTTATTTGTTGAATTTCAATGTATGTCATACTCATTTCAATACATGCCATAATCATTTCAATGCATGTTATAGTCATCTCACTACATGTTATAGTCATCTCAATGCATGCCTTACTCATTTCAATGCATGTAGTATTCATTTCAATATGTCACATTCATAAAGGTGTAATTGTGACCTGAACTGTTTCCATAAATGTCCTTTCTTCGAGTTGCTTGTTACTGCATGTACAATACAACGTCTCCATCCAAAGGTGTCATCCCAAGGTGGCACCCTGCTCCATGGTTTCAGCGTTAGCAGTTTCTATTTTTCAGCAAAATGTCTTTGACCATAGTGTGGTGTTGTGCCCCTTTAAGGACAAGGAACCCCTGTGAAGGGTCGATGCTCATGTCACATGACAAGGACTATGAGACCCCATCAATAAAAGGGATGAGCAGTTTCCCTCTCATCAGTCGATACCAACGGACTCCTGCCTGCTGTGTAGTTCTTCCTGCAGCACGCCTGCTGGGCCCTTTCAACAGGACAGTATCCCTGCTGGGCAATGCTGTCCCTGAGACCCACATGTCAGCAGAGCCCCTGCTGGGCAACTCTGCACCTGTTTTCCAGTGCCCCTGCTGGGCAACTCCGGCGCTGTATGTCATGATGGCCTGGTGCCCCCAGGCCATGGTCCGACCATGTACCCACGGTCTAATAGTGTAATCCCTGAATCCACGTGTGTCGGCTGGGTGATCCCCAGCAAAGGTGTGCCTGGACCCTGAGTCCTAATCCAGGACGTAACAATGGCGACAAGGATGTTTTCAGCCCCCGTGCCTCGAGCTGTCGAAATTGGTTAATGTTTCCAGGAATATAGAAAAGGCTGAGAGGCCCGCATCACGGTGAGAGAGCGATGCCATCGACGCTGCCGCAGTAAATGAAAGTAGAGCTAAAAGTAGAGTGGCGAGGTAGCAACGACATGTGAATGGACCCTGAGGTGAGTTGGATCACGGCCAGAAAGAGTGAGATGCCCCTCTACTGTGCACCATACTGGCACATGAAGGCGATGATGGTGAGTGTGTGGCACGCCACCCGCAAGCAGTGTATAAGCCCCGGGGCAATGGCGGTGAATGTAATCAGGCACTCCGGTGTCAGAGCTCAAAAGGAAAAGACCATCTGTGGAAACACAGATTCCGGGCTGAGTGAAAATGAAAATACTCTGCCCTAGAGCTACATAAAATGAATGGGAAGGCTCCCCGTGTGTGCCCCGGCCACCCGGCACAGGGTGTCAGCACTAAGAAAATTAAATTCATGGGCCTAGATCCCGGGCCCACCAGCGGTGATTGTTGTACTCTGAGTTTGGTGCGGAAAAAAAAAAGAAATTAAGCGCTGCGGATGAAGCAAAATTGAGAGGTGAATGGGTCGGGGTGAATAAGCAGTGGCTGACGGCTCTGCCATGCTAGTGCTCCTCTGAGAGTGCCCGGGCCGGCAGGGTGGTGAAAAACAGAAAGTGCTACGGATCGGAGTTTAGAAAAATTGGAAATGGTGAGGAAAAGAAATGCAGTGATCTGGGTCGGAGCAAGGAATGAAAGATCCCTGGCCCGATCGGCGGTGAAATGAAAGGAAGCGCTCCATGTCGGCGCTCGGACAATAAATTAACAATGGCCCCCTTACAGATCCCGGGCCCAATGGCTGTGATTTTTTTGTGGGGTTTGTTTAGTGCAGGCTCTGGCTCCAGGTTGCAGTGCACAGACCAAAGATGCTCTGCACTGCGTGGCATGCGAAGCACAGCAGTGTTCAAATAGATATAACTGCTGCCTGGGGGGAGTTAATTAAGTGGTGTGATCCAGACACCCTGCCACCAGTACTGTGCTGCTGCCTGCCCCCACCATCCATGGACTAGGCCGATATGACCCCAGCTGTTGTTTTGCCGTGCCTTCGAACTGCTGTGTTAACTGTCCTGAAAGGATGCTTTGTGCAACTATGAACTGGTTTCCTGCAAATCTGCAAATGCTTAAAATGGACTCAGTAACATGCATGATATGATATGATGTGGCATTTATAACGCGCCTATACACAAGTGTTTCAAGGCATGACGAAGCAAGGGAGGGGGAACAGAGGGAATACAGAGACAGCGATCTTACTAGATCGTGCAAGTGCAAGGGATGGGGCGAGGGGAGAAATGTTGGGGGAAAGGGGGAGGGGGCAGTGCAGTACATAAGATAACCGTAAAAAATAAAGATAAATAAATAAATAAAATAAATAAAGACAATCCATAAAAGTGCGGCCAGCTGGTTGCAAGTGCAAGGGTAAAGGCAGAAATCAGGTGCCAAGTGCTGGTAAGGGCTGTAGAGATATAGAAACGGTCCCCGGGTGCAAGGGTTGCCACTGACAGTGCAATGCAAGGCAGTGCAGTTGTGCAACTGGCAGGGAGGGGACCTGTGCCCGAGATCAGAGCGTAGCCAGGTAAACCAGTGCAG
Organism: Ambystoma mexicanum; assembly: GCF_040938575.1. Taxonomy (NCBI): domain Eukaryota; kingdom Metazoa; phylum Chordata; class Amphibia; order Caudata; family Ambystomatidae; genus Ambystoma; species Ambystoma mexicanum. Next base: position 48,766,061 of record NC_090924.1, on the reverse strand, counting down.
TTTCAGTTTCAACCAGGAGATCAGCAGAGGAGCAGAGGAAAGAAGGCAGAAGCAAAGAGAAAGGTCTTGAGGTGCTTTCGGAACCGGAGATGGTTCTCAAGTTTCAGAGAGGCAGGGAATTTGTTCCAGAGGGAGGCCCCAGCAGAAGAAAGAGATCTACCACCAACACGTTTCTTGGATAAGCAACTGACTCTGAGGGAGTTGGAGGCGGATGAGCGAAGAGCTCGAGAAGGAAGATATTTAGGAAGAGAGCGTTGAAGGTATTGAGGCCCCAGACCCCAGAAGGCCTTATGGACAATGCAGAGGGTTTTGAACTTAATCCTCTCAGCTAGTGGGAGCCAGTGCAGAGATTTCAGTCCTGGAGAGATACGATCAGTGGGCTTGTGGCCAAGGACAAGTCTCACAGTCCTGTTTTGGATGAGTTGCAGAGGGCAGAGAGTAGAGGCAGGCAGATTTTGAAAGAGGCTGTTGCAGTAGTCCAGCCTAGAGAGAACCAGAGCTCTGGAGACAGTGAGCTTCTGGCGGAAGGAGGGGAAAGGAAGAATACCTCTGAGGAGGTGCAGCTGGTAGTGTGACTTCTGAGAGACATCAGAGATGTGAGGAGACAAGGAGAGTTTGGAGTCGAAGATGACCCCAAGGATTTTAGCCTCACAAGTGGAAGCAGGAAGAGGGCCAAGAGGGACTGGCCAGAGAGTGACAGGAAAGGAGGGAGCAGGTGTGCCGATGAGGAGAATCTCTGTCTTACTGGCATTAAGGCAGAGATCATTGGTAGCGCATCACTCCTGGATAGCAGACAGACAGTCAGAGATGAAAGAAGGAGAAGAGGTGGCGGAAGGGAGCCTGAAAATGAGTTCAGTGCCATCCGCATAACACTGAAAGTTGGGGCAGAGAGCGGCAATGCGGTGGGCAAGAAGTGCCAGGTATTGGTTGAACAGCCAGGGAGAGAGGTTAGACCCCTTGGGAACACCACAGGTAGGGATAGAGATAGAGGAGAGGAAGGACCCAAGTTGGACCTGGGAGGGTCGATCGGAGAGGAAAGAAGTCAGCCAAGCCAGGGCCTGATCAGAGATATCTAGGTTATCATGGAGACGGTTGAGCAAGATGGCATAGTTGACCGTGTCAAAGGCAGAGGAGAGATCAAGTAAGTGATCAAGCATTTGTGATGATGTGCGCCTGCATGTCATGTATGTGCTCAAAGTGGTCCCAGTTAAAATGTTATGTGAAGCAGTGCTCCTGCACATTGTCGGCATGCTTTAAATGGTGCCAGGAGCTAACAACGGTGTGTTTGAGTGCTTTGAGTTCCACTCACCCAGGTTAATGAGGGGTACTTTTAAAATGGAGTAGAACTACCAATGTGCCATCAGCAGTCCACCAACCCGGAAGGATGCCCTCAATATGTACATGATGTGCAGTGCATGTTTTCTGTTTGTAACTGCCTGAATCTAAGTGTATGAGATAATTGCTTACTAACCCAAGATCAAGTATTGCTGCTTGTAACTGTTAGTGTATTTTATTGTCCGGTGATGCTTGTCAGTGTTTCATTTTTTGGGGAAAAGGAGAAGTCTGGTGTTGTGCCCCTTTAAGGACAAGGAGCCCCTGTGAAGGACTCATGCTCATGTCACATGGCAAGGACCATATGACCACATCAACAGAAGGGATGAGCTGTTTCCTGCTCATCAGTCGAAACCAATTGACTCCTGCCTGCTGTAACGTTCTTCCTGCGGTGGGCCGCTGGCATTGTGTAGTACGCAGAGGGCCTGCCCTGGAGGGTCCTTTCAACAGGACAGTGCCCCTGCTGGGCAATGCTGTCCCTGAGACCCCTATGTCAGCAGAGCCCCTGACGGGCAACTTTGCACCTGTTTGCCGGTGCCCCTGCTGGGCAACTCTGGCTCCGTATGTCATGACGACCTGGGTGCCCCCAGGCCATGGTCCGACTGTGTGTGTCCACAGTCTAGTAGGGTGATCCCTGCATCCACGTGTGTCGGCTGGGTGCCTGGACCCTGTGTCCTGGATCCAGGGCATACCACATTGCAACAATTCAACAAAAAAGGAACCACTCCTTTTGGTTTTTCAACAACTTCCGTCTAAAAGAGAAACTCCCGACACGCTCTAGTGTTTCCATGGTTCCTAGTCATAGCCTCGACATCCAACGTATCGAATGCAAAAGCCTCGAAAAAAATGCATCTAAAAAAATACATTAAAAAAACATGTAATGACAGCCTCGACATCCAACGCATGGAATGCAAACGCCTTGAAAAAAATGCATAGAAAAAATACATTAAAAAAATGTAATGGGGTCCCCCAAACACTTGTTTTTTTACCCCTTAAAAACCATTTTAATAAAAAAAAACCTTTACCTAAAAAATAAAAAAAAAATTCAAGGCTTTTGCATTCGATGCTTTTGCATTCAATGCTTTGTATTCAAGGGAATCACTGGATACCGTTTCCATTGTAGTGTAATTCCTACATGCAAACCTGTTTTAAACACATATCCATGATTAAAGTTGCTTTAATGTCTAGTTAACATTAACAATGAAATAGAAAATCGTTAATAAAGAAAATCAATGTAATTACACCATCTTTTTATGCCTCGTTTTTTTCCAACAACGCAATCACTGTTCGTGCGAGTTGTGTACGTTGCCACCTTTGCATATCATGTGACTGAATGTGCTTTTACAGACCAATCCTGCACCACCGTTTAAGGTATATGTAAGGATTTGGTCATTTTTACCTTACATTTCACAACATTATTTTCAGTTTAAAATATGGCTGACTTTTCCATCCAGTGTATCCTTTTGCATAGTTTGATGGGCAGCAAGGTCCAGTGCGTCATCTTGGGTAATATAATCATAATCTGAAAACATCGTTATACATCAATAAATTGCATTGATGTTTCACATGGAACATACTTTAATGCTAAAACACATGTTTATGGGTGCATATGGCAAGGCGCTCCCTCTATTGTGCAGACAATATATCCTGTGCTTGGATATCTCAAACCCATGTTTAATCAGGCCCTGTGTCCGAATATGTGCTTTGATTTGCTTCTAACTTCCCATCTTCTATGTTGTGGGATGCCCTGCATTGGTGTCAAGAGCTAGGCATTCGGAGAGTTTTCAGCATCAGTAGAAATGACTATGGGATCAGTGCATTTTAGTCATGTAGTCATGTGATGTAATATATTATCTTTTGAGTGTAGACTTTCACGTCAGAAAGGATTTCACTCATCTGTACCCTCACCATGACTCACCTGCGGTATTAGTGTGTGGACTGATTCATAAAATACTGCTATTGTGTAAGATCGTGCCATCATGGTTTCGTTTTCATGATCATGCTGTAATGCCCATATAACACAGCAATGTGTGATCATGACATGCATTGTGTGCACTATATGCAAATGAAGGGTTCACTGCATCTTGAGGTTCTGATACACGTGCTTTCTCAGCGTGCTGTCTCATGCAGTAGTGTGCAGTATATTGCATCTGTCATAATGGAGAATCCTGCTATAAGATGAAATGTTGTTTTAGTGGTCCGATTTCCGCCTGCAACCAATAGGGGCCTGTTTTAATGTTACCGCTTCCACAGTAAGGCTGTCCATACCGACTGTATTATTTGCCAGAATACAGGCTTTTATAAACTGGTGGTTAATGGTGCAGACGCTTGGTAGAAGCCACTCAAACAAATGCACAACACTTACAGGGTAATTCATAGAATTTCGCAGAAAAGTGTCGCAAGCGGCTGGCGCAGAGTGTCCGCGTGCGATTGTCTGCGCCAGGCACGTGCGCAAAAACCGATTTCCGCGCACAGCGTATTCATGGATTTTAGGCTCCCAAACCAGCCGTGGCGCAGAGTATCGCAGCGACCCTGCAGCAGCGCCAGTAACGCCCCCAAGAACGCCCTCGCGCAAGGAAAAGCCATCAAAATCGCTAAATCATCGCAAAGGGCTGTGCTAACCCTGGACCAGTTTACAGGGCTGCCAAACAAGGAACGCAAAGCGGGTAACGTGCATATCAGGGGTACACGGGAAGTTATACACGCGATTAGCCAGGGTACGCGTATTACAGGGGTACGCGGGAAGTTTTACACGCGATTCGGCTGGGTACGTGTATTACAGGGGTGTGCGTGAATTCTCACATGCGATTTGGCCAGGTACGTGTATTACAGGGGTGCGCGGGAAGTTGAAACGCGAATAGCCTGGGCGCGTGTATTTCAGGGGTGCGCGGGAAGTTCCACACGCGAATAGCCTGGGCGCGTGTATTTCAGGGGTGCGCGGGAAGTTTTACACGCGATTTCAGCAGGGTACGTGTATTACAGGGGTGCGCGGGAATTCTCACATGCGATTTGGCCAGGTACGTGTATTACAGGGGTGCGTGGGAAGTTACACACGCGATTAGGCTGGGTGGGTCCTCACAGGTGTTCCCTGTACACCCTCGGCGGCCCCTGCAGGCAGCCCACAAAACAGGGGACTACCCTGCACACCTGCTCATGTCCCCCTGCACCCCCACCCCCCAGCAGTGCAGGGGCACCCTCCACCAGGCCCCCACTCATGTCTCCCACCACCCCCACCCCCCACCATCCAGGGGCACCCTCCACCAGGCCCCCACTCATGTCTACCACCACCCCCACCCCCCAGCAGTGCAGGGGCAGCCCCCACCAGGCCCCCACTCATGTCTCCCACCACCCCCACCCCCCCAGCCACCAGGGGCACCCTCCACCAGGCCCCCACTCATGTCTCCCACCACCCCCACCCCCCAGCAGTGCAGGGGCACCCTCCACTAGGCCCCCACTCATTTCTCCCACCACCCCCACCCCCCCAGCCACCAGGGGCACCCTCCACCAGGCCCCCACTCATGTCTCCCACCCCCCCCCACCCCCCAGCAGTGCAGGGGCAGCCCCCACCAGGCCCCCACTCATGTCTACCACCACCCCCACCCCCCCAGCCACCAGGGGCACCCTCCACCAGGCCCCCACCCATGTCTCCCACCACCCCCACCCCCCAGTCACCAGGGGCACCCTCCACCAGGCCCCCACTCATGTCTCCCAGCGTGCTACGTGTATTTCAGGGGTGCGCGGGAAGTTCCACACGCGAATAGCCTGGGCGCGTGCATTTCAGGGGTGCGCGGGAAGTTCCACACGCGAATAGCCTGGGCGCGTGTATTTCAGGGGTGCGCGGGAAGTTCCACACGCGAATAGCCTGGGCGCGTGTATTTCAGGGGTGCGCGGGAAGTTTTACACGCGATTTCAGCAGGGTACGTGTATTTCAGGGGTGCGCGGGAAGTTCCACACGCGAATAGCCTGGGCGCGTGTATTTCAGGGGTGCGCGGGAAGTTCCACACGCGAATAGCCTGGACGCGTGTATTTCAGGGGTGCGCGGGAAGTTCCACACGCGAATAGCCTGGGCGCGTGTATTTCAGGGGTGCGCGGGAAGTTTTACACGCGATTTCAGCAGGGTACGTGTATTTCAGGGGTGCGCGGGAAGTGCCACACGCGAATAGCCTGGGCGCGTGTATTTCAGGGGTGCGCGGGAAGTTTTACACGCGATTTCAGCAGGGTACGTGTATTTCAGGGGTGCGCGGGAAGTGCCACACGCGAATAGCCTGGGCGCGTGTATTTCAGGGGTGCGCGGGAAGTTTTACACGCAATTTCAGCAGGGTACGTGTATTTCAGGGGTGCGCGGGAAGTTCCACACGCGAATAGCCTGGGCGCGTGTATTTCAGGGGTGCGCGGGAAGTTTTACACGCGATTTCAGCAGGGTACGTGTATTTCAGGGGTGCGCGGGAAGTTCCACACGCGAATAGCCTGGGCGCGTGTATTTCAGGGGTGCGCGGGAAGTTTTACACGCAATTTCAGCAGGGTACGTGTATTTCAGGGGTGCGCGGGAAGTTCCACACGCGAATAGCCTGGGCGCGTGTATTTCAGGGGTGCGCGGGAAGTTTTACACGCGATTTCAGCAGGGTACGTGTATTTCAGGGGTGCGCGGGAAGTTCCACACGCGAATAGCCTGGGCGCGTGTATTTCAGGGGTGCGCGGGAAGTTCCACACGCGAATAGCCTGGGCGCGTGTATTTCAGGGGTGCGCGGGAAGTTCCACACGCGAATAGCCTGGGCGCGTGTATTTCAGGGGTGCGCGGGAAGTTTTACACGCGATTTCAGCAGGGTACGTGTATTTCAGGGGTGCGCGGGAAGTTCCACACGCGAATAGCCTGGGCGTGTGTATTTCAGGGGTGCGCGGGAAGTTCCACACGCGAATAGCCTGGGCGCGTGTATTTCAGGGGTGCGCGGGAAGTTTTACACGCGATTTCAGCAGGGTACGTGTATTTCAGGGGTGCGCGGGAATTCTCACACGCGATTTGGCTTGGTACGTGTATTACAGGGGTGCGTGGGAAGTTACACACGCGATTAGGCTGGGTGGGTCCTCACAGGTGTTCCCTGTACACCCTCGACGGCCCCTGCAGGCAGCCCACAAAACAGGGGACTACCCTGCACACCTGCTCATGTCCCCCTGCACCCCCACCCCCTAGCAGTGCAGGGGCAGCCTCCACCAGGCCCCCACCCATGTCTACCACCACCCCCACCCCCCAGCAGTGCAGGGGCAGCCTCCACCAGGCCCACACTCATGTCCCCTATCACCCTCACCCCTCCCCGCCACCAGGGGCACCCTCCACCAGGCCCCCATCCATGTGTCCCACCACCCCCACCCCCCAGCAGTGCAGGGGCAGCCTCCACCAGGCCCCCACCCATGTCTCCCACCACCCCCACCCCCCAGCAGTGCAGGGGCAGCAGGCAGTCAGGCAGCAGCAGATGGCAGGTGGGAGCGTGCTCGGGGCTCTGGGGGGCAGTAGTTCGGCCTTCTGGGCAGGAGCGTGGTATTCCGTGTGCTTACGCGTGGCCAGCTTGGTACGGAGTGATTTGGCACGAGAAAATCCTGCACGTCAGCGTGAAAACCGAGGAAAGGCCCTCAGCGCGTAAGCGCGTCTGTGACGTGACCCGCACGGGTGTTTCCCACACAGCACGTGATGACAGAGCACACGTGGAAAGACTGCACGTCAGAGTGTAATCGCGTGTGATTGGTGGAAATGGCCCTACACGCAGAAGTGACAAAGCGTGTGATTGGTGGAAATGGCCCTACACGCAGAAGTGACAAAGCGTGTAATTGGTGGAAATGGCCCTACACGCAGAAGTGACAAAGCGTGTAATTGGTGGAAATGGCCCTAGCGCGTACACGCCGCGTAAGTGACGCTGGACGTGTGGGCCTGTATAAAAGGTACGTGTAGAACACGTTTTCCTTGTACGTGCTTTTCGTGGAGAGCGAGTGGGTGAATTCTGTACTTCTTGTCGTTTCACACGCGATTTACTTCACGGCGTTTCAAGTTCGTATTCCCTGTTACCTCTGACAGCTTTTTCTCTTTTTTCGCTTTTACTGGTTTACCTGGGCCTGTTCCCTCAAACAGTGTTCCCTTCTACTGTTGTCCTGTCTCCTCAGACAGCGTACAAATCTTCTTTTGGCGGGGGTGTTGCCAACCAAACGTGCTCCTTTTACACGCTCGTTTACCAGGCAGACGGTGAGTCACGCACGTATCTAACATCTGTGCTTGCCCCGTGTGTAGCCTACCCCTTCAGAGGTCATTCTAGGCTGCGTGTGACACGCATACGTTCATTCTTTTGTTACTGGGTGCCACAGCGTAGTGCAGGTTTTTCTTTCTGCACACGTGGTCTAGGAGGGGTTGCGTGCACGTCATCTCCCTTTTTTGGGGCTCCTGTGCGTAGAGTGACCCGTCATCTTTCCCCAGGGGTTACAATCAGCCTTGCAAGAGCACTAGGGTACAATTACCATCTGGTACCCAACCCCTTTGACCCCCAATTGCCCAGGACAATAGTTTACAGCCACTTCCATACGCACATTTACATCAGTGCCATGGCTGGGAGGCGAGGATTCCGTAAGGGTGGCAAAGGTGGAAGAGCCACAAGTGGTGGCCGTGGTGGATCCGGTAGGGGACGTGGTCGTTACTTGCAGGGTGAGCCTGTCCCCCCATGTGTGGAGGACCAGTCAAGGGCACCCATAATCCCCCCACCCCCCCTCCCGTTGAGGCTGATGTGGCTGACACCATCCATGCTCAGCCCTTGTTGGACCAGCCCATTGTGGCACCAGATCTGGCTGACTCCATGGCTGACTTCCAGGTCAGCAGGCCTATGACACGTGCGCTGGTGCACGTTGATGTCACCATGCCACGTGCATCTGGGCCAGCAAGGTCATCTGCTGCACCAAGGAGGCAGGGCGGAGAGGCTGCAGGGGCAGCTGCGGCTCCATCCACCCCAGCCCTCACACACCCAGCCAGGACAGTGTCGGTCCTAGTCCATGCTGCTGACATTCCCCCTGACACCATCACACTAGAGCCAATGCCTGCACCAACTCCCATGCTGAGTGTGCAATCCCACACTCCTGATACAGAGTCCACCAGGGCTCCTGCCCCTAGTGTCCAGAGCGGCGCAGGACACTCAGGATCACCACCACCTTCCAAGCGGAAGAGGAAGAGTGCTCGTCCGGCACAGGCTGATGCCCCAGACACGGCTACACAGTCCGGCCCGTCCAGGAAGCCCAGCTTCACGGATGACGAACTGAATGCACTTGTCGAGTATGTGTCCGCACATGACAACGAGATGGTCATTGTTGCAGGATCCAAGACCACACCTGCACAACGACAGGCACACTGGCAGACCGTTGCGGACATCGTAAGTGCCCTTGGAATCGTGAGGCGCACAGCCAATGATTGCTATAAGCGCTGGAATGACCTAAAGCGCAGGGCAAAGAGTAAGCTGGCCTCAAGTCATGCCGCAACTCTAGTGACTGGAGGTGGGTCTCCAGTAGTAGACATGGAACTCACACCACATGAGTCAGTCGCTGGGACCTACGTCACGGAGGAACAGATCCAAGGCGTGGGAGATCTGGCTGATTACGAGGCATTGTCCGGTGAGTGCACATGCATGTGTGTGTCATCCATGTGCATGGTGTGTGTGTGAGGGCTTCTGTTTGTGTGCCAGGTGAGAGTGTGTGCGCCTGAGTCGTATGGGTCAGCCATGTGCTTCATGCAATACTTCCTGCGCAGCTGCATTTGGCCATAGCAGTATCCCTTCTGCCAACAGTAGACATCTAGCCCAACTGCACGCCAGTTGCCCTTGAAGTGTCACCTTGCCACAACATAGTTGCTTATTTTTCACTGTTCATTCAGTCAGATTGTTTGCATTCCCCCACTTTTACTAGGCATGTCGCTGTCCACTAGTCACATGTCTGACATGGCTATGGTAAAGTGGAGTGACTTTGTTACCTGGATATCATTTGTACACACATGTCCCTGTGCAATTGGACCATTTCAGACTGGCAGCTCCAGGTGAAAAATCTGACCTGTTAGAATTAGAAAAGCGATTACATGCGGGAACTGGACTGAATGAATAGGTGCTGCCCTCCTCTCCATCTTCACTCAATAGCAATGGTACATGCCATCTGTGTGATGGCATGTGTGTTTCACCTGGCAATCACAGGCCAATGTGTGATGCCACTGCCAGGCAGCATGCAGAAAATGTGTTCATCTTCCATCTTGGTGTCATCAGTGTGTGCCATTTGCCTGCCCTTCATACGCAGTGAGGGTGCATGCATGGGAGGGTTTTAGTCATGTGGGACATGTGTCAATCAAGTACTGGTTCTCTTGCTTCTCAGCCCTCATTTTGTGCCATGGTGCTAATGCCTGTTTCCATTTCTTTGTTTTTATGTCTTTGCAGGGGAAGACGCACCTGATACTGCTGGGGTTGTGGAGATGGTGCAGACCCAGGAGGGGTCCGAGGGCCGACCAACCACCAGTGAGGGACGTGGTGTGGTGGTGGGGGAGAACCCACAAGTGCTGCAGGTCGTGCTCTCAAGGGGTGTCTCTGGCTGCACCTCCCCCGAGCTGTACTCAGGTGTTGATTCGGATGAGACCTACGTGCCGTCGCAGGTGAGTGTTCCAGGGAGGGATTCTGTTCTGTCTCACCCACCTGCACCAGGGTCAGAACCCTCAATGGGGATGTCAGTGTTGGCAGCTACGCCTTTGGTGGTTACGGATGCAGGGTCACACTCCGCGACATCTGATCCTGTTCCTGGGCCAGCAGATCAGAGGGGGAATGCAGTCCTGCAGCCTCAGGCAGTGCCGGCACAGCAAGGCGCAGTTCGCCTTGCCCCAGACAGGTGTGGTGACCGCCGACGTGGTGGCCGTACGCCACCTGGCAATACCGCATGGGAGCAATCCATTTACGGTATGGCAACCCAACAGGCTGCATCATCCGAGATGATGGCTCAGGCCATGGATAGGGTGGCCACTTCCATTGTCCCCCCAGAAAGGCTGATGGAGCGACTAGAGCAGGCAACCGACTCCATCTGCCAGTCACACAGGGAGGACATGTTGGGGTCCAACAGGGACAGGCGGGCGGCACTGGCGACTCTGCAGGAGGCCATCTCCATTGAGTCCCAGGGCCACAGGGAAGCCCTGAGGCAGGAGCTCCTTCACCTCAGGACGACTCTTGTTGAGCTTGAGGCTTCAACACACCAAAGGACAGAACAGCAGCTGGAGCGTCTCACCCGTACGCTCTCAGCTGAGATGCAGGCAACGAGGGCGGAGGTCCGGGCATCCCGTGAGTTGTTGCATGGGGACCTCCGCACACTCATCCTCCAGAACCAGACCTACCACACCCGCATGCTTGCAGCCATGGAGGAGCAGACTAGGGCCTTGCGTGGGCTGCCTCCCATAGTGCAACCACCTCCGGATGCAGCTGCACAGGGTGATAATAGCGACAGCAGTGATACTCCCACAATAGGGTAGCAGTGTGGGCCATGAGCCCATGGAGGTGTTTTATTTTCCCAGGATCCACGCAGGTGGGTTCTGGTGTGCATCCTGTCCTCGGACCTCCTGGGTGGCCTCCCCAACCCCCCCGGGCCCATCAATGGCCATTTTTGATTGTTTCTTATTTTTATTTTTATTTATTTTATTCCCTATTTTTTTGGGACGATTTGTTGGCTTCCGTGGTTCCTGTGGGCATACGCTGCATTGTGGCTGGGCACATGCAGGCTTGTAATGTATTTGGTTCAGATGCTTGGGTTTGAGTCACACACACCCCTCCTGCTTCCCGTTTCCATGGGCTTGCAAAGGGTGTGCCCAAGTGACAGTGAATTACACAGTGACGTTGGACTCCCATGAGCTGTGTGGGCAGTCTGTAGTCAATACTGTGTATACATTCCTAGTGCATATTGCTGTTGTGTTGTACACTGCATGTTGCATTGATGTGTAACTCATCTTCTGTGTCTACCTCCCAATTTGCAGGTCCCTTCCTCATGTCTACACAAGGACCTCTAGTCTGGAGATGGGGTCCATGTTGGCAGCAGTGCACCTACAACTCTACATGGCGCCAACACTGCACAGTTGGTAGTGGTGGGAGTGCAGGCATTTCCAGGTGGTGAGACTACTAATATGTAACATTTGTGATGTCATGTTAATGGTAGTACATGCTCAAGTATGTTGTTGGTCCGGCATTGCTGTGAGCATTTCAGGTGTTGCAGGTTTCTAATAGGGACACTGTACATAGTGACACTAGTGTCATGTTGTGGGGATTACTTTGTTTACCTGCAAATAGCATGACATGGCACGGTGTGTCGTGTGGCGGTGCTGGGGTTGGGTTGGCTGACATGGCACTGTCCTCTTGTTGCATTTTGCAAGTGGGTATTCATTTTAGCTGCTTGAATGTGTAACTTCACAAAACTGCATTGGTGGTGTCTGTGTGGGTAGGGATGCACACATTGTGACACTTCCAGGTGAACAATCTCAGGCTGATATGGTATTCACGGTTCATTCTCCAGACATTCAGGATCAGTGTCAGGTTGAGTCATCATTGATTGTCAGATGGAATGTGCCAGGGCAGTGTGCACTCCACAGGGGTGTGATTTCTATGTGAAGTAATTAGCCACTAGCTGTGTACGGGCTGCCTCCCCCCGTGCCCTTTCCCCTCCCATGCGCAGCGGCTGTGCATGTGGTTGGGGATGTGGGGCCACCACCATGTCCACGGCCAGGCCCCGGCGTGTTGCAACGTTGTGCAGGACACATGCTGCCACTATGATCCTGCACACTACTGGGGGAGCGTACAACAGCTGGCCGCCAGAACGGTCAAGGGAGCGAAAGCGTGACTTTAGCACTCCAAATGTGCGCTCCACTATGCCCCGGGTTGTAATGTGGGCTGTGTTATATCTTACCTGGGGTGGCGTGGTGGGGTTCCGAATTGGCGTCATCATGTGGGGGCTGAGAGGGTAGGCACTGTCCCCTGTGGAGGTGATGATTGGTATCATTGGTGGGGTTGTGACCTTGCTCAGTATCTGACATGCATGCATGTGCAGTGGCATTCATACTCACCAAGCAGCCATGTATCGCCATGCCGCCCAGCTTCTAGGTCCCGGCTTAGGGTGGACATTCGGTAAATGAAGCTGTCGTGGGTTGACCCGGGATAGTTGGCATATACTGAGGTGATGATTCCCTTGGCATTACATACTACCTGCACGTTGATGGAATGCCAGTGCTTGCGGTTCCTATAGATGTGCTCTGATGCCCTGGGGGGACGTAGAGCCATATGGGTGCAGTCGATGGCACCTAGCACTTTGGGGAATCATGCCACACCGTAAAAATCCAGGGCGGCAGCATGCCTTTCTGCAGGTGTTCTGGGCAGGTATATGTGCCTGCGGACTGATGGCCTTGCAGTGATGATGTTCAAGACCTGGTGTAGGCAGCGTGACTGGGTGGCCTGTGATACACCACCCACAATGGCACTTGTCCGCTGAAATGATCCAGTGGCTAAAAAGTGCAGTACATTGAGGACCTTCTCCAGGGGGCTGAGTGCTTGGGAGCACAGGGTGGGTGATGTGAGGTCATCCTCCCACTCACTCACCAGGTCCAGTATAATGTGTGGTGGAAACCTGTACCTCCCATGCACCTGGTCATCAGGCATCCCGAAAAGGCTGGTTCTGGGTGTGAATATTCTGGCCCTGACTATCCTCCTCCTCCTCCTTTGGTAGCCCACGCCCACTGCTGCTAGGAACGGTATGTTCATCCTGGGTCTGAGCTTGTTCTTTTGTTAGCGCGCAAATTTATGCGTTGCGCGTGTTGTAGGCGAGCGTGTGACCCGCGCACCCCTGAAATCCAGTACCCAGTCCAATAGCGTGTGGAAATTCCCGCGCACCCCGGGATACAGGTGCGCTGACGTACTTGCGTGTGTAAGTGTCGGCGCACCCCTGATATACACGTACATAGGCCAATCGCGTGTACGTGCACTTTTGTCCAATTACACGCGATGACACTCTCACGTGCTGTCCAATTACACGCGATGACACTCTGACGTGCAGTCCAATTACACGCGATGACACTCTGACGTGCAGTCTTTCCACGTGTGCTCTGTCATCACGTGCTGTGTGGGAAACACCCGTGCGGGTCACCTCACAGACGCGCTTAAGCGCTAAGGGCCTTTCCTCGGTTTTCACGCTGACGTGCAGGATTTTCACGTGCCAAATCATTCCGTACCAAGCTGGCCACGCGTAAGCACACGGAAGACCACGCTCCTGCCCAGAAGGCCGAACTACTGCCCCCCAGAGCCACGAGCACGCTCCCACCTGCCATCTGCTGCTGCCTGACTGCCTGCTGCCCACGTGCACTGCCATTTCCTGCCTGCACATCAGCCAGGGGTGCTGTTGCTGTGACCACCCCTGCTGGAACCGAAGACTCCCGACTGGAATTCCATCGCTCCACAGCCCAGCCCCAGGACCCAGTTGCCCACCCACTCCTGCCTCTGGGGTTGTCATGTCGGGGCAAACACCATCTGTGACCACTGACAACCCCCGGCCAGAGAGGCAGAGGGGCACCAGCTTCAGTGCCACCGAAGTTGGTGTCCTGATGGAGCAAGTCCTGGGGCAGTATGATGCCCTCTTCGGAAGTTCCCGCGCCGACAAGGAAGGACGGACTCGGATCTGGACTGACATCGTGACTGCCATCAACGCGGAGGGGGTGGCAGTCCGGGACTTCCAACATGTCAGGAAGCGCTGGGAGGACTTCAGGTCCAGGACCCTGAACAAGGCCCGGCGCCTCTTGAAGGCAGCTGATGCCAAGGGGCGCCGGGGCCACTTGTCGGAAGAACAGATGGGGGTCCTGGAACGCATATCCCCAGCGCTCCACGTCCAGGTCCTGGAGAAGCAGACCCGTCTGGAGTCGAGCGGTGAGTGTACATGCATCCTGATTGTGAGCAGTGCGTGTGGTGATTATTCGGTATTGTGCAGGTTGCACATCTGTTCATATGGGGTCGAGTATGGGTGGCGGTGTACAGGGCCGTGGGGCTGACACATGCGAGGGCTGTGATGTGCGAGACATGGATGGTGCTTGTGTGTGTAGGCTTGCATGGCAAATGCAGTTGTGCGTGCACACATGTTTGGATGAATGTGTATGTAAGTAGACATGTCCGTGATGTCAGGCATGTATGTTGTTTTGGGCTGCATGTACGTGCACTGTGTACATGTGCATGTGTGTGTATTTGACAAGGGTGCAACAGTGATGCAACATGGATGCATGTGACTGCGGTATGTGTAAGCCTGATTGGCAGATGTGACATGGATGCCCGTCTGAACAGTGCAACACTTGGCAGAGGTGTACACATGCATGCAAGTGTGGTGGTGTGTGTACATGTGTGGTGCACTTCCTGTGTTGCATGTGATGTCTGGCTCCCCTTTGGCTGCTCATGCTGTTGTATGTGTAGGGATGGTGCTGGCAGTTGTGATATGGCTGTGGTATGGCTCATGTGTGCGAGTTGCAATGACATGTGTGTTGGTGATTGTGATGACATGTCTGAGGTTTGCCAATGCCACTCATGTGCAACTGTCATGTGTGTATGTGTCCATTGTACAGTGCCCTGATGCCTGTGTTTTGTTTCTCCCTGTCTGCAGCGTCAACTGATGAAGAGGGCGGAGAAGGTGCTGTGGAGCACAGCGGCGGGGATCCGACCGCCAGCCGGAGACGCAAGGCCCGGCTCCCCTCCCGTGTTGTCATCTCGTCGGGGAGTGAGGAGTCCGGTGCCGCGTCCCAGGCCGCAGCTGCCGGGGGGAGGTCCAAGAGGCGGAGGTTGCAGTTGGACTCCTCAGCAGCAGAAGGGGGAGCTGGGACCCCACAGGGCCCAACAGGGGAAGATAACACGGAGTCATCCAGGTTGGTGGGGGGTTTGGTGGAGGAGGAGGCCGTGCAAGCACCAGAGACGGGGTCTGGATGTGGGGATCCCACTGGTGCTAGTTGTGCAGTGCAGGACCAGGGACAGGAGGCAGCACAGGCGGCCGCGGAGGTGCCTGTGTGCAATCCTGTCCCCGATCCTGTCCCTGCATCATCTTGCACCAGCAGGGATGCCTACGTCCAGACCCGTTTTCAGGCAGGGGATGAGCTGACATCAACTGGCCTTCCTCTGCCTGCGGACGTGGCCATCCAGGTCCGGGTTGAGCCTGTCCTGGCTGGTGTGGCGTTGCGTCAACGGGCCATGCGAGGTGACCTGCAGTCTTTTCATGGAGACACTGCACGTCATCTCGAATGGCTCGTTGACCACGTCAGCCTGCTGGGACAGGTCACCCAGGCCGGATTCCGCCGTCTGATGGGGCTTGCTCCGACCCCCTCCTCAACTGGACACCCTACGCGCCAGTCGTCCTCTGTGCCATCTTCCCACCCATCAGTCACCTGGGTGCCCTGTGGAGCTGCCTCTGACGGTGCGGCCAGGCTGGTGGAGGAGGCATCCCTGCCACAGTCGGGAGTCGGAGGTCCAGCAGGGGTGGCCACATCAACAACTGCACCCCAGCCGGCGGAGGATGTGCAGGCAGCAGGAGGCAGTGCACGGGCAGAGGCAGAGCAGCAGCAGCAACATGGTGGGAGCCATGAAGTCTCGGGGCCTTCGACATCGGAGGGGCAGGCATCGGCCGGAGGGCAGGAGGACCCAGGACAGAGAGTGTCTTCCGTGTGGCAGCGGTTGGGCCACGCCATAGGTGCGGAGCGGCGGCGGGCGGAAGAGGCGCGGCTCACAATGGTCAGGGCGGAGAATTCCATGCGGAGGGCCCTGAGGCGGGCCGAGTGCCTCGAGGCAATCCACAGGGGGTTGGAGGAGGACACGGCGTCGTCCCTGCGGACCCTCGGGGCCATGGAACTGGACCGCCTCCGGGACATCGAACAGGAGTTCGATGATGCCCTGGGCCGGGACACCACGGAGTGAGCCGCTGGACTTGCCCTCCGCCTTTGTATATAGTTCTTTAGTTTTATGTTTCCTTTGTTTCTTATTATGATTTGGAGTCGACGGACACTGCTCCACTTTTTGTATATAGTTGATTTTTAGTTAGGTTTTTTAGTAGGTTTCCTTAGTTCAGTTGGGCTCATGGACCCTTGGTAGTTTTTTACATAGTTCTTTCTTGCATAGAGATTTTTTTACAATAGACTTTGGACGAAATTTTTTTGGATTCTGATTTGCAGTTTTTTATTTTTATACGGACATGCAGCTTATTTTTTCTCATTCCCATTGTAGTTTGTTTCCTTTCTTTAGCATTCTTTGATTTTTTTCTATACATTTTTGTTTTCATACTTCACTGTGTGGTATCATCTCATTGGTTTCATGCATGTCATGTTGGGTGTTTTCCCATTCAATTGCAACCATTTTGTGTGACGGACATGGGTTCATTAGCTTCATGAACATTGGGGGTGTAACATGTAATTTCCATTTCCATGGGGGTGAATGGGTTACTTGGTAGGGCTTTTTAGCTGTGGAGGCTGACCATGACGCACAGGATTGGGGATTGTGAGGACCTGGTGGAGGGTCCCCCTGGTGGCTGGGGGGTGGGGGTGGTGGGAGACATGAGTGGGGGCCTGGTGGAGGCTGCCCCTGCACTGCTGGGGGGTGGGGGTGGTGGGAGACATGTGTGGGGGCCTGGTGGAGGGTGCCCATGGTGGCAGGGGGGTGGGGGTGGTGGGAGACATGAGTGGGGGCCTGGTGGAGGGTGCCCATGCACTGCTGGGGGGTGGGGGTGGTGGGAGACATGAGTGGGGGCCTGGTGGAGGGTGCCCCTGGTGACTGGGGGGGTGGGGGTGGTGGGAGACATGAGTGGGGGCCTGGTGGAGGGTGCCCCTGGTGACTGGGGGGGTGGGGGTGGTGGGAGGCATGAGTGGGGGCCTGGTGGAGGGTGCCCATGGTGGCAGGGGGGTGGGGGTGGTGGGAGACATGAGTGGGGGCCTGGTGGAGGCTGCCCCTGGTGGCTGGGGGGTGGGGGTGGTGGGAGACATGAGTGGGGGCCTGGTGGAGGGTGCCCCTGGATGGTGGGGGGTGGGGGTGGTGGGAGACAAGAGTGGGGGCCTGGTGGAGGGTGCCCCTGGTGACTGGGGGGGTGGGGGTGGTGGGAGACATGAGTGGGGGCCTGGTGGAGGGTGCCCCTGGTGGCGGGGGGGGGGGGGGGTGGTGGGAGACATGAGTGGGGGCCTGGTGGGGGCTGCCCCTGGATGCTGGGGGGTGGGGGTGGTGGGAGACATGAGTGGGGGCCTGGTGGAGGGTGCCCCTGGTGACTGGGGGGGTGGGGGTGGTGGGAGACATGAGTGGGGGCCTGGTGGGGGCTGCCCCTGGATGCTGGGGGGTGGGGGTGGTGGGAGACATGAGTGGGGGCCTGGTGGAGGCTGCCCCTGGTGGCTGGGGGGTGGGGGAGGTGGGAGACATGAGTGGGGGCCTGGTGGAGGGTGCCCCTGGTGGCGGGGGGGTGGGGGTGATAGGGGACATGAGTGGGGGCCTGGTGGAGGGTGCCCATGGTGGCAGGGGGGTGGGGGTGGTGGGAGACATGAGTGGTGGCCTGGTGGAGGGTGCCCCTGGATGGTGGGGGTGGGGTGGTGGGAGACATGAGTGGGGGCCTGGTGGAGGGTGCCCCTGGTGACTGGGGGGGTGGGGTGGTGGGAGACATGAGTGGGGGCCTGGTGGAGGGTACCCCTGGATGGTGGGGGGTGGGGGTGGTGGGAGACATGAGTGGGGGCCTGGTGGGGGCTGCCCCTGCACTGCTGGGGGATGGGGGTGGTGGGAGACATGGGTGGGGGCCTGGTGGAGGCTGCCCCTGCACTGCTGGGGGGTGGGGGTGGTGGGAGACATGAGTGGGGGCCTGGTGGAGGGTGCCCATGGTGGCAGGGGGGTGGGGGTGGTGGGAGACATGAGTGGGGGCCTGGTGGAGGCTGCCCCTGGTGGCTGGGGGTGGGGGTGGTGGGAGACATGAGTGGGGGCCTGGTGGAGGGTGCCCCTGGATGGTGGGGGGTGGGGGTGGTGGGAGACAAGAGTGGGGGCCTGGTGGAGGGTGCCCCTGGTGACTGGGGGGGTGGGGGTGGTGGGAGACATGAGTGGGGGCCTGGTGGAGGGTGCCCCTGGTGGCGGGGGGGTGGGGGTGATAGGGGACATGAGTGGGGGCCTGGTGGGGGCTGCCCCTGGATGCTGGGGGGTGGGGGTGGTGGGAGACATGAGTGGGGGCCTGGTGGAGGGTGCCCATGGTGGCAGGGGGGTGGGGGTGGTGGGAGACATGAGTGGGGGCCTGGTGGAGGCTGCCCCTGCACTGCTGGGGGGTGGGGGTGGTGGGAGACATGAGTGGGGGCCTGGTGGAGGGTGCCCCTGGATGGTGGGGGGTGGGGGTGGTGGGAGACATGAGTGGCGGCCTGGTGGAGGGTGCCCCTGGTGACTGGGGGGGTGGGGGTGGTGGGAGACATGAGTGGGGGCCTGGTGGAGGGTGCCCCTGGTGGCGGGGGGGTGGGGGTGATAGGGGACATGAGTGGGGGCCTGTGGAGGCTGCCCCTGCACTGCTGGGGGGTGGGGGTGGTGGGAGACATGAGTGGGGGCCTGGTGGAGGGTGCCCCTGGATGGTGGGGGGTGGGGGTGGTGGGAGACATGAGTGGGGGCCTGGTGGAGGGTGCCCCTGGTGACTGGGGGGGTGGGGGTGGTGGGAGACATGAGTGGGGGCCTGGTGGAGGGTGCCCCTGGATGGTGGGGGGTGGGGGTGGTGGGAGACATGAGTGGGGGCCTGGTGGAGGGTGCCCCTGGTGACTGGGGGGGTGGGGGTGGTGGGAGACATGAGTGGGGGCCTGTTGGAGGGTGCCCCTGGATGGTGGGGGGTGGGGGTGGTGGGAGACATGAGTGGGGGCCTGGTGGAGGGTGCCCATGCACTGCTGGGGGGTGGGGGTGCAGGGGGACATGAGCAGGTGTGCAGGGTAGTCCCCTGTTTTGTGGGCTGCCTGCAGGGGCCGTCGAGGGTGTACAGGGAACACCTGTGAGGACCCACCCAGCCTAATCGCGTGTGTAACTTCCCACGCACCCCTGTAATACACGTACCAAGCCAAATCGCGTGTGATAATTCCCGCGCACCCCTGAAATACACGCGCCCAGGCTATTCGCGTGTGGAACTTCCCGCGCACCCCTGAAATACACGTACCCTGCTGAAATCGCGTGTTAAACTTCCCGCGCACCCCTGAAATACACGCGCCCAGGCTATTCGCGTGTGGAACTTCCCGCGCACCCCTGAAATACACGTACCCTGCTGAAATCGCGTGTAAAACTTCCCGCGCACCCCTGAAATACACGCGCCCAGGCTATTCGCGTGTTGAACTTCCTGCGCACCCCTGAAATACACGCGCCCAGGCTATTCGCGTGTGGAACTTCCCGCGCACCCCTGAAATACACGTACCCTGCTGAAATCGCGTGTAAAACTTCCCGCGCACCCCTGAAATACACGCGCCCAGGCTATTCCCGCGCACCCCTGAAATACACGCGCCCAGGCTATTCGCGTGTGGAACTTCCCGCGCACCCCTGAAATACACGCGCCCAGGCTATTCGCATGTGGAACTTCCCGCGCACCCCTGAAATACACGTACCCTGCTGAAATCGCGTGTAAAACTTCCCGCGCACCCCTGAAATACACGCGCCCAGGCTATTCGCGTGTTAAACTTCCCGCGCACCCCTGAAATACACGCGCCCAGGCTATTCGCGTGTGGAACTTCCCGCGCACCCCTGAAATACACGCGTCCAGGCTATTCGCGTGTGGAACTTCCCGCGCACCCCTGAAATACACGTACCCTGCTGAAATCGCGTGTAAAACTTCCCGCGCACCCCTGAAATACACGCGCCCAGGCTATTCGCGTGTTGAACTTCCCGCGCACCCCTGAAATACACGTACCCTGCTGAAATCGCGTGTAAAACTTCCCGCGCACCCCTGAAATACACGCGCCCAGGCTATTCGCGTGTTAAACTTCCCGCGCACCCCTGAAATACACGCGCCCAGGCTATTCGCGTGTGGAACTTCCCGCGCACCCCTGAAATACACGTACCCTGCTGAAATCGCGTGTAAAACTTCCCGCGCACCCCTGAAATACACGCGCCCAGGCTATTTGCGTGTTAAACTTCCCGCGCACCCCTGAAATACACGCGCCCAGGCTATTCGCGTGTGGAACTTCCCGCGCACCCCTGAAATACACGCGCCCAGGCTATTCGCGTGTGGAACTTCCCGCGCACCCCTGAAATACACGCGCCCAGGCTATTCGCGTGTGGAACTTCCCGCGCACCCCTGAAATACACGTACCGTGCTGAAATCGCGTGTTAAACTTCCCGCGCACCCCTGAAATACACGCGCCCAGGCTATTCGCGTGTGGAACTTCCCGCGCACCCCTGAAATACACGCGCCCAGGCTAATCGCGTGTGGAACTTCCCGCGCACCCCTGAAATACACGCGCCCAGGCTATTCGCGTGTGGAACTTCCCGCGCACCCCTGAAATACACGTACCCTGCTGAAATCGCGTGTGGGACTTCCCGCGCACCCCTGAAATACACGTACCCTGATGGAATCGCGTGTGGAACTTCCCGCGCACCCCTGAAATACACCTACCCTGATGGAATCGCGTGTGGAACTTCCCGCGCACCCCTGAAATCCACGTACCCGGCCAAATCGCGTGTGAGACTTCCCGCGCACCCCGGTATACACGCACACGTAATTTTTTGTCAGCGTGTCCGTGTTTGTGGGTACCCCTTTGCACGTCATTTGTCCTGGAGGGCCACAGTATAGGACATTCATCATGGCAGTATATAGGTGCTATTTGTTGGCGCACCTTTTGGCGCACATTTCTTACAGCCGCAGAGACGCTACCGCCTGCTTTCTTGTGGCGGTCGTGTTTGTGCCTGTGCGCTGGTTTGAGCGTGCGCTTTTTTGCCCTATTCTATTCCATGAATACGTGTTGTAGGAGAGCGTGTGTGCGTTCCGCGCACTTGTGCCCTGTACTTCCCCCGTGACGCCCACGTTTTTGCAAGTTGTTCCCCATTCCGAGTGTTACGCCCGTGTTCCGCCTACTTTTGTTGCGTGCGCCGCGCTATGTGCGAATTTCGCTGTGGCCTGTGCGATTTTCGCTGTGACCTGGCGCACGCTGTTAGATGGCCTGTGCGCCAACGTGCGCGGCGCACTTTTTTATCGCACATCCGCTGGTTTTCTCGTGCACGGACTTCCATGAATCAACGTGCGCTGCTTTTCATGCGATTTTCGCACTTGCACTGCGATTTTCGCTATTCCACTGCGATTCGCACCTTTTTGCCCACTTGCGCCGCGCTAATTATTCCATGAATCGGCCTCTGAGTTTCACAAATAGTTGGATTGATATTTTCATCAAGGACATTGCTTATTTCTCCTAAAAATATCATTTGTAGTTTGTAACTGTGATGGATTGCCATTTGCAAGGGTGTAAAAACCCAAGATCATTTGATTTTTATTAACATAAAATTATTCTGTTAATTCAATTTCTAAACATATGTCTGCTAATCAGATGTCCCATTTTCATACATGATCCAGACCATTTATAATGCACACATATGCCTTTGCTGAGATGGCTTACTGACACCCCGAGCCTCCGTCCTGCACTAGCACAGGGCAGATTGAAAGCTCACATGCATTCCCGACAGCTGTAAGAACAGAACGTTCCGGCAGGCAGAGGTGACATTTTAATCTTCTGCAAGTCTATTCCCAAACTTATTTTTGTATGCTGTAGTCAGCATGATAGCACATAACGGTTTGAATAAATGCCATGTAAGGTTGTAGCATGGTGGCTGCTAAGAGCACACAATTATATTATACACCAAGATCAATTTGATATCACACTAGTTCCAGCTCTGTGTGTAGGACCCATCATTGACAGGACTGATGTAAATTGTTGTCTGTCTGCTACCTCTTTTATCCTGCAGAGAAAGGCCAAAACCTTGCTTCCAGGGCATAGGAACCTTCTCAAAGAGGTCTTCTAGTAACTGGTTCTTCAAAGACAACATTCACATAAAAGACCCACTCTCACACAAGGGTGCTGACCATTAGAGTCCCTTTGGAGTCAGCAGGCATGGGAATGGGGCAGCGTTGGAGTAGCCTGAAGGGAGAGTGTATTACGAGAAGGGTTCCATCATCTTAGTTTCTACTAGGTCTTTCTACCTCTTTCTGTTCCCCCCTATTTTCTCTTACAAGGACAAGATGGATTCACTGTACTGCTATTGATATGATGATACGATATGATGTGGCATTGATAACGCGCCTGTACACAAGTGTTTCCAGGCATGACAAGACAAGGAGGGGAAACAAGGGAGGACAAAATAACGATTTTACTAGGCCTTGGGTCATTCAGGTTGCGCACGTGTGGGGAAGAGGGAAGGGGAGAAGTGCCAGGGGGGTAGGGGGAAGTGCAGTTAACTCACAAGTGCAGCCAGCGGGTGGCTCATAAGGGCAGAGAGAAGGGACTGTAGGATTGCAGATATAGACCCTTAAGTGCTGGGGAGCCCGGAGGCAGTGCAAGGGCAAATGGACATGCAGGAGCCTGGGCCCGAGTTCAGAGGGTGACCAGAGCACAGAGCAGTCAGGTGCATCAGAAGGGGAGAGGAAGAGAGAAAGCGGAAGTGAAACGGAAGGTCTTGAGTTGCTTCCGGAACCCTTAGAGATGTCAGAGATATGAGGAGAAAAGGAGAGGGTGGAGTTGAAGATGACACTAAGGTTCTTAGCCTCACAGGAAGGAGCAGGAAGAGGGCCCAGAGTGGACGGCCAGAGAGAGAGAGGAAAGGAGGGAGCGGGTTTCTCAATGAGGAGGATCTCAGTCTTAGGTCAGTGAGAGAAAGAAGAGAGGAAATACCCGAGTTGGACCTGAGAAGGTCGCTCGGTGAGAAAGGAGGTCAACCAGGCCATAGCCTGATCAGTAATACCAAGGTGGGTACTGATAGTACAGCCTGCTTCAAAGTCCTCTGCCAGAAAAGTGTAAACAGAAGACACCCATTGCAGAGGAGAGCTCTGTCCCCTAACCATCTCCAATCAAAATTAGGGTGAGGTTATGTGGATCAGGGGTTCTCTACTGGTTGAAATGGAACCTCAACCCTTTTTACTAGTGTTGAAGCATCCCCTGCATGTGCAAGCCAAGCTCCCTAGAATAGGAATGCAGAACAGAAGGACACACTCTGTGCCTGGAGACATTTGGTTATGCCTCCCAGCAACTCAGAAAGCAAGTAACTGCTATGTGCCCTGATTCCCACTTTAAACCAATTGTGAGCTACACCGACCCGGCCATCTCCCACCTGTCTCAAGCTTCTTCATGCCATGTACCAATGGTACTTGGACCACAATGTCTAGTACACGCAGTGGACCAGCTCATCGACTCAATTCTGTATCACCCCCTCAGGAAGCTGATAAGCAGCCTTTAATTTTCATTTGAAAGCAGAAAATAGCAGTTCCTCGGGTTGAAAGTGGATGCAGAAAAGGAACAGCCAGGTTCTCAGGGACTGACCAGAATTAGAGAAGAAAGGAATGAGCTAGTGGAGCATGTGAGACGAATAGAATCTGAATGATCAGAGGCAGCAAATTATAGGGATGGGCAAGAGAAGATTAGTCTCCTGAAGGAAAAGCACCTTGAATATGCACGCAGCATAAAAGGCTCACAGAGGAAGAATGAATCACTTCAGCAGGAAGTGCAGCAAACAAAATAACAGTTGTTAGCTCAGAGCAGGGTGCTTGAGACTAATCAGGCCTTAGTCTCAGAATTAAAAATCCAGCTCACTGAATACCAACAGGAAATTAGGAAAGACAGACACAGGTGTGAGAGTCTCACAAAAGAAATTGAGAATTATAAACCGTCTCTGAGACACCAATCAGAAAATGGGACAAGTCCCACTGATCACGGTGAGACGCCCCTCCCATCAGGGCCCTCAGGCCAGTCATTTGCAACATTCCAGGTACAAATTGGAACTGACCTCATGCATGCCACCGATAAAGAACAGGGGAACATGAGGCGGTTGGACTTACCGAGGTTTAGCCAAACTGATCCAGAAGGCCAGTCCTTGTCTGATCCTTATGAGTATTGATCTCTACCATCTAGAAGAGAAGGGGGCTGCACCAGCCTGTCCTGGGAGACTAAAAAGAATACTGTAAGTACTTCAGACCATGAAAACTCCTATGATCAGAAAGTAAGGGAGTTAGATTTTGGCAGAAGATGAGAGTACAAACAGACCACCATGCCTGCATTGCTGAAGGAGAAAAGCCAGACCTTCAGCCTAGGAAAGGCATTCTAAAAACCTCTGTACATTCAGGAGAAGGAGGGGAATTCCCCCAGACTACCTGGAAGGAGGCATGATGAAATGGTGTTCTATCCGGAGCCTAAAAGTAACTACAGGGAAAGTGACCCTGAGAGTTCACTGTGGTCCGCGCGAGAGGAGTCCAGATCCTAGGACTCTGGGAGATATTCCCGATCTCACAGAGATAGGGAGTGC
The DNA here is from genome assembly GCF_040938575.1 of Ambystoma mexicanum. Lineage (NCBI taxonomy): Eukaryota > Metazoa > Chordata > Amphibia > Caudata > Ambystomatidae > Ambystoma > Ambystoma mexicanum. The sequence goes on along the minus strand of NC_090924.1, from coordinate 48,741,216 downwards.
CTAGGGCACAGGGAATGGAGTATGAGTCAGAAAGGGAATGGACTCAGGTGCTTAGGAAGAAAATGACACGGAAACAGAGCAAGGGTTTTGTGAAAGACCCAGTAAGACAAATCAAGGCCATAAAGAGCTTCCTGAACCGAAACCATAAGAATGCGAAGTATTCAGTATGGGAACACCTGGAACCTTATGAGCAGATGATGTCATCATTCTAGATCAGAAATTATGTGAATTGCATCACATTTGCGAAACGGCCATTCTCACCTGAGTGCTCCAGTTTCTTTGCAGGACTGGAGGACCAGGATCATTATAAATGGTACGCCTATAAGGTGGGCATTTTAAAACATTTCACCTCACACAGAATCCCATAAGAGGTCCCTAAGGCTGTATATAATTTTCAATGCGGGGAGCATCAGGCACCTAGGGAGTTTGTGCAGGAATTAAAGCGTGGATTTGCACAGACTTCCCAGTGGGTGAACACACATTGTGGGGAGTTCATGATCAACTATTTCCATGCGCTGCCCAAATACATAATAAATAAGTTGGTGCACAATTTTCATGAGCACAGGACCTTGGATTGTGTAATTGCACAGGCCACCAGGATCTATGAGGTCCAGAAGCCCACTGAGAATAAGAACACCCCCAAAACCACTAAGCCATCTAACACACCTGCTGCTGCAAAGGTGGCAGAGGTGAGAACTATCCCTCCCTTGGACCTGGAGATGGGGTGGGCCTAAAAGTAATCCTCCTGCCAACAAGCAAAATGGAAGACAGAAGGAACCACCCGACCCCAGGCCAATCAAATGGCAGTCAGGCAGGTGCCCAGAACAATGACCCCTTGACTCTACCACCTATGTAAGCCCTAGGTGCAAGGGTACCAAGCCAATCCTTTTTTACTTTACTTCAGAGCTGCCTGGTTGGAGTGCTGAGAGGCACCTGCATCCGAATCTGCTGCATTCATTGGGCCAGAATGGGCCTTTCAACATTGCCGCCCCACACTGTCATCTGATCAGCTGTTCGGGCTTTCTGGCCTCTCACAGCGCTAATTGGCTGGGCCTGGTCTGAAGAGTCCCAGCCTCCCAGAGCCGGCAGGTGTTTGCCAGCCCCCTCAAGGGCTGACTGTGATGCTGGAAATGCATTGGAGGGACAGGGCCCTTGTGGCCTCTTGGTTTCTATTACCTGTTACCTTGTTTTCTAAACGTCCTGGGAAGCCCTGATCTGTCTCTTCCTCTGACTGGCTGTTGGGTGGAAGAACCATGTATGTTATTGTGGGGCAGTCCAGGCCAGATTGGCTGGAGACTTCCCAGTGACTGTATGTTGTGGGTACACCCTTGGGGTGGGACATGGGTGAATGGAGTGTGTGACCAATATGCAATTCATGTTATGGGTGTCTGGTATGTGTGTGTGTGTGACACAAAGAATGAGACAGCCCTGCCTGAACCTGACATGAATGCAGTGTGGTGTGCTGAAAGGCTGAGTGCTTGCCCCAATCCACATTCCTTGTTATGGGTGTCTGGATGGAAGAGAATGAACTGAATGCACTGTGAGTCTGATTGGCTGCCTGCCTGCATGAATGCCCTTCTGAATGATTGGCTGCCTGGCTCAGCAGTGTGAATGAGAGACAGACCAGTATATCTGGGGACCTCTCACTTACCAGAATTGTTCAGAAGCTGAACTCGAAACTTGATGCTTAACCTTGAAGCCCAGCTAGAAGAAGAAGGTTTTGCTGCTGCTTGCCATCATAAAAATCTGAAAGCTGTCGTGTCTGTTAAGGACTGATCCAAGAGAGGACCTGGCTAGGAGACCTCTACCCGAGCTACGAGGGAACATCGTGCAGAAAGTTAATCTTCCCCAAGGCACCCTGGAAGCCAGTCCCAAAAGACTGTCGATCAGAGACGGGAACCACCAAGGAATCTGAAGTGAACTACCCAGACATCAAAGTCCATCGTCGTCGACCAGTGTTCAGAGGACCGCCGTAACCACTGGAAGCCCGTTGAGCCGTGTTGCCCAGAAACGGGCACAACTTCATCCTGGGCTACTCGACGACCGGAGCTGCTACCCTCCACCATTGCCTAACACATTGAGACAAAGGACTCCCTTGACATCACCATCGACCGTTTTGTCTCGCCGGAGGAATTCGAGGTCCTCGATGAACCGAAGAGAATCCGCTAGTGGGTTTCCCACCACCCAAAGTCCACAAAGACACTGACGAAGATCCGAAAGCCAGCCGTAGTCGAGTCCCAATCATTAACACCAACACAAACACCCGATGCCCGCTGCCGGGCCTGCATTTTTCCTCAAGTCATCTTTGCGGCAACAAACTCTTATCATTGAGGTGCACCACATGCGTTTGTCTTCACAAGACGTCCCCGACTGATCGTCGACGAGCACCATGAAGGTTGGAGGTTGAAGCTGCTATGTCAATGGCAGTGTTCACATTTCTTCAAGGATTATTGACGCCTGTGGCTCCTGCTTTAAAGGGAGTCCACCCACAAGGGATCTGTCGATGAACCGTTGAACAAACTCTGCTAAACAAGCTACATTGGGGTAATAGTAAATTTTTAGCAGGAAACAAGACTACTTTAAACATGAATGGACTGGGCTTGTTGATACACCTTATTTAAAGGTTGCCCAGGTGGGGGGATCCTCACACCATACTGTGACTTAGTAGGTAAAGTACTATTCTGCCATTGTTTGACCTAACTTCCTAACTATGTCTGATGTTGATTCACATTGCTATTTGACTTGAATGCCATTGAAACTGTCAGTAGTTGGTGTATTTGAAAGGAGGCAAGAGTTAACTGTGGTACCACATAGATATTGTACATATTTACCATATAAGATTTGCCAATTTGCCAAAACACAAAGTGTATTATTGATTATATATATATATATTGAGCCTTATTTATATAAAGAACTGTGTTATCACACAACATAGTGTGTGGACATTCCTTTGTGGGGGTTTGGGGGCTACACTGTACTTAAGAACCAGCCTGCATCACCTCCTGAGAGCGTAAACCTTGATTGCTCATCCTTCACTACCCTATAGAGAATCCTGGCTGGGGTGCTCTGTGCTTCTACTGTGTCATATAGAGGGCAGGGGTACAGATACCCCCATCCAGTCTTTACACGTGTGGCAGAGGTGTGATGCTAATGGTTTTAAGAATCAGTGTGTAACCATGCCACTTAAAAATTATCCACACTTTATTAATTTGAGGTTTAGTTGTGTCCTAAGGTAACTACATTACAAGCAATGGAATCTATTGCAAATGGTAAATTGACTAGGATGAGCTTAGAGGCTCCCCAGAGTGCTTGTGAAGCCAGTTAGTTAGACTTTGAAGATAATTCTAGGCCTGAGCTGATAGCTTCCTTGGTGTACTACCAGACTGATTGTGATGCTCTTGATGAAGGGGGTGATGCAACCATTGAGGACCCTGACCTGGGGTTGTTATTGAATATGTTTCTGGGTGTGCCACCTCTCCTGCTGCTTCTATTCTGAAACCCAGCACTGTTTCTTCAGGGAATTCCTTGGAACTTGGAATTATTGAGGATGAAATTGGCCTTTGAATATAAAAAGTTGGACAAGGAACTTGAACTTAAGAAAGAGGAGTCAGCACGTCAAGTGATACTCAAAGAGGGATACTGAATGTCAGAGAATCCAGTTGGAGAAAGTTAGAGTGGAGACTTCAGCCAAACCAGTTCAGAGTGTCAGGTCCCCTGCCACCAAGTTTATGAAAGATTTGGTTGGTGTGTATGTGGAGGGTATCCTCCAATGGATTGAAGCATTTCAAATGGCTTGTGGAAAAGGCCTATCTTTCATTATAAAGGGGTGCCCATTCTAAATGAAAAGCAGGGTTTTCAGAATCTGAAACTAAAATGGTTGGGCATGTGCATTGCACAGTGTTAAATCAAAACATGAGAAAAAAGATCCCCAGCTAAAATAAAGATATCAGGGAAAAGACTGAGTGTGTGGGGGCAAGATGCAATGTATTAAAAAATATAATATGCTTCACAAGCAAAATACTGCCACCAATTAGAAAGGCTACTGTGGTTCCATGGGTCACATGTAAATCTTATTTAGGCCCAAAACAGAGCCTGTTGCTTGGTGTTGGGTAGATTTTCACAGCCTGCCTGGATCCTTAGCTGGAAGGAAAATCTCTGTGAAGCTAATGTACACTCCAAGAAATTAACACAGACCCAGCCTTGGATGGGGAAAAAACTTAGAAGCATAATGTTTTGAGATCAACATTGGGGTTGACTTCAGAAAACAGAACAAAGGGCCAGATGTCAGCATGGCCTCATAGCATCACAGGGCAGGGGTGAACTGTCTGCTGCATGATAAGGATCTCCTTAGCCCATCAAATTTCAAAGAAGAAAAAGGCTAATGGATTTTACTCTGCCCTTATACAAACATTTAGCCCAAGAGGCTTTGGGCACTTGCCTGCAAAGAAAAGAAACTTGAATGGAGAAATGAGAGTTACGATTTGCATACATGCTTAAGAGTGCTGCTAGTTTAAATGGACTATCATAACTTGTGATTTTCTGAGCAACGATAAGTCACACTGCTTCCATTCATATGAAAGGTAGTAACAAGCTGGTTATTCTGATGTAAATTTGATCCACATGCTGTTTTTGAAAATCATCCTATCACCCAAATTCTATTTCTGGCAACCCTGAAAACATTTCCTGAACTTAAGAATTGGCTGGCTGATGGATCATAAAATTAGGTGTCTGGAGACAAAATGCCATGTTCATAACTATTATACATTTTGGGAAAAGGGCAAATAACGATAGCGAACCCATGCAATAAGGTGCTGAAACGAAAGTAAGCTAGTAAGCTTCACTGATATGTCATGAGGCGAGGAATATATATATATATATATATATATATATATCATGGCATTTATTTGTAAGTTACAAATGTTTGCCATGTAGGTACTGCTTGGCTAAAATTGGATACGGTACCAAAAAATGATTTTATAATTTTCACTATAATTGTCACCATCTCCAAACCTTGCCTTACAATCTCAAAGATACTTCTCCCAAAAACTTGTTTTTAAATAAAAGGTATCCTTATCTTAAAATGAAACTCCCTATTGTCACCACCCTTTTAACATTGCATTTAACAAAGCAGTGCCCGTGGCCCCACAAACAAACATTCTAAACTGTCCATCTTACCCAACATGGGTCTTTACCTAGGGGGGGGTCTGAAAAACAAAATTCATAACCATCCCTCTTTTTACTTTACAACTTCCCCAACAATGGTCTTGGAGTGAGGGGGGGTGTTCTGAAATCCAAAACTTCTAAAATGTCCCCACTTCCTTGACCTGGCTTTTGAACAGACAGGTGCTGCATGTCATTGATGCTTGGGTTTTTGGGGCTGCGGGGAGAAGTGCTTTGCAAAAGTGAGACCTTAGGTATCCAACACTGAACATATGATGTATGTCTTGTTTAAAAATCCAACCTGTGTTTATTTGTAAGCAAAATTGTTGTGAAGTAATATTTACCACAGTCATTTTTACAAATCTGGAATTTCAACTGCTAGCGTTTTGAGTGTGCAGGGAACTCCATATATCAAGCCTTGAGGGTGAACTAAATTCATAAAATGAAATTAGTGTCTATGTTTTAACCCGAAAACTCTCAGCCAGAAACATTGAAGATTTCTAGAATTGTGCCATATTATTATTATTGAAATTCAACATACAAGACGGTTCATGGGAAAAGAGTTTTGAGAGTTTAATTAGCCTGTGTCCCATGTGTGTGAGACAAAAGTAAATGCATAAAAAGTGCAGTTAAAATTAACATCATACAGAAAAGTGTATTTGGTAATTGAAGCCTTCTTTTCTGCCACAAAGAAGGTGGCATGTGTGAGTAACTCAACCATTTATCAATTGATCTGATAATTGAAATAAATATACATTCTTTCTATACCCCAGCCTGCTTCTTGGCTCACTGTGGGTAAAGTGGGGAGATGTATGTGGCTCTATATGAGTCTTCAACAGGGCCAGCGCTAAAATACGAAAGCAAAGATTTTAAGTCTAAATGAGGCTTTCCCCACTGCGCGACTAACCTGATGTCATCTTTTATGTTTTCTACAGATGTGGCAGCTCCGGAGCGGCGATCGGATGATGGGCGGCGATTGGGTGATGGTGCTCCGATGGACCGCTGGACTGAACAGGCTTCTGGTAAGTATTAGCATTGGGCTGAATAGCGATGTAGCTTGTGTGGTCTGCACAGCTAGCCTGGTGTCCTTTCCCTTGCAGCTTGGCAGTAACAGAGACTTCAGGAAGACAGAGATGGAAAATCAGGTAAGTGTCTTGTTCTGCTCTCTTTTCTCTCTTTCTTCCTTGCAGGTAGCTCGAGACAACTGGACGGCCGTAGCTGAAGACTGGCCTGGAGTTAGCAGACACGGTGAGCGTTACGCTGCAGGAGTGCAGAATAACGCAAAGCGTGTTCTGTACAAAGGGCGTGGCTTATATAGTCTTCAGAAAGTAGTCCTTAGGTAAAAGTAGTCCCAGCAACCACACCCAAGCAAATAGTTCCTTAGGCAACTAGTCCCTTCAGCCCGCTTCAGATTGGTTTACACATGCTTCACTGGGTTTGAAACTTGTCATGTTGGTGATGGCAGTATGAACCTGGTGCCAACGGTGAAATGACCGAGTCTAGGAGGCCCCTGAGAGACCCTTCAGGGCCTTTAAGGCCCCCATGGAACCCAAAGCCCTGGGCATGTTGGTCTGCACCTGATGTTTGGGGGTATGGACTGTGACAGCTTTGGCCTTGATTTGGTGCATAAATGGTTGCAAGAGTGACTTGTGTGTTTCTGATCAGACCGCAGACCAGGAAAGCTCTTCCCTCCACATCAGACCATGAGTTCTGAATTTGCATACAAAATCCTTTGTGTATTAAGATTCCGACTCCAGCTTTCTTCATGATATTTGAACTCCAATAGGTGTCTCCTTTGAGAGCACCTGGGATGTTGCGTTCCTCTCCCCTTTAGTATCTGGTTTCCTGTAGGAACATGATGTCAGTTTTGGACTTCTCTGGCAATTAGGGACCTCTTCGTTGGGGAGTTCAAGCCTTTGACATTTATCATGGAGATTCATAGGGTATCAAGCCCACATACATCAGTCATTAATTCCATTGTTACTGGTTGTGGTGTTTATCTGCTGTCTTGAGCTCCTCATGTGCATTATACATGCAATCATCGTTCGTAGCATTGAGTGCTTTTTCAACCGTGATGCCTCTGCAAGTGACAATTGAACTTCTTCAGATTTTTCCAATTTCCTCCTTCCCCCGCTCCCCCTACCCTGTAAACCCTCCCCTGTAAACCTTCCCCTGATGACACATGGTTTCCGTCGATCGCAGGATTCCGATGAGTCCCAGCCACCGATGTGGTCCTTATCTCTGACCCCATTATGTCGTATCTTCATATCGGGTGTCCCCAATTGCCATCATTTGGATGCCACTTGACTGATGTTGAGTATATCTGTGGTGATTTAAGAGCCATTTGAGATTATTTGAATGTTTGTTGCTCCTTTTGTGGGGTGATCATATGGTTGCGAGCAGGATGTGCCCAGTGGTCTCTAAGGGCAGGATCAGCAAATATTGTTATGCAATAGGCTCTGTATCTTGTATCTAGGGGTATTGAGGGGTCTTATGTAGGAGTTATATTGAGAGAGGTGGTTGGCGATGAGGTATTGAGTGTCCTGAATTTCTTTGACTCTGGTATCTTCTTTCTGTTGGGTCCTTTGGGCCGCCACTTCGAATTTTCAGTGGGGTGTGCTTGGGAACCTGAGGAGGATTACATTCCATCAACCAACTCCCGGATAGCGTCATTTATCTCTGTGTCTGTGACAAGCTTATGTTTCTGGCCCTCGTATTCAAACATAATGGAAAATGGGTATCCCCATCTGTAGAAGATTCCTTTGTCTTTGAGCCACTTGGTCAAAGGGGAGCAGAGTCGTCTTTTGGTGAGGTTAAGGGATGAGAGGTCCTGGAAAATCGTGATCCGTGCGGTGTCTAACATTATAGTGCCTTTGGACCTGGCTCTTTCCTGGATTCTAGATTTATCCGGATAGTTGTGGAAGCGGATCAGTATTGATCGTGGGCCTCCGTTGGGTCCAGTGCCCTGGGTAGTTTTTCTATTTTTCTTGTGTCAATTGAGTCATCGTGTGAGAATTTGGTGTATGATGTTCTTCAGGTCTCCCTCGGTTTCACCTTCTGTTTCAGGGACTCCAAAAAAACAGAGGTTATTACGCCTTTCTCTGTTCTCACAATCGTCCATTTTTAACGCCATGTCTGCTTTGCAGCATTCTATTTCGGTTAGTCGGACATCTATTTGTGTTTCGACTGTGTCAAGAGATGATTGGTTGTGTTCAACTTCCTTGAGTCTGTCTTCTATATGATCAATTCTACTGTTGATTTAATCAACCTTATTGCCTATATATGTACGCATTCCCCTTATTTTGTCTAATAGGGCGGCTATATCTCCCTTGGTCGCTGTGGAGTCATTACTGTTGGAGGCCATGATATAGGAGATAGGGAGTCTTCCTGTGTATTTTGAGAGAATACATATTTGGCCAGGTATATTTTGTAGTGCATATGGCATCATTTTTATTGTTGCTTTTTGTGGGAGGGTGGTTGACCTTGGAGGCTAATCGCAAATGTGATCTTCACAAGCCAATGGTGTTTCTCTGCAGATAAAAGTGTGGCTCAGGATCTTGCCGAAACTCCATAGGGTACAGTGTTAATTACGCTGTCTGTATGCAGGGGAGGCGGGCACAAGCCCCTTGTCGGGGGCCAAGCACATCAAACTGTTCTCTGCTGGTCTTTATGTCATGACTGACTCCCCTTTCGTATTGGCCAGTGTCAGTTGCAGTGTGGTTGGGTGATGCGCTGCACACAATGATGAGATGTGGCTTGAGAAATTCCTGGGTGGATTGTGCTGATAATTGTGAGTTGGTCTCGTTATATTGACCAGGTGTGTCTTGGGGTTGCAGAGTATGCAGCAGTGGTTCAGTCGCTCAGGTGCAGCTGGGGCGGGGACACCCCCTTCTCGAGGGACACGCACCTCAATTCGTGCTTCTGCGGTTCTCTGAGTCAACTTTCCCTCTACAAAGACTGAGGTGTACCATCTATGAAGTTGGGTGTCACTTTCCCAGTGAGAACAGCGTGACAGGGCGTTGTATCAGGGGTTGATTTTTGCAGAAGTGCAGCGGTAAGGAGGAGCTGGTCTTGCTGTGTGATCTAGGGAGTAGGGGAGGGTCTCAGAAAGTCTGTCTCTGATGGCCTGAAGGTATCGTTCTATTACGAAGTCTGCCTTGTCAACTGCTCCTGTTGAAGTTGTGTTTACTATTTTGTCATGTGGTGCGTGTCTTCAGCAACGGCTCCGGGTTGGTTTAAAGGTATTTCCCCCCTACGTGTGGTGTGTATGTTCTCACTGCAGAGAGGCCTGTTGCATTCCGTGACGCAAAGTTTATGGAAGTAGGTAGGTTCTCCCTACAAGGGTCTCTGGGCGGTGGGAGCTGCTCTGTTCATGACTGTGTTCCGCACAGGACGCTGTCAGATTCAGGTGGGTTTTGGGGGGCGTTAATCACATGAGCAGGCCTTCCCTTCGGCAAAGTGCAGGGCGGGATATTACTTGTGTGCACCTCCGCTGTGTCCTCCTGCCTTCTGCTGTTGGTTCTCCGACATGATGTGGAGCGTAGGTGGTGGACGAGCTCTGCTCCGGTCGTCCGTTGCTGGGGCTGCCCATTTCTCTGATACTCCTTGTCTGACGTTTCATGAAAGCGTGTCTTTCAAGTTGCTCACGGCGGGGTAGATCACATGGCATATATCACCGTCTCCGCGGGATTGGTAAGCCACTGGCGATATGCCACATATGGTGATTCATCCATCCGTCGTGCTCACTAGAGTCTCCGGGGGCAGTGTGTGATTGATCCGTGGAAGCGTTGCAGTGCCTCAGTATGTGGCTTCACTTCTGCTCACCTTGGCGTGTCGTGGGCGAATGCTCAGCTGGTGTGTGCCTTCCAGGGCTGAGGTCTCCACGCAGGTGTTTTCCGGGTTTCGCGCTACTACGCGGGCGCAAACCAGCTCGCCTTCGCCTCCAGCATTTCTATGTAAAGGCGCTTCCAATTTGAGTCGGGTTTTTGCTCGTTTGGGGCCCCCAGTGTTCACCCAGATGGCGAGTGGCAGGGGGGCTCTCAGCAATCAGGCAAATGGGGTCACATTTGCTGTATTGGGGGTAACGAGTACAGAGAGTCTCTAGGTAGCTTCCACATCCGTGTGCCCTCTGATGGCCAGCTTGGGATGTTTTTTTAACATACATCCGATTAAACAGTTTCTCATTTCATTCAAGATTCATTTCTGCAGTATCATCTAGAAAAATACTTTCAGCTGCTTTCATGTTTTGATACTTGAATTGAGGAATGTTATTGACCGAGCCATATGACTATAGATAGGCAAACAAGGAAAGTAGTATCTAGTATTTACAACATCTACTACTCTTCGACATTGGCCCTCATTACGACCCTGGCGGAGGTCCATGGTGCAATTTGCACCATGGACCATGGCGCAGAGCTGCCAACACCGCCATGGGGGTTGGCGGACTTACCGCCCCATTCCGAGGTTGGCGGGGCGGTAAGTCCCCAATCCCCATTTACCCTTCCCCATTCCCATTTTTGCCCCATAGGGTATAATGGGAGTGGGGAAGGCGTTAATTACGCCACCGTAAATTACGGTGGCGTAATTAACAACAAGTCCCGTAGCGCCATGGATTTTTCCGCCTGAAAAAAGCAGGCGTAAAAATCACCATGGCGCTACGGAATGTCGTAGTCTGGCGGAGAGGTACGCCATGCATTACGCTGGCGTAAACCCCTCTCCGCCAGGGTCGTAATGAGGGCCATTGTGTTTTAAACAATATGAAATACTGATATCTAGTGGCCAAACAATTACTCAGCAGAGGAAAATAATAAGGTAAAGAAAACCTTTTGGACAGCAGTGCTTTTTGGTGGCCTAGTAATTAGCAATCCTCGGGGGTCTGACGTTGCTCTTACGGCCCAACTCGAACCGAGCCCAGGAAATGGCTGTGCGAAATGGGGGATGGAGGGTGGGGTGAGTTGTGTCAGGGTCAAAAAGGGGCTATGGGGAAGGAAAGGAATTGGGGCAATAAAAGAGGTAAAGGAGGTTTCATGCAACAAAAGAGACTGGACACGAACAGGGATTGACAGGGACAAGAACAGGGGATAGGGGCATCAAAATGGGCTAAATGGGCCTGGAGGTGAAGAAAAGGGGCAAAACGGGCCTGGGGGCAGCTAAAAGGATTATGGGGCATCAAAAGGTCTGGGGGCAGCTAACAGGGGTAAGGGGCAACAAAAGGGGTTACATCGAACTGGGGGGGTCAAGGAAAGGGACAACACAGGCCTGGGGGATCCAAAAGGGGCTAAATGGGACTTGGGGTCAAGGAAAGGGAGAAAATGGGCCTGGGGGCAGCTACAAGGATTAAAGGACAACACAAGGGGCTAAATGGGACTCAGCTGTGCAGGGAAATGGGAAAAAAGTGCCTGGTGCAGTTAAAGGGGTTAAAGAGGCAACACAAGGGGATAAATGGGACTGGGGGAACAAGAAAAGGGACAACATGGATCTGCGGCAGCTAAAGGGGTTGGGGCAACGAAAGGGGACGAAGGGGCTCACTTAGCTTTTTTGAATTCACTGCTGCCTCACAGCAGCACCAGGAAGTGTTGCATTCCTGCCCCAGCCAATGAATGAGTGGTGAGGGCGGGACAAAAAAAAAAGAAGTGTCCTGGTGTGCCGGCAGCACTTACAGGAGAACGTCTGCCTGACTTCCTGACTTCCTGTCCTGCCCCAGCCAATCAATGAGTGGCTGGGGAAGTACTGGCTCGTGGCTGCCTGCTGCTTTTGGCAGACACTGGTCTGAGGGGGTGGGGGGTTCAGGCCAGAGCCTTAGGTGGGGCTAGGGCCAGCCTGAGCATCGTCGGGCTCACCCAGCTGTAGTCTATAGTCAGTCATTTAAAAAAACAGACAATAAAGTAGATACATTACATCGTAGTGATTAACGCAATTAAAGCACATCGTAAGTCCCTGTTCCAATGTATGTTATCATTTGGAAACTTGGCTAGCTTATCTCTTAGACTCACTCTCCCTGAAGCATATTGTATCATGCCACGCATGCTCTGTGGTCGAGTATAGGTGGGAAATCAACAGAAATGCTAATAGTGAACCTGCTTTTTCTGGGTAGTTACCATACAATAGGGTGGTTGGCATTGATCAAAATATCACTGGAAACAGTGGGCTTGAGATCTTTTTAGCTCATCCTGACAGTATTGCCAGAATTTAGAAACAGCTTCTTTAAGAGAAATGTAAGAATGAATGGGGAATAAATAGAGGGAATTAATATTTTCAGAAGTCTTCTCTTAGGCAGGACCTTCCTCTCGCCTCTGTTATGGGAGCAGCCAGGTACCTTACTGTGGTTACAAATACATATCGCCGAACACTTCTAAGGTCAGAAGCCATAACGTGTACATGGCTGGGGGTTTGGTGCACTTTTTACTGTTTTGCCCCCAGTATAAAGATGTACGTAACCGATACCCATTGGGTCTTTTAAGGGGAAGCGTCTTACGGGGATCTAGACCTGCCCATATGCTGTTACTGTCTCTGCCAGATGTTAAGGTTGGCTTTGCTTTCACCTGCTATCTGAAATTAGCTTGGAAATGCATAGCAAATCTTTTTGCCTCGGAACAGATAGATCTTAAATCATTGGTATTGAGCCAGACAATTTATGTGTGAAGCTGAGCACAACCAGTCGGACTCCGGGACCATGCGGGGCAAGCATCTGCATGACTCTTCTTAGCTAACAGAGGCAATCACTGAGCCAGTAAGGGTTCGAACACTACATGACAAGCATCACCACATTGCCAATATTGTGTTGTAAGACATTGATACATATTAAAACTGATTTAAAAAGGACAAGCAACAGCCCTAGCTATATCTAAAAACAAGGAAATGAAACGCAGAAAGGACAGAAATCATTACTGCTGTCGAAGGTACTGTAAATGACTCTTGCTATTTTAAAAAAGATTACACTCACATGATTCAATGTATCATTTTATTTGGAAGATGTATTGTATCTTTGCTATTCAGATGGCTGCTAGTTTCGGGTTGTTTCCAGAGAGTTTCCTTAGAGACAGTCATCCAAGATGACTGCCTACATGGAAGAGCTAAAAGAGCTCAAAGAGTTCAGAGATGGGCCGGAATGGGTGGGATTAGCACTACGGATGAGTATGGCTTGGTGCAAAGAATGAAGGGATTCAATATACTAACAACTGTGTATCCCTCCTCAAATGTCAACTCATTGAAAAAGCATTACAGACCCTCATTCAAAACCAATATGATGCTCTTCTGTTAAAGCTCTTATTTTAATGACAATCATTTCGGCTTAAAGGTAGCGCTTTCAGTGCCACCTAATAGCTCAAACTAAAAAGGAATGGGAGACCCTTCCTTATAAAGGCAAAGGACCCCAGGTTATCAAACAAATAAAGTGTGTTTTTAGGGTTCCAATCCCTTTCAAGCTAACAAGTGACGTTTCCCTTATTGTATTGAACCCCCATTGATTTCCTCTGCAGGAATTGAAGGATACAGGAAAGTGAGAGAAAGCCTATGGAAAAACAAGATGTAGTAACCTTCCTTCAGCCCCTTCTGCTCTGTCTTCACCCTCCTCCCAAGCCTGCAGCTTCAAAGCCACTTTGGTATTCAACAACCTGCTGTAAGGCTGGCCCTTTTCTTGTGGTTGTTGGCCGAATGAATCAAAGGAGAGACAGCCTTCCTGCCTATTTGAGGAGAAAGGATAGTTCAGGGGTAACGTGTTTGTCTTGGAAACAAGTGTTAGGCGGAAACCTGTGCAGCTCCCTCTGAGACCACTGCAAAAGATTTAGGACTACAGGTGTTGCGATGAACCCACTTGGTAGCAGTCTGTACCACACAGATTCAATTGGTAGCTGTGGCTGAGCAGTCAGACTTCTCTCAAGAAAAGTTGGTCAGTATAGGGAGTATACAAGATAGGGTAATTCTTCGCAGCAAAACGAGTAAACACGCAACCAGGCTTTAGTATAAAGATAGTAAGTTATTTATTAATAACAGAACGTCTACGAAAAATACTAAAGTGAAACACGGCAAACAAATCAAAACACAATTACTCTGCAGCATGGAATAAAGCTCAATCCCCCGAAACACAATATCGACAACTCTAGGTTCTACGGCACCACTTATTTTCAGACAGAGGTGTATACCTCAACCCAGATGACACTCGAATATTTAGTGAGGAAGGGAGAGAAGAGAAATAGGCAGGTAATGAAGTCAACACAGTTCGTACTGAAGCGGGTAAAAATGCAAGGCAGGAAGGCATTAATCACACTAGATCATACAGTTCGGCGGCCAGGCCCACTCGGTGAGAGGCAAGGTACGATGTCCTGGAAAGTCTCTATGGATGATGCGTTCAAGTCTTAGTTAGCAAATTTGGTTAGCGACAGGTTGAACCAGTTCAGAACAAAGAGTGAATAAAGCTTGGAGGCAACCCAACGGAACGGAGAGGAATCAAATACCTCACACGAACCGATCGAAAAGGGAAGCCAGGCGGTTACGGTACCTTGTTGTGGAAGACAGCTCCGGCGGGGGCAGTTGTTCCTGGTGGTGGATGCATGATGGATCTTGGCCAAGAGAAGAGATGCTCTCGTCGTCGAAGAGAAGATGTCCGGTGCACCACCAGGGAAGAAACCAGCCGCGGAGTGCTTCGTCACAAGGCACCACCTTTCGATCACGATGCAGGAGTAGTGGCTATCCGGTTGCCGAGTGCTCTGCACGGGCAATTCGACCACTGCATCCTGGGCGATCAAAAAGCACAAAGAAGAAGAAGACGACTGGTTGTCCCCACCAGTCAGGGAAAGAGTCTCTCCGGCAGGGAGATCTCTTCTGTCGTCGGGAGATTGTGAGACGGTTCCGCAGGGCTCCACCGGAGGTGTCGTCGTGCAGGTCGGCTCAGCGTTACCCTCGTCGGATTCTTTAGGTCCAGTGGCGACTTTCTGAAGATCCAGTCCCAAAAGCCCTGCTTTTATGCAGACGTCCCCCATTCATTCAGCCTAGCTTGTCAATCAACACATGCTAAGTGGTGAGCGGGAAGGCTCACCACCTGGGCCAATCACTCCAGAGTGCGACCTGAGTTAGCAAGGCAACTCGGTCCAGGGTGTCTAAACCCCCTCCCACACCCCTGAGGTAACCCAGACAGAATGGCGCCACTTCGGAGGGTCTCTGTCCAGAGGCCCGCCAAAAGTGGAACAAAGGGCTCAACCCTTGGTTTAGGAGTTACAGAGAGAAACACAGACGCCATTTTACAACCCGAGTTCTGGCAGAAAATACCACTCGATATACTTATTTAAGATAAGTAGATCGGTGCTACGTTGGAGATTAACGAAAAACAACAGTATCAATATCCAACAATGGGACGGATCCCATAGGGTTATGCTCGGGGTCGAACATAACAAGTAGTTTCCACTGCCACCAGCCAAAACTCGGCGAGGAGGGACGGGACAGTGCCCCCTCGAGTAACAGATCCAGGAATAAGCGACTTACCCCTACTAGCACGTCCACAATAAGATGGTTGGTACTAGTTCTGTTAGAATTTAGGTCTAGTAAAGCCAATGGTGACTTTACATGCCCGGGGAGACGGTAGTCAGTCCCCGGGTATGGAGTCTATGGTGGGGGGACCGGCTAGGGCGCCCCCGTGTCACGACACGTAGGGTGCGGAGTGACACACATAGAAAAACTTATGAGACCCTATGGAGTAAAAGACCCCATAGCCCATCGAACACATTGACAGTTTCAAAGGAATCACACACATACATGCCCAAGAGTGAGAGGAAAAGGGTCACACTCTTGACAGGATGGAAAAAACAAACTCCAGCAATCCAGCAAAGCTGCTGGGGGACTCACTAGGTTAGGAAATTCAGCCTGAACAGAGAATTCTCCCTAACACTCGCCCCCCCCAGACTAAGGGACAGGAGGATTTAATCCACTCCTGGATGAATCTCATACCTCTAGTCGATGATATACATCCTAGAGAGACCATCAGCATTTTGGTGGTGACACCCTGACCTGTGCTCAATAGTGAAATCGAACCCTTGCAGGCAGATCGACCATCTCAGTAGTTTTGGGTTTTCCCCTTTCATTTGCATTAACCATCTCAAGGGTTGGTGGTCAGTCTGAATAACAAAAGTAGAACCATACAAGTACGGCCTAAACTTCTTCAGAGCCCACACGATAGCAAAGCATTCTCTTTCGATTGTTGCCCACCTTGTTTCAGGATCCTTCAGCTTGCGACTGATGTAGCAAACGGGGTGCTCCCTACCTTTCCCATCCAGTTGACTGAGTACGGCACCTATCCCTACATTGGAAGCGTCTGTCTGCACAATGAAGTGTTGGCGGTAATCAGGAGCTCTGAGTACTGGGGCTTGGCAAAGAGCCTTTTTCAGGTTTTCAAAAGCCTGATTGCACTCCTCGTTCCATTTAACCTTTTTAGGGAATTTGGGCGAGGAGATGACATTCAGTGGAGAAGCTATGGTCCCATAGTTCTCTATGAAATTCCTGTAATACCCGGTGAGGCCTAGGAAGACTCTCACCTGAGTCCGAGTAGTCGGTGTTGTCCAATTTTGAACAGCTTCAATCTTACTGAGCAAAGGCCTTATTTCTCCACCGCCTACCTCATGCCCAAGGTAGACTACCTTACTCTGTCCAATTTGGCATTTACTCGCCTTTATGGTCAGATTGGCTCGTCCAAGAGCCTGCAAAACATCTCTCAGGTGGGTTACATGTTCGTCCCAGGAATTGCTGAACACTGCTATGTCATCCAAGTATGCCATGCAGAAGTCCTCCATCCCGGTTAGAACCTGGTTTACCATCCGTTGAAACGTAGCAGGTGCATTTTTTAGTCCGAAAGGCATTACCGTGAACTGGTATAAACCAACGGGGGTAGAAAATGCAGTTTTCTCCTTGGCATGGCTGGTCAGGGCTATTTGCCAATAGCCTGACGTCAAGTCAAATGTGCTGAGGAACTTGGCGGCGCCAAGTTTATCCACCAACTCATCTGTTCTTGGCAAAGGATGGGCATCAGTCGTGGTGACTGCGTTAAGAGCTCTATAATCCACGCAGAATCTAAGTTCTTTAGATCCGGCCTTTGGTACTAACACAACTGGGCTAGACCATGGACTCGTAGAGGGCTCTATTACCCCGAGATCAAGCATCTTGCTGACCTCACCTTTGATGTGGGTTCTTACGTGTTCTGACATGCGATATCCTCTGCTTTTGACAGGCAGACAGTCACCAGTGAGTATCTCGTGCTGGCCCCAAGGGGTCAAGCCTGGTGAGAGCGAGAACAGAGAGGCAAACTGATTCAACATAGACTTGCACTCTTCTTGTTGCTCGGGTGTCAGATTGGAGGAGAGATTTACTCCTTCAATATTTTCATCTAAAGGTAAGCCTCTGAGGAGATCCGGAAGAGCTTCACTCTCTTCTTCTTCCTCGGCTGACGCTAGAAGCAACGCTCCTACATCAGGTCGTGAGACATACGCTTTAAGTCGGTTGGTGTGAAAGACTGTCGGAGCCTCCTTGGGGTTGCCCAAGTCCACCAGATAGTTAACCTCGCCGAGCTTACCCACTACTCGGTAGGGTCCCATCCATTTATCTTGCAAGGCCCTCTGCCTTGTGGGGATCATAACAAGAACCAGCTGGTTTTGAGCGAACTCAACCATGTTAGCCTTTTGGTCGTGCCAGTGCTTGACCAATGCTTGTCCAGCTTTCAAGTTATCGCTTGCTTCTGTCATCAGGTGCGACATTCTCCTCCGGAGACCTATCACGTAGTCAGTCACTCTGACTGGCTTGGGGGAAGGAGCACTCTCCAACCCCTCCTTAATCAGGGCCAATGGACCTCTGACGGGATGACCATAGAGCAGTTCGAAGGGAGAGTAGCCTACTCCCTCCTGAGGGACTTCTCTATAAGCAAAAAGAAGGCATGGCAATAGAAGGTCCCACTTACGCTTAAGGGGTTCTTCTAGAGCACCTATCATGCTCTTCATGGTTCGGTTGAACCGTTCTACCAACCCATTGGTTTGTGGGTGGTAAGCCGTTGAGAACTTGTAAGTTACCCCGCAGGTTTTCCACATGGCTTTCATGTAGTGGGACATAAAATTTGACCCCCTGTCAGAGATAACTTCCTTAGGAAATCCAACCCTAGTAAAAATACCAAGGAGGGCCTTAGCTACAGCCGGAGCCGTAACAGTCCTCATAGGAATTGCCTCAGGATACCTAGTAGCATGGTCTACTACAACAAGTATAAACCTGTTGCCTGAGGAGGTTGGAGGATCAAGGGGACCAACGATATCAATCCCTACTCTCTCAAATGGGACTCCCACAACGGGAAGAGGCACTAACGGTGCCACATTCTTGGACCCCACCTTACCAGAGATTTGGCAGGTATGGCAGCTTCTGCAGTGTTTTTCTACTTCGGCCCCCATCTTTGGCCAATAGAAGTAGAGTGAGAGCCTTTCCTTAGTCTTCTTGAAACTCAAGTGACCAGCCAAAGGAATCTCGTGGGCTAACTGCAAGAACTGTGGTCTGTTCTCTTGGGGTACTACAAGGCGTTTGTAGTCTCCAGGTGCAGACTCGGTCGGTTCACTATAGAAGAGGCCATCTTCCCAGTGTAACCTATGTTTCCCAGGCTCTTGCCCTTCAGCCTGAGTTTCTGCCTGACGGCGAAGACCTTCCAGAGTTGGACATTCTCTCTGTTCCTTACTGAAGTCTGCCCTGCTGGGTCCACCTTCTGCCAGTAACGACTGCAGCTCAGGATGGTCAACAGGATCCAGATCTCCAATGAGTTCCGGGCCTTCCATTAGCTCTTCTTCAGAGTCTAATTCTACCATACAGGGTTGTACTTCCTCCTCAGCCGCAGCTGGAGTTACGGGTGTGACGTTGGACAACCGCGGGGAAGTCCGTGTCGATTGCCTCGGAATGCGGGCTGCTGGTTTCGGTTTAGAAGTGTTAGGTTTCCCTTTTACTTCGACGTTCCTAGAGACAGCGGCCGCCATTTCCAATGGGGCAGGAGTGATTTCTTTCTTCATCATCTCCCCGAGAGTGCCGCGCAGGGTCCTCTCTCTTGCAGGTCTGGTTAGCTCCTGTAACCGTTTACTAGGAGGTCTGGGAGTATGCGATACATCTCCGAGAGTTTTCAAATCGTTACCCAACAGTACGCGTCCTGGTACCTCACTCTGTATGCTGACAGGTATCTTTACAGTCATGTCGTTACACTGGATGAGAACTGGTAATTGGGGAAGCATCTGCACAGGCCCTCCAGCTAACTTGGTGAGGCGTTTGGGTGCCTTAGCAACATCCTCAGCCTGAAAAAACGATTTATCCACCACAGTTATGCTGGCCCCAGTGTCCCTAATGGCAGGCGTCTCCTGACCATTCACCTGGACACTGTCCTTATAATACTCTTTAGTATTATCGGGGATATAATTATAGACATCTGAATTCTGTTGTTCCCACAACCCCAGAGATACTAAAGAAACGCTGGCTGAGACTCCAATGGGTTCGTCAGCTAGCAGTAGAAAGTTTCCACTTGCCATTTGGACTTCCTCCTCTGGAGCGAAGGCTAAGGAGACAAGCTGGACCCCTGAAGGTTTACCCTTACATCTGGGATCTCCTTTCACGTGATCAGTCGAGCCACAAACAAAGCATTTCCCGAATGCTCTCTGGAATGGTGGCTTGTTCTGACCTCCTTCCGGTTTGGCATCAGAAGACACACTATTCTGCTGTGGTTTTCCCGGTGGCTTACCCTTCTGGTTTTGTTTGGGGCCCTCTTTGGAATGTGAGTTATTCGAATTCTCCTTTGAGTCTTTTCTAGGCTGTTTTCCCTCGTCCTTTTTCTGAGTTGCCCCAGAATCCTTGTGAGTAGCCCTGTTGGCAACCCACAAGTCAGCAGCCTTAGCTAGAGCCCTGGAATCTAATTCCTTCGAATCAGCCAAGTGCTGTCTGAGCTCAGGAGAACAGGCATCATAAATCGACTCCAACATAAAAAGATTTCGCATACCCTCGTAAGTGTTAACTTTGTAACCCTTAATCCATCCCTCTAAGTTTTTCAACCCTTCACTCACCCAGGTAGCCCAAGGGGTACCATCATGCTTTTTGAGGGTTCTAAACCTCTTAAGATACTGGGAAGGGGTCTTCCCGAATCTAGCTATCAAAGCTAGTTTCACACTTTCGTAATCCGTCTTATCCACCTCCCCCAATTCCATTACCACATCAGTCGCAACAGGAGGAAGCCTAGAGAACAACCAGGGAAGCAACGCGTTCCCGGTGATGTCCTGAAGCCCATGATTGTATTCAAACAGTTTCAACCAATCCAATACATCCAATCTCGGTTCGTACATACCCACTAATTCCTTCGGCATCCGGGGTCTTTTGGGACTGGAGCTCCTAGAGGAACCAGAGGAGAGAGAAGCATTTTCCATAGACAACTTTTTCATTTGTAACTCATGATTAAGCTCTATTTCTCTGAGTCTTAACTCAGCTTGTTTCTGCTCAGCCTGGGCATTCATTCGTCTGAACTCGAGCTCTTGGTTTCGTTCAGATTGAGCCAAGAACCGTTTATATTCTAATTCAAGCTTCATTTTTTCAAGTTCAAAATAAGCAGGGTTACTTGTGGGACCTGGTATGGGCCCCGTAGGCACAGTAGGTAAGGCAGGTAGAGGAACGAGGGAGACAGTTTCGTTAGCCTCGCCGTCCTCGTCAGCCTCGTCATCGCTATCATCAGAATTACGATTCAGATCAATACCATTACTGTTATCTACAGTTGCTGGAGAGTTTGGTTCCACTGAACCAGTACCCAGACTTTGGTTCGCCAGCAATCTCTCTATCAATTCTAACTTCTTGCCTTTTACAGGAAGATTCTCTTGTCTACAGAGAGCTCGCAGACTCTCAGTATTTGTATCCGACAAAGACTCTTGGCTGTAAATTTCCATTGTAGACATGTTTTTTGAAAGTTGCTTTCGTAAAGTTTTGTGGTTAGTCGTCCTACAGCGTCGAAAAACACTCTAAACTGTATACTCGATACTAATCCCACCGCTGTACACCAGTGTTAGGCGGAAACCTGTGCAGCTCCCTCTGGGACCACTGCAAAAGATTTAGGACTACAGGTGTTGCGATGAACCCACTTGGTAGCAGTCTGTACCACACAGATTCAATTGGTAGCTGTGGCTGAGCAGTCAGACTTCTCTCAAGAAAAGTTGGTCAGTATAGGGAGTATACAAGATAGGGTAATTCTTCGCAGCAAAACGAGTAAACACGCAACCAGGCTTTAGTATAAAGATAGTAAGTTATTTATTAATAACAGAATGTCTACGAAAAATACTAAAGTGAAACACGGCAAACAAATCAAAACACAATTACTCTGCAGCATGGAATAAAGCTCAATCCCCCGAAACACAATATCGACAACTCTAGGTTCTACGGCACCACTTATTTTCAGACAGAGGTGTATACCACAACCCAGATGACACTCGAATATTTAGTGAGGAAGGGAGAGAAGAGAAATAGGCAGGTAATGAAGTCAACACGGTTCGTACTGAAGCGGGTAAAAATGCAAGGCAGGAAGGCATTAATCACACTAGATCATACAGTTCGGCGGCCAGGCCCACTCGGTGAGAGGCAAGGTACGATGTCCTGGAAAGTCTCTATGGATGATGCGTTCAAGTCTTAGTTAGCAAATTTGGTTAGCGACAGGTTGAACCAGTTCAGAACAAAGAGTGAATAAAGCTTGGAGGCAACCCAACGGAACGGAGAGGAATCAAATACCTCACACGAACCGATCGAAAAGGGAAGCCAGGCGGTTACGGTACCTTGTTGTGGAAGACAGCTCCGGCGGGGGCAGTTGTTCCTGGTGGTGGATGCACGATGGATCTTGGCCAAGAGAAGAGATGCTCTCGTCGTCGAAGAGAAGATGTCCGGTGCACCACCAGGGAAGAAACCAGCCGCGGAGTGCTTCGTCACAAGGCACCACCTTTCGATCACGATGCAGGAGTAATGGCTATCCGGTTGCCGAGTGCTCTGCACGGGCAATTCGACCACTGCGTCCTGGGCGATCAAAAAGCACAAAGAAGAAGAAGACGACTGGTTGTCCCCACCAGTCAGGGAAAGAGTCTCTCCGGCAGGGAGATCTCTTCTGTCGTCGGGAGATTGTGAGACGGTTCCGCAGGGCTCCACCGGAGGTGTCGTCGTGCAGGTCGGCTCAGCGTTACCCTCGTCGGATTCTTTAGTTCCAGTGGCGACTTTCTGAAGATCCAGTCCCAAAAGCCCTGCTTTTATGCAGACGTCCCCCATTCATTCAGCCTAGCTTGTCAATCAACACATGCTAAGTGGTGAGCGGGAAGGCTCACCACCTGGGCCAATCACTCCAGAGTGCGACCTGAGTTAGCAAGGCAACTCGGTCCAGGGTGTCTAAACCCCCTCCCACACCTCTGAGGTAACCCAGACAGAATGGCGCCACTTCGGAGGGTCTCTGTCCAGAGGCCCGTCAAAAGTGGAACAAAGGGCTCAACCCTTGGTTTAGGAGTTACAGAGAGAAACACAGACGCCATTTTACAACCCGAGTTCTGGCAGAAAATACCACTCGATATACTTATTTAAGATAAGTAGATCGGTGCTACGTTGGAGATTAACGAAAAACAACAGTATCAATATCCAACAATGGGACGGATCCCATAGGGTTATGCTCGGGGTCGAACATAACAAGTAGTTTCCACTGCCACCAGCCAAAACTCGGCGAGGAGGGATGGGACAGTGCCCCCTCGAGTAACAGATCCAGGAGTAAGCGACTTACCCCTACTAGCACGTCCACAATAAGGTGGTTGGTACTAGTTCTGTTAGAATTTAGGTCTAGTAAAGCCAATGGTGACTTTACATGCCCGGGGAGACGGTAGTCAGTCCCCGGGTATGGAGTCTATGGTGGGGGGACCGGCTAGGGCGCCCCCGTGTCACGACACGTAGGGTGCGGAGTGACACACATAGAAAAACTTATGAGACCCTATGGAGTAAAAGACCCCATAGCCCATCGAACACATTGACAGTTTCAAAGGAATCACACACATACATGCCCAAGAGTGAGAGGAAAAGGGTCACACTCTTGACAGGATGGAAAAAACAAACTCCAGCAATCCAGCAAAGCTGCTGGGGGACTCACTAGGTTAGGAAATTCAGCCTGAACAGAGAATTCTCCCTAACAACAAGACAATGCAGTTCAACACATGTTTGAATCCCGACCCCATGCTTAGAAACCACTCCTGGTATTAAACGTGTTATAGTTGAACAATTATAATTATTGTCATGCTGGCTGAGCAGAGACACACTGTTTGGCTAGAATGCACGTAGCATTTACATGGCTGGCAGGGGCCCATAGTGTTGACATGAGAATAATACAAATTGGATGTGGCTTTCATAATTGTGTGAACTATAAGTCACTATATCAACACCCATGTATGAATAATTATTAGAAATTAATCTGCCACCAGACGGATAGTTCTTCATAGTTATTATGGTATCGGATCAGAAGTGCAGATTTAAAAGCAAAATCTGTCAACGGTGAGTTTGCCATGACACCAGCTGACAAACAGAGCACCTGCAATCTTTGAACCTGCTATGTGCCACTGAAAATCAGGGGCTGCAGATCAGGAAACTGATGCAACAGGACACAGGTGTACACTATGATTTTGGAATGGAGCTTTCTGAATGACGGATCTGTTTATCAGACTACCTTTCTGAGATGGATAAACTGCAACATTGCATTATTAATAAAAATCCCAAATGCCGGGGCTCCTTCCCCCTTGGCAGATGGAAATCCTTTTCAGTGAGAGTCACTATCGCATCGAATAAAGATCTTTTGCAACATACTGCTCTCAGCAAAAACTTGGTGCTTGGCACTATCCACCGATAGTGAACCCCCAACCTTCTCGGTCGATGATGCTTGATTATAATGCAAGCGTGTGAAGGTTGAGAACAAGGTGCTTGTATGCCAGGATTAAATGTTGCAGGGAAGGCCTGATAATAAACTCTGACACAATGATGAGTTTTCTTGCACAATAATACTGTATTCCCTATTTAAAGTTGGAAATAAAATTCTAAATTTAGCCATAGAAAAGAAACCCCATCCAAAGATCTAAACACCCTTGTACATACATACATCAACAAGGTGGCAAGAGCGGATGTTTAAGTGCAACCAGGGATGTAATTTCACCAAAATGCCAGGGGTAGCGGAAGTGACATCACAAGGCCCTTGACCTCGGATGACATCGCATTTGACCCCACCCCACAGTGACATCACAGGAAGCGATGGAACACGACCGTTTACCCCTTGATAAAAAAGGGTGTGGTATCACAAAGCATTGTTTCTAAGTACACTAAGAACAATATGGTTGCAACATCACTGTAACGTGATATACATTTCGTACAAGAATGGATCACCATATGTATCAGCAGAAAAAAACATGCTATAACTGCAACTTTCGAAAAGCAAAAAACATAGTCCGAAATAGTTGTTTATTCTACTCTAAATGCTTTTTGAAGAATTTTGTCTGCATTGCGAATTTGAGGTGTTTAAGAACAAACTAAATCAGTGACTCACCCCTGGAGGTGTGCCTGAAATAAACCTTTAATGAGTCTAGCAAATATTGTTTCAAATTCCAGAAGGATACATTATTTGTCAGTCCTATTCTTTCTTATTTAGGGTCACTACTCCAAGTGTTACATTTGTGGAGCCCCCTTTTTTTATGAAGCCTGAACAAGAAGGCCAGTCACTCTAGAAACAAAGAGAAACATGGCATTGGCCACAGCCCAGGAGCTTCAATTTGTAAAAAATACATTTAAAAAACATGTTAATAATAAATATATATATATATATATATATATATATATATATATATATATATATATATATATATATATATATATATATATATATATATCTTTTTGTTTATGGGTAGCAAGGGAGACCTCAGGGGTTGCAAGTGTGACCCCTTGCGACCCCTAAATGACGTCCATGAGTGCAATCCTACTCATTTGCAAACAATTCATTGTTTGTAGAACCCATGGATTACAAACACTTTTGCTGGTAGGATATGAATTGATAATCTAAATGGCTACCGGGTCTGTCACTTTTCTACTTCACACCCAGGACCAAGGTAAGAAAAGAAATGTTAGTTACGGCAATGCACCGCGCTCACCTGCCTTCGTTTGACAACAGCACATCCCCAGATAAATCAATAGTCATTATTTCTACTATTTGCTTGCTCTTCCTCCCCTTCACCCCAAACAACTCCCTGAACTCCCCTACCTCAGGTGCTCCCCCTGTGTCTTCATTCAGAGCCTTTTTCAATCCTCAACTACAACTATCGTAACCAAAAGAACCATCGCAGCACACATATTATTAAAAAGACCATTTGGCTGCTGTATGCCTCTTTCAACTATGTGATGGATGCATTGCTCTGTGCTTGGGACTTCCCATTAGGGATTCCACGCGCAGTGAGTAGCTGACTGGGAAATCACCATGGCCCTCATTCCGACCCTGGCGGAAAGTAACTGACCCGACCGCCATAGCGTAAATAGCGTTTCCGCCATTGCACGATGGAGTAAAGTGCGGCCAATTATGACCCATCGGGCACGAGCATTACGCCATGGCGGAAGTGCAAAGTCCGCGATGGCGGAAATGTCCCCAAAACGCCCCTCTCCGCCGTCGTACGGCGCCCTAGGTGCAATTCCGCCACCCATCATAGCGGTCACCGTAATGAGCGCCAATCGCAAAATACGGTGACCGTAAATATACGGAAACGGAAGTAAAAACATGGGGCCGGAACGGGAAACAGCACGCCGCACACCTATAAAATCAGAATCCCAACACAACCATTAAAAATCCGACCCTGAGACACATCCCAACCCGACAGCCACCCTAGTTAAAACAAACAAAATGGGAAAAGTAGCAAAAAAAGCGTGCGACCGCAAGCGGCAGGTCCACTTCTCCCATGAGGAACTCACCGTGCTCACAGAGACCCTCCAGGAGAATGCTGCCGTCGTCTTCTCGACGCAAATGACCAGGACGGCACTTGCGAACAAGAAGGCCACATGGGCCCTGGTGGCACAGCGGGTAAGTGCGGTGGGGACCGCACCCCGCAACCCACAGCAATGCAGAAAGCGATGGGACGACTTGCGGATATGCGTACGGAGCATACTATCAGCCAACCGTAACATTGCCACAGCTACCGGGGGAGGATCGGAATCACCCATCAAGTTGACCCCCTGGGAAGAAATCTGTGCCTCCACCGTTGGAATGGAGAGCATAGAGGGAGTCGGAGGGATGGAGAAAGGAGTGCAGACATCCGAAGAATCAGGTAGGTGGGCCAAATAAAACAATGCTAAATCCACAATGTCCAATCATGTGAAGTACCATGTGGCCACATAGTGCAACAGAAACACATGTCCAGGAGAACGGCCACATACATTGGCCTGATAGCGCACTTTAAAAGTCACATTAAATACATAAATAATAAAAAATCCTAAAAACACCCTCTACACGTGCAGCATGCACACCCTAACTGCAGGCTGCAAAACAACTGCATCCTCAATCCACACAGAAATGAAACCACCTCCAAGGCCCTGACCCAAATCACCCTCAGGTACCACCCCAATGCATGTGATACATTGCCATTCCAATTTCCACAGACCCATAAATAACGCTCGCCCTCCTTTACTCCACCACAGGGTCCGATTCAAACGACGAGCTTCAGGACACCCCTACCAGCACACCTGCAAAG
Organism: Ambystoma mexicanum; assembly: GCF_040938575.1. Classification (NCBI taxonomy): domain Eukaryota; kingdom Metazoa; phylum Chordata; class Amphibia; order Caudata; family Ambystomatidae; genus Ambystoma; species Ambystoma mexicanum. The sequence goes on along the minus strand of NC_090924.1, from coordinate 48,714,304 downwards.
AGGGCCAAGACCAATGGCCAAAGACCCTCCACCTCAGCTGCACGGATCAAGACACGGCAGCAGCCCAAATCAAGTGGCAGCACACAGGAGGGGACTTCAACAGGCACCCCAGCAGCCAGCATGCCCACACCAGCAGCACCACAGGTCCCCCCAATGGATGCCACAGAAGGCACTGCTTCTGATGGCAGCAGCACCATAGGTGACACTGCATTAATGCCAGCATGCTCCGACACAGACAACGGTGCTGTCGATGTAGGACCCATCCATGACCTGTCTCAATCCCCCTGTTTGTTTCATCCCCTACACCATGAGGATACCACGCAGGGGCACCCACAAGACGACGACTGGCCATCCCCCACAAGCCCTGTGGCAAGGCAACATGAGTTGATCAGCCCCTCTGTGACACCACCGCAAATGGCCATGGCACAGCAGAGGCAACAGTCCCTCGACCAGGTGATCGTGCAACAGCAGCAACTGGCCACGCTCCTCAAGGACCATGCTGATGAATGTGGGGGTACTAAGGCAGCCATAGAAACATCTACTGAGACACTTAGGGCACAAATGGAGAGAAGCACCGAGAGCCTGAGGGTACAAATGGAGAGAAGCACCGAGAGCCTGAGGGTACAAATGGAGAGAAGCACCGAGAGCCTGAGGGGGGAACTGCATGCGACGTCCAAAGACGTATGTGCTGAACTTGCCGCTGTGCGCCGTGTGCTCACTGAGCTCTCACAAACCCTTAGGGACATGCATGGACGTGAGCAGGCAGAGACATCATCCGTTGCAAGTTCCGTACAGGGCAGCCCCCAACGTAGATCTGGGAGGAACCTGCGCTCCACAGGCAGGGGTGCCCCTGATACCCGGAGAGGGGGCTTGCAATAGCGTCTGCCCACTGACAATCAGCATCTTTGGACACTGGTGTTCGGGGGGGAGGTAGGAGGGTGGAGGGGGGGTGTTGGGCTTTCTTGGGTGGTGGGTCGATGGGGTGTGTAATATAATTTCACATATGCTATAAACATTTCATAATCATCCAATGAGACGTGTGGACATTGATCTTTGTGTACGAGGCCTTTATAGGCGTACAGTCCACATTGTGCATGTTCCAGACACACACAGTGCCACAAGTCCCGTGTCCATGTATCAGCCACCAGGCGTGAGTGCTAGAAGCATGAATCTATGATACTCTGACGAATTTCACGGGCCTCCTGTGCCTCGCGGACTCCCTGAGGTGCTGCCACATCCCCAGCCTCATCATGACCATCTTCAGGTGCGTGCAGTTCTGCGTCAGGGGGCATGGGCACATTTCTACGTGCGCACATGTTGTGTAGCATGACACATGCCATGACTATCTTTGCAACCTTCTCATGGCGGTACAGGAGTGCCCCGCCAGACCTGCTGAGGCAGCGGAAACGAGCCTTCAGTAGGCCGAATGCCTGTTCTATGACTACACGGGTACGTGAGTGGGCATGGTTGTAGTCCTCCTCATGCTGGTCCTGTGGGTTCCGGAGTGGTGTAAGGAGCCATCTCTTCAGTGGATACCCGGCATCACCTGTATGTGGACAAGAAAGGATGTTTGTGGAATGACATTGCTACGTACGCATCCCCCCCCCTTCCTGCCAGGTCATTGCCGCATCACATACCCCACATTATCATGCATGGAATGAGACTCACCGAGTAGCCAGGATCTGTTCCCTGCGTGTCGCTCCATGTAGCGTGGTATTGTAGAGTTCCTCAAGACCATAGAATCATGGGTTGATCCAGGAAATCGGGCACAACAATGTGTAAAGATCCTGTTGGAGTCACACACCATCTGTACATTAAGAGAATGATATTGCTTCCGGTTGCGGTACTGGGCCTCCATGGCATGTGGGACAACCAATTCCACATGGGTGCAGTCGATGGCACCAATGCAACCCGGTATGCCGGCCAGTGCATGGAATCCAACTTTTGTGTTTGTAATCTCCTGCTCCGAGCGTGGTAAAGAGATGTAGTCGTCTGCGTGCTTCAGGAGGGCATCGAGCACTTGCAATAGTGTCCGTGAGAACAGTGGCTGTGAAATGCCATGCAACTGTCCGACTGTGTGCTGGTAGGTGCCTGTGGCCAGGAAGTGGAGTACAGACACCACCTTCAGTAGGGGTGCGATGGCGGTTGGGCTATCTATCATGCTGACAAGGTCAGCGTGTGTCATGTCCACAATGGAGATTATGGTGTCCCGGTCCAAACGGTAGAGGGTGTGGATCTGCTCATCAGTGAGGTTGAACGGCATTGGGTTCCGGCTTCTGAGTATAGTTGCGTGGTACTGTACTGGCCGCGTTTGCCTACGAAGCCCACTGAGGTCAGGGATAGGGGCTGCCATCATGACTGTTTTAATGATGTCATGCTTAGGGGCGGGGGTTTAGCTTTTGTGTAACAGATGCCGGTCAGTCAGGTGGATTGGTGGAATGATGTGATTATCAGATAATGGCTGGTCACAGGTGCCTGTGTTTGCGTGCGTTTCTTGGAGGGAGACTGAGGTCATGTCCATTGGAATAGCTTCTGTATTCGTGCCATCTGTGCCCTGCAGCTCCCATTGGCCCCTCTTGAGATGAGCCTGGCTGCTCAGTCACTCTGCCAACTTGTGTGGTACATGCTTATGCTGATGGTTGGTTTGTTTACTGGCATGTGTACAGGGCTGGTGCAGTCTCCCTAAGGATACTGCTTTGAATGTTGCCTTACACTGGTGTCAGGCGATGGGGGCCTGTTGTTGTTTTGTCTCATCTTTCAGTTCATTTTGCTGTACTTGAACCTTCGCATGCCTGTGCTGCATCAGTACGGCAATGGTGACATGCCAAATATGGATGGCCACTCACAAGGCACTTGGAGCTCCTACATTCATTTGTTCGTTGGCATGCGTGGGTGACTTGTGCATTTCACTGGTTGCATTTTACTTCATTGCACCTACGAGGTGTTGTGCAATGTGGCCAGGGAGTGGTGTACAGGCACTCAGTTGGGCCATTTACGGTTGGTTCACGATGCCGTATTTCTCGCCATGGCGGATTGGTACTTTCCGCCATGCTTGATGGCGTTATGTAAATGTCCGCTAGGGTCAGAATTCGCGTACCGTTGCGCCATGGTGGTAATTACGATTTTGCATGGCGCGCGTGCGCGTACTTGGTGCAGTTAGCGTTGGCGTTCACTACGGTGTCGCTAATGGCATCGTACTTTACGGTGACGGGTCATAGTCGCAACGAGCGGTATTCGATGGCGGTATTGCATTTCCGCCATCGTTTTTCGATTTCCGCCAGGGTCGTAATGAGGGCCCATCTCTTTTAGTGTCTGGAGTGGATGGGTCTCTTTCAGCCTGGGAAAGAGACACGTTTTTTTTTCTAAATGCTGTACTGCAATCTCAGTTGTTTTTGAGGCATCCAGATCAGGTGAAGAATTCTTAATGCACTTCCATCGTTTTCAATTGATTGGACTGGCCCATCAATCTTGGATGGTGCTGCACAATTGTCATCAATAGTAGCATTGTTCCGAAGCTTTGGTCTTTTGGAGAAAAAGGTATCACACCTCCTTCATTGTCCCCCTCAAAGTTAAGTCTGACTAACAGAGGGGCAATCCTAGGTGTAGATACATAATGTTAATGGTTATTTCGGTATCCGGTCATATTGTCGAAAAAAAAATGTCGAATGCCATTTCGGCGAAAACTATTTTGCCGAAAAAAAAAGTCGAATGCATTTTTTAAAAATTTTATTTGTTTTTTTTTGGTTTAGCTAGTAAAAAGAAAACCCAGTGTAAATAAAAAAAATGGGGGGTTTGGGGGGAATCCCCCCATTAAAAAAAAATATATATATATTCAACATTTTTTTACGGCATTTTTCGTTCGACAAAATGACATTCGAAAAAGTCAGACATTCGACATTGTCACTATAAACCGGTTATTTCTGCATCCTGCTTTATTTTTAAATTAGAACATTGGTTGTGACACTTGAAGTGGGAGGTGCCTTTTACATTACACAAGTCACCTATTTCAGTGGCATTTTTTATATTTGATCCTGAATCAGAAGTCGATTGCCTCGATATTCTAAGCAAAATTGATTGCTAATGGAGACTTTCCCACTAAAGCGTCCTTTTTGGACCCCTCACACATAACTGCTTGACGGCTCAAATGTTTTTCTTCAACTTAGATTTACAAAATCATTTCTAAAAAGGGGGATGCAGGCTTACCCTAGTTGCAGTAAATACCATTGGATAGTAAAATTCATGGCCACCTAATGGGGAGGGATGAGGGGAAGTAGTCAACAGGGAGCAGACTAAAAATTGTACTATTCATTTGCATAATGGTAGGTCACTTACTTACACAGGGACAAGAGCTCAAGGGAGTGAAAACATGTGTCACATGGGATTGGGGAGCCTGCCTCACTCCAAACCTCCTTCACACAAAGCACAAGAGACACAGTGGGCCTCATTACATGGTAGGCGGTAACCATGGCGCTATTAGCGCCATGGTTGCCGCCGGTATTTTACCGTGTCCGCCTTGCTGGATGGCGGAATTACGGCCCTACTCCAAGGTGAGCGGGGGCGGTAATTCCCCATTCACCAAGGCACTTCCCCATTCCCATTTTTGCCCCCATAGGGCATAATGGGAATGGGGAAGGCGCTAATTACGGTACCGCAAATTGCGGTACCGTAATTAGCTCCAAGGTCCCTTTGCGGCACCCTACTTTAACAGCTGGTAAAACCAGCCGTTAAGGTCGGGTCCCGCAAAGGGAACTCGTAGTAAGGTGGTAAGGGTTTACCGGTACCGGTGCCCTTACCGGTACCGGTAAACCCTTACCGCCTAACGTGTAATGAGGCCCAGTGACTTAAATGCAAGCTTCCCTCATGAACATAAATCAGACAGCAAGGACAGTATCATATGTGTATATACCATTTTGCCAAATATTAGAATTTAGCACCACCACTGGTAAACCATTTCATGCTTCTTGACCCTGAAGACCATTGTGAGGCCTGCCTCATCAATATGTGCCAGTGTTGCACCCATTATCACCTTAATTCTCTGACCTCATAATAGGCTTGCATTGCCATTGGAAAAGATGTTCGTGCTACTTATCCCTAATGACCATCATGAGGCCTGCCTTATCAATATATGCCAGTGTTCCACTCGTTATCAACCGGAGTTCCTGATCACATAATATGCTAGCATTGCCACTGGAAAACATGTTCATGCTACTTGTGCACCCAAATACCATCACGAGGATTGTCTTGTCAATACATGCCATGCCAGCATGCCATGCCAGCAAGCCTGGAAGGATACCTAGTCAAGTGCTTCAAATCCTGATTTCACCACTACACCAAAGTCTGTTATCCTGGGAAAAGGTCCAATAATGGAAATACCTGGATGCTGTGTGCCAATCTGCTCCTTAAGGGTTTGGCAGAGAAACCTGTGAATATGGTATCCATAGAGAAAAGTCCTAGATCTAACAATTACAGCGCTTTGGGCCTGGTTAGCCGCTGATGTGGAAGATGGTGATGGAGGAGAGATTAGTAATGGTTCGACTAGTGTTGATGTGCTAATGTGGCCACTAGCTGTGAATTCGTTTGTATGTGTTGTATAAGGAATTCGTAGAGCGGATGGGGTGTGGAGGAGTAGGCCTTACAAGGCAAAACGACCTGTAACCCGCACTCCTGCCTCTTGCCTTTGACAGGTCTCATTCCAATAGCTCACATTGCCACTGTCAGTCTCAATCCCTCTCTCTCTGAAGTCCATTTAAGGCCAAAGCCATTGTGGTCATCGTCGACTTTGGATAGACACATGACCTCTCTATTTCACTGCACATTTGTTACCCAAAAACTGAGACTTCTATAGGCAGGCTCAGCAAATATGGCAACAGACCACAATTGAATGCTATGAACTTCCCTGCACCTTGACAACCTCTTCACTCCCATAGTACATACCTTTCACCCACTAGCAAATGTTATATTATCATGTGATTTTATGTTTATAATTATATAACCAATGTTGCCCATCTAGTGGTCCCCTATCAATGGTCTCACTAGGACCCCCCCCCCCCACCCCGGTTTCCCCACCACCGGGATCAGTGGCTCATTTATTATTTTCCTATTGTATAGCACCCTGCTGGGATTACTTCACGCTTTTCTGCCTCCTCTGCAGGTGATGCTGATTGAAGCGTTCACAGTCAAGGCGTCTGATTCACAGGGCGTTTCTCAATGGGATTGCACCATTAAGAAATACTTCTGTGAATCAGGCCCACGTTTATGTTGGTGGTTTTTAACACTGCTTCAGTTGCCACTGCAACAGCACCAAAGCTTATCTGGAAAGGGCATGTTGTGCCCCTGCCACTTGTCAGTCTGAAGAGGAATGTAATAGGGCGTCAGAGGAGAGCGATGATGAAGGGGCGGGTTAGAGAGGGGTTGGCATGTAGGGATGGAGGATATAATAGTCTGCTACTTGTTGCATCAGTAAAGAGCAATCAAAACATACCATTGACCTGAAAAGAGGCTAGGGCATACATCTTGCAACACCAAGTGAGGTACCCATGAAGGCCGCTTCTAACACGCCGAAGGAGTACTGGAAGCCTTCATGGAAGTGGAATCTCAATTAATATAAACAAATAGTTGTTGTGATTGGCAAATGTACATTACTGTTATGTGAATACAGATGCTTGTCACATTAGTTCAGGCACATTATTTCATTATGCTAACCTATTAGGTATCTGTGCTCAGAGATCAGCTCTACTATGAGCTCACATGGTTCTTTTAGAATGTTTATGTATGACGTGGGTGGCAGAATGTTGTCTGTCAGTTGGGGGCTGCCGCTCTGAGAAATGCCTGCTGTCGCGTATTGCTGCAGCTAATAAACTCCTGTTGGAGTCGCATTTGCGTGGAGTCTTTACCTCCAATAGTCTTGTTGCCTGCACACCCCCATCACGGTGTGCTGATGTGCCCCGTTGATCATTGTGACAAGGACTCATGCAGAGGTCACTAGTGCACAAAGACTAATTTCTCTTAAGCCCCTTGAGGCTATTTGAATAACACTATGCGCTTGACTAACACATGTAACAGAAACATATTCTCGCGGTTTCCAGCTGGCTTGTCTCCCTGAAATGAGCATCTCCGAAGAATTGCAATCCACCAAATCTCGCGAAAACAAACAGATTAACCTATGCATGCTGCATACAACCAGCCCCAAAAGTACCCACCATACAATACAAATACTTAAGGTTGACGTGCTGATGATCATGCAATATGGATCCAACATTAAACACACAGTACTTAGAATTGAAACCACCAATTATTCTGAACTTTTGAATCGTTAAGAAAAAAGGATATGGTAATCACCAAGATATCAGAAATTGGTTTAAATATCCTGAAATCTACATGTTGCACAGAGTTTTCTACAGCAGCCACTCAGCCTGCTGAGCTATCGCCTTTTCAGTTTCTCCCTCCAGAGTTCCATGAGACAGATACAAGCTTGGATGAGATATAGGATGATTATCTCATAGACAATGTGCTGTCTCACTAACACTGATTTACTATATATTGATGAGTGTTTTCCAGTCTGCACACCCTATATGGAAATAGCCAGCATGCATCTTCTCCCAAAATGTATTGAGTAAGTGGACTATACACAGCAGAAGACAGATACACCAAAGCGGAACATTTCTCTATAGGCACTGTGACCTATACACCCAGGGCCCATTCGTAGGTTTAGATAGCATTTTACAGTTCTTTAGTGGTAGTGGGGAGGAGAATGAGTTGGCCAACGTAGCTGTGAGCTTTTTGGTAGAAAAAAACCTGAATTGAGGCATGTGAGAATGGCGGGAGGATGCCTGGGCCCTGGAGCGGCCTAGTCAAGGGGATTGATCCTTGAATCCCCTTGGAGGAAGGCCCACGCCCACCCAAAGCAGCCCAACAAACGAGGGACTGATCTCCGCCGGCATGGTACGTTTGGTTCAAGCTGCTCCAGCTCCTGGGCTCAGGGTCGCAGCATTGACAAGACTGATGAAAGGGGTAAAGGCCTTTCCCATCAGTCATTTTAATGCTGATAACAGACAATGAATGTCCTGCCTCCAAGCCAGAAAATGCACATGTTTGAAGGGAGGGACAGGAAATGCTTAGGAAATACTCATCAGTGCTGGCCACAGGAGAGGTCACCCAAATTGCAGCACAAACCACTGGCGGCAGCTTATTTAGGCATGGGGGCACCACCCCCACACCCAGAGTTCAGAGAAAGAGCTAGAGCTACCATTCTTTCACGATTGGACTATGGCAATGCTCTCCTTGCAGGTGCCAGCAAGAAAAGCCTACATAAGTACCAACTGATTCAAAATCAGGCGATAAGAGTCATCAAACTAAAATCAAGGAGAGATCACATCAGCGTAGCCAGACGCGACCTACATTGGTTAAAAATGGAAGACCGTGTACAATTCAAGTCCTTGTGCCTAACCCATAAATGCCTTTATGGAAAAGCACCTGCCTACCTTAAGACCAAACTTACACCCTACAACCCTACCAGAACATTAAGATCTGAAGCCAAGGGACTGATAACAACTCCTAAATTCAAAAAAGAACTAGGTCTAGGAAGAGCTTTCCCCACTCGTGTGGCAGCATTCTGGAACAGACTTCCGACTAGCCTTAGACTGGAATCAAATCTATTCTCCTTCCGTAAAAAACTTAAAACCTTGCTTTTTAAGTAATTCGAGATATAGCTTTACGACCTCTGTTGGACAACCATTATATGTAATGAATCGTCCTGTATACTGTTTGTCTCCACTTCTTCTCTACGTCTCCATGTAAGCGCCTCGATGCTTGCGAGCAGGTCGGCGCTCTACAAATAAACAAATAAAATAAAATAAAATAAAGTGGGTGCATGAATGTATTAAAGTCAGTCCACTCTACACACAATATGCGCGTCACGCGTCCCTGCGGCAATTAAGTAAATCATTATAGCGGCTGCGGCATGTGGGGCCAACTGGGCTGGCATGCATTGCCACATAGAGAAAACGGATTGAAATGGGACACGCCCTCTGTCAGGGCATGTCCCATTTCACAAAGTTTTCTCTTAGCATAGTGCACAGAGCTCGTAGGCTTTGTGCAGTTAGAAAAATCATTTATATTAGGAGGCTGCCAGGGCGCTACAGGTGTGTGTCAGCAAGGTTCTGCCATCTGCTTAGTAACAGAAGAAACAAACTTAACATTTATTTCATTGGATGTTTGTCAGCCAATGAAATGTGTTTGACTGAGTGTGGGTGGGGTAGGTGCACTAGAGCCTCAGCACTGCCTGAGCAGATGCGGAGTGACTGTGAGAGTAAACTCGGAGCCAGGGCGTGCCTGTGTTATTCAATTGGCCTAGCTGAGCCAGAGCCCAGAACTTGAAGCAGTAGACACACCACCACCTGTGTGTAGGGTGGCCAACTGTCTTGTATTTTGCAGGATTGTCCCGTAATTGGGGACTCTGTCTTGCAGTTTGCAGAGTGGCTGTGCGGGACACAAGTTGTCCCGACTTGCTTTGTTCTCTGGAGACAGCAAGTGCGGAAAACCTGAGTCCAGCACAGCCACCCTGCAAACAGGGTCGGACTGGGACAAGAAATAGGCCCGGGCACCCAAAAAAAAGTGTCCCACCCCTCGCCTCAAAAAAGTGTGCCACCCCTCATCTCATGACTCTTGACCTCTGATGACATCACTACAAGTGATGTCATTTGATCCCATCCAAAGTGACATCCCAGGAAGCGATGAAACATGACCTTTCACCCCTTGACAAAACAGGAAGGGGCATCAAACAGCATTGTTCCTAAATACACTACGAAAAATATGGTTATGATTTCACTAATGTGATATACATTTCATACAAGAATGGATCACCATAGGTATCATTAATAACTGTGTTTATAGATCCATATTGTCAAATTACTGTGAATGCAGGCAGACGTCCAAGGCCAAATGATAATATGTTATTGTATAGCACTTACGCTTAAGCTCTTTTTTATAAAACAAATATGCATACAATATCACCCAGCCTGAGTTGGTACTCATTTATCGACCTAAGAAGGATGAAAGGCTGAGATGGCCTTGCAAGGATTCGAACCTGCAGATCACACACACACACATCGCAGCAGTGAGTGCTCAACTCACTGAGCTATCATATCGGCTATAGTAAAATGAGCGTTTATTCTGTAGTGGATACCATTAAACTGGTAACTGAGATTTAACAGCAGACCAGTTAAGTTCATAGGCAGGTCTGGTGCAAAGTTGGCCGCATGCCAAGCCTGCATGCCTCTACTTTCAGGCTTCAGAGTTTGGCAAAATAGGGAAAGCAGCGCACTCACAGGACAGCCCATACTCTGAGCACTCATAACCGCATACATGCAACCAAACATCCTGAACAGCATGCCAGGGAGATGGGAAAGATAGACACAGCATTAATTGTGGCACAATGAAGTCAATGGCCACTTGATGTGCTATGGTCAAATATTTCTACACTGTACAGAAGCTTTTAGGCACAAGGATTTTATCAAGTGACCAAGCACACCGAGCTGGAATGTCTTGTGGTAACAGAGTCAACGGCAGGAAAAAAAACATGCTAGTACTGCAACTTGCGAAAGGCAAAATACATAGTTCGAAATGGATGCTTATTCTACTCTAAAATTGGTAGTTTATCACTAATATCACTAATACATATTTATCACTAATACAACAGCACAGCAACTTCAGGGAGCACCATGCGCCCTGGAGTGGCGTCACAGTGACAGCTGCCAGCCCGGCAGCGGCCCTGGCCCCTTAACTTTGCATGCTGCAGCAGCATGTGAATGATGCATGCATCATAATTTATGATGTACATATCATGCATGCAAATAAATCATCAAAGCAAGGTAACATGCCGTTGCAGGTGTTATTTAAAAAAAAAATTATCAATATATATTTTTTTTTTTTTAAAGACAAATGTCTTCAAAACTGGCCCAGGCATAGGCAGAAACCGGCCCCACTCTCCAGGGACGATTTCAGCCCAGCCACGGGCCGAAAGGATGAGGGTCCATCCGACCCTGACTGCAAACTGAAGTGGCCGTCTATACACCACAGTGCTGCCACCTGCTGCTTTCTTTCTCTGGGCGGCTCCGTGGCCCCGGCTCCTTTTGAGTCTGCAGATCGAGCACCTAACGCTGCTGTTCCAGGCTTGCTGCTCACGCTCTAAAACCTGTCTTCATTCCAATGTTAATGCTTATTTCCTGGGGTCGTGATGGTCATGTTTGCAGTTAAAAAACGTGACCATCACCTCCCATGGACAAAACATTGCATTGCATTAGCAAATTTAAATTACAAATGGGGCGGGCCAAACCTGAATGACGCTGTGACGTCATCACTGCCTTGTGGGCAAGTGTCCCGCAAAAGGATATCAAAAGGTTGGCCACTCTACCTGTGTTTGGAGTGCAGCCTTGGTTTGATAAGTGTTGTAGGCCCACTCATAACATTGTAGTGCATTCCTGCTGTGTCCATATTTCAGTTGAGATCACTGCTCCCCGTCTCTCTCCGTATTGTGACAAGACGGAGCCAGGATACGGAGAGCAGTGAACTTAAGCGAAATGTTTCTTGATCTCAGCAAGTCTGCTCTGTTTCCTTGACAGTCTGTGACTGCCTGCCTGGACGACTGAAAACAGTCAGGGCTTGAGGCCCCAGCTGGGCCGTAGGCAACGATGGCACCGAGACTGTAAATTGAGTGGTGTTTTATTATGATGTATAGAATCAGAGGGAACAAACTGAAGGTTAGCCTTCTCATATTAATGGCCTTTCAGATGTACTTATTTATATTTTTAAAGCGCTCACACAGCCCAAGGGCATCGAGGCGCTGTTACAGAATTGTTTTGTTGTTGTCTTAGTTGCATATTTAGGATTCTAAGCACGGACCCGTGGATCAAACCTGTGTTGCTTCATGTAGTCTTGCTTCCAAGGCGAGCACGTTGCCACTGAGCTATCCTCCCGGGATTTAGGTTTTGGTCCCAGATGTTTGATCCACCTGAAGCATAACAGAAGCTCATTAAGTACGTCATGTTTTATATATGCTGTTATGAATGTGTGTGATATTTTGTCTAAATTGTAAATATTCTGTAAATAAATAAATAAAATAAAAATGAGATATGCCTTAAGAATATGTCTATGCTTAATATATCAGTACTTCCTGAGTGTTAATTGCTTGTTTGTTTGGTTGCTCCACTTTATTCGAGTTATGAGAACATACAGGTGTAAACCACGGTTTCGAATCCCCTGACGACTTAAAGGTACCATTTCAGGAAGTGATTCTGGTAATTGGGGAAAGGAAATGCCACGTCCATCACATCTGCAAAAACTAGGTTCTCACGTTGCCTGGTGACAACTTAGCTCGAGTAGGTCGTTCGGTATTTTGTTTTTAGTTTCATCGCATTCTGGGGCTCGCAGGCCTGCATGTATGAATGATGGAGATGTGAAAACTACAAATACCAGAATGCAAACAATAAATCGAGCCCTGTTCCAACATACACGGGCCGTTGGCATTGTTGGGCCAGGTAAAATGGCACCAAGGGTTGTGGACTAAAAACAAACCAGGTGAAAAGTTGGTTGGCGCAGTTAATGAACATGCTATTCGCACCCCCCAGTGATGTAATATAATTACCCATGTATGTTGTGTCTATGCAGCTGAATCTCCAGTGCGATCCTTGGTCTTTCATCGTGTCTCAAGTTACGTCACACCAAAAACACAGGGCATGGTGGGCACCCGCCATCTTCTCCTGCAGGCTTTAGCCCGCGACTCGTAGCACAAACATACGTTAAATAATGGTATGCTGCCCAGTAATATCTCCACTTGGGAAAGCAAGGCAAAGCATTTGGAATGGGAGGATTCAAACTATCCCGGGCATCCCTACTCTCTCCCCAATACACACAGATAAACACACACACGCGCGCGCACCGATTCCCAGAGCAATTACCCTCATGTCCCATGTATCATTCACAACGGTTGCGTGCGGTGCCCCTGTAACGCTCTGCCTCGGATGGCACCCGGAGGCTTTGTGTGTCCGACTCCTCTCTCGCTCATGTCGCCCCCTCAGACAGCAGCTCTAACCTATCTGTGCTGCTTGGCAGCCGGCCACAGGCACCCCTGCACAACCCGTTTCCTCTCCATCAGCGCACGGACGGGCAGAGCTCCCAATCAACACCCTCTGGCTGACAGGGCTACCTACAGTAGGTGCGCTCTTCACCACTGCTGCGCCGGTGGACTGGGGGCTTGTGACACACTGACAGTAGGAACTTCGCCTTCCCTTCCATTGCAGCAGACTTTAATCCAAATGCAACCGACGAGACCAGTCGCCTGTAGTCATGTCTGCGTATTATTAAAATAATAAGAAACACCTGCCAACTCCCAAAGGTTAGGGTTATGTTTACTTGACCGAACGGACCTACAGAGCAGTGGCAGGATAGGACAAGGAAAATAAACGGGGCCTGTGGTCGCACAGTTAACAAAATCCCAGCAACTATTAATGCAGAGCATTTCATTGTTAGCAAATGTATCCCTATGCAGGCATGTTTAGGCCATAGAAATCGTGATCTAGTGTTAGCACTTCACTTGCATGTCAGAGGAGCGATTTATGGGGAGGGTTGGGGGACAGGAGACAGCGCATTCTCACATCAGTTCTTAAGGGTCTGGTTTCAGACGAGAAGGAGAGAGTAAACTGCGTGTAACATTGAAGGTGCACCAGAATAGCCTAATTACAATGTGTAAAGAAGTTATATGCCCCCAAACAAGTACGTTTGCCCATCCCTCACACTCTCTGAAGTTAGTCCCTTTGGCAACATTTGAAGGATTACACCCCCCCTCCCCAATTTTAGTCTATGTGCACCCAGGGACAGGATTAGGGTCTGCCATCTTTTCAAATGAAAGGGGCTCGAGCCTCAGGGGGGTGCCCATCAACTGCCCCCATGTTGCCAGTCAGTAGTCTTGTAGCACGGCAACATATTAATGTCTCAATTTTTGTTCTGGAGCTTTAAATGTGCGCTTTACAGCACCTGTATTACTAGTTGTGTTTCCTCTTCCCAGGGGATATACAGAAGTGTTATTACCTCATTGCCTTCTAACACTGGTTCCTCCACTTCAACCCCTTGCTGACAAAGAAGGGTTTAGAGCTCCCCAGTGGGCATTTCGTGTTTAAGCTCCCTGCTCGCTGGCCGTCTCAATGTAATCGGTGGCTGCTAACCTTATCTTTGTCGCCAATGGATAATAAAGTACCATCATTAATACCTAAAACCTAATGCTTTTTAGGTCATGTTTGTGTGAGTTTGTCAGTAAATTGCACATTTTGGAAACCATTTACCCAAAATGTTTACATGGGGGAACCCTGCGTACCTTCCCTGACGTGCTCAGGCTTGCTCACTGTGCTCGTTCGCTTAAAAATTTGTCCCACTAATTTTCCACCCCACCACCTTTTAAAGTCACCAGCAAGTTTGGGCTGGGACCCCAAAGAGACCCTGGAAATAATGTTCAAAGTGGCCCCATTTTCAGCAAGCCCAACCCTTTTCCTATGAGAAGATTTGGAAATAACAGGTTACCATACAAAAGAGGTCAAGGGTGCAGTGGCCTACTGTGAAATCTCCAGAGTTCTCTATAGGCCAGTCTACCCCTGGCCCTGGTGTAGGACTAGCTGGGAAGTTGCTGGTCAGGACTGGGGAGCAGTGGCTGAGGTGTGTGTGTCTTAATGCTGGAATAGCGAGGTGCTGCAAGTCAGGACAGAGGAGCTCTGTGTGGGCCTCACTGCTGGAACAACGGGGGCCATGTGTCAGGATTGTGGAGCAGTGGCAGAGCTGTGTGAGGGTTCCCTTGCCGGGACAGGCGAGGACAAACGACAAAGTTCAGTGGCAGATATATGTGGTTCCCTGTGCTGGAAAGGCATGGGTGCTGCAGGTCAGCACTGAGGAGCAATGGCAGAGCTATGTGTTGGTCTCAGTTCTGGAATAGCTTGGGAGGTCAAGGTCAGGGCTGAAGAGCAGTGGCTGAGATGTGTATGTCTCAGAGCTGGAACAGCTGGAGAGGTGCAGGTCAGGACTGAGTATCAGTGGCTGAGATGTGTGTGGATCTCAGTGCTGGGACAGCAGAGGAGCTGCACGTCAGGACTGAGGCACAGTGGCAAAGCTGTGTGTGGTTCTGAGTGCCATAGCAGCAGAGGTGCTGCAGGGCAGGACTGGAGTGCATTGACAGAGATATATGTGGGTGCCACTGCTGCAACAACAGGGGTTGTAAGCGATACAGGTGGTGGAAAATGTCAACTAGGCCGGGTATCAACAGAAACAAAGGGGGATGTAGGAAGTGCTCCACATTTCAACCATGCTGACATGTTGACACAACTCACGCATCTATAGTGTATGGAAGTATACATAGAAGGTGATAATGGTGTGCAGCATAGGTGTGCTTTAGCGCTTATGTGGGGTACTGATGTGCACCAATGGATGGGTAACTTGGGATTTGCCTGTCATGGCAGTGCAAAGGCAAGTGTACAGACTAATACCCAACTGCCAACATAAATACCATGCTAACTCCTAACCCACAACAAAGTGACATATTAATGTTTAGAATGGGACAGCTGAGTTCACAGAATGTGGTACAAAATCATTGGTGCAAACTTAGGGTGCAGAGGTAGATATAGATGTAGGCTGTAAGCACAGACTCTGCGATGCTGCTTAGAAAATAAATGCAGGAATTAAAACTGCTTTTGCAATGGAGACGTGACTGTTAGAGAACATGGAATGTGCAGAAATAATTTTGTTTAAACAGCCCATTGTGTGAGCTACTAGCGCAGGAAGTCAGAATGAAAATGTATCTTATTGATTCCGGCACCCATTGAACCAAACTCTGTTCAAAGGTGACGGTGAAAAAGAATAGGGAATTCTGGAAGTTTGAAGAAGGCTTGACCGTGCCAGAGGAGGTGTCTGATTGATGTATGGCATCACAGCCAGGGGCAGGGAGCTCATATACTTTATGTAGGGGGATACACATGAAGTGGGCTGTCAGAAAAGAGGACTTGAAAAGAGGTATACAGAGAAAGGAGGGACTTTTTTGCTTCCTGAAGGAGAGAGAGAAGGAAGAATGCAGAGAAAGGAAGTGAGCTAGTTGTGCTTGGAGATAGACAGCCAAGCTGCCCGTTGTTGAGAGGACTCCTACAGCAGAGAAAGGAGGGAGCTAGGGGGACTTTGAGCCCTGCAGATGAAGGCACAGACACTGTTGCATGCTGGTGCTGCAAGCACAGATCCTTTCAAGCATTTTGGTAAGCATTCAAGTACAAAATGAGAACATCACCTCGTGTTTTGTTGCGACAAAATATAGTTGGATAGTTTCTGTGTATGGGAAGTCAGTCACGGGCTGGCGAAAGCATTGAAATTAGGTCAAAGTTCCACAGATAATTCCATGTTCGCCGGCCAAGTTTTCTTGTGGGAGGCTTTGCAAAAAAAGGTACTTCAGAATATTTTCCCAGCAAGCATAATCAAAGACTCAATAGATCATTTAGCACCTTCTATTAGAGAAATTGTAAACTCCTCCTTTCTCACAGCCAAAGTCCTTTCCGTTCTGAAGGAGGTATGGATATCACCTATTCTTAAAAATGACTCCCTAAATCCTACGGTGATGAGCAATTATTGCCCCATCACAAAAGTCCCATTTCTCTAAAAGGTCCTGGATAGAATATCCTATCAACAATTGCAGAAGCATGTAGACACATACAGACTGTTAATCTCCCGTCAGTCAAGCTTCCGGGCACAGCATGGCACAGAGACTGCCATGTTGGATTTGCCAGCTAGTCGCACAATTATAGTGGATAATGGTCAGGTTGCACTGATGATGTTTCTGGATTGCTCAGCAGCTTTTGAGCTTATACCTCATGGCTTGCTGTTAAGAGAGATTGAGAACATTGATTAATTGCTCTAACCTTGCAGTCTCTTGACTGGCCTCTTTTTTGGGTCCTTGTCAGACAAGGGTAATGATTGATGAATTTCATTCACTCCCTGAATGGTTGACTTGTGGGGTGCCTCAGGGAGCTTGTCTTTCTCCCATATTGTTTAATATTTCTATGTGCCCACTTTTTGATTTTCTGGATGCCGCTGGTGTGGGTTATACTAACTATGCTGACGACAACCAGATATTTTTGGCACTTCCTGGAGATTATGAGACAGATGTGATGAGGATCAATCAGATATACTCACTGATTCAAACATGGATGGCTTCAAACTCACTAGCCTTAATGGTGGAAAAACAGAGCTTAGGCTAATAGACTCTAGTCAATGCTTAAAGAGATTGGGTCCTGAGTATGCGCAGGCAGGATCAGTGACTGCAATATTCAGGTTAGCCCTTGTGTTAAAACTCTGGGAGTCTATTTGGACTCATCCCTGACTATGAAACAGCATACTCTTCCTGTCAAATCTTCCTGTGGATTTACTGTTAAACTTATTTGGCAGATTAAACCCTACCTTTCCACTCACAATTTCTCCATACTTGCCACAGCTCTGGCAAACTCTATAATTGACTATTGTAACAGTGTTTTTGTGGGTACACAGAGTAATATCAGAACCTTACAAACTGCCCACAATGGAGCCACCCGATATCCCATAACATTTGATCTCTTACATATAAATGTCTTTCAAATCAGGCCCCCACTTATCTGAAACAACAAATCCGGAATGCCTCTGTTTTGCCCCTGTTTTGCGTTCCTTACGTTCCAATGGAAAAAGGAATTCGATTGTGCCTCGTTTCAAACTGAAGAAGTTTGGCGGCATCTGTTTCGATACTCAGGCACCACCTATCTTATGGAACTCACTTTCCTGTGACATTAGAGATATTCCAGCTCTATCAAAGTTCAAAAGAGCTATAAAAGCCTTTTGTTTAATTCTAAGGATGTTGTCTTCTATGCCTGATACTTTTGTTTTTTTCCCTACATGACACTGCATTTCTTTTTGTTATTTGTTGTCTGTCTGTGAGCGGACTGAGGCCTATGGGCATGAGGCGCAGTAAAAAAGAATGTGATTATAATAATAATAATAATAATAATAAAAATAATCTGCTGAGCTAGTTGGGAATGCTGACAAAGGCAGCATGTGAAATGTGAATCAAATGTGCAGTCTGCTGATGTTCTCTCTCTCTCTCTCTCTCTCTCTCTCTCTCTCTCTCTCTCTCTCTCTCTCTCTCTCTCTCTCTCTCTCTCTCTCTCTCTCTCTCTCTCTCTCTCTCTCTCTCTCTCTCTCTCTCTCTCTCTCTCTCTCTCTCTCTCTCTCTCTCTCTCTCTCTCTCTCTCTCTCTCTCTCTCTCTCTCCCTCCCTCCCTCCCTCCCTCTCTCCTAACGTTGTGTTGTGAAACTGCATTTGGGCCTTGTCCATATTTTGAGCAAATACAGGTAAATGCCAAGGACCCCTATTATAAAAAGGAATGTGTGCGGCTGGTCATTGTGTAAGTGTTCTTTCATGATATAAAATCTTAGTGTCCAGCACTGTATGAAAGTCTGAGATTTTCGTCAAGAGGAGCAGGATAGGATGAGTATAATTGCAAGCTGTTGCCCCATGTTATGAATACATCATTTTACAGGTGACTGGGTAACTCTACTCTGCATAATTATCTATAATCATGGTGAAGAAATTGTAGATATAGTGTAGTAACAAGCCCTGCTTTTGTTTTGGATAATGATCCCGGTATAAGAATAACATTAGTTAGCCCTGTGTTTTTGGAAAACTAGGAATTCTCACAAAACCATCTGACAGTGTGCTGTAGCTCAGGATTGTGATGAACTTGCAGAGTCTTATGGATGTGGAGGGGGCAGGGATAAGGAGCAGAGTATCAGATCTGTGTGTGTGTCCTAAGGTGCTGTAGGGCAGGATTGTGATGCACCGGTAGAGACATGCAGTTGCTAATACACAAATGATTGTGGAGAGGGGGGTGGGCTGGGGGATGAGACTGAGTTGCAGTGCCATAGCAGTGACCTTAGCAGCATGGTGTTATAAATCCTTCATAGGCCCTGTGCACGTTCTACACCTCTGTGCCAGTGCTGAGCTCACACCATGGGACTGCTGACTTTGGAAACACATTCTCCCCATTCATGTGACCGAGCCTCCCAATGCAAACCTTAATTCACCCTGGCAAGAGCCCCAGTGTTGGGGCCATCTGGGGTCATGTTAGAGAAAGCTCAGGCAATGAATGCACCTGTTGCAAAGATATGTGTGCAGCCTGCAAATCACTCATCCTAAATGTCTCCAGGGTTGACAACTTAAGTGCTTTTGAATAGGGCAATTATAAGATCCTCAGTAACACATATATGGTATTAGGGTTTGATGCCTTGATTCTTGTCATTGTAAATAAAGAATCTGGCTAAAGTAGCTTAGACTGTTAATGTGCTATCTAAGGGGTTGGGGGTACAGAGTGAGTTAATACATTGAGGACCATTCCGCTGGATGATGTACAGCACATGGAAGCAGGGGGCATCTTACATTAATCTCTCTCTAAAAAATATGTTGTTATTATAGCCTGCGGGTCACAGGTTCCAATACTGGTCAGATTGCTCAGTGGGTTCAGGCGCTTGCAGCAGAGATATGAGTGCAGTTAATGGTGACAGTTGCAAAGAACGTCATGATTCATCCTGTGCCTTCAGGCAAGTCATACACCAGAGTGGAGCTATACAATGACCCATGTAAACTAATTCCTTCATGTTACAAGTTGTCCAGAACATGTTGTGTACTCTTCCTACCAGAGCAAATTATTTTCCATCAAGGTCAGGAGAAAGTGCTGTCCTTGAGATGCAGGCTTTATAATCCACTCCACTCCCACTCAATCCATCGTCCCCACCCTATCACCCCCAGAGGATGACTCATACCTTGGGACAGAGATCTGTGTGTAACTGAAAATAATGTTGCCGTTCTGGTCAGACTGCTCAGCAGGTTAAAGTGCCTGCTGGTAGAGGTCAGAGAAACACTAAATTTCGAAAATAGTAACACTGTTTTTTAATAGTCCTTTAAATCCTTGTATTTTTGGTTTCAATAAAACTTTATAAATACAATCCATAGGTCTATAATATCACAATGTTTAGATGGCATGTATAACTCACTACTCTATAAAAACACAAGTATTTCTGTTTTACTTATCAGGGAGAAATGTGGCTGCACCCCTGAGGCCTGAGCCATTGAGCCCCATTACACGAGGTGTGTATTTTGTGTAGCGCGTACGATTGATTTATAAATTGATGTTTTCTTGGATTCTACGTTGTCTGCTTGCTTCGCCTAAGCGCTGATGTCACTTTTACAAGGGAAGTTATAGGAATATAACTATTTTATCATAAAATGCCTCACCCATTCTTTAACCCCAACTGCCTTGGTGAACAGCCCCTGACATCTTCCCTAAGGCTCTGAAGGAAAGGGCCAGAGGCCTTCCTCCCCTCTCAGGAAAGCCAATGCTGACCTTGGCACCGCTGGGAACGGCTGTCCTATTGAAAATACCCCCTTTATTGGAAACATTTTAGAAGGGTGGACACTCACCCACTGCTGGGTTACTCTGAGACTCACACCCTCCTACATGGCCACCCCACTGGCTTCAGGCGGCCAGAGGTACTGAAGCTTCGTGGTTCTCTAGGCGGGGTGAGGTACTGATGTCAGTGGACGCTAACGCCCCAACTATTCCCGGACACTGTGAACCCCTTCTTCTGGCCTAGGGTCATCCGTGGCATTACTGGCCCAACTCTGCAGCTCATCCCCTTTCCCCGAGGCAAGGACTGGTCCTTTCCTCTGGAAGGCCACCTTCCTACCCAGGGGAGTTCCACAGGTCTCCATGTTGCCCCTGTGGCTATTTACTTCCTGCCCCAAACCTCTCTGCGACCGACCCCATCACCCCACACATCTACACCCTTCAAGCCTTTTAGCCAGATTCCCTCGCACAAAACAAGGCTGAGTCAACCCTGCTTGGAAGGACTGCAACCTACCTGCAGACAACACAATTTTGTGCAGCTGGTGCTGATGTATGTGTCACTCAGACCCACGCAGCAGGTGCATTAACACAGTGAGCTCTTGTACCAGAGCAAGAAGCTGGCCTCCATAGCAAGTTATAAAACCTCAGAGCTTTCATACCAGAATTCGAGAAACCTGCCACTCGCTAATCTTTAAAGAAGGCCCAATGTCAACTTCAGCGGCCATCACAAGAATTCAAACCGCAGGTGCCACACGATCTTTGCTGTGGGCACTGTAAGTCCCCAAACTCGTGCTGCAGCACTTGCACGCAGCACTTGAACGTGCACACAGATAGTTCTCTGCATAACTTCATCAGCTTTCATGTCAGGATTCGAGCATCCCGGGGACTCCAGATTTCACATAAACCCCATGAGATGTCATGCACATAGATCTAAATCTGGTGACTCCCTGCCCTGTTATACCAGGGCTCATGGTGCCAGTCACACACTGATCTCTGCAGACCCTGAGCTGTCATACCAGGATTCGAGCTTGCAGGTCACATACTGATCCCAACCTCCAACGCATTGACCCCGCGTGCTGCCTCACCAGCTTGAGACTCATCCAGAGGAAGAAGTGGAGGGCCTCCCACATGGGAAGGTCGGTCTGGAGCTGGATGATGGGGATGGTGCAGGCCGGCTGCATGGTCATGGGATTGTCCTGGGAGCAGGCAGCAACAGCAGGCGGCTGTCAGTGGCAGGAGCCAGGCTAGAGCGGGATAGCAGAGGGCAGCCAGGCAAGCTGAAGCCACGATTGCCCAGCAACTGGTACATGCAGCCGATCTGGCAATACCGAGACCCAGGATGATAGGGAATGCCCCCCCCCCCACAACTAAATAATAGCATTGGAAATACATCCAGCAGAGCTAGCCCACCTGCCTAGCGTCACCCATTGAACCGTTCCCAGCGGACTCTGGCTTGCTTCGCAGCCCAAACAAATGTAATCACGATCATTTTTATATTCTGAAAAAATACCCTAGTCAAAATTAAAGGGATATTCAGAAATAAATGAGGAAACCTGTGAGTGCTCTCATTTTAATAGGAGCAATCCTGCCAATGAACGGCAGAGGGAGCTTGCGCCACCTATCCAAACGTGCTTTCAACATGTCGACCGCACACTCACAGTTCTCACGGAGTAATAATACATAGTGGCGTCGCCAGGAATTTAGGAGGGGCACAGAGGGGGCCAAAGACAAAAGTAGGGGGGCTGCCTGTGAAAGGTAATGTGTGACGTCACAGGCACTCCTGCAGAGAGGCTTTTATGCAGGCACAAAACTATTAAGTGACTAATGGACCATTTATTAGCAGTTTTGTGGCTACATTCTGATAGGAGGGGCTGCAAGCGGCTCGATCACTACTAGCTTTGAGACAAAAGGAGTATTGCCATGTGATATGCAGACATTTTCCTCAGTGAGTGTCACAAATAACACCACGCACAGAGAACATGGTCACTGCTCGCCTTAGTTGGGGTGGCACAAGGAGGGCACATGATTTCGGAGGCAGGCACTGGCCCCCACAGGCCCACCGTAGCGACGCCACTGGTAATACATCTGGATAATCAGTCATTTCTGAACCCTAATCAATGAGCTAAATCCATTTTCCAAACATGCAAGAAATCACTCCACTCTCAGTGAAAAAATCACAGATTACGTAAGCCTCACAACGAACTGCAGCTGCATGTGCCGTGCATTCGTCTGTGCTATTCTACTATTACTGAATGTCAAGGCCCGGCTGTTAAAAGAGTGCGCTGTCACCACTCTTTTCTTGGAGTTGCTCATGACGGACAGTAGCAAACATTCAATTCATGCAGCTGATCAGAGCCTCTGAATGTGTAGCCCAAAATAGAAAAATAAAAAAATAACATATTTAGCAATCGCTCTTCACCTGAAAACAAATGGCAGCGCCGGTCCGAGAATGCTCCTCGCCTTGTCGTCTGAGCACTCAGCAGCCAGCAGCAGAGTCAGCACTGAGGTCGCCTGGGCTGCGCTCTGCACCTGTGCAATGTGCGCATCATGGGATGCGAGCACAGCAGTCTAGGGCTGCATGGCGCGTGCGGTTTGTTACCCGGGCGGAGCCCTTCACAGGTGCAGAAAAGAAATGCACCAGCCACAGCCAGTGTGATAGTGAACCCCACAGGCTGGCCAAGTTGTTCGTTCATAATTAGGTAGCCTTCCCCCAAAGCCCCAAGCAAGAAAAGATGCCTTATGCCACCCTAACCCCCTCTCCCTCCCAGACCTACCGGGGAAAGTAGTGCTGTCCCGGTGGGCAAGTCCAGCACTGGTCAGCAGCCGCCACTGGCCCAACCAAATGAAAGGTGCAGCACATGTTGCAGGTGTTGCACTTGGAGAGCTGCCAGTGCCAACGATCATAAACAAAAGAACTATCACTGCACACAGAGGCCCGCACTCTGCCCACCACAGACTCCATGGGCATCATTACGTCTTTGGCAGTAACCATGCCGCTACGGCATGGCTGCCTCCAAAACCGGGTCCGGGTCTGGCTTCCCTGAATGGGGAATTACCGGACCATTCCAAGTTTGGAGGGCCAGATAATTCCTCCCTCACGAAACCCAGGCATGGACCTTCCCCATTCCCATTCGAGCCCCCGTAGGGCTCAATGGGAATGGCTGCAGGGAGCTAACAAGGGGCTGATTACGACTGGCCCGTTGTTAGCTCCCTGATCCCCTCGTGGGACCCAGTAACGACGCCTGGTTTTACCAGACGTCCTTACCGGGTCCCGCGAGGGGACCTCGTTATCAGGCAGAATGGGTTTTGACGGGTTTGCATCCATTTGCGGCACCCGTTAACCCATTCCGCCTGACTCGTAACGAGGCCCCATGTCTCCCTTTGCTGAAGCACCTCTTGCTTAGCAAAGACGAATGAGAAAGACAAAACCCCATAGTTATCATGTTGGTGTTGCACTGCAAACCCACCTTCCACATTAACCTTGAAACAGATAACAGAAAAAAAAGCCAATGAGATAGTAGCTCTTTCATGACCCTTAAACTCAGTTCATTAGAGCTTAACAGAAACTGCACGGCCTTTCACTTGAGAGACCAGAGACCTACCTTAAGGAAACGTACAAGTCGTCACCTATCCTTACACAAGCATGTAGACCGTGAACCGTCATCTTAGAAATGGGGCGAGTCCTGTTATGCAGCAACGGGGTTTTCCTTTGATAACACAAGCAAAGTAACCGGCCTTTCCCATGGAAACCCAGAAGCCCGAGATACGTCGCTTGTGCAAAACCCTCTGGAAGGATGTGGGAAGATGCCAGCAGTGGTCGAAGGGTATGAAAAGAAATAGTGGAACTATTTTCCCTCCTGGCCTGCTGCTGTCCCCACAAACCCCATTGTCACGCCCCTTCCCACAGGCAATACAACCCCCCAAACAAATGTGTCTGCTGCTTAAGGGGACGTTCAGTGCAGTGCACTGCAATGCACGAAGTGTAAGTTTCAACTGCATCGTACACTTTTATTTGACAACAAAACCATTCCAGAACAGTTTATTTTTTAGATAAAAGTATAGCAAAAGTAAAACTTAGTTTTAAAAAAAGAGGAGCACTGCTCCCAAATGCTCCTGCCCACTTCGACAACTGCATGCCAGGGAGTGTTTATAGCAGCTGACATGGTGGTGTGGGATATCATTGCCACTCATTAGCTCAGGTCACCACCCCACAAGGACAAGACGAGCTGGCAGTGGCAGAGCAGCTCTCTAACACGTTGACAAATAAAGTGAGAGCCCATTTATTCGGGTCATTCCACATGCTGGAACTTTCCAGGACCTTAGCTATCCAATGACCCTTCCCCCACCAAGACTAATGACGAAAATATCACCTGCGACAAGTCAGATATCGGCCCTATTAAACAATGCCACAAGAAAAGTATCTCCTGACTATGCTCACCCCACTTCATTTCAACTGACAGGACAGCAACAATGCTGTTCTAAACACCCTGAATCCCTGGACACATTTGAATGCTTAATTGAAACGGAATGTTAATACACCCACGATAATTGACACTCTTGGGTAAAAATGTCCTCTGTTATACGCATGTCCAGCTGGAATTCTCAAATGTAACTTCTGCAGCAACACAAATGTCATGATTACATATTCTGACTAACAATTAAATCGTTTGTAAACGCGATGCATTATTACTTTTCACCAGAAACCGTCCGCTGAGGGTCCATAGTGTTTTGTAACGTGTACTCAACTCTCGCAGTTACTTTTCTGATTGCACAAGTGACACAGTTTTAGAAACTACTCACTATTTATAATCCTACAGTGACACCTGATGGATATTTTGTAGAACTGCTTGGAGTCTACAACACATTTTTGGACGTTTTGATTTAGAGAACGCATCGTACTCCCCTTCTCTGTTTTTACTTTCCCTCCAAAGATTTGCATGAAAGTATTATCAATTGATCGTTTTACTACGGAGTGACCCTCTACTATAATTTACAAATGGTTGCCTTGTTTCTATCAACTGCTTGTCCAACTAAAAACTGACTTTCATAAAACTGGCCATGTCTTCAACATAAACTCAAATCTGCAGCAAGTACACGTTCCAGCTGAAGTTCATCAATTTCACATCCTCTTATAATTGGATATATACACTCTATGATCAATATATTATTCTGTGAACTATGGTTGGCAAAATGATTAACCATCTAAACACATCTTTACCTCGTGGTATTTAGTACTCAGCGCCCAGTCTAGAGGATCTAGTAGTACTGGAGTGATGTCCATCCTGCCACCCCCCCTCCACACACCTCATTTTTCCACAGGCATGCATCGTTACAAATGCAGTTCTTGGTGCTGACACATCTGTATAACTCGGCTTGGCAAACGCAATTCTCTCCCCCTTTCAAACTGAACTAGTGGGAGCCTCCCCAATATTAGGGTCCAGCTGAGCAGAGCTCTAGTCCATCATGCAACCAGTCAGCAGCATCATCTAGTACCTTGCTTGCTCTGAGCATGGCCAGATTCTGCCATCAGAGTAAAACCGAGCCCAGCGTAGTTGACTCCTCTTATCATGAATACCAACAACTGTCATCCGTTATTACACACGCATCCTTACAGCCACAACCATATCCCATCATCCGCATCCCTTGTGTCTATGCCCTCTGAATTTGTATGTTTTATCTATCCTACCTCTTGAGCATCACCTCCCATCCTTACCTTTGTATATCCACATCTCTCACATTCCACTAAATGAGCAGCCAAGGCTAGGCACCACAACGCCACTACGCTGGTGAAGGGTGCAGTACAAATACTTGATAATATATCATATATTAAGAAATAGCCAACCACTTAAAAGGTTTGCCGTGAGTACGCATGCGTGCAGAGCTATGTGATTACTGTGCCCATTTTACTGCGCCGGCCTAAAATGCCGACTTTCTTTCTTTTTTTTTACAACCTTTCACAGACTATATATGTGGGGGGAGAGCCCCCACAAACCCCCATATCCACCCCAACATGAATCATTCACTGTACCCCATTCCCCATATTTATATGCTGAGAAATGGGGGTAAATAAATAAATAAAGTCAGCATTTTCGGCCGGAGCAGTAAACTCAGCGCAGTAATTGTATGATTCCTATGCGTGCTTGTGTGTGTGTGTGTGTGTCAAGTAAATAAGTGCTTTGTGGAATGGGGTCACATCGGCAACATTAGGTGTTTCATCGTGGCCCACTGGCACATTTAGTGCGGGCATGGCATCGATAAAGTGTTTATTGACAATATACTGGCAGAGCTTTTCTGGCAACGTGCACGTTTGATAGGATGTTTTTCTGTTATTGGTGGATTGTGCCTGTGTGTTGCTGCAGATTTGCATGGTAACAACGCGGAATCCCTCTTTCAGGAATAACAATCACTCTCATGTACGTTATCCTCCCATCAAATGCTTGCACTGTAGCTCCTAAGCATATACGCTGGCAGCTAATGGAATAAGAAGAAGATATCTCTATAAGCACCATCCTTTCAAATCTCATAAGCTTCATTTACTTATGGGCATGTTACTTAAATACCTGGAAGTTAATGTGTGCTAGAACAGTGCTGTCGAGATATCCTCAAAATCTATTGCATGTGACTGCATTTCAAGCAATGTGCACATTCGCTGCACGTAACAGCATATGGTAGAGACCACATGTTTTGCTGTATGCTATGAGGTGCAGAGCTACATGCGGCGAATGTGCACTGTTAGGAAGAATTCTCATTCTATGGCTAATTTCCCTTACCTATAGAGTCCCCCAGCAGCTTTGCTGGATTTGAAGGGTTTGTTTCTTTTTCCTGCTAAGAGTGAGACTCTTTTTCCTACTCTTAGGCATTTTTGCTATGTGTGTTCTAGGCTATTTTTGTGTTTAATGTCTATTGGATTTTTTGACCCCCATAGAAACCATCTTTACTCACATGTGTTACACAGCACCCTCAATGCAGTGACACAGGGGTGTCGTAGCACCCCCAAACATAGACTCCATCCCCTGGGACTGACTACTGTCTCCCAGGGCATGTAAAGTCCCAATTGACTATACTAGTCAATTTTTATGAACTAAACCAGTACAAACCATCTTACCATGGAGGTACTGCAAAGGGTTAATAGTTTTTCCCTTATGTCCATTTTCGAGAGGGTACCGTACAGTCCCTCTCTCAAAAGTTTCTGGCTGGTGGCAGTGGTTAATACCGTAAATATTCGACCGCAAATATTTCCCTATGGGATTTTCCCATTGTTCGAGGCTACCACTTTTTCTGACAGCCTCTAACATACCGCCGGTGCATTTTTATATTAACTTGACTCCGTTAGGTTTTATGTGCCGGAACTTTAATATAACTTCTTTCTCGTGTCTTTCTCTAAATTCCTAACCCAGGTCGGCGATACTTTGTTCGTCCTTTTGCCGGGCTTCTACCGAGAAGTCCTCCTTTCGGCGGCACTGATTCTGGGGTGGGTCCATTGTGTGGGAGGGGGAGTAGGACCCCTGGATAGGGTTGCCTCAGCAACCCATGTCGCACTCTATCCTGATAGGCTGGAGGGTCTCCCACCAAGATGACCACTCCACTCTGTGAGTGACAGCTAGGCTGTATGAATGGGGATCTTTTTGCATAAAAGCAGGGTCCTGAGGACTGGAAGAGCAAGACGTCGCCACTAGAAATAAGAAGCCGAAGAGGAGAGAAGCCAAAGACATCTACAATGACTGAACCACCGGTGAAGCCCTGCTGCAGCGCCTCACCACTTTTCTCCACACGACGAGAGAAGATCTTTATCTGCAAGAGCCTTCTTCCCTTGAGCTGGTGGAGTCAAACAGTTTGCCAATCACCTTTCCGGACCTGCCATGGTCGAATCTCCCGTACGCTCTACTCGGAGCCCGGATAGCCAGGCACCAGTCCACCCAGACCACGATTTAAAGGAGCGTACCTTTTATTCGTCAGGCAGCACCGTGGCTGGTTTCATCCCTGGGTAGTGCAGTAACTCGAACCTTCCTCCATGACGAGAGCCCCTCTTCCTCTGCTGGATCTTCCGAACTGCAGGAACTACCAGGAACAACTGCCACCGCAGGAGCCACTTCTTCATTTAAATGTACATTGTTCCACCAGGCCGCCCTTTCTTCGTGGTAGCACTAAAGGTGTTTTAAATCCTTTACCCACCTGTTGGGTTGGCCACCCCTCTCTCTTAACATTGTCTGTTCACTTTCTGCATCCACCTTTTCAAAATCGGTAACAAAAGACTTGACTTCAGCTACAAGAACATTTTGCTCCTGGGACCTGGCCCTGTACCACTGACTCTGGCACAGGCCTACTGACTCTGGCTAGATTTGTTAGACCTGCCTTCTTTAGATTCATTTTCATCTAGAATTGTGTGGTGCACCTATTTCTTACAACTAACCTTTCCTTCCCATTTTTAAAACCTTGTGAAATGTCATTTTGCTCAGTTTTCATTTAAGTATTGCCTATACTGATGCACTGTCTTGCTTAAACTGGTCCACAAACTTATGGGAAGTGTTGCTAGAGTGTGTAGGAAACTATTTCTATATAACCTTTGCTTCCCCTCCCTTGTAAGGAATTGTTAGAGTATCCCTCTTGTGTGGTTTTCACTGTGCCATTTTGCTCAGTTTTCACTCTGGTTCACTTGGTCTACAATCTAACTAGGGAGTATGTATATGTTTCCTTTGACTTAATTTAACTTGCTTGATGACTGTGATACATGTGTTTCATTAGAAATTTATAAAATAAATATATAACTACTTTTTAATACAAAGCTTTGGTCAGTGTTTCCTTGTGCCATAGTACTGTAGGCCTATTGTGTAAACCCTGAATACTGTTCATCTCCCTCTTGAGATAAGTCTGACTGCTCAGCCACAGCTACCAACTAAATCTTTGTGGTACAGACTGATACCAAAGGGGATTTATTACTCTCACCTGTAGTCTTAATCTTCTGTAGTGCTCCCTAAGGGAACTGCACAAGATTCTGCCTAACACTGGTGTACAGCGTTGTGGATACAAATATTGGATTTACATTTTAGAGTTCTGCTAGTACCTTGGTTCAAATAACCACAAGGCTAACTATCACAAAAAGTTTATTTTAAACAAAAGTCAAAAATATGGAAAGTTACAGCCAGGAGACCCTCCTTACTAATACTGCTGATTATTTAAGGGATCTGTGTAGACAAAAAGGTCTTCCTGTCAAAGGCAAGAAATTAGAAATGATTGATAGACTGTTAGAGAAACAAAGTCTGGATAGTCGTGCTGTAGTGCCCACGACTCCAGCAAATGTAGCAAACCTTGAGGAAAATAATGTTGAAGATGTTATTGTTGAAACAGATTAGGAAGAGGAGGATAACAATGTCACCCACTCTGGTCCTCTACCTGCTCAAAGGCCTCAACCTATGGCTACTGGACCCTTACCAGGTCCCACATGAAGTCCTGAATGTATCTCACTAGAAAAAATGAGACTTGAACTAGAATTCAAAAGAATTAGTGCCCAAACTGAACAGAGACATCAAGAACTAAGGCTCAAAGAAATGGAGCTCAACCATGAGCTAGAGATGAAGAAATTGTTTTTGGAAAATGCTTCTCTCCCCGAATCCTCTAGATCTTCCAGTCCCAAAAGACCCCGGGTGCCTAAAGAGATTGTGGGTATGTATGAACCTAAGTTGGATGTATTAGATTGGCTTGCTATGTTTGAATACAATGAGGGGCTCCAGGATATCGCAGGGAATCAGTTGATCCCCTGGTTACTCTCTAGGCTCCCCCCTGTTGCATCTGATGTGGTAATGGAGTTGGGGGAGGTGGATAGGATGGATTATGATTGTGTAAAGCTAGCTTTGATAGCTCGATTTGGGAAGACTCCTTCCCAGTACCTTAAGAGGTTTAGGACCCTCAAAAAGCATGATAGTACCCCTTGGGCTACTTGGGTGAATGAGTGTTTGAAGAACTTAGAGGGATGGATTAAGGGTTATAGAGTTAACACTTATGAAGGAATGAGAAATCTTGTAATGATGGAGTCTATCTATGATGCCTGCTCTCCTGAGCTCAGACAGTACTTGGCTGATTCAAAAGAACTGGATTCTAAGAAACTAGCTAAGGCTGCTGACTTGTGGGTTGCCAACAGGGATACTCACAAGGATTCAGGGGTAACTCAGAAAAAGGATGAGGGAAATCAGCCTAAGAAAGACACCAAAGAAAATTCAAATTATTCCAATTCCAAAGAGGGCCCCAAACAAAATTCGAAGGGTAAGCCACAAGGGAAACCTAATCAGACTAGTGCACCTTCTGGTCCCAGACCGGAATGGGGTCAGAACAAGCCACCATTCATAAAGACATTTGCAAAATGTTATGTTTGTGGCTCTACTGATCATGTGAAAGGGGATCCCAGATTTAAGGGTAAACCTTCAGGGGTCCACACTGTCTCCTTAGCCTTCGCTCCAGAGGAGGAAGTACATATGGCCAGTGGAAACTTTCAACTACTAGCTGAAGACCCCATTGGAGTCTCAGATAGTGTATCTTTAGTCTCTCTAGGATTGTGGGAACAACAGAATTTAGATGTGTATAATTCTATCCCTCCTAATACTAAAGAGTATTATAAAGACAGTGTCCTAGTCAATGGTCAGGAGACCCCTGCCATTAGAGACACTGGGGCCAGCATAACTGTGGTGGACAAATCTTTTTCCAAGGTGGAGGATGTTGCTAAGGCACCCAAACGCCTCACCAATTTAGCTGGAGGGCCTGTGCAGATGCTTTCCCAATTACCAGCTCTCATCCAGTGCAATGAAATGACTGTCAGGATACCTGTGAGTCTACAATCTGAAGTATCAGGAAGGGTGCTGTTGGGCAATGATCTGAAAGACCTGGGAGTGGTGTCAAGTACTCCCAGACCTCCTAGTAAGAGATTACAGGAGCTTACCAGACCTGCAAGGGAGAGGACCTTGAGGTCTCTCCAGGGGAAATGATAGAAAAAGAAATCACTCCTACTCCACTGGAGTTACTAACTGCTATTTCAAAGCAAACAGAAGCAAAGGGGAAACCCAAGACTTCTAAGAAGAAACCATCAGGAAGCACTCCAGTGCTGCCAACCAGAAAATCTCCTAGGTTGTCAAAAATCACACCTGTGATTCCTCCTCCAGCTGAGGCTGAGAGTGGGGTACAACCCTGTGTGGTGGAACTAGAGCCTGAGGACTCAGAGGCCAGGAACTCATTGGAGATCTTGATCCTGTGAACCATTCTGAGCTGCAGTCTTTACTGGCAGAAGGTGGCCCCAACAGGGCAGACTTTAGTAAGGGACAAAGAAAATGTCCAACTCTGGAAGGTCGTCGCCACCAGGTAGCTTCTCAGCTTGAAGGGCAAGAGCCTGGGAAGTATAGGTTACACTGGGAAGATGGCCTCTTCTACAGTGAACCAACAGAGTCAACCCCTGGGGACTACAAAAGACTTGTAGTGCCTCAAGCAAACCGACTCCAATTCTTGCAACTAGCCCATGAGATACCTTGGGCTGGTCACTTGAGTTTCACGAAGACCAAGGAAACGCTATCTCTCTACTTTTATTGGCCTAAAATGGATGGGGGCTGAGGTAGATAAGTATTGCAAGAGTTGCCACACTTGCCAAACTTCTGGTAAAAGTGGTTCCAAGAACGTGGCACCTTTAGTGCCTCTCCCTGTGGTGGGAGTACCATTTGCAAGGGTAGCAATCAACATTGTTGGTCCCCTTGATCCTCCAACTTCTTCAGGCAACAGGTTTATACTTGTGGTAGTAGATCATGCTACTAGGTTCCCTGAAGCAATTCCTATGAGGACTGTTACAGCTCCGGCTGTGGCTAAGGCCCTCCTTGGTATTCTCCTAGGTATTCTCCTATCTGTTAGGAAAGATTTCATAATTGTAGGTAATTTTCCTTCAATGTGGCAACCCCCAAACTTTTTGCTGTTGTTTTACACCCTGATCTAGACTTTGCCAGAGAAGCGCAGCCTTCCGCCGCACTCCTCTGGGCTTTTGCTCCATTCTTACGGGCAAACTGACATGCCCTTAAGACAGTCAGTACCGGGAGACTTCGTTTCCCGTAGTCCTTTCCTCATGTTGCAGCTTTTGAGCAACATGAAACAAGAGTGCACCGTAACTTACATTACCGCGCTTTTGGGTCTCTAGTCATTCCAATGGCCCTAGAAACTCTCGCTGGACTTATCATGAAATGTGCAAGTGTGTCACGGACGGGACTGGTGGCAGCTATCGTTTCTTTGTGTTTTGAACCCCTTTTTGCCATGTTAACCGCGCTTCCCACGTTTGGCCCAAATGGGTGGCCTGGCTTCCAAAATGGCCATGCCACGAGGTTCTTTGTCCTGTCCGCTGACCATCTTGCCCCTTCACCTTCCCCCAGGTCGAGCCGACCCGGGGCAGTCCTTATTTGGTCATATATGTTCCCGTGAAACATAACGCTTTTGCGGGCTTCTGCATGCCTTGTGTGTGCCTCCAGGATGTGGGCTGGGATGTCTGTTCCCAATACACATCCTGGGTGCCAGAGAGTCTACAGTGTCATGAATGCCTGGGACCACCGTGGTCCGTGATAGGCCCACGTATGGTGTGAGTGTTTTGTGAGCAGATCTCCCATTGGGTCCTCTCCGTTTTGGCGCGAAGGGAACTCTGGATAAGAGGAGGCTGGAAACACCACTACCATGTCGATCTCCTGAGTTCTCACGAAAGAAGGATAAGGAGCCAAGTATCCTGCAACTAAGAAGCTGAGTCAAGGAATCGCTGGTGACCCGCTCAAGGTTTGGCACCCTGTACTGCTGTCGTCCTGTGAGACCCCTCTGCCTCTGATCGAACGAGAAGGCCTGTACTGGCGCTTCGACCCTTTAGAATAGTGGGAACAACTATTCTCGGCATCTTCACCAAATCCTGTATGTAAGCCTTCGGAAGCGTCCCTGGTCCAGCCAGTGGACTGACCAGCCTACACAGGAACCTTGCTCTGTCACCGCCGTCTGGTTACTGCTAATCCTGTGTCCTCGGCACTCTCACACGATTCGTACACTTGGCATTCCCAGGTCTGAAGTGAGACGTGTGCTTTGGGACCGGAATACCTGCGGTTGCCGAGTTGCCCTTCTGTGGTAACAAACCTGTGCATGTTGGCTGCATTTTGGGACACCCTTGACCCTGACTCCTGCTGTCGCGGAATCTACAGGGCGTCGAGACATCCTGCTGATCGCATCTGAACTTGCCAGTACCGAAACGGAACCGGAGAAGCCTGGGTCTGCCTGCATTGGGTACCGGTGAGTAGTCAATACCCTAACCGGTCGCCCTCCCGCAGTAGCCTGTGGCTCTCCACCGCTGTCATAAACAGCAACCCTTTTCCGCACTCGCGCCCTGCTTCTGCCCACAAGTGGAGGCCGTGCTTGAGTAGTGGGGAACTGTTCATCATCATTTTGTTCACCTCTCTGAACTGCCTGATCTCCCTGAAGAGACTCTCCTTTGCCCGTTGGCACCCGCGTGTGCAGGTACTTTTGAGCACAAGGCTCCACTCTTCGTAGGGCTCGGACTTCCTTCTAGTTAGGTGGCCTCTGATGTTGAACTGGGTCTAACGATTACTTGCACTGCCTGTTTTCCTCCCCATCTAGGTGGTCTGCATATTTCGTGCTTCTAACTCTTTAGACCCCTTGGTCTTGTATATATATTGTATTGCTTGTGATGTGTTGGTTTATTGGAGTATGACCGTGATTCATTACTATGGTCGATGTTATAAAGGCCTTGTAATAAATGTGTCTATATTTTTAATATAACACCTGTCTGGAGTAATTTGTAAGCGTCCTTGCATTGTGTGCTCATTGCGGGCTTTCAGTCACCCTCACCCCTCTTAAGACCTAGTCTTGACCGCCGCCATCACTACCCTGATTGGTCTGGCTTGTCCAGAGGTTACCCTGATCCAAGAAACTGGCCTTCAGCAATCCATCTTAACAAATTGGTGTACAGTGGTGGGATATGACTGAAGGTATCCAGTGTTGCGCACGAGCAAAGGCATTTCAAGTTATTCCTAACAGGACATGTAGTGAATTGTCGTAGTATAACTCTTTAAAGGCCATAGTCCTATCAAACAGTATGGAAACTTTAAATGCTTCTAAATCTGAAACATTCAAAAAGATGTGCCCTGAAAGAGGTGTCTCCTCGCAAGGCACAAAAATGGAAATGATCCAAAGAATCATGGCGCGGCAAGAAGCTCAGCTTGACGCTATAGCTTCCGAGGACAGTGCAGAAGGAGGTGAGGCTGCTCTCACTGGTAGAACTGACAGTTCTGCCGCTACACTGGTCCGCCACGACCATGAGGACAGGGAGGATGAAATGTCCAATGTTTCCTCTGCCAGTGCTGATGGGGAAGCCATGCTTGAATTCAAGAAACAAGAGCTGCTGTTTAGGCAGAAGGAGCTTGAGTTAAATATGGCCAAACTCCAGGAAGAGCTTGAGTTCAATAGGGTCAAGCTAAAAATCGAACAGGCAGAAAAACAGAAAGACAGGGATCACCAGTTGGAACTGGCCAAGCTTCAAGTTGCCAATGGGTCCAAGGGTCCTGGACATGGGTCTGTGGCCTCCTCTCATCCACGGTTTCTAAAAGATCTGCTCAGTGTGTATGAGGAAAAGAATGACATTATGGACTGGCTGAATACATTTGAGTATGCATGTGAAGTTCAACACGTTGACAATGCTGATAAAATTGCCTGGTTACTCAGCAGACTGCCCCATTCTGGCTGCAGTGCGATTATGGAAATGTCTAAGGCTGAGCGAGCAGATTTTGCAATGTTGAAGCAAACTCTCATTTTAAAGTTTGGAAAGACTCCTGCCCAATATTTAAAACGATTCCGAGAGTATAAGAAAAAAGAAGGTGGTACTTGGGAATCTTATGTAACCGAATCCTTAGAAAACTTGACTGGCTGGGTCGAAGGTTATAAGGTTTCTACCTTTGAAGGTATGATAAGTCTTGTCATGCTGGAACATATTTTTGCATCTTCTTCCCCGGAGCTTAAGCAGCATTTGGCGGATTCTAGGAGATAAATCCAAACAAACTTGCCATTGCAGCAGATTTATGGGTGTCACATAGAGTGTCCCATAAGGACAAAACTCATCCTGGTAAGCAGGAGGAAGGGAAAAAGTCCAAAGATAAGGAGGGTGGAGAAACTGATAAATCTTCTCAAAAGGACCACAAAAAGAAAAATAAGGGTAAGACACAAGAGAACTCACAGGGTAGTGGAGGTCAGCCTCCGAAACAGAACTCTGGTTATACTAAGCCTCCCTATGTAAACGGACCCACTGGATCGTGTTTTGCTTGTGGAGTAACTGACCATGTGAAGGGGGATCCCCGGTGTAAGGTTAAACCTTTGGGGGTCCACTCCGCTAATCTGGCCTTCTCCTCCTACGAGGAAGAAGAGATTACAGGAGAATCCTTCTCCTCAGACTCCTTCCTCAGTGGGATAGAAGCTGAGGTAGTTTTAGTTTCCCTGGGTTCCTGGGAGCCTAAAGCCACAGAGGCTTATGCTAGGATTCCAGATAATACCAAGCACTACTTTAAAGACAGTGTGCTGATCAATGGAGTAGATACTCCAGCTCTTAGGGATGGTGGGTGCAGTCGAACTGTAGTGGATTCTACCTTGGTAGACTCAGAGGAAGTTGCCAGAGCTACTCTGATGCCCACTAAGTTGGCTGACGGCCCACCTCTCATGTTCCCAGTAATACCTGTAAATCTTACTATCAATGGTACAGCAGTCAGGATTCCAGTGAGCAATCAGAGAAGCGTCCTGGGAAAGGTCTTGTTGGGCAACGATCTCCGAGCGTTAGGGCTCGTGGGAGACACCGCCGACAGACACTGCACAAGGTCTAAAACCATGGCAGCACTGACCAAGATCAGTGAGCTGCCCCCACCAAAGGGGAAACCCAAGGGTAAAGGAGTCAGAAAACCAAAACAAGGGAAAGAAAATATTCCCCCGAACTCACCTACCACTGCGGCGTAGGAAGTTGGTCAATCGCCTGGACCTGACGAGGAGGCAGCGATACCTGAAGTATTTGACCCTAATGACCATCCTGAACTAAACAACTTGTTAGTAGAAGGTGGTCCTGACGGGGAAGAATTCAGTAAAGGCCAACGTGAGTGCCCATCTTTGGAAGGCCTAAGGAGACAGGCCTGCTCCCAGCTTGAGGGTGAACCTCCTGGGAAGCATCAGATTTATTGGGAAGGTGGACTCCTGTATAGTGAGCCCACAGAGTCTACAGAAGGAGACCATAGGAGGTTGGTGGTTCCCCTTGCTGTAAGACCCTTACTCCTGCAGTTGGCACATGAAGTGCCCCTTGCTGGTCACCTTGGTATTAAGAGGACCAAGCAAAGGTTATCCATGCACTTCTATTGGCCCAAGATGGGGGTGCAAGTAGAAAGTCACTGCAGGAGTTGTGCCTCCTGCCAGTTATCTGGTAAGAGTGGCTCAACAATCCAAGCTCCATTGGTACCACTCCCAGTTGTGGGAATACCATTCGAAAGGGTAGGGATCAACATAGTTGGTCCCCTTGACCCGCAAACATCCTCAGGCAATAGGTTTATCCTGGTGCTGGTCGACAATGCTACCAGGTATCCTGAGGCCATCCCATTAAAAACTGTAACTGCCAAGTCAGTTGCAAAAGCGTTACTTGGCATCTTTATTAGGGTTGGCTTCCCTAAAGAAGTTGTGTCTGATCGAGGCAGCAACTTTATGTCGAAGTACAATGCCTGGCTATGTGGAAAGAATGTGGGGTCACCTACAAGTTCTCTTCCGCATACCACCCCCAGACCAATGGTCTGGAGGAACGGTTCAACAGAACGTTAAAGAGTATGATTGGGGCTCTGGAAGAACCCCAAAGAAGAAAATGGGATCTTCTTTTACCATGCTTACTGTTTTCCTACCGAGAGGTACCATAGGAGGGTGTTGGCTTCAGCCCCTTAGAACTTCTGTTTGGTCACCCTGTATGGGGACCCTTAGCCATAGTCAAGGAGGGATGGGAGATGCCCACTCCCCCTATTACTACCAACGTAGTAGACTATGTGTTAGGGCTCAGAAAATGGATGGTACTTCTGATGGCTCTGGCTAGTGACAAGTTGAAGGCAGGACAAGCCCTGGTGAAACATTGGTATGACCAGAAAGCTTCCCTCATCAACTTCACACCTGGTCAGCAAGTCCTGATCATGAATCCCATAAGGCCTCGAGCATTACAGGATAAATGGTCCGGCCTTTACACAGTGGTGGAGCCCCTCAGTGAGGTCAACTATTTAGTGGACCTTGGAAGGCCTGGACAGGCTCCAAAAGTGTTCCATGTAAATAGGTTGAAGGCTTTCGTCCCAAAAGTCGAAATCGCAGCACTGCTACTGGCTTCAGGTGTTGAGGAAGAGGAGTCGGAACCTCTCCCCGACCTGTTCCAAAGCGGTCCTTCAGATAGCTCTTTTGAGGGTGTCCGAGTGGCCCCTCACCTGATTTCTGATCAGCAGGCTCAGGTGAAAAGTTTGCTTAGGCAATTTTCCCCCTTGTTTTCGCAGTCCCCTGGTTTGACACCTTGGACAAACATAACATAGACACAGGAGATAGTAGAGGATACAGAATGTCAGACAAAGTATGGTTTTACATTAAGACAGAGGTCAACAAAATGTTAGATCTTGGGGTGATTGAACCCTCTAGTAGTCCTTGGTCCAGCCCTGTTGTTTTGGTTCCAAAGGCAGGTACTTCTGAATTGAGGTTCTGCGTGGATTAAAGGGCTCTGAATGCTGTCACCAAGACAGAGGCACACCCCTTGCCTCGAACAGATGAGCTGGTGGATACCTTAGGTGCCTCCAAGTACCTCAGCACGTTTGACCTCACTGCAGGCTATTGGCAAATAGCCCTAGCAGAACATGCCAAGGAAAAGACAGCGTTCTCAACTCCAGACGGCTTTACCAGTTCAGGGTAATACCGTTTGGGTTGAAGAATGCACCTGCCACTTTTCAGAGGCTTGTGAATCATGTGTTAAACCGGTTGGATGAATTCTGTCTTGCATATCTGGATGATATAGCAGTTTTCAGCGCCACCTGGGAAGACCATGTGAAACACCTCGGAATTGTGCTACAGGCTCTTCAGAAAGCACACTTGACCATAAAGGCTAGTAAATGCCAGATTGGACAAGGCTCCGTGGTTTACCTTGGACATGAAGTAGGTGGAGGGAGGATACAGCCTCTACCCAGTAAAGTACAAGCAGTACAAGACTGGCCTACCCCCACTACACAGACCCAAGTGAGAGCCTTCTTAGGACTCACTGGGTATTCCCGCAACTTCATGACAGACTATGGTACCATAGCTGCCCCTCTGACTGCTCTCACCACTCCGAAGAAACCCAAGAAGGTAACTTGGACCGGCGAGTATGAGAAGGCCTTCAATGGCTTAAAAGACTCCTTGTGCCAGGCCCCTGTTCTCAGGGCCCCTGATTACCAAAGACATTTTATTGTGCAGACAGATGCCTCTGACACTGGGATAGGAGCTGTACTATCACAAGTAGATGAGAAGGGTAAGGAACCCCCTATTGGTTTCATTAGTCGCCAGCTTAAGGACAGAGAGCTCAGATGGTCCACAGTAGAGAAATAATGTTTCTCTGTTGTGTGGGCCCTACGGAAGCTGAGGCCCTACCTCTATGGGACCCACTTCACTGTGCAAACTGACCATCATTCTCAGCCCTGGCTCCAACCCTGTGGAACCCACTCCCACTCCACATCCGCCTAACTGAGGACTAAACGTCCTTCCGCAAACTACTGAAAACCTGGCTCTTCCCCTAAAACCAAACTAGCATCATCACAATAATACCTACCCAACAAACTACATGAAACGAGAAAAGGTCCGCCAAATAAACTCGAATGTAAACTAGAAAGATAAACAGACCTAAACGAGTAACACAGATCAAAACAGTGAAACGGATAATAGGAATGAATCATTGAGAACCATAGGAGATGTGAACCGATGAAAGGGACATAATGAATGAGGAGGGAACAAAGTGAATGACATAAATGAAATAGTTAGAATGGATGAAACGTATAGAACAGACAAATACACTAAGTGGAAGCATGCATGAGTGGAAGAACAGACGACTAGAAAGATCAAATGAGTATGGTGACCGGATGAAGTAGTTGAACATAATAATGCCAATGATTATGAAGAATGGTTGGATGTGTAGAGCGGCTGAGCGAATTGAGTGGATGAGTATGTATAGAATAACCGAGCACGCAAATACAGAGAAGCGAACAAAACGCAAGAGCGCATAGAACTCAGCTGGATAGTGCAAGAGGGCGAGGGCGTAGAACTATATTGAACGGACAAACGTTTAGACATGAAAAAAAAAAAAAGATTGTGCGATGGAGATCGGATGAGCATGGAGAGCGGATATGCACGGAGAGCGGGTGAGCAGATGAGAGTGGAGAGCGGATGAGAGTGAAGAGCGGATGAGTGTGGCGAGCGGGTGAGTGTGGCGAGCGGGTGAGTGTGGAGAGCGGGTGAGTGTGGAGAGCGGGTGAGTGTGGTGAGCGGGCGAGTGTGGAGAGCGGGCGAGTGTGGAGAGCGGAGGAGCGTGGAGAGAGGTAAGAGTGAACAACGTCTGATTGTGGAAAGCGCAGAAGCAAGTGTGGAGAGCGACTGAATATGAACACTGCAGAAACGTATGAAGTAGTTGAGCAGTGGAGAGCGACTGAGTGTGTAAAGCGACTGAGTGTGTAGAGCGACTGAGTATGTAGAGCGACTGAGTGTGGAGAGCGGAGGAGTGTGGAGAGCGGAGGAGTGTGGAGAGCGGATGAGTGTCGAGAGCGGATGAGTGTGGCGAGCGAAAAAGTGAATGTGTAGTGTGGATGAGTATAAGGAGCGGATGTGTATGTGGAGCGAATGAGTGCTTGGTGCGAATGAATATGTGGAGCAGACAAGTGTGTGAAGCGGGTAAATGTGTGGTGCAGATGAATGTGCGTAACAGATGATTGCATAGAGCGGACAAATACATAGAGTAGATAAGTGGGTGGAATGGATGGACATATGGAGCAGACGAATACTATTGTCAAGCCGACTAGTAGTATGTTGTGCCGATGAGTGAGTGGACTGGATGAGCGTTGTCGACTGAACGAGTGCCTAATCTGGACGAGTATGTTGACTGGACGAGTGTGTAGACTGGACGAGTGTCTGGAGCGGACGAGTGTCTGGAGCCGACGAAGGTCCGGAGCGGACGAGGGTCTAGAGCAGAGGAGTATTTGGAGCGGACGAGACTATGAGGAGCTGACGAGTGTGTGGAACGGACGAGTGTGTGTAACGAATGAGTGGAGCGGATGAGTGTACAGAACTGATGAGTATGTAGAGCCGATGAACGCATGGAGCAGATGGGTTTGTAGAGCGAACAAAATGCATAGAACGAGCATACCCGCACGGAACTGCGCGACATACATATTATGCCTTGGAATGAAGGGAACATTTGAAAAACATACATCATACCACTCCCCACGCTTACTCTCTCCCTTACACCGCCACTCAACTAGAACACAGAGATACTATGACACCATTGGGTATAACTGTTCTCATATCTACATTCTCCTGCTCACTCCACATCACTCTATGTAATCATTGCTGGTTTTTACACCCCCCAGCCAGGCGTTCTCCTCAGGCCTAATGCAGCCACACTCATTCTGGATAAAGCCGGCCAGAGCGAACACATACTCCTGATCTCTCAACCACCACACCTACCGCTAAGAAGCAGCTACCACTTGAATTCCGCACCAGCTGCACACATACCTGGTGCACACACGCACCTTTTAGACTCTCTCTACTCGCTCTACTGACCCGAACTTCGGTTCCCAAGGGCGTTCAACCTACCATCGCCTTCAGACCATACCAATGGTATATAAGGCGCTATATAAATGCAAAATAACATAACATAACATAACATAACATAACATAACATAACATAAGCCAAGCCCTTAAAGTGGCTAATGAACATGAAGGGAGAGAATCCAAAGTTGCTTAGGTGGTCCATAAGTCTGCAAGGCTTTGACTTCACTATTGAGCATAGGTCAGGTGTCCAACATAACAATGCTGATGGGTTGTCCAGAATGTTTAACCAACCTGAACAAGAAACTCATCCGGGGGTGGATTAGTTCCCCCTGTCCTTAGTCTGGGAGGGGCGAGTGTTAGGAAAGATTTCATAATTGTAGGTAATTTTCCTTCCATGTGGCAACCCCCAAACTTTTTGCTGTTGTTTTACACCCTGATCTAGACTTTGACAGAGAAGCGCAGCCTTCCGCCGCACTCCTCTGGGCTTTCGCTCCATGCTTACGGGGAAATTGACATGCCCTTAAGATAGTCAGTACCGGGAGACTTTGTTTCCTGTAGTCCTTTCCTCATGTTGGAGCTTTTGAGCAACATGAAACAAGAGTGCACCGTAACTTACATTACCGCGCTCTTGGGTCTCTAGTCATTCCAATGGCCCTAGAAACTCTTGCTGGATTTATCATGAAATGTACAATTGTGTCACGGATGGGACTGTTGGCAGCTATCGTTTCTTTGTGTTTTGAGCCCCTTTTTGCCATGTTAACCGCACTTCCCGCGTTTCGCCCAAATGGGTGGTCTGGCCTCCAAAATGGCCATGCCTCGAGGTTCTTTGTCCTGTCCGCTGACCGTCTTGCCCCTTCACCTTCCCCCAGGTCGAGCCGACCTGGGGCAGTCCTTATTTGGTCATGCACTTTCCCGTGAAACACAACGCTTTCGCAGTCTTCTGCATGCCTTGTGTGTGCCTCCAGGATGTGGGCTGGGATGTCTGTTCCCAATACACATCCTGGGTGCCAGAGAGTCTAGAGTGTCTTGAATGCCTGGGACCACTGTGGTTCGTGATAAGTCCATGTATGGTGTGAGTGTTTTGTGAGCAGATCTCCCATTGGGTCCTCTCCGTTTTGGCGCGAAGGGAACTCTGGATAAGAGGAGGCTGGAAACACCACTACCATGTCGATCTCCTGAGTTCTCACGAACGAAGGATAAGGAGCCAAGTATCCTGCAACTAAAAAGCTGAGTCGAGGAATCGCTGGTGACCCGCTGAAGGTTTGGCACCCTGCACTGCTGTCGTCCTGTGAGACCCCTCTGCCTCTGATCGAACGAGACAGCCTGTACTGGTGCTTCGACCCTTTAGAATAGTGGGAACAACTATTCTCGTCATCTTCACCAAATCCTGTACGTAAGCCTTCGGAAGCGTCCCTGGGCCATCCAGTGGACTGACCAGCCTACACAGGAACCTTGCTCTGTCACCACGGTCTGGTTACTGCTAATCCTGTGTCCTCGGCACTCTCACACGATTCGTACACTTGGCATTCCCAGGTCTGAAGTGAGACGTGTGCTTTGGGACCGGAATACCTGCGGTTGCTGAGTTGCCCTGCTGTGGTAACAAACCTGTGCGTGTTCGCTGCATTTTGGGACACCCTCAACCCTGACTCCTGCTGTTGCGGAATCTACACGGCGTCAAGACATCCTGCTGATCGCATCTGAACTTGCCAGTACCGAAACTGAACCGGAGAAGCCTGGGTCTGCCTGCATCGGGGACCGGTGAGTAGGCAATACCCTAACCAGTCGCCCTCCCGCAGGAGCCTGTGGCTCTCCACCGCTGTCGTAAACAGCAACCCTTTTCCGCACTCGTGCCCTGCTTCTGCCCACAAGTGGAGGCCGCGCTTGAGTAGCATGGAACTGTTCATCATCGTTTTGTTCACCTCTCTGAACTGCCTGATCTCCCTGAAGAGACTCTCCTTTGCCCGTTGGCACCTGCGTGTGCCGGTACTTTTGAGCACAAGGCTCCACCCTTCGTAGGGTTCGGACTTCCTTCTAGTTAGGTGGCCTCTGATGTTGAACTGGGTCTAACGATTACTTGCACTGCCTGTTTTCCTCCCCATCTAGGTGGTCTGCATATTTTGTGCTTCTAACTCTTTAGAC
Source organism: Ambystoma mexicanum (assembly GCF_040938575.1). Classification (NCBI taxonomy): domain Eukaryota; kingdom Metazoa; phylum Chordata; class Amphibia; order Caudata; family Ambystomatidae; genus Ambystoma; species Ambystoma mexicanum. The sequence goes on along the minus strand of NC_090924.1, from coordinate 48,670,887 downwards.
CCCTTGGTCTTGTATATATATTGTATTGCTTGTGGTGTGTTGGTTTATTGGAGTATTACCGTGATTCTTTACTATGCTTGATGTTACAAAGGCCTTGTAATAAATGTGTCTATATTTTTAATATAACACCTGTCTGGAGTAATTTGTAAGCGTCCTTGCTTTGTGTGCTCATTTCGGCCTTTCAGTCACCCTCACCCCTCTTGAGACCTAGTCTTGACCGCCGTCATCGCTACCCTGATTGGTCTGGCTTGTCCAGAGGTTACCCTGTTCCAAGAAACTAGGCTGGCCTTCTGAACCTCTGCCCCTCCAGGACAGAGTTCAGAAATCCATCTTAACAATATCCAACAGGGGGTCAAATTTTATGTCCCACTACATGAAGGCCATGTGGAAAAATTGTGGAGTTACCTACAAGTCCTCAACAGCATACCACCCTCAGACAAATGGGTTGGTAGAAAGGTTCAACAGAACCATGAAGAGCATGATAGGAGCTTTAGAGGAACCCCTTAAGAAAAAGTGGGATCTTCTACTGTCATGCCTTCTTTTTGCATATAGAGATGTCCCTCAGGAGGGAGCGGGTTACAGTACCTTTGAACTTCTCTATGGCCATCCGGTCAGAGGTCCATTGGCCCTGAGCAAGGAGGGGTTGGAGAGTGCTCCTTCCCCCACGCCAGTCAGAGTCACTGACTATGTGATAGGACTCCGGAGGAGAATGTCACACATGATGGCTGAGGCAAGTGACAACTTGAAAGCAGGTCAGGCTCTGGTCAAGCATTGGCATGACCAGAAGGCCAACATGGTTGAGTTCACTCAAGACCAGCTAGTTCTTGTCATGGTCCCAACAAGGCAGAGGGCCTTACAGGACAAATGGATAGGACCCTTCAAGGTTGTGGGAACACTTGGAGAGGTGAACTATCTGGTGGACTTAGGCAATCCTAAGGAGGCTCCTAGAGTCTTTCACATCAACCGTCTAAAAGCTTATGTCTCGAAACCAGAACTGGGAGCTCTGCTTCTAGCTTCAGCTCAAGAGGAGGAGGAGGGTGAACCTCTACCGACCTCCTCAGAGGCAAACCTTTGGATGAGAAAAAAGAAGGAGTTAATCTCTCTTCTAATCTGACACCTGAGCAACAGGAGGAGTGCAAAGTTTTGTTAAATCAATTTGCCCCTCTGTTTTCTCTAGCACCAGGCTTGACCCCTTGGGGCCAGCATGATATTAATACTGGTGACTTTTTAGCTGTCAAAAGCAGAGGCTACAGGATGTCAGAAAATGTCAGAACCCACATCAAAGGAGAGGGCAACAAGATGCTTGATCAAGGGGTAATAGAGCCCTCTACTAGTCCATGGTCTAGCCCAGTTGTGTTAGTACCAAAGGCAGGATCCAAGGAGTTGAGATTCTGTGTGGACTATAGAGCTCTAAATGCAGTCACTAAGACTGATGCCCATCCTTTGCCAAGGACAGATGAGCTGGTGGATAGACTTGGTTCAGCCAAGTTCCTCGGCATATTTGATCTCACGTCAGGCTACTGGCAAATAGCCCTGACTGACCATGCCAAGGAGAAAACTGCATTCTCCACCCCAGTTGGTTTATATCAGTTTAAGGTTATGCCTTTTGGATTAAAGAATGCACCTGCTACATTCCAAAGGATGGTTAATCAGGTTCTGAATGGGATGGAGGACTTCTGCATGGCATACTTGGATGACATTGCAGTGTTCAGCCCTTCCTTGAAAGAACATGTTGACCACCTAGGATATATTTTGCAGGCTCTTGAACAGGCCCATCTGATCATAAAGGCAAGTAAATGCCAAATTAGTCAGAGTAAAGTGGTCTACCTTGGGCATGAGGTAGGAGGTGGTGAAATAAGGCCTTTGCTCAGCAAGATTGAAGCTGTGCAAAATTGGACAACCCCTTCTACTCAAACCCAAGTGAGAGCCTTCCTAGGCCTCACTGGGTATTACAGGAATTTCATTGAGAACTATGGATCCATAGCTTCTCCCCTGAATGTAATCTCTTCTCTTAAGTTCCCAAAAAGATCAAATGGAATGAGGAGTGTAATCAGGCCTTTGAAAGCCTAAAGAAAGCCCTTTGTCAAGCTCCAGTACTCAGAGCTCCTGACTACCACCAACCCTTCATTGTACAAACAGATGCTTCCAATATACGTATAGGTGCAGGTCTCAGTCAACTGGATGAGGAAGGTAGGGAGCACCACATTTGCTTCATCAGTAGGAAACTGAAGGAACCTGAAACAATATGGGCAGCTATTGAGAGCGAATGATTTGCCATTGTATGGGCTTTGAAGAAGTTTAGACCATACTTGTATGGATCTACTTTCATCATTCAAACAGACCACCAACCCTTGAGATGGTTGATGCAAATGAAAGGGGAAAACCCAAAACTGCTAAGATGGTCAATCTGCCTCCAAGGGTTTGATTTTACCTTTGAGCACAAGTCAGGATGTCACCACCAAAATGCCGATGATCTCTCTAGGATGTTTATAACTGACTAGAGGTAAGAGACTCATCCAGGAGTGGATTAGATCCTCCTGTCCCTTAGTCTGGGGGAGGGGGGGGGCGAGTGTTAGGGAGAATTCTCATTCTATGGCTAATTTCCCTTTCCTATAGAGTCCCCCAGCAGCTTTGCTGGATGTGAAGGGTTTGTTTCTTTTTCCTGCTAAGAGTGAGACTCTTTTTGGGACTCTTAGGCATTTTTGCTATGTGTGTTCTGGGCTATTTTTGTGTTTAATGTCTATGGGATTTTTTCACCCCCATAGAAACCATCTTTACTCACATGTGTTACACAGCACCCTCAGTGCAGTGACACAGGGGTGTTGTAGCGACCCCCAAACATAGACTCCATCCCCTTGGACTGACTACTGTCTCCCAGGGCATGTAAAGTCCCAATTGACATTACTAGTCAATTTTTATGAACTAAACCAGTACAAACCATCTTACTATGGAGGTACTGGAAAGGGTTAATAGTTTTCCCTTATGTTAATTTTCGAGAGGGTACCGTACAGTCCCTCTCTCAAAAGTTTCTGGCTGGTGGCAGTGGTTACTACCGTAAATATTCTCCCGCGAATATTTCCATATGGGATTTTCCCATTGTTCGAGGCTTACCACTTTTTCTGTCAGCCTCTAACATACCGCTGGTGCATTTTTATATTAACTTGACTCCGGTAGGTTTTATTTGCCAGAATTTTAATAGAACTTCTTTCTCGTGCCTTTCTCTAAACTCCTAACCCAGGTCGGGGATCCTTTGTTCGTCCTTTTGGTGGGCTTCTACCGAGAAGCCCTCCTTTCGGTGCCACTGAGTCTGGGGTGGGTCCATTGTGTGGGAGGGGAGTAGGACCCCTGGACAGGGTTACCTCAGCAACCCATGTCGCACTCCTGATAGGCTGGAGGGTCTCCTGCCAAGATGACCACTCCACTGTGTGAGTGACAGCTAGGCTGTATGAATGGGCATCTTTTTGCATAAAAGCAGGGTCCTGAGGACTGGAAGAGCAAGACGTCACCACTGGAACTAAGAAGCCGAAGAGGAGAGAAGCCAAAGACATCTGCAATGATTGAACCACCGGTGAAGCCCTGCTGCAGCGTCTCACCACTTTTCTCCACACGACGAGAGAAGATCTTCATCTGCAAGAGCCTTCTTCCCTTGAGCTGGTGGGGCCAACCAGTTTGCCAATCACCTTCCCGGACCTGACTTGGTCGAATCTCCCTTACCCTGTACTCGGAGGCCAGATAGCCAGGCACCAGCCCACCCGGACCGCGATTTAAAGGAGTGTACCTTTTATTCGTCAGGCAGCACCGCGGCTGGTTTCATCCCTGGGTAGGGCAGTAACTCGAACCTTCCTCCACGACGAGAGCCCCTCTTCCTCTGCTGGATCATCCAAACTGCAGGAACTACCACGAACAACCGCCACCACAGGAGCCACTTCTTCATTTAAAGGTACATTGTTCCGCCAGACCGCCCTTTCTTCGCGGTAGCACTAAAGGTGTTTTAAATCCTTTACCTACCTGTTGGGTTGGCCGCCCATCTCTCTTAACATTGTCTTTCTGCATCCACCTTTTCAAAATCATTAACCAAAGACTTGACTGCAGCTACAAGAACATTTTGCTCCTGGGTCCTGGCCCTGTACCACTGACTCTGGCACAGGCCTACTGACTCTGGCTACATTTGTTAGACCTGCCTTCTTTAGATTGATTTTCATCTAGAACTGTGTGGTGCACCTATTTCTTACAACTACCCTTTCCTTCCCATTTTTAAACCTTGTGAAATGCCATTTTGCTCAGTTTTCATTTAAGTATTGCATATACCGATGCACTGTGTTGCTTAAACTGGTCCATAAACTTATTGGAAGTGTTGCTAGGGTGTGTAGGAAACTATTTCTATATAACCTGTGCTTTCCCTCCCTTGTAAGAAATTGTTAGAGTATCCCTTGTGTGTGGTTTTCACTGTGCCATTTTGCTCAGTTTTCACTCTGGTTCACTTGGTCTACAATTTAACTTGGGAGTGTGTATATTTTTCCTTTGACTTAATTTAACTTGCATGATGACTGTGATACATGTGTTTCATTAGAAGTGTTTAAAATAAATATATAACTACTTTTTAATACAAAGCTATGGTCAGTGTTTCCTTGTGCCATAGTACTGTAGGCCTATTGTATAAACCCTGAATACTGCTCATCTCCCTCTTGAGATAAGTCTGACTGTTCAGCCACAGCTACCAACTAAATCTTTGTGGTACAGACTGATACCAAAGGGGATTTATTGCTCTCACCTGTAGTCTTAATCTTCTGTAGTGCTCCCTAAGGGAACTGCACAGGATTCTGCCTAACATGCCCATTGCATGATACGCAGTCACATGCAATAGATTTCAAGGATATCTCGACAGCACTGTTCTAGCACACATTACCTGGCAGCTATTTTCATTCCTGCCTCATTCCTCTCTGCTGCGCCCCATAGTATACAGTGGAGCCCCACGAAATAAAAACATTTAGAACCAGCTGTCACATAGGGTCTTATGCCAGTGCCGTTAACCCCTTACCGCCCCATTATGAGGTCTGCTCGCGTGACCCGCTAAGGACGCCTGGTTTTACCAGGCGTCCTTAGCGGGTCCTGCGAGCTGCCCAGGATGCTAACAACGGGCCCGTCATTAAAAGGCCCGTTGTTAGCATCACCCCATTACCATTGAGCCCTATGGGGCCTGAAATAGGAATGGGGATGTACCGGGTCCGGGTTCCCTGAATGGGGAATTACCGGGCCCTCCACGGTTGGAATGGCCGTTATCTCCCCATTCAGGGAACCCGGACCCGGTACCCGGAATGGAGGTAGACATGCTGCAAAAAGCGGCATGGTTACCTCCTTCCTCGTAATGAGGCCCATAGTCTCTATCATCCACAATGCACTCTTCGCTTCTTCTCCATCCACTCTTTGACTTCACACTAGATCTCTGCTTTCCTTACAGTGCCTAAACTTTAATTTTTTCTGCATGCTTTGTGCTGCTCATCTCTAATCGTTTCAGACCATGGTGTGCTTCCTATAATGCTTCGACGTCATTACATTCGGCAGAAGGTGCTATACAAATATAAAGTAAGACAGCATAGCATAACCCCAAAGAATGTGTCTCCACTGAAAGGTGTGCATTTAGTTATTTGCTCTCCTTTCCTGCAGCCTCGGTGTGGCACACATTAAGGACTTTGGTGATACTAACAAGCAATCCACGATATAAAGTGCACCAAACAGAGCAAAGAAGGGGAGCCCTCTTCATAGTAAATATTCACAGCACGCATTTCATTTCAGCAGTTCAAGATAGCTGCTGACAGGTTCGAATCCCAGCAGGGCCAAACTTAGCCTTTCATCCTTCCGAGGTCGATACCTTGGCACCACACACCATGGGTAATAATACGCAGCGCTCAGATACCTGAGGGTTCGTAGCGCTATATAAATGCTAAATTATTATTATTAGACAAAAAACAACAGAACACTTTCCAGTGCCTCCTTTTATAGTAGCATGGGGTCAAGGGCGTTATTTCAAATGCCATTCAGTTGTGTTGTTTATTTATATTTGTTCATCATACTTGGAGTTTTGTAACGTTTTGCAAAGCTGCCCCATCAGACACACATATCAAAAGACACTATTCACAGCCTACAAAATACCCAGATCTAGACAAGTGTAATCCATTCTGTAGGTGGTATAGAGTATGTGAACGATTTGCCTTAATAATAAAGACTCGATCCTTTAATATATAACCAACTAGTAGCTGTTCATCATAAATACAGAAGATCCAGGCATCGCGAACCGATAATCGCTGGTTATGTATTTGAATGCCATACATGATCCAACACTGCACTCTAGTGATGTTTAGTTGATGGTTCAATTCCCCTTTTATAATATTCACTAAGCTGATCTAAATATTGTCCACATTGACAGCATTTTATTTTGAGTTTTGATCGTGCATTAACCAGGCAGAAGTCAGATGGCGCTCTGTACTGAGTAAAACAATACCATAATTAGAAAAATACAGAAAGCAAGCATAGGCAGTACAAAAACAAGCTTTAATCTTATACAATAAAACAACTGTTTTGGAAACATGCAGGTCTTCATCTCTTCACTAAAGATTAAAACAGGCGCCAAATACATGAACACCAGGAAAGATTTCCACGACTGCATATTTATTTATTTGCCTTTGTAAAGCGCCTCAGCCCTCAGGCAATAGGGCGCTGTTGCAAAACCAGTTACATGCAGGGTCAACATAGTCATGGAAAACAGAGAGTCCAATGGGGCGAATGTTAGGTGAAAAGCCAAGTCTTTAGTGCCTTCCTGAAGGGCCAGTATGATTTGTCTGCCCTTAAGGCAGGGGGAAGTGCGTGCCAGTGATGGGAAGCTCGATCCTCCTCCAGTGACTTTCTTGATGGTAAGAGGCACTAGGTGGTTAGCATGGCAGGATCTTATAGTCCTGGAGGATTTGGCCTGCCTGAAATTCTGTGACAGGTACTCAGGGGCCAACTTAGCATCTGTGCATAATGGATAGGGTTTCGAAGATGATTCTCTCTTTAGTAGGGAGTCAGTGTGTCTTTCTTTCTTGCCGCTAAGATATGCTCTTTCTAGGGATGCTCAAGGCTGCTCATAGGGCATTATTTTGGATTACTTGGAGTTTTTGGATGTTCCGTTGTGAGGTCCCTGTGAAGAGCGCATTACAGTAATCTAGTCTTGCCCCTACGAGGGCTCGGGCGATGGTGAGGAAGTTGGCTGGCACGAGGAAGTGTCTTGCTGCGTTGATGAGTTTAGTGGTGTATGCAGCGGATGACACAATTGCGTTCACTTGTCTGGATAGGGAGATGGGTGCATCCAAGTAGACCCCTAAAGTTTTTACTGTGGTTGGGACAGGAAATTGGATGCTGTCTATCGTGAATTCTTTGAATTTAGGATTGAGCTTTTTTTTTGCATGGCTGGGGAGCCAGCTTTCAGGATCTCAGTTTTGTCATCATTGAGGCATAAGTGGTTGGTGGCCATCCAGGCTTGGATGGTTGAGTAAACATTGTTGATCATGGTCGAGTCAGTGTCGTAGCAGCCAGGCAGTGGGAGGATGATTTGGGTGTCATATTCATAGTTTGCATATGTTATGCTCAGGGATTCCAGGATATCGAATAAGGGTTTTGTGAAAAGGTTGCAAAGAGATGGGGTGTGCAGGATCCTTGAGGCACTCCGCAGGGGATGGGGATGGTGGCGCTTAAGCTGTTTCTGAGAAGACTCTCATGGATCTGCCCTCTAAGAAGGAGGCTACCCAAGTCGAGGCTTCATGGGAGAAATTAGCAGACTCCGTGAGGTGCTTGCAGAGGGCTGTGTGGTTAACCAGATTGAAGGTGGTGGAGAGATCTAGCAGCAGAAGAAGGGCTGGTTTGCCTTAATCTCTGAAGGCATCGAACTGATTTTTTTAGGTCTAGTAAAGCGGATTCAGTACCGTGCCCTGGCTGGAAACCTGATTGGTGGAAGCCTAGGATATAGCTTGTTTCTAAGCATAGCACCAGAGAACGCTTCATTGTGCTAAAGGAAGTAAAGTGTACAGGAAGAAATGAGAGGTACAGACAGAAACAAGGTGTGCTGAGCTCCCTCTGATCACACTTACCCTGCCCCCTTCTCAGATCTTTATCATCAAAAGTCCTTTGGTTTGCAGCACTCTGATGTGAGGCAAGTTCTTTTGTGTTGGATGTGCCCTTTGAGTCCAGTTGGGCAGGGATATGCTTGCTAGGAGGCTGTTCAGATGGAGAGAGAGAGAAGCTTTATCAGACCTCACAAATGATCAATGGAGTGGCATAGTCTTTCAGTGTCTTGTCCTGTAGGCTGGCCCGGCCAAGATATCTGAAAAGGAACAAGGAAGTGGTCACACGGGTAAATACAAATTATTTAAATCTCGATTGATTCAAAGTGTGGAGAAGGAGAAAGCTCAGTCAGATGTACAGTTTATAAACATCATATTTTAATATTTGTCGAAATCGACATAATAACATAAAACACATTTAATATCACACCCTAACATCATAAAACTACATCTAAATAATACCACTAGGGATAAAATATCCATATTTGTTTACGCACAAATCTAAAAGTTGAGAAAAGGCCTAACATATATTGGCAGATATATTAAAAATCCATCTGTAAATCATAACCCATATATGCTGGTCATTTTCAGAAAGTGCTAACAAGAAAAAGTGCTAACAAGATAAAGTGCTAACCAGGTAAAGTGCTAAGTGCCGGCCAAGATGTCTGTCATAAGCTTTCCACAGCTGAGCTGGGTTCACAGTGACACCACATGTGTCATATAAATCAGATGTGACTTCTTATAGTTATGTGAATTACTATCTACCATGCCCTAAACTAAGATGCAGTTTTATGTTTAAAGATTAAACTGCAGCCCAAATTGTAATTCGTCATGACTATGTGGTTTTGGAACAGAGGTGTGGACATTAAATGCAGCCTCTGTGCTGAAGTGACTTGGCCTCATAGAATTGTCAAAATGGCATGTGTGACCTCTGAACTTTCTCTGTGCCATTGGGAAGCAGACACTGCAGCCCAGGAGGCTGATACCTCGGGGCGCATGTCACTATACTTTTGGCATGGAGCTTAGAAAGGGAATCTGGTTAGCAGATCAGCCTCTCTGAGATGGAATTACCTGAATCTATGTATTATTTAATACAAATCAAAAAAGCCTGGGCTTCTGCACCCTTTCCCCATAGTGATTCCTCACTCACATGGCTAGGGAATTTTACAATTTTTGTTTGCTTAGTTCTAGTTCAATTCAATTGTTCTCTATGGATTGGCAATAAAATAACAAGATCAAATTTGTTCGGCTATATTCTAGAAGTGCAAGTCTCTTTAATGAATAACTCTAAAGAGCACAGTTATTAAACAATTTCCATAGGCAAACACATGTTAGGTATAGTATCATATCATTGAATGTTAGTACGAATAATTATTTTGAAAGGAAAAAGTCCTCCATTGTCTAAAATCCAAGTGGCCCAAAACAATCCTGCTGAGATGGATACACATTGAATGAACTGGGTTGGAAATCAAGTGCACATGTTTTGATAGTCAAGTAAATATGTGGGTTAGCTGTATTGGTTAGTAGAACAAGTGTTTACAGAATCACACAAAACTTGGATGAACAGAGAAGGGAGGGTACCCCTATTTGAATTAAATGTGCACTGTAGAAGATAGTGGTTGAGTTGGTATATTCCCTTATCGGTTATACGAGTAGGTTCCTCTCTTTAAGAACATGATTTAGTATAACACAAACAATGTCACAATAACCATTAGTGGAAAATGTAGCTTAGTATAGGATTCATGGATAGATAGACCTCACTTGTGATCAGAAAGTATGGCGGGAGTGATGGTAGAGCATGGTCTCAAAAATCCCTGCTGGTTGGTGCACCACAGAGGCAGAGTTTTCACCCAAATGTCATTTGTGTCATTTTTGCCAGACTAGGTTACACAATCTTTAATTCTCTTTTAACATCTTTTGCAATATGTGAAAAATGACAGGTAGGTGCAGAAGTCCAAGCAGCTTTGCTACGGGAACTTACAACAGATATTGCATACCAAACCTTGCCAGGGGGGAAATAAAGTAGGAAATTGCACATATTCCCTTTGTAAAACAAAATTCAGAATTTGCTGAGGAATGACCTGGTAGTAATTGAGGAATCAGTAACTTGTAAAGGAATCATCTGGACCCTGTTTACTCTTTCATCAGAGGGCACACATGAGAAAAGACCAGACTGATGTTGAAATAAGAAGACACGTAAAATGTATACTCACTCTCAGAACACCTGTTTGGGAGATTAGCCCTGGTAAAATATGAACTAAATGAGATGTTTTATAAGTAGACGAATATGAAATTCACAATGTAAAATTAAGAGTATAAGCTGAGCAAGAGAACAAAGATTCTGCTGATGCTTCAACAACACACGTTTAACGAAAATAATGCAATCCAAAGACCATACCGATTTTTCAAAACAGGTTCTTTTTCAATCATGCTGGAACTATCAGCACCACCACTTTTGTAAAAATGTACCATCCCGTTATCTGTCATAGTCACTGGACACAACTAAGGGGAAGTGAGAATTATTTGAACAACATCTGACTGTCACAAATGTTCTCTGCTCGCTGTATCTTTACTCACTTCACTTATCTTACTAGTGCCTAGAGCATTCAAATGTTTGTTTGTTTGTTTTATTATTTGTAATGCGCGAGCGTACCCGAGGGTATCAGGGCGCAGCCTTTACAAGAATATGCGAAGCTTGGTTACAATAGTCATAGAATATACAGAGAGACAAGATGGTCCACCAATAATATATACAAATCAACAATGAGTTACATAGATATAATATACATATATACACCCACTCCCTCCTTTCCTGCAGCTCTCTGGCCGGCCTCCCTTGGCCCCCTTCCTGCCACTACCTGCAAAGCTAAAAACCTCGGGGTCATCTTCGACTCCACACTCTCCTTCTCTCCTCATATTTCCGACGTCTCTAAGAAGTCACATTACCAACTGCACCTCCTCAGAGGTATTCTTCCCTTCCTCTCCTTCCCCCAGAAGCTCACTGTCTCCCGAGCCCTGGTTCTCTCAAGGCTGGACTACTGTAATAGCCTCTATCTTAATCTGCCTGCCTCCACTCTCCGCCCTCTGCAACTTATCCAGAACAGAACTGCGAGACTTGTCCTTGGCCTCAAGCCCAGGGACCGTATCTCTCCAGGACTGAAATCTCTTCACTGGCTCCCAGTGGCTGCGAGGATTAAGTTCAAAACCCTCTGCATTGTCCACAAGGCCTTCTGGGGCCTGGGGCCACAATACCTTCAACTCTCTCTTCCTAAATATCTGCCTTCACGAGCCCTTCGCTCATCCGTCTCCAACTCCCTCATGGTCAGCCGCTTCTCGAAGCAACGAGCTGGGGGCAGATCTCTCTCCGCAGCAGGGGCCTCCCTCTGGAACAGCCTTCCTGCTTCCCTGAAACTTGAGGAGAACCATCTCCGGTTCCGGAAGCACCTCAAAACCTTCCTCTTCGCTTCTGCCTTCTCTCTCCCTCTCCCCTGCTAAACCTGCTTAACTCCCCTCCGAAGTCCGCACTTAACCTGCATCTGGGCCACTCTGTGACCTCGGCCCAGGGCCCAGCCACTCTCCACTTGCACTGCCTCCCTGGCTCCCCCTGCACTGCGGGACTGTCACTGCATCCCTACAGCCCCCTTCCCAGCACTTGCTCTGCACTTACCTCGCACTTGCCACCAGCTGGCCCTTTTTTTTATTATTTATTATTTTATTACGCTACTTACCTTGTATTGCACTTTCCCCCCCACCTCCTCCCCCTGCACTTCTCCTTTTCCCCTTACCTCTGCACTTGCGCGATCTGAATGACACCTGGCCTAGTAGGATCGTTTGTCTGTCTTCACCTTGTTTCCCCCCCTCCCTGCCTCGTCGCGCCTTGAAACACTCGTGTATAGGCGCGTTACAAATACCATATCATATCATATCATATCATATAGACAAATGAGCACACAAGGTTACAATGTGTGCAAGTGGCACGACAGCGGGACAGCCTGGCGCTTGAGGTGACTTTGGCCGCTTACGTTTTCAGCCAAGAAATTACCTTGGAGCGGAAGTTCTGGTAAGGCAGGTCCTCTCTGAGATTTGGAAGTAAGGAGTTCCAAAGCTTGGCTGCTTTCACTGGGAAACCATTGCCTCCTATGGTGGCACGTTTAAAGTGAGGGACAGAGAGGCAGTCTTTGTAGGCAGTTCTGGTGGGTCTCAGGGAAGGTTGTCTGTGGAATCTGTTTATCAGTTAGGTAGGGGCAGCGTTATTAAGGGATTTGTGAGTGAGTGATGCGGTTTTTAACAGAACTTTGTCGTTGACCGCTATGCCTGCATGTGCGATACCAACTACGCAGGCCTACGTTGTTGTGCCCAATTCCCAATCCACCTCAGATCAACTAAGAAAACAGCCGTAAAAAACAATAAAAAAGCTACCCTTTCCAACAACTCTGACTGCCACTTTGCAGATACTTAGCTAAACCTCATACATTTCTAATATCAAACCATGGTAGACTATAACCATGCCCTTCTTCAACAATTTTTCCAAAGGTGAAATCAATGCTGGCACCTGGTGGCCAAACACGGCCCCTCAAACCATAAATCACAACCTCACCATCAACATTTATAATTGCACTATTATGTTCCATGACAAGCATGTCACTTTGAGCATACTGAAAGGTATTTTCCCATCATACTTAATTTCTCTAAAGAAGTAGGCACTCCTACACGAATATAATAACCATCACCCTGCAATAACCCACAAATTCCACATGACACGGTTGTTACTCTGCCCCCCAACTGCAGTCCCAAAAGGTGGAAATTCCCAGCAGGCATTCACATGTTCTTGACCATACCTCGACATAAACAGCATTCATAGTACAATCATCTTGCCTAACCTACCAACTGAGCCATCAGGGTCCATTAGGCCCTTTTGCACCAGAACATTTTCTAAACCTGACTTTGATCTCAATGTTCTCCAAAAGTCAAGAGATCGGAAACCATTATTGTTGGCACCCTTACTTGTTGATCTGTAATCAAACGTGCAGCTATCATTTTCCGATCAGTTGATGAGTTCTACATTGACGTTTTAGGGCTAATCAAAACCTGGTTAGTTGACAACTGTACAACCTTTATCTGCATCTTACTTCGACACAACATGGAATCTTAATGAACAACTGTTTCCACATTAACATCACTGTTCTGCAAATGGGAACTACCCACTCGTTTGCAAAACCTTAGCAGTCAAACTCCTGATCAACCAGCTCCAAATCCTAATGGTGTACTACTCTGCCCCTTTCTTGTGCTGTCTTCCTGTTGGTTGCCAATCACCATCAAATGCTCAGAGACCACTCTTCATGGCATGAATTGCTGTAAGATGTCACAGTACCTTCCTCATTGCCATCAACTACCTAGAAACCCAAAACAAAGGAAGGATGGGAGCCCCTCTACCGAAAACAGCCAAATAACCTGATCTTTCGAAAGGTGCCCACTCGGGAGGGTCTACAACCATGTTTTAGTTCACTGTACCTTTCACAGCAGAGAAAAATAATTTGCATATCAGTGTGGTCCCACGCACTTGGGCAGTCCAGAACCGAAATGCTAGGCAATTCTCTTCTGAACAAGAGTACCAACAATAACCCCAGGCATGTGTTTCAGCCTTGTTGGGCCTTATCAATGAGGTGAACCTGTGCCTCTCTAAGCACAGTGAGCAAGGGGTTCACGTCTGGATTAGCGCCGGTAATTTAGTGTGAAATCCCAAATTCCTAAAAATAAAAAAATAAAAAAGGGTCTGGGAGCCACTCTACCCAGAGCGAACACAGCCAAATAACCTGTTCTCTGGGAAGGTGCCCAGTCAGGAGGGTCTACAACCACATTTTATCTCACTGTACCTTTCACAGAGGAGAAATATTAATTTGCATATCAGTCTAGTCCCACCCACCTGGGCAGTGGGTGAGCTGTGTGCCAACACATGCATTTGCCGTCATCATGCAAAGTGGACTGTAGGCGATGCCCACACACAATTAACACAACCAATTAATTAGAACCATTATTGAGGTCCCTAGCCAGGTGAAACCAAGTAAAGAGTGCTTGCAGTGAGAAATGGAATGTCATAAATGTAGGGCATATTTCTGCGACATATTGCTTCATGTATCCATCGGCAACCACCATTTGGAGTAACAATCATGCCCATGTATCCTAAATGCCTGCTGACCAATGTGCCTCGAGCCTCAGTATTCAAAATAAGAAAATAGCCATATGATGGGTTCATGTCAACTGTCCATACACCATCCACATTGGCATGATATATCCAGTTGCAATGAAAATGCTAGAAATAATCCCTATGCCATGGGAATCCTAATAATAAGCTGTCATTCAATAAATGATGAGTAGTCCGACCACACTTCACGGGTCACAGAACAGGTCAGATCATCGACGATGTGCTGGGTGACCAAGTGTACATGGCCAGCCATGAGCAGGTCTGAGCATGAAGATCTGTAAGACAACTTGCAGCCAACCAACAAGATCCCCACACATGCCATTCCCCGGAAGCATCCAACTCGCCATCTTGGGCACGATGCCCTTGAAGGCAATCCAAGACACTCCATCTACAAGTGCTAACACTTCTTTCCATGAGTTGCATGCAGCTTGCTCCAAATTTCTATAAAAGTGATCCACACCAAACAACATTCCAACAAAGCAAAGTGCAGAATGACCCAACTTTTGTTTTATTTTTCTGATATGATTCAATAAATAGACCTTTCACAAATGCAGCACAAAAAACTGAAATAAGCACAAAGAAAATGCAAACCAATTTCAATCATCACATTAATCAATTAGAATTATTACATATGTTAAAATATTTACAGCATTTTTAGACTTTAGTTCAACAAAACCCAAAATCATATATACAAACATCAATGATGAACTATAATATCCCAACTCTGCAAACAGTCACACAAGGCAGTGAGGAAGTGGCAGAAGGCATCAGCATGCTTGGCACCCCTGCTCCTGAAAGTACCACCACAGCACTAGACACCGTTGGATCCTCCAGGTATGTTGGATGCAGAACGGCAAGCAGTTTAGAACAACATGGAAGGCAGCATCTCGTCCCTCATTCCTGAAACAATCTGTTTTCATTTGATATGGTTTGCTATAATTTATATCTGCGCTAACCACCTGTGGAAATTAAGTGCAAGCAATTCTGAATTAGAACAACAGTCCACCAGAATCTAAAAAGGCCATGGGCAATCTGTTTCTAAACACCAGAGGATAACTCATTCCATAAAATTTGGGAGGCATGGCTGCCATGGGGAGGCAGCTAAACACTTGAAATTTGTGGCCCAAGGCTCTCGAGCATCGGAAAAGTGGAAATTAGATGAAAAACATGTCTTTGGCCCCCAAATTCCTTCCTGGTGTATACTATCGAATCAGGGCAACATACAGGCACGTGCTTTGCCAAATATGGTTTTATGTACCAGGGTGAAGGCTTTAAACTTGATCCTAGCATGAACAGGGAGCCAATGCAGTTTCCTCAGCACCAGAGAGATGTGATCCCTCAGGGGGGTGTTAGTCACAATATGGGAAAATACATTAGAAGATTGTAATGCTGTTGTAAAGTCTGCTTGTTTACCCCCAGAAATAGGACAATGCATTAATCTAGATCTAAGATAATGCAGACATTTGTTATTCAGTCCGCGATAATACTGCGTTGTAAATTAAGTGTCCTGTCGCATGCCAGCCCCAGAGGATTGTATCTGTCCAATACCTTGAAACCTTAGATATGAAGCAATGTGGGTTGACAATTGCGCATAGGCCATGTTCAATTGAGTCCAAAGATTTTTTCTGATCTTTAGAAAAAATATTATCCAAAGTATGAATGTGTTTTTTTACTATTTGTTTTTTCCACAATAAACGCCACTAATATCTTCTTTCCACAGTGAACGTGAACAATAATTTTTCTTCTTTTGAAATAAACCAACCAATGAAAAACCTTCCTTGAAGCACCTTAGAAAACATTCGGACTGAAGTTTAAGGAAAGATTTTAAACACCCAGTGTTTCGCTAAATGACTGACTGGTCAGTTCCAGTGCAAAGGTATGCAGGGGACAGGGAAATCTTTCTAGATACCACTTGTTGGTTCTTGGATCTACCTATGTGTCAAGGCAGCTGTACCTCTCCGGCACCCAAGAGTTTCATAAAGTTGTTGTTGAAGCTTTCCTAATATTGATTTAATCTGTTGGTGTGCATTTCATTATGATTGGTTATTTATAGCACGCTTACTACCCAGAGGTTTCTAAGCGCAGACCTGGGGTTTGAACATGTGTTGCTCCGCGTTGTCTTGCTTCCAAGGTGAGCGTGTTGCCCCTAAACTATCCTCCCGAAACTTTGAACAACTTCTATTGGTTTTCCATCTGCCCTGGCAGTGGACTTCCTCTTCCCCTGTTCTTTGGGCCCCCACACCCGCGGAGACATATTATGAATGCTTTGCATCTGTCGCTGCACCTGTCCCTGAAACTCTTGCATCTGGAGGTGAATAAATGTTCTTCTGTTCCTGACACTGTACATAGTTGTTTGCAAACTCCACTAGCTCGGCTAATGTTTCTATCTGCCACCCTATACACATGTTCTGTAACTGTGCCTGAACCTTGGGTAGTATCCATACCACAAAGGAGCCCTGGTTGGCAGGAATGAGGTTGAGATTTGCAGTTCCGTTGGATTGATATCTGCCCGGATGGGCTTGGGTCTGGGGAGAGAAGTGTGTAGGATTAGCTGCTGGGGGGTGCTAAACCTAAAGGTGGTTGGCCAAGTAGGTTAGAATCACTGTGCTGGGTGAGTGATTATGCCATTGAGAGCAGTGGGGTGAGGTTGCCAGGTTGTTGGTGCATAAGGGTGACCATGGTGGTGGCCTCCTCCGGTGTGCATGTTGGTGGTGGTCAGGTTTGGTGGGGTGCTTTTGTCATACAGTGCCTATTGTTGGTAACTGTGCTTTTGAGGTTGAGGTTGCTATTCCACTTTAGGTGTGGTCTTGGGTGTCTGAGCTAAGTCCACTGATCCTAAAGACTATATGCCTCTAGTTAAAAAATGTATTTGGTTAAAATATTTGTACTTATCTGTATATCGGGAGATACGTTTTCCTTCCATAATCTTACAATGGAATTATCCATGGGGCCATGGAACCAGTGCAGAAGAGTGTGGAGTTTTTAGTCAGCCTCCGCTGCTAGTCTTACCTAGCTGTTGAGCATGGATTGTCCACTGCAGTCACGTTCGGATGGAAAGTGAAAACCCTGGTTTTAAGTATGGATGAGTCAGTGGGGCCTGTACTGAGGAGACACTTATCCCCGTGCAGGGGCGTATGTGCAAGTGGGATGTGTCATGCTGACTTGTGGAATTGTAGGGGGATAACTAATCTTAAGCGCATGTGTGGATTGCTACTAGTCGGAATATGGTCCAGGCCCCGGAGACACTACTCACCATGTGTGTGCCCAAAACCTTGTAAATTACATGCTCAAAAGTCTCACTATTCTTATCAATTTTTAGTGTGCCGTTAAGTTTCCTCATGATTGGTCCTTATTTTACTGAGAGTGGTCTTTCTTAGTTTACTGTAGAATTTGTGAGCGCAATTGGGCACTGCGCATGCAAGCCGTTCCCTGGAGCTGCTGCTTCCCTCGAGCATGCGTATCTATTTGTTTCATGTGTACTTGTACCATTTGCTGATGCATGGTGTCTGCTAATTCCCCTAAGTTGTAACAACCGTAATTAATTTTGTGCATATCATGGATTTGTATGAAGCTTGTGAGCGCTATTTGTCTCGGTGCATGCACAGTGGCGGCTGGTGAGTTTGAAACCTGGGGGGGGGGCGTAAATTTCCCCGGGGCAATTTTTGAGCAAGCGCACAGTGCACCACCTAAGGGGCAGCAGAGGGTTCTCCACCCGTGAATTTTTTTGAAAAATAGCCTCCAAAATGTGCAATTTACTGTCCAAAAAACCCACCGAAATATGACAGAAAGCATTAGGTTTTACATACTAATGGTATGGTGGTACATTATTGTTACGTGTGCAAGTGTGACAGTGTATTTTACAGCAGCTTGTATTGAGAATAGCTGGTACTATGGTGTATGCATAAAGAAATTCGTTATATAGTCCCTCTGTTCCCCAGCCCTCCCTTGCCTCGTCGCGCCTTGAAACACTTGTGTATAGGCGCATTATAAATGCCATATCCTATCATATCATAAGCAAGGGTTGGGTTGGGTCAGGTGTGTCATGGACTCATGGCCCTGATGTATGCTCGAGGTTGCCTGTGAGTTGTGGGGGCTTCAGCGCAGCTGTAATGAGCTCCCTCCTGATGAAAGCCATGAAGGGGGGCTGGCAAGGCCGAGCCTTCCGGGAGAGGTACCGTGGTCAAGTGCTGATGCTATACAGAATGACCCCTGGGGGCACAATAAGGAAAGTTAGAAGAAGCTCTCCCAGCCGAGCCGAGCCAGGAAGGCCTCCGGTGGAGAAGGGAAGGAGTTTCACACATGTATAGGTATGCAATTATTCTGGCATAGGTGCAGCTTGCCGAATAACCTTGTCAAAGCAATCCCGCTGGTGTAAGTTGCCTCGTGGTAATGGGGGCTGCTGTTACACTAGGTGCGCAGTGCCTGCTCGTAATGCAGTGCAGTGAAAAAAAGTGCGATATTATTCAGCAGCTATGAAGAGCACAGCACTAAAACTGAAAACAACAGCGTCCAGCACTACCATCAAGACACAGCAGCAAATAGCACTACCAGCAACCTCTAGAAGTGCACAGTACTGCAACCAAGCACCAACCAGCATTGTCATAAAGCCAAGGGTACCCGCAGCACAGGGCGCTACTACTAACTACTAAGCTATAGTGTACAGCACTGCCACTGGGCTCCAGCAGCACAACGCACTACTACTAAGTCTTAGTGCCGAGCACTGCCATGGGGCAGCATCCAGAACTGCCATTGAACACTGCCATCAGCCCCAAAAATATACAGCACAGCAATCAAGCAGCATTAAACATCACTATCCTTAAGCCAAGTGTGACCAGCATTGCCATTGAGCTCCAGCAGTACCACACAGCACTACCATGGACTGCCAGCACCACACAGCGCTACCTTGGACTGCCAGCACCACACAGCGCTATGTTCGACACAAGCAGTGTACAGACATACCATGAAGCCTTGGCTAGCATAACACACCACTGCAAACTCATCATTACATGCAAATACCTGCATTGCCACTGAACTCATCAACACACAGCACTCCCACTGAGCAAAAGCGACATCTGCATACAGCACTACCACTGAGCCCTGAAACCAGCAGCAGACAGCACTACAGTGCAGCCTGAGGAGGACCCAATTAATCACAGTATTGCCAGTGCCGTTGGGCCCCAGAGCTGACAGCACAAAGGACAACCATCGAGCCACCACAACACACAGCACTACCATCATACCCCAGCCCCCGCAGCACCCAACAACACTCGTGCCCATCAGTAGATCGGACCACAAAATCGAGCCCAAACAGAACACAGCACTACAATAGAACCCTAGCAACACACACACCTACCGTCACCAGCAGAACCGAGCAGTGCCATTATCAAGCCGGAGCCACATGCAGCACTACAGGCCAGACACCGCTGCACTGCCTCCGATCCCCGAAGTCCACTGCACACAACACCTCAATGGAGCGGAGCACTGCACAGCCCACTGCCATAATCCCAAACATAATTAAGAACACCCGTGGGGCACTGGTGTCTGCAACTGCCCCCCCCCCCAAAGCCATCAGCCGGGGACCTTGTCCGGTAGGGGTTATGCAGATTTTGGGAATAACGCAGTAAACGAGCACTCACCTTTGTAAAGCAGCACCAGTTCCAGGTGCCATGAGGAGAGGACTGCGGCATTACAGGGACCGCCGGCGCGGAGTGGTGGGGGCAGCGGGGCCGGCAGCGAGGCCTCAGGCTTACCTGGCTGGGAGGTGGGAGTTCAGGGAAAGGCGAAATGAGAGAGCCAGAGAGACTAGAGAGGCTATAGAGAGAGAGGGGGAAAGCGCTCGGGCGAGAGAATATACCGGACCCCAGTTGCAGTGTATGCTTCTCCCTTGTGCAAGAAGGCAGTGTGCTTGTAGGCCTGAACTTACAAGCTTACAAACTTAACTTACAAGCAAGAAGCATACACTGCAACCCTGAACACGCACCGCGGCCCACACAAGACAAGTCCATGAACATGTGCCGCGGGCAGCCCAACGGCGCCCACACAAGTACACGACTATTGTGCAGGCCGCAGCTCGTATTTAGGTGGGCAGGATTGAATCAGCATTCAAGCAGCAACCAAGAGTCTTGGTTGCTGCTTGAATCTGATTCCTGATTCAATCCTGCCCACCTGAATACGCGCTGCGGACCGCACACAAGAGTAAATTAATTTAAATGACTTGCAAGTTGCTTTTAACTTAATTTACCTTTGTTAATCTGGGCTGGACAGGCTCCGTCAGCGTCGCTCAGGAGCAGGCAGCACTGCAGCAGGCGAGCCGAGACAACATGTCCGGTGTGTGGATGGGCCTGGTGGTCCCTGGAAGAAGTCCATGTCGACACCACACCAGCACCATGGCCCGGAAAGAAAGGACTAGAAGGCGAGGCACCGGGTGCCCATGACCCGACCCGACTCCGCCCACCACACACCACACAGATTGTCATTGGCTGGCAAACAGCTAATGACAATCCATCCACAATGTTGTTGCTATGCTCTTGACCCACAGGAGGAGAGGAGTCAGACACTCTGGTATGCTGTTTTCGCAGAATACCAAGAGTGCAGGGCCACCCCTCCAGAGCCCTGCCAGCCTCTTGAATGGGCGAATGGTTACGTAGAGTGCGTGGAGCTACGAGCTCCACATACTCTACATTGCAGAAATTCTACTAAATCGGGACGTGCGCCGCCGCAGTAGCAGGCCTGGTCCAGGCCAGCAGCCCAGGCTGCAGACTAGAGCGGCAGATTAATAAATAAATAATTAATCAGCCGCTCTCAGGTTTAATAAATGTATGTATAAATAACTCTTAAGAGAAAGAGAGACTCTTCTTCTCTCTGTGGTGGGGGGGCGGCGCCTCCCGCCCAATGTAAGCAGCCGCCACTGTGCATGAATGCATCTACCCAAATGATGTCAGATGGGGACCCCATTTAGCATAATTTGGGTTAGATCCACTTGATTTGAAAAGATACGCGTGCCCCAAGCAAGCAGCACATTCAGGCACTGGCATACATGCACTGAGCAAATGCACTGACTCGAGCTATTTTCTACCTAATGTATCAGCTAATTTATGACTCCCAATAGTGTGCCAGATCCATTTCTGGGTCAAAGAAGTAGACAATCCTCAGAAGCATAGCAATTAAACAGGCAAACACCATAATTAGAACAACATACCCAATCCAGAATGTCCAACCCATCTCTGCATAGGCGCTAAATAAACCTTTTAGGCTCACACATAGCTGAGAAATTCACAGCTTCCCTAAGCAAACTTACATGCATGCCACACCGCTGCCTCTCTTCAACTCCTCCCAACAAAAAAAAACCATGACCTTTTTAATAAGGACTCCCACCTTCTTCTTAGTGTGCACAGCGGGGTCTTGGAGAGAAGGCAGTCTTCTAGACTGGTGCAATATCACATTGCGCGTCCGGTCAGAGTCTTGGCACCAATCTGTAAATGTCAGAAAAGAATAGTCTACATTTCTCTTATGGGATGAGCAAAAAAGGTTTACTGCAGATTGTACTTACAAGACAGGCAGACATCATCCTAGCATTAACTTGTTCCCAACCAACTAATCCACTCTGCCCCCCAGATTAGCTCCTTTTGTGTGCTGCCGACAACTCACTCCACTACATCGAAAGACAATTACCAGGCCTTCAAGTCTCCTATTCCCACCTATGTAGAATAATTACTTTTATTTATTATTGTGATTCGTCCCTCTTTTATGTTCACATCCAAAGGAATCACCTATCTAATCAGTTACAAGTAAAACATGGCAACGATGATGTATTTCTGGTGGCTTCCTCAGGCGAGGGACGTTGGCCTCCGTGCTATGACATCATCTGGCATAGATTAACAGTTTTATTGTGGAAACCAGTTCATACTAATACGATCCATTGGTCTTGTCTCACTGACTCGTGACCAGGTGAATTTTCATAGTCAGCAATTTTACTACACCTGCTTAGTTTTGTATGCCGGCAACCAGAATTTTCTGGTGGCAATACAATCAGGATGTCCTAATCAAGCGTCTGCTGGGATTTAAGGAAAAAAGTATTAAACTCTAGGGTCATAGAAGGGTGCTGCCATGGCAAGATTTTAAAAACGTTTTTTCTTCCCACTTCCTTGTTTTCTTTTGCTGTTGAAGTCCCTCTCTGATCTGTTGCTTCCCATGTCATCATCTTGTTAATTCCCCCCTTTTATGATATCTGTATTATTTGTCTAATACCCTTATTTTAATACTTTTGGTAGGCTGGATTTATGTGGTCCTCAACATTGTGATATTTTATGTTTTACTGGCCATCAATGATAAGGCAAACATGAAAAGTGTTATTAAGTGCTTGACTGGCCTACTTCCATGTAGTCAGTCTGGCCAAATATTATTACTGTGACATGGCATTTTTTACTGGGCATCAATAATAAAGCAAGCTTGTTAAGTGTTTTTCATATCTAGAGCAGCCTTCTTTGGGATAGCCAATCTGGCAATATATTGCAACTGTGGCATGGCATTTTTTGCGGGGCATCAAGGGTAAAGCAAACATGATGAGTTGTATTACAAGGCTTGATTGGCCTAGTTTGGCGCAGCCAGCATGGCTTTAATTTCTTGCTGTGGCATGGTATTTCTCATTGGGCATGCAAGGTAAAGCAAGCATAGCCATGGACTATTTCAGGCATCTTGAAGTAGGAATTATGGGACATATATTTCCATCAGGTACTTTGAGTGTATAGGTCTATGGAGACGCTTGGGTTATGCCAATCTCAGGAGGGTTGAAATGTGTGGGGGACATAATGTTAAACTCTTGTGGGCAGTGCTGGATGTGGGCATTCATGCATGACATGTGTGTTGCACTTCTGCAGTGCCACACCACAATTATCATCCCCTTCTCCTATATTGATCCCAGAGTGCATTACACTGACTGTTTCGCTACTTACACAAAATGCAGCTACACTGTTCTCTGTGAGTCCATGTTTCCTGGAAAAGTACTGTTCCGTAGGATCATGGCAACTTGGGTGGTAGCCGGGAAATGAGTAAAGCCGTGGCTCATGTTCATATCAGCATCTTTACAATTTTGGAATGGTACTGTTTCCGGTTGTGGTACACCACCTGATCCACTGTGTGGGGACACACCAGTGCCACAGGTGTACAGTTTAATGTGGCAATCCTGTTAAGGAAATAATCCATGTCTTTTCTGCATACACATGGGCTGGGCTGGTGGGCAGATGTATGCACTGGTGCACATTGGAGACCGTTGGCTGGAGCATGCTATGCAGCACCTCAAAGGCTTTGCTGAATGTTCCCGTTACCACAGAAGTGCAGGAGATTCGCCAACTTTAGTTGATTGCCATTTGAATGTTGATCCTGTTCGGGGATCCGCCTGATTCAGGCTCAGCAGATCTGCAATGATGTCCCAGTTCAGATGATATAGAGTGATTATGGATCCGTCAGCACCTACGTCGGAAGGATGGACACAAGGTATGTGTGGCCACCTGAGCACATCCCTTCTCTGCCTTTATGGTGCCTCTATCCTTGCATGATATGGCACTGCCCACCTCTACGGGTTGATGAGCAGTAGTAGGTTGTGGACGACGTAGTTAATGTCTACAACAGACTGCATGTTGCCTGGAACTCTCGGGATGGTGTGAGTTTTAATTACCCTTCTGGTATGCGACTGTATCTTACTTTTCATCACCTCAATACATTGGAGGTAGCTACAGTGTACGTTGGGACCAATTACTGCCTGTATTTGGTGGTACTTTGGCAGTATTCCACATTGTATTTCTGGAGATTGCATTTTCACTGGAGGACTAAACACCCTGTTTCTGTTGTCTGTAATTTGCCGAAATGTTAAAGTGGCAGTAATTATATTAATGCCACTTTTTGATTTTAACGCCCTGCCAAACTCATATTAATGCTTATTGCTCCATCCAACCTGACCTACGAATGAGGAACCAAAATATTCTTGAGCAAACCGTGTTGCTACTCCAGGCATCTCTGGATTCTCTGCAGTTTCCGTCTCTGTGAATCGGGTGTAATGTAGGTAGCAGGAGCAGGTGAGAGATGCTCATGGACATGTCAGATCTGCTCCAGTGGACACCTTTCAGAATCATTACTAAGTCTGTTTATAGGTTAACTTTTATACAAACTCTGCGAAAGATTCTGCATACATTGTACTACTTTGGCCCGAGGAAGACTCCCATGTTGTCTTCAAAATTAGCAGCCAACAACATGAGATAGTCATGAGTTAGATTCTGTGCTGTTTTTTGTTTGGCAAACACGGGAGGGCTACATACCTTTGTTACGTTATCCAACACTGCCCTCAAGTGGTGTCAGGCTGTTGGCTAAAATGCCTTTTTAGAATATTGCATTACTGGATCTACAAATTCATACATCGTGTCTCCAATATTTTATTTTATTAGAAGTATTTGATTGAGCTCAAACTTGGCTAAAGGCATACATGTGCTGTACAGAGTAAACCTATTTAAAAAATGTGTCAAATACAAACATGACACACAAGAAAGCTAAACAAAAATGGGACACCACATTTAGCCAATATGGAAAAATGTAGGTCTTCAATTCGTTACAATGTATGGAAATAGGCGCCAAATGCCAGGAATGCGCCAGGCATGTCCGCAATCTAAGGACCACGCAAGGGAGGACTTCATGAGCAATCAGTGTCTTCTTGGCATAAAATTTCATCAAAACTGCCAGCAAATAAGGAGAGCTGGAAATATTAAAATCCCTGAGGACAAATACTCATCTTGACCAGAGGCCTAATCAAGAAATATAGAACACTGTCCAGGTGAACTATACATAGTGGGGCCATCCCCCTTTGCCCACCCCTTTTCTGGGGGCATAAGACATCATGCAATAGATACACATACCTAAGCATAATAAGGACAACTGGTGTATATTTGGAAGCACAAGATCATATTTATTGGAGTCATACAACAATACAGGGGGCAGTGCCAGCCCTAAGTTAATTCACATCCTTAGACTTCTAAGGTAGCCCCTCCTGGGGACACTTGTCAATTCCGGTTTGCAGCATACCAGACAAACGCCTCTGATTTGTCACTTCCAGTTTTCAGAGTAGAGGACATACACCTCTGATTGTAACTGTCAAACCGTAATTCTTCGGGACCACTGGATCTAGTTGACAAGGAGTCCCAAATGTCCCTAAAGGACTCAGTGCCCGTCGTTGGAATTTGGCTCAAGTGCGGCCATCGGGAAACCGCCCACGGACGAAACCGCAGCATCTTTCTCCTCCTCGGCTACGACTGCCCCGTAACACCACCTGTGACAGAAAAAAGAGAATTGCCAACCTTTACAAAAGCATGAACAAAACAACCTCTAAACTTACACCCTTCGAAGTCCGCTGAAAAGCAAAAGAATTTCAAAACCTTAATTACAATGAGTGAACTAAACTTTATAATAAGCAAACACAATCATTGATTACCTAACATTTGCACTAAAAACTCCAGAACCACTTTGTAAATTCTACTGTGGGCTCCTGATATCCTGCTAGATGGACGAGGGCGGGTGGGACTTCAGGTAGAGGGGCTGCAAACTGAGACTGGGCTGCGCAAGCTCAGCCAGATGTGACTGGACCTGAGGATGCTCCTTCCTCCCGAGGGGAGGCAAAGTGAGAGTGCCCCCAAAAGGGTTGGTCAGAAGAGCAGCCCGCTATGCAGGCTGTCCATCTAGTGCCCCCTGCAGGGGCTGACATCCCATGAAATTAAAACACATGAACTATGTGTGGTAATGGACATTGAGGATTATAGTAATTGAAAGGGCAGGGGTGCACGCTTGACCAGAGGTGCAGCCAGGATTGTCTAACAAGTGGAGCCTGATGCTAATGTAGTTAGGCCCACCGCAGTGATATTAGCATCTATAAATGCCCACACAGCACTGCTGACTGGGCATTTACAGATTTGTGGGTGGACCTTGCCCGCTCAGGCCCTACCCTGTCTATGCCTCTGCACTTGACTAACTCTTCCAAATAATCTGGATCAAATTAGCAGTGCGACCACTGCCCCATTTCTCTTCCCAGATAGATGTACTGACATGTAATAGTGCCCAATTTCCTGAAGCATGTCAAGAAAACAGGAGTACTGACATGTAATAGTGCCCAATTTCCTGAAGCATGTCAAGAAAACAGGAGTACTGACATGTAATAGTGCCCAATTTCCTGAAGCATGTCATCAAAACAGGTGGACCACCCCGTGGTGAACAATATTCAGTGAAAAAGAATAAATCCAATTCTGTGCAGCCTTTAAATCAGAAATATCTGAAGCTCAGCAAGGAGCACACTGTAATCAGGTAAAGCTGTAGAAAAAGAAGATACAAATAACTGAGGGGCAATTGGAACAGATACAACATTTGTAGTAACTTTACCCCACTACATATAATTACGATTCAGGAGTATGATCTGTACTAAGCACAGCAATGAGCCGCAGTTTTGCGAGTAAACACAATTTAAAACATGCTTGCCCCAGTGAAGTACACACGAATACAAACCCCTTTCCCCCACACTGAGCCCTTCACTTGTGGCCCTACACGCTGGCGCCCGAAGTGGAGACATATCAAGGTGTTATTAGCCACGGCGGCTGAACCACCCTCCCGCAGAAGCCCACCGCTCCAAGGCAAGGGTCCGAGTGAAGGTATGCTCCTTTAATTAGGATGGAGTTGCCCTTATTGGCAGTGCTAGTCCGCCGTCGAGGGTTAGAACACCACGAGAAAGCCTGATGTGCTAATGGCGAGATTAGATTGAAATGAAGGAATATTTACCTACCTTCCTGTGATGCCGCACTTCTATCACATCAAGAGCCTTTTAAGAGTGATTTTGATTGCAATCAGCAGTGAATAGGAACACTAGCGGGCAAAATATTGCCATTGCAGGATGAAAGGAGTTTTGTTTTCATTTGGGCAAGGTAATATCACCGTTAGCACCC
Organism: Ambystoma mexicanum; assembly: GCF_040938575.1. NCBI lineage: Eukaryota > Metazoa > Chordata > Amphibia > Caudata > Ambystomatidae > Ambystoma > Ambystoma mexicanum. The sequence goes on along the minus strand of NC_090924.1, from coordinate 48,643,624 downwards.
ACATTAGAGGCTTGTTAGTGCTAAGGCTGGTGCAGAAGCAGATGGGGAGGCATGCAGGGGAAGTGAGGTTGAGGGCGAAGGGATTGCAGCACTCAGTCTGCTCATACCTCATGCTTTAATTGGCAATTCAATCCACGTTCCAAGCAGGCCATTTGGCTAGTGCCTCCACCTAGGGGACTAATGAGTGTGCCGAGCAGGGGCAGCTCATATAAAGGCTGAGGGGGAGCTGACCCATCACACATCGTTCTCTTTACATATCATGCCCCCAGTGCACATTTGCAGTGTCCCATGCAAGCCGATGTGTTTATTTTCCCCAGCCTTGCATGGCCCATTGGGAATACAGGCGTGGGTGGGAACTACAAGTGTAAATGTGTATGTGGGGAAGCTCCTCCCTCCTAGGGAACTAATGAGTGTGCCGAGCAGGGGCAGCTCATATATAAAGGCTGAGGGGGAGCCGACCCATCACACATCGTTCTCTTTACATATCATGCCCCCAGTGCACATTTGCAGTGTCCCATGCAAGCCGATGTAGTTCTTTTCCCCAGCCTTGCATGGCCCATTGGGAAAACAGGCGTGGGTGGGAACTACAAGTGTAAATGTGTATGTGGCGAGGCTTCTCTGCCTCTCTGGATATTTATCTCTATGTAGGTGGCAAGATGGAAGTTCTCCAGCTCAACTGCACATTTTAAAAATACTTCCTCGTTACTGTCTACATGGAGCCAGAGACCTGCAGACCAGTGTCAAGTCCAGAGTTGGGTGGAGGGAAATAGGAAAGGGAAAACCAAGTTTGTATCTGTGTATGTGTGCATTCGTGTGAGGATATCAGATGTGTATGTAGGTATTTGTGCAACTAATTTATAAAGGATATACTTACAACAAGGAAAAGGAATTGAACGAACAAATATACTGGAAATGTTCTGATTATCATAACAACAAATGTAAAGGAAGGGCTATAGCCCATGGAGAGAGCCTAATTCACAAGGTGGACAAAACCACCTACCAGATACTGCAAACATCTTAATTTAAAAAACTGTAACACAAATGAGAGAAATAGCTGAACAAAATGTGGACGAACCAAGTGGATCTGTGATTAAACGTGTATTCTCAAAACTCCCTTTCCACGTCGCTGGTCAGATGCCTCAGATGAAAACCTTGCAAAGGCAAGTATGTAAACATAGGCAGACAAAAATACATTTTCCCAAAACAACAGATGCTTTTGAGAGATAGAATTACCACCGGAAATGACAATAACTGATCAAAATGAAATGTTCTTATCGTTAAATAAAGAAACCAAAGATTACTGATTTTTGGAACCTCAAAAAATGTGGATTACTTAAAAAAATAAGGCATGTTGATGCAACACGTTCAAAGTTTGTCCTAAGCCTTTTTCACAATTTGATACTGTACATGCATCCTTGATGAGAAAATGTTCCCTAATAGACCTTAAATCATTGTTCTTGATTATGAAATACAGAAAATGAAAGTGATTAATGACATTTTTCAATCATGCACAATCCAGGGATGATTTTTTCATTTTACGCAATCAGTGTTGTGAAAATTACAGGAAAATGGCATGAAATCAAGGTACATTGATGATTTAGAATTCCAGAATAACATAAAATTACTGTTTTAATTAGCCTTTGTCCTGATTGATCATGTTGAAGAATATTAGGAACATTTGACCGAATCAGAATTTTTAAAAATCAATGAACAATACTTACAACCACTGCTCGATTATGTTCATACAACTTGGATAGTACAGTTAACTAGAAGCATATCAAGGAGATGAGCAAGATTTGATAAAAATTATGGAATTATTGTCATGCAGTGATGAAAGGACATGCAAAAACCAACAATAAAATAGAAGGATGGCATAATGGATTACGTCAATCATTCAAAACACATAATCCGAGCTTGTGGTAATTTATTAAACATTTAACAATAGAACAAGCACACCAAGAAATGCAAATTGCACAAGTGATAGCATGAGAAAAAACCCAAACCCAAAGAAAAAAATATCAAGAGACAGAGGAAAGATTGAAAGAATGTGTTTTGGAATTCGAAAAACATGACAAAATGAACTATTTGTACAGCATTGCATTCAATATAAAATGTTAAATAATCAAAAAATGACTTACAACTGCACTCAGGATACCACGACTTGAGTATGAAATCCAGAAAACCAAGTATATCCACATGAAGAAATCCAAAAAGAACCCAAAAAAGCAAGGCATCCAACCAGAATTCAGCAGAACGAAATCCATTAAAAAACCACAGAAATAGACGATCCAGGAAAAATCCACAGCGAAAGAACCCAAAAAAAGAATAAATCCAAGAAAAAAACTGTCCATAATCTGCAAAACGTTCAGCAAAGCAGGAATGAAAACCAAAGTAAAAAAATAAAAAGAAAAGAAGAAAAATCCACAAAAAACATTCCCCCATCCAAGCATCCACTGAAAAATAACAGTTCCAAAAAACCATCACCCTCAGAGAAAAAAAACATCCCTAAAAACCAGTAAAAAAACCTAAACAAGAACTCCAAAGGAAATGTCCCATCTGGAAAGTGTAACATCCAAAATGGCGGAGACGTATTAACGTCAATGGAAATGTATTCAAAGAATGGACCGGACAGCAACAGCAAGTGGCAAAATAAAATATCTACATGAACACTATTTTAATTTTAGAAATTAAAGTTAATATATCAGGAAATAGTATGTATATGATAAAAAAAGTTATGAAATGCACAAATGTATTAAAAAAAACGTTATGAAATACCCAAATGGGAAATACACAAATGTATTAAAAAGTTATGAAATGCACAGAAATTCAATGCAACAAAATTAAATGAATAGTTATTTCGATGAAAAATCATTTCAATAAAATTGTTTAGATGAAAAAACTCTTGATGAAACTATTTTCAGTTAAAAGACTATACCATGGAAATACTAGCTTATATTGGTGCATCCAACAAGGAAATGTACAAGCGCACTCAGCATGAACATGTTTTTTACGGTGGCAGAATACTGGCATATAGTGGGCTAGAAAATGCTCCTGCGCACTCTTGGCAGTATGACATTTAATGTTTTTTTCAGGTCTTGCCATGCAAAACTGATTGTAAACTTTGCAACTTGCATCCCAGTTTTAACCGAAAGTGTGCTGTGAAATGCACGGTTTTAACCCATTGTTTGTAAAATGTTCCCTCGCTATGCTTGGTCACTTCTGTATATTCATGGGAAATATTTATGCTCCTCTATCAAAAAATGTCAACAACCGCCACTGGTCGAGAGTAAAAAGGAGGGCTTCTGTTCACGTGACCAAGTATGATGGGTTATTGTACCAGGCCAGGAGAAGCAAAATGGCAGAGCTCTCAGTACAATGTTATTTGGCATCCAAAGAAACAGGTCCCTCTTATTCCTGGACAGAAGAACACATTAGAGGCACTGATGGTGAGTGCGAACATTTATCTACTCTTATGATAAAATGCATACAAATATAGCGCTTCATATAAGATTCAGATAGCTTCCCAGTTATATAATTGTAGATATAATTAACTATTTTATTCGTGCTCTCTTTATGGACCTGGGAAGGATCAAAGGATGATCCAGCCCTGCTCTACACACACCTGTGAATTCACGTTGCATACGGATTTCCAAAGCTATTGACTGATCAATTAACTCCGTAGGCTATTACCCCTTTCACGCGGAGATTAGACACAGGGGGAAACCACAATTCACAATATTATTGAACAACTTGGATTCACAAAACAGTTACCTAGTCTGCACAATTACAAAAACAAATGCAGGGAAAATGCTGCACACTGGTCCAGCTGTGATTATTCATTAACCTCAAAATATGCAGTGGATAATTGTGGAGGGGCACTACTTTGGCCAACAATGAGGTGAGGGCAATTTCTATGCTACAATGGATAACATATTGAAAAGCAAACCCCCACACTTATTTTTCAAAAAGATTTGCATTTTTGTTCTGTAAAATTGAGTCGAACAAGTGTTACACAATTATAGAGTTTTGTTGGTTTTGTAAATCATTCAATAATTAACTGCGCCTCTGTGGGGCTCCTGCAGCCACCTTCTCTTGCTCCTGCAAGTATCTAATAGGGTTCCTACTGGAATCCACTGGGGTCCCTCAAGTATTACAGCTGATCACAAAATGCAAACCTGAGTTTATAACAGGGGCCCAAACTTGCGAGGGGGTTAATGATGTTGGGCCAATAGCAGCCATTGCAGAATTAAGGTCTTCCACCTATGAGGAGCACCTTATTTTTTGTGTGTAGAATTTTAGTAGTGGTTGCCGATCCCTGTACCTACGGCTTAAATGCAGTCCTTGTATTGAGAGGTGTTGTGACTGTAGCTTAGACTGAGATGCCACAGGATCTGCAGATCATCATCATTGGAAAGGAGTCAAAAGCCAAAGGAGAGGATGAGCTGAGCCAACGGGTACATTTACTTGTTAAACCGGAAAATTGACAGAGAGGAGGAATTTAAAGTGAATAGAAGTGAGATACTTTGGTGGCCCCAAGAGGATGGATCGCAGATAAGCCAAGAAAATCCACCTTTTGACAATATCCACAAAATTAATGGTTAAAAGGCTTTAGTCGATGATGTTAACATTCTCAAACAGGGCAAGACAATTCAGAAAAGTTACACTGTCATCATCAAGAACCAGGCCGAGATCACAGAGGAGTGTAATCAGACTTAATGCTTCCAACCGGCTGGCACCCTGCTGGAAACGTCTCAAGGGAATAAAAACACCTGCCAAAGAATTGTGTCGACAGGAGAATTCAGCAGTTTGGCTGGAATCAGAAGAAGCGAAGTAAGTTAAAAATCAAAAAGGATTAAGGATGACTATTTTGTTTATTCAGGATGGAGAAGAGAATGGCTTGCTTCAAATAGGACAGAATGATATATGATCGTCTTGGGGAATTGAGAGTGAAAGTGAGAGAAGAGGCACTTAAAGGGCTAATAAGGGTAGCAGTTTAGATGGGTGGCAGATTTAATGCAGGTGTGTCGCCAAGAAATCTGATATTCGATTAGAGATTTAAAATGAAGAAGAGCTCAACAAGGAAGATATGGGAGACAGACGAATGGGCATTGTGTTGGCTGTGGATCTGTTGGAAGCAAATCAGTTACAAATACTGGAGGATTTGGTGTCAGAGAAAGGGAAAATATGTCCCAGAGGCAAAGGGGGTGAGGGCACTACATTTACAAATGTAAAATTGGAGATTTGCATATCATGTTATTAACTGACATAAGTGGAACATTATTTAATTTAAACTGTCTTCAGACGTTTGTGATAGTTCTGAGACTGAAGTTTATAGACATGAGGCCTGATTCACAGAAGTGTTTTACAATGGTGCAATCCCATAGGAAAACGCTCTTTGAGTCAGGTGCTTTGGGTCTCAATGTGAGGCTGGAAAAATGTGGAGGCAAATCCTCCACTTTTCCTCCAGAAATCAGCATAATTCCTATTCAGTAATTCGACCTGTGAAATTTCTTCCAGAAATCTCCATAAATGGTGACCAACACCGCTTTACCACCACATGTAATCCCATGGTAAATCCACAGGACTAAGTGGCGGTAATGGTAATTCCGCTTGGTGGTCTTCCGGTGGATTTACAGTTGGAATACCTCCATACTCGAATTAAGCCCCATTATAAGCAGAAGGAAAACAGTGAATGAGAGTTTGCTTTCTTTGCATGTTGATCTTAGTGAGGCCCAAAAACAAGGATCAATTTAGTTTTGCAGGGGCATTTACGAACTTAGAATGTGGCAAAAATATTGGGGAGTGAGGTGAGTCAACAAGGCCCATGTGCCAAGCACTCCACCTCACGCACCTCTAGGAGACTATCACCAGACTCCCCTGACCCGATTGGAAACCCAATTCCATCTCAGAGACCTTCTGATACCTTACCCGACTCTAACACCTCTAACACTACAGAAACTTCCTCCACTAACCTAATTCACCACAGCACCTGGCACACTTACTCAGGCCCTACCCTGCATTCATGCTCATCACTTTCAGCCAAAATACCAACCAGCAGCCACAATTCTACTTTTATCCCTATCCTCACAACACATCCACCAATGATGCGTAAGGTCTCTGTCCCTTCAACCTTTCCAGGAAACAAACTATCACCCTGTGCAGACGCCGCTCCTACACACACATCTTAGACCCTGCACCAACTCCAACCTACCCATTTTGCCACATCACAAGCTGACCTCCTGACCTTGCTATCCAGCCCTCCCTCTCCTACACAGCCATATCACTATATCAGCCATCAGCCCCTCCCGCCTCTGCATCAAGCTTACCCTGTCTAGGTGGGTTCATTCCAACCCCACCACTTCAAACAAATGACTAGATGGTCATTTGAATTCCATTCTCATCAATATCAGATCCATCACAAAAAATCATTACAATGTATGAAAATCTCATCAGAATGCCCTGACATCCTCTTCATCACCGAAACCTGGTTCTCTCAAAACTTCTGACCGATTGGTCATGAAGCCTTCCCACTGGGTTACAAACATATTGTCCAAAACAGGGCAGATAGGTCAGGCAGCATTGCCATCCTTCATAAAGCCTCGCTATCCACCTCACAATGTGACAAACTGGCCTGGAACACAGACAGCAAATCCCTCCTTGTATAATTCCCGCTCTCCCCCTCATATACACACAGCTTCTTGGTCATATATCAACCCCTGGGATACAATAGAAGCTTTGTGGAATCCCTAAGTGGTCTCCCACACCCCTCCTAAATGTATTAGGTGATTTCAACATCTGGTTCGACATGCCACATAACACAAAGACCTGATGACTACTGGACACCTGGAAACCTTGCAGCTAACAAAGCTAGCCTCAGGGCCAACCCACTTGGCCCGGTCACACCCTAGATGCAATCTTCGGTTCACCTGACCTTCTCACCACACTACCACCAAACCCGATTCTCTGGTCAGACCATTTTGCCATTCTCTTCACCCTTTCCTCAGTGGACCCACGTGCTCCTCTGGCTGCTCCTGGGCCACTAGCCCAATCCTGCCTTTGGAAGGAATTCAAAGTAACTCCTGACCTTGCAGAGGCTCTACTTGTCTCTGAGACCACCATCTCACTCTACCCCGGCCAGATCTCCATCTCTAACTTTGATCACTGGCTCTCAGAAGCACTCAACTCCCTCTCCCCTATCAGATCTTTCTCAAGTAGACATGGCCATTCACCCAGATGGTTCACCCCAGCCCTAAAAAACTGAAAACCTTGAACATATCCTGGATCGTAGATGGTGTGCAGACCAATTGTCATCCAGAATAATGGCCATTGCCTGCCAGTTCAAACTATATCATGCAGATGTATGCAAAGCCAAGAAATCATACTATTGGAGCAGAATCACCAAAGGCCCACACCCATCGAGGGAAATCTTCAAGCTCACCTCTGAATTCAATGCCCCTGACTGCACCACCTACACTTCCAGCCACACCCAATCTGTTTGTGACTCTCTCCCAAACCCTTACCACAACATAGCCCAAGAGAGACTCAAATCCGTCCTATCTAAAGTCTCAACACTCCCCCCTCTACCCATGACATCGGAACCACCTTCCACCCTCCCTCGATTCCTCACCTTCTCACCACTCTCCCCCTCAGAATTCCTCAATTTACAATCACTCAGCTGAGCCTCAGGCTCCCCTCGTGTCCATGCCCCCCCTCACTGCTAAAAGAAATATTGACAGCCAACTGTGCGGACAACCTCTCAAGATCCATCATCAACTCATCACTCACTTCTGGTACCTTCCCAGCAGAATGCAACATCTCTTACTTTAAACATCGGCTAAAAAAGAGCTCCCTCAACCCGTTTGTCCCATTCAAGTACAGACCCATCTCGAACAACAGTCACATAGTTAGATTAGCAGTATAAGCGACATATTCACAACTATTCCTCTTCTCAGAATCAAACAAGATCCTCGACGCCACTCAATCTGGCATCAGACCTTTATGAAGAACTGAATCCTGCTAGTCTGCTTCTAGGACAATCTTAAAAGACACACAGACGCGGGCTGCACCACCCTAATCCTAATCGACCTCTGAGCAGCTTTTGACACCATTGGCCACTCCATCCTCACCAAAAGACTACATACCCTTGGCATAAGGGATTCCGCTCTGAATTCTCTCCAGCAGATCTCAATAGTACACATGCCCGTGTTCTCCTTGGCACCCCTCTGAGTCGCCCACAGAGTACCATAAGTTGTCTCCTCTTTAACCTCTTCTTGTGCCTGCTACCCGCACTCATTTGATCCCATGGTCTATCATGCTACAACTTAGCAGACAACACCCAAATTATCATCAAAATCCCAAATAGCCCTGTGTCTACCTCCCGCAATCTCACAACCTGCCTCTCAGTGATCGAACACTGGATGACGACCAATGACCTCCTACTCAATCCAAGCAAAATTGAGAACATGCTATGTGTGAAAACCACCCTCTTCCCTCAACCAAAGCCTAGCCACTCTCCGTAGGCCCACCTCCCACCTGTTCCAACACAGTAAGAGATTTCAGACGCATCATGGACACGGACCTGACCATGTCACATCACATCATCTCAATGGTAAAATGTTGTTACCTACACATACTCATCCTTTGCCGCCGTTTTCTTTCCTGACCTTCTGACACTGAGTCACTGCAAACATTGCTATCATCCTTTCCCATCAATACTATGCTTACACCTTACTCCTAGGAGCCCCCACATCACAGCTAAGAAAACTCCAACAAGTGCAAAACACTACCACAAGGCTCCCCCTAGCCTTTAGCCCCAGAACATACATATCCCCGACCCCCTTTGTTCACTGGCTTCCGATCAGGCTGCAATCCTCCTTCAAGGCTATGTGCATCACACATCGAGTCTTCTACAATAAAGGACCTGCAGTATAGATGTACCCGCTGCAGGCCTAACAAAAACCTCAGATCTGGCTAAGCACCTCTACTCGTCAATCCAGTGGCCAAATCAACCCATATTGGGGGGTCCTCGTTCTCAGTACAAGCACGCAAAATCTGGAACTCCCTCCCATTAACCTTACGCTGCATAGAGGACCACCTCGCCTTCAGGAAGGCACTGAAAACCTTGCTCTTTCCCTCTGCACCCTCGCACACTTAGTTTGGATCTGATGCCCAAATCGACTTTTAACCGCTGGCCTCTCCCACACAGGGAACTGAACACATAAAAGGTACCAGTCAGGTGGAACATAGTATTGCTACTGATGCTTCAAGGATATGCGCAGCATACCATAAACTAAGATTCTTCAGACCTACTTCATCCCACCGTCATGCGCTGCGTCCCATAGAATACAGCCCCACGAAATTCGTTGCAGCAGTTCACTAAGCCTCTTACCTTTGAGATATGCGTTATATGATATGCATTTCTTTAGACCTAGATCATCCTAGACCGCTGCTTGTTAGGACTCACAGAATACAGCTGAGTCCCACGAAAAAAAAATATGTGGTCTAGCTGTTCACACAGCTTTTGACACTACAACACTTTGACACAGCACATGTCCTCCTGCCTTATGGGCTGCTGTTTAGAGACTTAGCCACTCTCTACCTACCTTCCATTTGCCTATAAATGCACACACACATTTTACCACTCCTTCCATCACAGGTCAACAAAGACTACAGACTTCCAAAGGGCGTTCCTCCACCACAGAACTTCGCGGCCATAGCAATGGCAGTAGGAGATATACAAATATCACCAGACATAACACAACACAACACAGCACAGCATAGCATAGCATAGCATAGCATAACATAACAACATATGAAGGAAGTAGTAATATCAGAGATGAAGAGGAAGGCATTGGGGAACAGAGAGAAGGATCTATGGCCCTGCCTCTCATTGAAGAATGGGTTAGAATTGGAGGGCAGTAGAAGGTGGTAATGGGAAGGATAGCAAAATAGATTGGGAGATTCTCAGAACAGATGGTACTGAGATGTGGGGTAGGTTTTGCAATGTGGAGATTTTCAGATTTTGGTCCTTATGGGTTGCACCATCCATAGTTTAATGGAGAGCTATAATTTCATTTCAAAAGAAGGTTTTAATGATGGCAGTAAAAGAAGGTATGGGTCTTCTTACTTAAAATTACAGTCACACATGTTCAAATGATAATGAAAGAGAGCACAGGATTGAAAATCATGTAAGAAAGATTTGTAGGGGAATTTGGGGCCAGATACTAGAGGTGGGCAGATTGAAACAAAGAAGCAGGTTGGGCCTTATGACTATACTGTACTCTTTTGCTACATCTGGACATATCACTCTTCTCTCTCACCTCGAAATTGAAATTTGAGCAACTCATATCACAAATATTTTCGTGATGAAATCTAACTAAGATGTAACTGATACCACCAGATGAGTTACTGGGGTCATTACAAGTTTGGCAGTACCGATACGGTCACATTTCCTCTGCCGAACTACAGGTTTGCCACTGGGGGTTGCCTGATTTCCTTACTGCCAAAAGCTGAAGGTAAATCAGTTCCCCACTGGCAATAAACAGCCGGTATGACTGGCACGTGTATTACCAGTGCTGGTAATACCAGCAATCCCCTCCATTGAGTCCAAAGGGACTCCATGGAATGTGGATTTACCGCCCTTCTCACCACCTGTAATACCCCAGTAATTCTGGGATATCAGGCGGCAAGAACTGTAATAACGTTTGCTGGTATCCCGGTGGATTTACTGCCGGAATAACAGCAAACTCCTAATGACCGCCACTGTCATTAATTTTATGTCTTTCATTTTACCACTAGGTATATCCAAGTCCTTCTATGGAGCCCCTTATAGTTGCACTTACATTCTCAGTCCACAATGCACATCAGAGTTTGGGATGGAATTAGGTTAACATGTGATGTCTGAGGCAAAGAGTGAGGCAGTTGCCGGCAGCACACTATGCCGCATGCATTGAACTCTTTTCCAGTCTCTGTGGAGCTGCTTGGAGGACCTGTCACTGTGTTACTTAAATGCCGCAGCCCAAGCAAGAGGCGAGGGTTAGGGAGAATTCTCATTCAATGGCTAATTTCCCTTACCTAGTGAGTCCCTCAGCAGCTTTGCTGGATTTCTGGAGTTTACTTTTTTCCACTTGGTAAGAGTGTGAGCTTTTCCCTCACCCTTACCCATGTTTTGCCATGTGTATTTCATCTGTTTTTGTGATTGTGGACTCTGGAGTACACCACTTCAGTAGCCCCCTTCTTTTGTGTGTTACACAGCACCTTCAGGGCAGTAACACACGGTTGTCTTTTAGACTTCCCACCAACTCCATTTCTGGGGCTGACTACTGTCCCCCAGAAAAGGGTAAAGTTGCCATTAACTTTACCTAGTCATTTAACCACAGATCCAGTGCACCCCATCTTACATGGAGTACTGGAAAGGGTTACTCCTTAGCCCCTTTTATCTGTACCTCCTAGAGCCTTGTTTTGCTCTTTTAACATTTAGACTTGGCTGGTGGCAGTGGTATCTACCCTTTTCTACCGCGATTATACTATTTAAACGTTGTATTGTTTTAGGCTATTATATTAGCTTCGAACATAAACCCGCTTGACCAAATAGTCTTTCTTTTGGGTCTGTTCTGGTTTATTCACCATTTCTTTTTGTTAAAGTCCTCCTTGTGTTTTACTTTGCGTGGCAAACCATGTTTGCCTTCTTTCTTCACCGTCTTTTGGCGGGCTTCTGCCAAGAAGCCCTCCTCTGGGTGCCTGGGTGTCTAGGTGGGCTGAATGTGAGGGAGGGGTGTAGTCACCCCCTGCACAGGGTATCCTAGGAAACCCAAGTGGTACTTTGCCATGATTGGCTGAGGTGGTTGTCTGGGCTGGACAACCCCCCTGCTGCGTGATTGACAGCCAGGCTGTGTGAATGGAGGATTTGTGCATAAAAGGCAGGACTCTTGGGCTGGAAGTCAGAGTCGCCACTGGAACTACAAGGAACCGAAGAAAAGCAGAGAAGAAGACGGCTGCTTCAACTACCCTGTCCCGGTGAAGCCATGCTGCAGTCCCGAGCTATCTACCCTTCAGCGACCAGAGAAGATCCAGTCCGGAGTCTTCTTCCCTTGAGCCTGGTGGGGTCAACCAGCTCATCTTCCACAGCCAGTGGATCCTCTTCGTGGTCGAAATCGCTGCACACTGCTGTAGTGGTCCGGATAGCCACCTGAAGAGCCTTTCCTGTTTTAAAGGAGCACACCTTTTATTCACCGTCTCTGCTGCTGGCTTCATTCCTGTGTGGTTCAGACCCCTCCAGACATCTTCCTTCTTGTCCCCACGACCGAAGCTCCAAGAACTGTGGGTCTGCAGGAAACTACCAGGAACAACTTCCATGGCACCAGCTTCTTCCTTGAATAAGGTACTGTGTTCTGCTTTGAGGAACTAGGGTGAATCCCTTTTCTCCTCTTCCAAGGCTTGTCCCAATCTTCCCTCCTTCATATACTTTTTGCTTCCTCTGTTGATGATATCTAAGTACTCCTGGCAACGTTGAATCTTGCACTGTCCGACTGTGTGATCCTTGACAAGAGGAACCCGGTTCCACTTGACACTGCCTCTGGCCTATTGACTCTTGTATTTCTGTCAACGAGTGTTCTCTGATTCTGTCTGCCCTGACAAAAGTATTGCCTATGACTTTTTGCCTCCAGCTCTCTCTGGTTAACTCAGGTGCTAAGTGTGTTTTTGCCCCAGTAACATTTCTTGCCACGGATACGCGTATCTTTAGTAAGACCGAACTGTCATTACTGTCAAAAAGTGATCGCATATGTATTCCCAGTAACGTCTTTTGTTTTATAACACAGGGCTGTTAAAACATAGTGTACTTACCTTGAGTTATACTGTACCAAGTGAATTGGTTGTGTGTAGTGTATTTTACGTATGGTTTTGAATTTATAGAAGTGTTGTGTTTTATAACACATGGTTTAAAAATAAATGTACTTATATTTCTTTACCTGAAACTTTGAGTCAGTGTTTGCTTGAGTCACAGTAATTGTGGTCCCTTTGTGTTATCTCTGCTACTGCTCATATACTCTTGAGATAAGCCTGGCTGCTCCGCTACTGCTACCACTTTAACATAGTAGTACAGGCTTGTACCAAAGGTGAACTTGTATTACCACTTGTAGTCTTAATTGTGTGTAGTGGTCCCTAAGGGCACTGCATGGGATTCTGCCTAACAGCAATGCCCCAGCAGACGGCTACTCATTTGCTTGCAGGACACACACCAGGTGCATTGAACTCCTTTCCCCTGCCACTGTGGAGCTGCATGGTTGCCCCACTCGCTGTGCTTCTAAATCACTGCAGTGATGGGTTGAGGCAAAGAGTGAGGCAGTGGCCAGCAGAAGGCACCATGCCATGCGCATTGAGCTCCTTTCCCCTGTCACTGTGTAGGTCCTCTTGTATTTCTTCTTTGCCATGGCACAAGAAGGAGGTGCTGCCTGAGGCAATGTGTGAGGTAGTTTCCAGCTATGACTAGAGGGCTGTGGGTGTGAGCGCTGCTGGTTGAGTTCACCAGGATGCTCCCTGCTTTATGATTAAGTTTCATCTAACTCTAACATTAATCTGAATAAGTGTTCAGCTTTACCTGTTAAGAACTATTTTTTAACACACTTATCGTAACTGTCTCTGCAATATTGGTCCTCTTCCCTGAAAGTGCAAATATTCTCCAACATCACTACCCCTTACAGGAGGTAAAGAAACTCATATAAGAAACTGAGGGCCCGATTCTAATGTGGGTGTTAAGTACTGAAAAGGTCAGAGAAACCGCTAATGTCCTTTGCGGTACTTAAGACATATTCTGAAGCTGAGGCATTCTTCTGAAGTCGGAATGCTGTGGCACTTTCGGAATATATGTGGCGGTTGCTAGGATGGGTGGGAGACCAACCTAGCAACCGCCACATTCGTTACCTTCCATTTAAGATGGGTATTCTTGTGGCACTCCTCCACTTTTTAATGTCGATAGATGGATAGAAAACTGATACTTGGTCCAATCGCACTACCTCAACATGCATCGATTACTTTTATGTTATACATGATTTATGTATGGAAAGTAATATAAAGTAGACACAATTGAATTTAGTGATCATCGTATGTTGGTAGTGACTTATGACATTACACTGAATTGCTGATTCGCCTCAACAATGAAACATCTACACATTAATATCAGAAACATGCTAAAACCTGGCACCCCAATAATGCAAAAAGGCTTAATTTCCAAGTTACGAGATTTGATAACACTACCACAATTGAGGCATGGTGTAATATATTCTAGGTTGCTCGTTTGAATGCTTTACACGCTTCTAGACATAGTAAATCATCCAAAAGAGACACTTAAGATGAAATGGTCGCCAAAAGGAAAAAGGAACTAAAACAAATTCTTGATCTAGTCAACCCCCCAAAATCTGCAGAGGCCAGTAGGAAGGTTCGCAACTTGTGGCAAGGCTACAATAATTGGATACAATCCCACCACACATTTTAGCTCGAAAAGACAGTGAGGATATGTTGAGAGGCAAATAAAAAAAAAAAATCATGCAATTCTTTCGGCATTAACAAAGAAGTTAAACTCCTCTCATGGGTCAATCCAGGTGAACCCAATCCATGCAAATACCTGGTAAAAGTACTACACAGATAATATTAATGTGTCCCCAACCGTTAAAGAGGATCAATGGGTATCACACTTTGATATTGAGTTGATCAGACTAGTCATTAGAAAAGCATCAATGTCGCAAACACCAGGCCATAATGGGCTTAGTAATTGTGTATACAAGAATGCGCCTGATGCTTGGGAAGCCATTTTATTTATGGTATTCTGTGACAACATTTCAAAATGAAGAACTCCCAATACATGGAAAGTCTCTAATATTTTTCCAATTTACAAGAAAGGGGCTAAAGTGTGCCCAACAAACAACAGACCAATAGCGATATTTGATGCGGATAGCAAATTGTTTGCGGCGCTCGTCTTAAAATATTTGGAAACATGGGCAAATGATTCTGGTTTCTTAATTAAATTACAAGCGGGTTTTAGAAAAGGTTTAAGTACTTTAGCATTATAAACACCTTATCCAAAATAGCCAGCTCTAATTATGGAAGGTCCCTTTACGTAGCCAGTATCGATATGTCCCTGGCATTCACATTCAATACGGTAAACAGGGCTCAAATATGATACACATTAAAACAATGGGAACTCCATGCAGGCATTTTGAATATCCTCATGTCTATTCATTCCGGGACAAGATTGCGATTTAGGTTAAACTTGCAGGGAGAAACAAAAAAGAGGTTGATACTGCCAATGGTTTGAGGCAGGGTTGTGTCTTAGTCCCTTGTTTGTTTGACCTATACATATCAGACTTTGGGGAGTAACTCTCAAATGTCTCTAGTGTAGCTTTCCTCCCCCCAATGATAGGCATGACAAAAATGTGCTGGTTAACCTACGCAGATGATTTTCTATTAATGGACTACACCGAGATAGACCTACAACGACTAATAAACTCTTTCATACAATAAACCAATTAAAATGATCTTGGATTGAATCTATCAAGGACAAAAATGATCAGATTTACAAAATTGTCAGTTCAAAAGATATGGTTATAGATGGAGGGCAGGCTGTCACGCTCTGCAAACCACCAACAAATTGACCTACGTAGGATATTGCTTGAAATCACATCCCATGAAGGAATTTCTACTATCGTTGCTGGTGCCCAAGGTAAAACGTAATATACCACAAATGAAGCAGATTAACTCTCAATATGGCTGCTTCTCGGTTCAACCATTATTACACTTCTATACAGGAAAAGTTGTGCTGTTGATTATCTATAGGACGAAATATATCGTCTGTCTGGTCTTTAGGATTTTGGGTTAATTGAGAGCAAGCTAAGGAAAGGGGCTTTGTCCTTACCGAATTGTATTCCCATTTTAGTGTTACGATATGAACTAGGATTGACATAGCTCCTAGGTTAGTACCAGTGGAGAATTATACAACTATACAGAAATGTGCTTGATCCCCAAAAAGGTTTCCTCTATGAGGATCTATACTTGTCACGGAGTTCCCCCCTTCTCACCTGAGTCCGATCTTTGCTGGATTTCTTGGTCGATGCCTTCTTGCGGACGGATCGGGTCTTGAATAAGGCTGCAGGAGTCTCTTCCGACTCCAGCGTGTGTTCAAAGTTCCGAGATGGAACGATCCAGGAATCCAGGAAATGAAGAAAGTGCACTACACAGCACACGAGTCCAGGAAGTTTAGAAAGAAGGGAGAGGGACTAGGAATGGAGTTAGTAGCGACAGAATCAGGGAAGCAATACCACGAGCTATGGAGCACACGTCTGGTCGCTACTTCGCAATAGCATTGAGACGCGTGGAGCCGCGGGGGGCGTGGTCTATTAATAGAACACGCTACGTCCAACGTGTAGAGTGAGGAAGGTGTTTCACGCTGGATGGCCATGTTGGGAGTACAAGGGAGTGCAAGCCCCGTTGAGACAAGGACCAGCAAGTCCAAAAGGGGCGCGTTCTGTAGGTCATGATAATACTGCCAGATGAGGGATGATAAGGTAAGCTTCCCGATATAATTTTAAACTGAAAATGGAAACGGTTTTAGATTCCATAATATTAAAGTCATTACTGACTGAGAACCCTATGCAGGTCAAAAGAAGGTTATTTGTTAAAGATTGGGAAGATACCAGGGAGGGGATTTTACAATATAAATTATACAAGCATTTACACTAGGACCTGCGCGACCGCGGCACACTCTCCAAATTATTGACCAGCATACCTAACCCTTGAGTTGTATAATGAACGTGTTGCCCACGGGCCAAATCAATTGTTTTAGAACTAAGGGGAATTTCTTAAGCACTGCGATAATTGTATAACCGAGAATTTGGTCCATCTAGTCATTGATTGCCCGAGCCTGCAACCACTAAGACATCTGTTTTTTGAAAGATTTGTCACGAATACCAGATGTATAAATATGCAGGTCTTTTGACAACGCATAGTAGCTGACAACGAATTAACATTGTCACTCTCCCTGTTGAGATTTTTAAATGCTATACATTTTTTTTTTTAAATAAGATGCAAATGGTTTACATTAGAGGATATGCGCATGCACATGCACTTTGAACCAAGCTTGATTCGGTCTTAATATACATTGCTAATTTATACTGCATATGTTTTCCTATTTTTTTTGGTACTTTTGTATTTACATTGAAATATGTGTGAAACGATCCATTGTAAACTGAAATCACAATATAAAAATTAAAAAAAGAGGTGAAGGAGGTGTACCATTCATGTTGTGCCTGTTTCACCTTTACGATTGAGATAATAGTTAGTCTTAGAATGCTGTGGAACTGAGTAAGTATTTAGAAGCCCATATTCATCCCTGTGCTCCTGCAGAGCAGTAGGCATTCTCTCAGGTGAACAAGCTAAGGACATTTTTAGGGCCTATGCATTTTCACCTGATCTTCATGGATGTGTGATCTGGGGCATCTTCAAATGTATCCTAGGTCTCCCACAAATGACTCCAATAATAATATTTTCTTGTATTTGTGCTCCTTTGAAGTCACATACCATCCTAAAGATCCTGCATTTTTGGCTTAGAGTGTGGTGCACAGAGGAGCTCTCTCCTTATCGAAAAGTATTTCTAGATTTACAGGCTCCTAGAGGAGGAAATCCACTATTATGGTTGTTTTTCATAAACGACTTTCTGTATGAATTCGACTTTAGAATTGTTTGGGATTATACAAAACAAATGACTTCCAGAGACAGTGTCATCATGAAGCAACGTTACAGTGGTTGGCATGTAAGGGAACTTATTTTGGATTCTAGTCCTCATAGCCTGTTTAAGAAGAATTGCCTCTCTGAGCTTTATTTTGCTCTCTTAACACTAAGACTTGCTGGTGGCTGTGGTATCTACCCTAACTTTTCTACCGCGATTATACTATATGAACATGGTACTGTTTTAGGCTATTATATTAGCCTCAAACTTAAACCCGCTTG